>NC_142391.1:14263587-14986087 GCF_059441095.1 Idiotropiscis lumnitzeri | reverse complement strand
TGAGAAGAAAGGCAGCGAGGGGGAAAGCAGGTGTGGCTTGCTAAGTGACTCAGTCTGACTCCGTTGAGTGACAAATCAAATGGCAATTGACAAAGCACGCGCTGGCTCCAAATTCACTGGCTTCCTTCGCTGCACAGGTGGTCTTTGTCTCGCGCACGCACAGGAACACACCCAACGGGCCCAACACACACATAGTATGTGCAGGTCAGTGGGTGATTGCACTCCGCATTAAACAGGTTAATCTCTGCAGAAAAAAACAATACTATTTGAGTTTGACAAACATTCCTGATCACACATCAAAGAATCAATACCCAAACGGAAATAGCAACACATTTACACTTGTATATGTTTTGGTGACTCGTTGCTATTATTAAGATATTTCTGATGCAGTGTAGATCCAGTGGCCTGTATATGACCCTGCACTTGCAACACATTGCACCACTGATCTCATAGACGCACTCGCACACACACACCTGTGGCACTTGATTAATGCTCTCTGGGGTGTGTGCCCCAGGTCAGTCTTTATGTGCTGATCCTTAAAGGGAGTGGTCAAGTTGTCCGAGATGAATTGATGGTTCTTCTATAGGGGACGGGGAAAAATGTGATTGTGGCATAGTGAGACTTGCAGAACCTCTTTGTGTGTGTTTCTGTTACACACACAAATAGAAACCACTTTCAGTTGTCAGTCACAGTTCTGGTTTACCTGGATAAGGCTGGCATAGTGTCAAACTTGAATCTATAAAAGGTGTGTTTGCGTAGCAAAGATTCCCTAAGAATAATCTATTTGCACATTTCTTAGTGCTTGTTCAAATAAATGCATTACATAAACATTTTTTTTCTCTATTTGTTTGTAAACATTAAGGGATGGCACGCTGAGCAAATTTACTTAGAAGAGCGCTGAGGTGTCTCTGTCCAACAACAGACGACTTTCAACACATTGCAGTTTGCGGATGTTGTTTCTTGAATTTGGTGTGAACTTTCTTGCTCCTTGTGAGTGAAGGAGAAAGTCGGTGTGGGAAGAAAACAAAAGAAGTGACTGACCGATAAATTAGGATGCAAAGTCATAAAGTGCAGTTTTTCTCCAAATCTGGAGGATGAAATCAGTTCCACAGCCTGTGCAAAGCAAGGCTGTGAGATAGTCTACGTCTGCATGCGTTAGCACGTTATTGTATGAATCGGGGTTTCCGCTTGCGGTGGAGGCCCACTGTTCTGCAGCCTCATGCTGGTAGCATCGCCCGAAATGTTGTCAATGTGAAATGCGCCTTCATGCTCAGTGTGTTGAACATCTTATGAACAGACTTGCAACCTGCCCGCCTGTCTGCTTCCTTGTCTGCACTCCACCTCGGGAGACGCGGATTAGCGGCCTTGGACGAGCGACTGTATGGATGGCGTATGAATAAGTTGGAGCGAGGTGACAGACGGGACAGATCGCGTCTCATCACCAGTAAAGCCTCGGGGCTCCCATAGGGGACCGGGGCATGACGCAGAGAGCTACATAAAGGGCCGCCGCAGACGAAGGCCTGGTCAAGGCCTAAGCTATAGAAGCCCTGACATCTGGCTTGCTTCTATGTTTCGCCGCCAGCCTGCTACCCCAGTCTGGCAGCTATATGCACTTCATTATTGTGCCTTAATGCGCTCTTGAATCCTTGTCAAAATTTTGCCCTCTTATGTCTTTTTATTGCCAATATACGGGAAATGCACCGGGAATGGGACGTCTGCCATATACAGTACGTTGGAGGTGCGTACGGGGTAGAATGCTTGCTGTATCATTATATTGGCCATAAAAGTACAAAATGTGCAATGTGTGTTGCGTTTTGGCCGACAAAGTGTAAAGATAAAATGATGAAACAATGAAGGCAGGCTCAATCGCATCGAGGGGAAGATACACAGCAGGTGGTAGGAAAAGCTCCGACAGAACCCCTGATTCGTGCAGAATTGTGTTGCTTAAAGGATATGGCCACCAGATGCCCATTTGGATGAAAATCTAGCTTTCAGTCTAATCTGTCAAATTCGGAAGCCAAAAACGTGTCAGCTTCGTGAGACATCCAAACTTCGGTTGGAGCGCCGGCTCCAAATGCTTTGTCTATTTCTAAAAATGACAATAACCGAATGTGCTTTGTAATGTTCTGATGACAACTGTATTGTATTCATCTTATTTGCAAATATTACACAATCTTTTTTTTTTCCCTCAATGAATGGCTGATTGCCTTTGTGATGGCTGCACAAGACCTGAGCAGTCCTCAGAAAGAAGCCATAGATGGCAGTGTTTTGCCTTATTTTTAGCAGCCTACTCAGCTCACGGTGGTCAAGCCAGATTTCAGTGCACGGGTTAAGTTGATCTCTATCGACAATATGTGTTCCATTTTACCGTAATTTCCAAACCATCGTAAAATACTGTTCAGAACTGAAGCATAATGGGAATTTTCTTACATGAACAAAAATATTGTCATAGAATTGACACTTTCTCTCATTTTCTGTGGTCCATCCCTTTCAGTTAAGATCTTTTCTACACTGTGTCATTAATTTTATAAAATGAATGTGAATTTCATGACATATTTGAGTTAGACTGGGAAAATACTTTTTCTTTTATTAAAGCAATGTTGATGAGATGCAAAAGTGACAAATTGTTGCCAAAATGTAATTTTTTAATTACTATTATTATTATTATTATTATTAGTTACCTTTGATGCATAAAGCAAAAATTTGGGGCATTCTCGTTTGCAAACACCCAAGTATCAAGTTTATGGGTTGAATTTACTCAAACAAAAGTGCAGTTTAATGGGAGCACATTTCCTTGGTCTTGTGCTCTGGCTGGGCCAAGGTCGCTCTTACATTTGACTGAAATCATAAAATGACACTTGAGATAAACAGAATGTTTACCCAGCCCATGTGAGCTGAGGCCGATATGTAAATGCAGCCTTATTCTTTCATCAAATTTGCATTAACCCTCTTAACCAAACACTACAGGGCTCCAATTCAAACAGCACTAATGATGGCTGGCCCTTTATGACCGATTGCCGTATCTGCAAAAAGAAAAAGGAAGAAAAAAGGAGGGGCAAGAGCAATTTAGCCTGACATAAAAAGAGCAAAGCGTAGTAGCTATGGTGTTAGTGGCTGGCAATAATTGGATCAACTTTGCAAAGAAGTGGATGTGTTTTGATGCTCTAGTGGCTGACTGGCAATGGCCTATTTATCATTCCCCTTTTATCTGCTGCTGCCAGACCTTTCCACAGCCTTCATTCCTGGGCCGACTAATCAAACAACTTTTTAATAAGACTAAACTGCACCTCAGCAGCCACACATCAGAGCTGTGCGGGGCGAAACATCTTGGGATGAATATCAATGACCGGCGTGGCAAGCTGCTTTTCTCTCCTGTGAACTTCAGCAGGACATCAGGAAGCCTCATGAAGCCACGTCGGCCAGGAAAGATTCAAACGGAACGTGGTGTGACTTTTTCGCTATGATTTTGCGTATTGCACAACTGCAGTAACGGTTGTTGCTTACGTTTGCCCTTCCAATTTGTATGATGTTAACAAAGCAAAACACAAGAAACATTTTTTGGGGCAAACAAATTCAATAAGAGCATGATGAGAGCAAAGAGCTCCTCCATGGCCACGCTATTGTAAAAAATGAGAGGAAAATTCTTTGACTGATATTTTAATCTCAGTCTACTTCACACAAATATAGTCGTTTATAATACTCCCGTTGCTCCAATCCAGATATTTACATGAAACAAAAACTCAAACAGGCTACATAAATACCAGAAAACCACCTGATGTGTTTTTTTTTAAATCTAACAATGAGAACCAAAGTACAAAAAATTTAGAATTCCACGCTTCATATGAACTGTGTCGTGTTTCACAAAATAAAAAGATGCACAACAAGTCGGTAATTGAGGCCCATTCGTTTTTTAATCATACCGACGCCCAAAAATTATTTGGTTTCAGGAGAAATTTTCATTTTTAATGTACTGTAGCAGTCCAGCAGATGCAACAAAGAAAGAAACAAACATGTTCATGTCTACTTTTATAGGTCTCAATCATAACCTTCCTATTGAAACAAATTGAAAATGGAATTTATGCCTTACAAGGTTTTTGAATGCAAAATTCAACACTAGCGAACACATAATAACGAAATATATGCTTTATTCATTTGAAAGAGGCACATGCTTTATGTATGTTATCAAGTATTTTGCAATTGAATCACTACTCTGTATTAAACTTAAAATTTCTATTTGTCGCCGGATCTGGTGGGTCACCGTCTAGCTCCGATTTAGAATCACTAATAGTCAAAGCCATTATCTCTCAGGCAAAGAGCCAAAGTGTTAGAAAAGTGATACCCGGTACATTGGAATGTATACATTACATATCAATGTTGTCAAATATTCTTGATTCACATAAATGACGTGGAGCTCATGGTTGCTTGGCAACATGAACAGATGACATTACAGTGGCAAGGTTCAAAGTGTAAACCTGCTGTGTTTTGGTTGCTTGTCCCAGGACAAAATTGATGCGCTGGAGCCCAGAACAAGCTGAGCAGCTGCTGCGTGTTTGCGTGTGCGTGCGTGTGTGTGTGTGTGTGTGTGCAGCCGCAGTGAGGTTAACAAGACCAAAACAAAACAAGTGACAGCACACAACAAAGGGCAGTGTGAGCAGGCCGGGCAAGAGGATCTCGCTGTTGGTCCCCTAAGACCAAAGGAGGCCGAAAAGAGGACCTAGACTGGAGCCCTTGCTAGGAAACTGAGGCTCTCATGTTTGGAATGTGTCTCCCTACGTCTGCGATATACCACACGGGCAGACCTCTCAACACTGCTCTCGCAATTTGTCTTTTCCTCCAGGGCGCCTCGATTATGTATTTTCTTTTCGATGCAATCGAAAAAGAAAGAAAAGACAAGCCTCGGATGCCCTTGGAAGAGGACAACAAAGTGACATTTGGAGTGTGCCTGTCAAATTGCTATCTAATTGTTGCAGGGCTGCAGGGGGGGAGCCCATATCTGCTTTTCTCCCGCCGCCGGCTGCTGGCCCTGCCGCTCACAAAGCCCGGGGATGCCACACACATTCTGTTTGTTCTACATGAGCAAACAGATTGTAAACTGGCTGATAATTTTTGTACTGACAATGTCATTTACGGCTGTCAGCCTTTTGTCTGCTCTGTTTGCTTTATTCAAATATGAAGCGAGTGGACCTCCCCTCCGTCGCGCACTTCTGCATTAAAATCACATCAATTCACTTCCATTTTGTCTTATCTGAAATTCATTGGAGGCAATCACTTGGTTGAATGCCCGACTGTTGCCATGGAGACCAAGAGTCCCATGTGGACTTCAGAAGGATTAGGAACTTGTAAGATTTAAGTCGTGAAGTACACAGTTGCTTTGTTGTGTCGCCCTTTGATTTTCATGGGGAGGAATTTGCCTTTTCCAACTTTAGGCCAAGGTGAAATGAATCGCCATCTATATTATAACTATCAAGTTAGTTTGATAATATTTCTTTGCACCTTTCACATAAGTGGCATGTGGTGTAACGGTACAGGAATACTTACTCCAAACCTGCCGAAATAACATTGTGGATGCTCGCCTCCCAGGATGCCCCACTCGGCTCCTGAGGCATCCCCCCCCACCCCCCTCCCCCTTTGTTCGCCAAGGTCAGGGCACAAAGTGCTGAGTTATTCACATCCAACTGTCTGTCTGGAAGCGGCTGCAGATGTTCCCGTTTTTGTGTTGGTTTTGTCTCCTCATTCCGACTATTCTGTCCCCTCACGTCTTGTCAGTGCGAGCTGCCAGGTCGCTTGGCATGTGACTTTTTAAAAAGCAGAAAAAACGTGGCCTGTGAAAGAAGTTGAGGCCTTGGATTCAGCGACTTGTTTTTTTTTTTGTTTTTTTATGTTCCTTGCCTTCACAGCCAAAAGTACAAAGTAAACAGCCTGAAGTTAATGGATTCATTTTTAGTTGTGCCAGGCAGCGTGGACAACAGAGGGTGTCTCTTTTCCATCCATACTAACATCTATTAGGCTACCCTTTATTGTCGACAATGACAGGCGGTTTTCAGCGCTTAATGCATTCCAAATATTCTCTCCACTTTCTTACAAAGGTGAAGAACAAAAGAAATCTTTTGAATAGTTTCAACATTTAACGCAACAAAGGGGTTGCCTTGATCAAAACGCTGAGTAAACTTCGTCAAATATGCTGCCGATGTATGGAGTAATTTGCATCTCATTTCCTTATTGAACTGCACAGTAAACACACTCACACACACGCTGGCTGCTTCGCTGAGACGTCTTAAGCGTAGCAAAAAGTGATTAATACATATAGGCCGCATAATGTGGATGATTTTATTTTGATTTTTGGCTGTTATTTCTTTCAGGTATGCTGCAACGACTTCATTCAACTCTTTACAGAGCCACCTCTCCATTTGGAGAAATTTGAGGTGTAAACAAAAATTCTCTCTGCTGGCACGCTGTCACCTGGAGCATCTAAACAATCAATACACATTTGCAACTTGGTATTTACTCCATGTTGACATCAATGACAGCCCTTTAAATTAAGGTCATTTGGTCAGATATCGTATGACATTATGCTTGGCATTTTGGGAGGATAACTAGACAGAATATAAAGTAAAGGCTCCCTTTGGAGTGTTGTGTAAAAGACTGACTGAAGATATCCACTCAATGATTCCTTTGTACATTTGTGTTACTAGCAGAGAATTTATTTTCTTATGCAGTGCAATTACCAGAAAAATATCTGTAAATATATTATTGTTTCTTAACTGGACTTTTCCTGCTTGTGTTTTTGTTTCTGTCATCAAGCTGCCGTTTCTCAACTGAAATCTCACAAAGTTACAGCGCTGGAAAAGGCTTTCACATAATCCTGCCACTGCCTGTCGAGACTCTATTTCGTCTATAGAACTCGGATTATATCACAAAGACCAGCCCCTGTTTGAAAAAAAAAAGGCTGGGGATGGCATATTGGACTTTTTCTGTTGAGCGGAAAGAAAATGCTTGGGTCTCTAACTTGGTGGTGTGTCATTATTTATCTGATTGAATTCGCTTGATGTTGAAAATGACAATACAACTGCAATATGAAGCAGAATGAGTTCCCTTTTTCAGTGGACGTGTTCCACACTGGCCAAGGACACATCTCAGCGGTGCATTGACACTCTTTATCGTGCCAAGAGGCAATGGGAAATCAATGCCACTGACCTGTCCAATGCAGTGTGCCTATAAGCCGACTGAGGTCACTGTCAGGAAAGATCTGGCTCAGCAAAGTACACAGAAAACTTTGAAAGGTCCTCAGGGACATTTCCAACGAAATGGGGCGATATGTCACGTCAATATTGCACCGCAAGCGCAGCGTCTGTTTTTTTCGACACAGCAAACACGTGAGAGAACGCGTCGGGGAAAAAAAAGTTGTTGGCGAGAGCTGAGTGTGCACAAGAAGATGGAGATACAGATCAGACGTGTGGACTCGGAGTAGCTTTATGTGCTCCGTCTTGCAGCTCAGCGGGGGCCTCACTGGCTGCACAGTTGGTTGGGCTATTGATCTCATTGTTACTAAAGACACTTCATGTACCCTGAAAGACTGCCGCACAAAGCGGTGACATTGATAGGGCCACACTGAGGTGGGCCTTTTTGTCCCTGCCTGTGTGTGGGAGTTGGATTTAGGATGGGGGTGGGGGCTGAGCCTGGAGCGAACCCACCCGGGATGGCGTGTACACTTCGGATTGTGGTGACGCTAAAATGTCAGGCTGTCGTAAACTTTTCTTTTTTATGGGGTTGGTAATTTCTCTTTTTTGGACTTGTTTAAAAGTTACCACATTGGCATGATGACTAATCCAGCAAAATCGCTATTGATTGTATGGGTGCACCAAAATCAAAAATAGCAAATGTTGAATTGTAGTATTTTTTATAATACATAAATAAGTACATACATTATATTCTCCTAAAACTTTAGTTACACTTTGAAATTCTCTTTATTATTTTAGATAGTCAAACATCCCTAAAGTCAGCGCAATGATTTGTCATGCATGATGTCACACAAAATGTTAGAATATCTCACGCTCCCCGGTCAGATCAACTGGCCATGTGTATTGTTTTGTATGTTTAATTTAAAAAAAAATTTAACTTTTAATTTTTTAAATTTTTATAAATTTTTTTAATTTTTAATTTTTTAATTTATTATTCATTTTCTAAATTTATTTAAAAAGGAGCATCATGGATTACATGATGCTCAGTACAGAGCTTTAAGCATGTGCTTATTTTGCTTTTTCTTAAGACATTTTGGTGATTTCTTTGCAACACGTATTACTAGATGAACCAACTTCAAACATTGGGAATAAAAAGTGTGAAGAGAAGTGGAAAAATACATGAAAACAAACTCAACTTCAAAGCAATAAGCCACAATTTGCTTTGTCAGAAAGCAAAGATATCTTCTTGTTTTTAACGTTATAAAGGTTGACTTTATTTTACACTTGAAAAAAGTGAAGGTGAGATGCATGCAACATGACAATGTTTTTAATACTGATCATACTATTTTTGACTTGGCTGTTAATGCTGAATATTTAATATTTCCATTTCCTTTCCCTTAATTTTTTGGGGAAATGAGCACAGTGGTTAAGATACCAGTGGTACTTGCTTCTTATTAAATAGGTGTTCCAATGAGGCGGCCCTTGTAAGTGGTAGCTTAATTAATCGGGCTGAACATTTAATTGAATTCAAGTCAACCTTGCAATGTAGTTCAATGCAATATTCAAATCGCAAAGGTGACAATTTGGGGGTGGAGGCTCATTTTCTGTCATTTGGTAGAATTATTTTTTTATATATTTTATATTTTATTTACATATGATTATTTTGTTCTCTTTACTTATTTTATTTCTAGTCGCGTTCCAATGCTTAATGTGTGCATATTTACTGTACATATTTTACGGCACATGAAAAGTTCAAGTGATAGAGCCACAGATTTATTTGATTATTAATATTAGCTCATTTACAATTTATTGACTTGTGTTTACAGTTTGGCAGAATTTTGTGAAGTTGTCCCAGGGAATACTTGACAGATTGCTAAGTCAAAGTGTTTAGTAAGTAAACAACTGCAATTGAAGTCGATATATAAATTGTCTTTCAAAGTAATTCATGGTTTAGTTGTAATTATTTTAATGTAAGCATAGTATATATTAGGCCAAAATATTTATATACCTCATATAGTGTTTATTGTAACACCAATGAATTGATTGCTTGTGTTGTTGAAAAAAATGAGGACCTTAAAAAAAATAAACGCATATTAAATTGCAATTATTGAGGTAAAAAAAATCACAGTTACATTATTTTTCAAAATCATTCAGCCCCACTAAGGATGATAATAGATGAACCTGCCAAATCGTGAGCTCACACTACAAATTGATTTCGATTATTGTTTCTGAACAAGTTCGAAAGACTTTATAATATAAGGCAACCCCTATTGTTGAGTATAGTTCCCATGATGCTGATGCAGATACACACACACTCATGCACACACACACACACACACACACACCCACGCAGTACCTTACTGATGTTGTGCCAAATTCAACACAGTGCAAATCTGGTACGTTTAGTCCCAAATAAAGGGTTAAACCTTTCTTTGTACGCTGGCTGAAAGAGAAAGTCAAGTCGCAAAGCGATAGCTGTCGACACGACGGCCTTTCGTTGTCTCACACACGTTTCTTACATGTAGCCACATGAGATGCCTACTTGCACATCTGGCTTTTGTTTTGGTAGCTAAGGAGTATCTAAACAGTGCTCAGTCCAAAAAAATGGCGTTGTTGTTTTAGTTACAGGTGGAAAGGATGTTGCTGGTCACAAAAAGGATTTTTTTTTTTTCGTAATGTCACACTTAAGAGTTTTGTTCACATTGCATTGCATGTATAAAATACCACTGTCATTAGTGGGTACAGGCTATTATTGTTTTCATAAAAGGAGTCCATTTTGATGGGATTAGCCCCTCCCAGGAGCCTTGTTGCGGCAGACTTTTCTATCTACTGATTTAGCCAAATGTAGGAGCTTGTATTGTGTTGCTTTCAAAGAGCCACGGCCACCCACATTTCTGGAGTTGCAGGGGATAACCGTGCAGACAAGGCGTGACCGATGCGCCTCCCAAAGGGGAACAACACCTTCCAAAAGGCAAGTGGGTAATTGATTTAAAGATTGGTTAATAGCTCATGCTTAATTAGGCATCCCGCGTGTGTGCAGCCAAAGCCACATGAGTACAGCACATATCTAGCAGTGTCAGTGAACGTTTCATAGCCAATGGAGGGAGTCAAAGAGCACAATGTCACGCTGTGAGATTGTGCTCCACCACGACTCACCTTCAACCTCTTCATCATCCTTCATGTCACGAATGGCATCTTACAGCTAGTGGACCGCAAATCAAGCGAAAGAAATCCCATGTGGAACATGTGCAGGAACCATTTGGGTCATGTGTGCCAAAATAAAAAAAATATCTTTTTGATCATATTTTTTATGCACCCCCACTAGTTTAAACACAACAGTATTCTTTTTTTGGAATATGAATTAAACAGAAAAATCCACTCATTTTTATTGATCTCATGCAGGTTTCTAAGTGGAACGACCGTCACGGCTCACCTGTTGTGTTTGCTCATGTGACGTTTGCAAAATGACCCCTTCTGCACTGTGATGTCATTTCAGTGGTGAGCAATACAAAATGGCCGCCCCGGATATGGATAAAAACATTCTACTTCATTTATATTCCACAACGCAATATTAATAAGAATACCCGGCTTAGACTAGCTGGGCCGCATAGAAAATATTATTTTAAAGTCATTTTTGACTTGACTTTCCCTTTCGAAATATACAATTTTTCAGGATTCTATAAGGTAGATTCCCCTGCATTCTCATTTCAATGCTTACTGTCTGCTATTTTGCCAGGACAGGTTTGAGCAAGGATTATACCACAGCATTACAGGCAGCCCTTTGTTCCGCTCCACCATTTTAATGTCATCCTCTGTGGCGTCGACAATGCTGTGGCATTCCACCCCAGTGGCACACGGGGTGTCCCTAATTAGATCATAATGCTGATCTGTTGTCCTGATTAGCATTGAATAGGCTTTGATCAGCATGTATTACCAGATTATTGTGATAGCCCACCTTTGGATTAAGACAAGGTCCACACTCATTGTGCTCCCTTGCTGGGAAGAAAGAAGGGGGTGTGGGTTGGTTGAGGATTAGGCCCGATGCCTCCTTTGTATGCGGGAAATACCACTTTATCACGGAGGCTTGTGCTGAGCCACAGGCTCCTGCAATGAGAGCCAGGGAGCTGGCAGCTCTTCACAGGAAGCGCCTCAATGTCCATTTTGAAGGCATCGCGACAACAAGGTGTACGACTCGCTCCCGTACGGCCTGTTGACCCAAAGAAATAATCGGTCATTTTAGAATAATCCTGCCAACACATGAGCGAGACCAAAATTGGCCGCTGGCATGCCATGGAGGCGTCGGAGCAGCTTTTCAATGTGTCCGTCTTGTCAATGTTGTTTGGCCACAAAGCTGATTGATCTCCAGGCCCTGAATGAGACAGAGTGACAGTCGTAATTTGATATACAACCATAATTAGACATGAATATGCTTCCAACCTCCTACTGTGATTATCCCCAGATTTCAGGATCGAGGAATGTCGGATTACCCATCATTGCTATTTGCACGAGTTACCCACAATGTGGAGCACAGGGATAGTCCAGAGAAATATGTGACCCGTCATAACCCTTTCGTAAAATTTAAATTTCCTCGAAAGAAATAACTTATTCTCATCTACTTAGACCACTTGCATGTTTTCATTTGAAGTGATGCTTATTGCCCGATTTAGAGGAGAAAGAATCACTGCTTAAATGGGTCATTCCTGTTGACATTTTTCCCAGCGTGAGCCATGTGAGCACCTAAAATATTTATGAGATCAGTTGCCAAGAAAAGGGATTTCTATGCCGTTGATGTGCAAGGTATCTCCACGTCTACCCTCAGAGATTTGGCCATCAATCGCATTCACCACAAATGAATGGGAAGCTTTGAATGAAGTAATGGAAAATTGCAATCCATCTTTTCTGGCGGACAACTCTTTTATACGCAGCTTAATGCAACAAAAGAAGCCTGATGCGAGTGTTTCCCTCTTTGTCTGGTATTTTGAGAGAGGACAAATGCCTTCGGGCTTGGAATATTGGAGCAGGAAACAACTTTGCTAATAGTATAGCTTTTCAAATGTATATCTAATAAGGAATCTGTATCAAACAATCTGGACAGTATTATTATAATTATTATAATAATAATAATTATCATTACAATTATTAATATTATTATTATTACTGCATTGCTTTAATAATACATTTGACTGCACCGCAGCAAATGCTCCAGTTTAAATTTAAAATCAATAAATTACTTTTGAAAGTTTCATTAAAAAATAGAGTTTTATGACCTTTGTAAAGACACCTCATTTATACTGAACTTGATTTGGTTGTCGAGCTAACTGGTGATGTCACTGCACTGTATACTCCTATAATGTATAAATTGAATGTTCATTGCATTGCGTGCAATATACAGAGGCTTTCATCTTAATCTTTGGTAGTTGTATTATTCAAATGGTTCATCAAATTCAAATTGCAATTCAAATGTAACTGCGTACTTAAGTATTTAATATTTCGGATTAATTATAATATTTGCTGAAAAATGAAATGAAACGTATCATACCTCCATATGTTTTGTTTCTAAAACATGTGATGCATTTGTGATGAAACCAATAATTGGGGATACATTATTTCTATTCGACAGATAAAGGGCAAATTAAAGCATTTCACCTTTGATATGAACAGTTTTGCTCCGAGCATATTTACTAGCCTTTTAATGTTAGAACTCTCTCTCTCTATATATATATATATATATATATATATATATATATATATATATAAATGTAATAGTACAGTTTAACAAAACAAAAAAAAAAATAACTTGTGCTTTTTGGCCAAATTCTCCATCTTGTGCACACATATGAATATAGAGAAACAGGAAGAAGGGAATGGCTGATATCAAGGTTCCCATCTGCTGTCAGATCAATATTTTGTGCAATCCTTGTAGGCCTGTCTGTTTACCCTCGGCATCTGTGCCTAGCATACCAAGCCACTGCAATGTTTGAGCGTGTGACTGTGTAATAATGGCAGACAGGCCAACTAATAGCCATCGCAATATCTGTAGCTTGACCCAGTGCGCCTCTCCCTAATTGATCTATAGATTAACATCAGACACATCAGTCAAGGGTTAACCTTTTCTGTTAGCTGCACTGTCTTTGCTGTGGATTATCGAGCAATTGCAAGGCTGACAACCACTCGCGAGAGAGAAGAGACCCCATTTCGGCAAAGAAAAGTGTGATATTAAAACAACAGCAAAACAATTGTTTTTGTTTTTAACAGTTGCACCGTCAAGTTTTCCCACCAAGCTCGGCCGGAAAGTTCTATCTTCACACAATCTAACTTCTCCGAGCGAGTCTTTGAGTAATCTTCCCGCTGTGTGCCTTCCTTCACAAAGCGTCCATTTCATCGGCGCAGACTAACCGAGGTCAGGCCAGCCCTGCGCCGCGCCGCCCCACAGTTCTCTCGTCCTATATGTACACTTGGTTCGGCTATGTAAACTTTGACATGTGGGTGTCAATCTCTCCCATATTTACCATGGGCTTTATCAGACCGTGATTAGTTTTCCGAGCAAATTTGGAGGTAAAAAGAAAAACACCACTAGCGGTGTGTAAGCCAACAGCGCGTGTGCCACTGTTGGGCAATGCATATTTACAAGGGTCCGGCTTGTTTTGCTAAGGCTTTCTCTGTAGGTACATGTCAACCGAGGGCTTCGGCAAGAAGCAGGGCTTTATCAACAAGCAAGAAAGGGCGCATTCACGCACGTTTCATGTTTGTTAGCCGAGCTCGTTCTCCAGTAGAACTGTAAATAACGGGCTGCATGTCAACAAGCGGGTGTCGGCGAAACAATCACAAAATTATCAACAGCGGAACAAACAAAAAGGAGTTTCCACTCCCCTAATGCACTAACAAAACCGGTGTTGAGACTATATAAAACAGGACTGATGGGATTATTTCCATTTATTGCATTAGGAAAACAGCAGCATAGGACATCCTAAGATTGAACTTGATAGGATTATATTTGTGGACACTGGTCAATGACATACGAGGGCCCTAAGTGTTTGCCTCAAACAAATGGTCCCCACTAAACGTGTACTCAAGCCAGAGTAAATTTGATTGCGGCCGACGGAGAGATGCGTAGGGGCGGGGGATGACCCGGGCATTCCTGTAAATAGCGGAGAAAGAGAAACATTTGCGATGACGTGGAAAAGCAAAGATGGAAATAACATGCAAATGTTGGCGGATGCGACGACGTAGTTTGCTCTTAGAGCCCTTGAAGAGACCTCGTGGAATAATAAGCATCACCTCAAGTTTGCATACTCTTGCTGGCCTGGTGCAATTTCAATGATTCGGATTTTATTTGTTTTAATTTGATTTGATTCTGATTTTCATTGCCATCTAGAAATACACCTTTCTGTCTGCGCCTAATCAAAGTTAACACCCCTCATCCATGAGCAAGCTAATAACCACCGATACAAAGATCTTATCCAAAGTTATTAATGTTCGACTTTCTTCCTCCTATGTTACCTTCTCATCTAGACCGATCCCTCTACGTGGTGTCATGGTAACTGAGGGACTGTGTGGTCTCTGTTTAATAAACGTGGCTGGACCAGAGTGGAATGGAGAGGGTTCCATATTGACCACTTGAGAAGAGATTAAATGCTGGTGACATTTCCGAGGTGGAATTTGCAATTTCCACAAATATGAGGGCATCCTCAAAGCCGGCATGACAGCACATAAAATCAATACAAATAACCTGAATCCCTAATACTTTGATCCCTGTTAGTGGAGGGATGCATTACAACTAAGACACTGGGAAGTGGGAGACGGACGCCCGCCCACCGCCGCCCCCTCCCCACCCAATCGCCTTCTGGGCTCACGGCTGATTCCCATCGACTGTCTCCAGGCCAAACACACACGCAATAACAATTAGGTGGGACAGATTCTCTCCCTCTCACATGTGGTTACACAAACATCCAAAACACACTCTCCTGTACTTGTCAAATTGATCGCAAAATATGCATCTGATTGTCTCCCATCCTTTATTTCTAAAAGGAGAAGCGCTGGGCAGCTGGTAAATGAAATGATTAAATGGCACACAACGTGATTCACAGAGCCAACATCAACATTCCTATTGATATTCCGACTGTGGAAAAGATATCTTTGGGAACACATTGGCCACACCCGTTGTGAGTCATCACTCCAAACGGGATTAACGGGCTTACCCCAGATTTAGCCAGAGGGAGACACTGAAAAGAAAACAACTCTCCTTCTTTATATCCTCGCTTCTGTCTGTTGCAAAAGCAATTTTTTGTTTTTTGTTTTTTTTCGGGGAAGGGGGTTGTGGGGATTTGGAGGGCGTGCTGCTGCTCTGTACAGTAGACGTTGGACATGGGGAGTTTTTATTCAATGAACACAAGGGCAGGTAAAGGCGAGGCAGGTGGCACAAAGAGCAGTTGGATCCTCATCAAAGCAACACCTGCAAATGCCGCACCACTTTTACTTAACGGGGGTCTTCTGAACAAACAGCCTGCTGCAAAAAAATCATCCCAGATCTGCTTTACTAATGAAATTAACGCTGGAAGTGATCAGCTACGCTATAAAAAAGAACTTGGTGAAAAATATTATTGAGTGTTCTCGAGACAGTTATCACACTGAGCTGCACGGCTTCATTTCCTGTTGATTGTCATGCGGCCTTGTTACAACTACACTATGGCGGTGATAACGGTGCACCTGCTGATTTTTTTTTTTTGTTGTTGTTGTTAGCCACTCCCACTTCTGTCAGTGTGCCTACAGGTGGCACATGGAAGGCAATTATAGCACTTTCAAACATTCTAACCTCATCTTGGAACATCTTTGATTAGCCCATATAGGAATCTGGAATATTGCCTTTCAGGGTAATAATAATATATTAATAATTTTCTCAAATGGTTGCTATTATTATTATTATTATTGTTATTATTATTTTTATTATTATTATGAATTTGTATGAATTTTGTGAATGTAGTAGTAATAGTATTTGTTGTGTGTAAATCTCGTAATAACAGTCTATATTTTGAGAAATTAATTTTTCTTCATATTTTTACATATCATTTACTTATAAATATTCAAGGTTTATTACAATTCACAGATCTAACAGCACAATAAAATGAGAGGTAAATTGAAGAAACAATAAAATTCATTGGTTGTTAAGGATTCAATCTTTAATCCAATCTTCAGTTCAGCTGTAAATTCTTAGAGCAGTGACAAATGAATTTCAAACCCAATGTTAAACTAGTAACACATATTGGTCAAACTGCCACATTTTTTTTAAATAAATCAACCTCAAATAGAAAAAGTACATGCAAACAGCCAAATAGGTCAATTTGCTAACAAAATATTTATTAATCTCTAATCTCGTTGCACACTTGAGTACAATGACAATAAAGGGATTTCTATTTCTATTTCTATTTCTATTATTCTGATACACTTTCATGATGACTGACTGAGAGTGAAGTTGATCTGAAGTTGTTCATTGGTCAGCGCTTTTGGTTGCATTCAAATTTTCATCAAGCCACTTTCTGACCTCTCCATTTCCCATTAAAGAAAAATGGTCCTTTGTCTTGCATCCTTCCTTATGCCATCCCATGAGGTCCACATTTTTATGTGAGTTGTTTCTTTTTCCGCCTGCCTTCGGATGAGGGATCACTGATGGATGTGAGAATTTGAACCTGGCGCTAAAGCTTCCCTGTCAGGAGGTATTACTCCACCGTGGTGTGCACGAGAACAGTTGGAATCCCTCGCCACTGATATCTTAATCTGCGTCTTTCAGGAGCACGGCTCCTGATGAAGTGGTCACCGGGGAGGCGGGGAGGGAGGGGAGGTTCACAAGGGATCCAGGTGACCCGTGGCGTTCACTTGCAGGTAAGTTGAGGGGGAAAATAACATGCCTGGACAGAACGTCTCCTCAACTTTGCTTTTCTTTAGCAGCCAAAAGCCAGAGGACGGCAGAGTGCTTGCAGGACGGGAGGTTTTAAAAGCTATGCCCTGTTTAAAGCTGCCATCATCATTACACTAAGAGGCTGAACTGTGGCGGCGTAATGTGTGTGCTGAGTTACTCGGTCTGTTTGAAGGGCCCTCAGCACAAGTGTGTCTGCTGTTGACACTCGCCATTTAATATTGTTTGAATTTTTCATCGAGATCCCAAGCCCTGTTACAAGAGCTCTTTGTTTTCCGATGTGTTTGTACATTCTTTGTGTGCCTGTTTGCAGAGCCATTAGCACCTTATTTAGCTTGAAATGTTACAAAGTTAGCATGACATCAACTGATGATGTGTGTTCTTTTTTTCTCTGCTGCTTTCATATTTTTGCTCAGATTGATTTTGGTCAAATATTTTCCATGGTGGTGGTCCGGCGCAGGGGAATTTTAATCTTTGGACGGGACATCCAGCTGCAGACATGCCTGTACCCCCTTCCTCTCTGTGACCATTGTGCAGGCGACCCCGACGCAGCCTTGAATGCAGGTCACAGCAGGTTAGCCACAAAGCTCAGTGAAAGAGTTTTTTTTTTTTTTTTTTTTTTTTGTGCGGGCCTGAAAGAAGTGCACGCGATTAAAAATAGCCTGCCCTCCTGTCAATGCATCGCCATTAAAAACAGCTGGGCCGGGCTCCTGCCTGCATTGAGCCACATGAAAGTCGATTCTCTCTTTGTGCCGCTATCTTGTCACAACTCCCCCTTTACTGCCGCCCTTTGTCGGCCGCTTTGTGCTCGCGCCATCACGGAGGCAAAGTCAGCCTCATAAAAAGAGTTCATTTTGGATTCACTGGCCTCCGATGAACACTGGGAACTTTCTTTTTTGTGCCGTCATCCATAAATTGATGCTCACTCACTGGGTGCTGTCAGTTCCTCTCAAAAGATTCTTTATTAAGCATTTCCTACTTCTCCCCTCTGACACGTTCTGGTCAATTCAGCCATGTAGGTAATCGGCCTAATCGCACTCGGCTGCTTCCGAGGCTGCCAGGATACCAGCAACGTATTGTTGCTACTCTTCTAATTTAATTTATGCCTCTGCAGGGGGAGGCAAATAATCTATCAATACATTTCTTAGATTATGCTTGTTCTTGCTACATTAATCATAGGAGCATGTCAGAGGATGTTTTGGTTGCCTGAGTGTTTGCATTTTGCTGTCACTTACGACACATTAGGGCTTTCATTGAGTTCTCAGCGTCCACAGGTAAAAGTAAACACAGAGGATGCCACCCATGGAGATGCTGTCAGTGGCTGCAGTGACTCGCATCAGCACTACACCTGAGCAGCCGGGCCTTCCAGGGGTTAATGGAGGAGGAGGAGGAAGAGTTTCTCTCAAACGGTAACTCCTCCTTTCTTTGAGTATACAGGCTAGTCATTTTGTGCCTGCCTTTATTGTGGTTCCCTCCTTCACCATCCTCTTCTTTACTTGTATCCGCTTCTGATGCCAAAGGATTCCCTCGGCCACACCCTGAAAACCCTTCACTCTTGTAAGCATGCAGCAACATGTGCTCGATGGAGTCAATCAAAACTCCCGCCGGGCTATGATTGATGAAATTTGTGTGAGTATTCTACTATAAATGAAGCAGATAAAGTCATTTCAAGAGAAATGCAAAGTTGAATTGGTGAACCCTTCCATTTTCTACACTGCTCCGACTTCACAACTAAGTGTCAAGCGAATTCCCTAAGTAATTTGACTCATTTCCAGTTTCCACATTTAAAAGAAATAAATAAATAGTAACACTCGCAATTCCAAGAAATAAAATTACAGTAAATACAGTAAAGAAGCTGTCATTTTTTGGTGATGATGTTAAAATTTGGAAGACCCATGTGGGAGTCTCAAAATAATTTATTTTGCAAAACAAGAAGGCAAATTAAACGCAGGAATTAATCCATATAGGAAATTAAACAAGTCCAACAAATCAAAATTCAAAGTGTCAAAGAATCACAAGGAAACAAAAGCACTTAACACAAAGGATGACAACCAGGTCTGGATTGGGTAATCTGGTCGTTCTAGTGAATTCCTGCTCGGCTGGACTGCAATATTCACTGTTCAGGCTGCTGCTCCAGCCTGCCTATCAGTTCTTTCTGGCCCGCAAATATCATTTGAAATCAGTAAATATAGTTGCCGTAAAACTTTAATCCTGATCTCTGGTTGTTGTACAAATGTTCCAGACGGGTCATTATATTACATATACATATTACATACTGATTGACTACCTTTGCTTGCCAACTAATTATGTCACCAAGTTACAATAATTTAATACCAAAAGTAGAAAACATGTAATACACTTCTACAAACAATAACATTGGAACTATGTTGCACTCCGTCTGTACAAAACTAACAAGTTAAAGACGCAGAACACAGTCACAAGTGTTACTTGTAACAGCAACAAAGTATGATGATAAATATGCCTTGTTAAGTGTAAAGTCTTTGGAGGGAGTGGTAATCTACTTTAGATTTTAATTTTCTTAATTAGAAATTGTGTATCTTTATAAAATGTGAACTAAACTAAAGTGGGCTAATCTGAGCCCTGAAACGCCAGGAAACAAAAATCTACTCATTGTCAAGAGACAAGAGAAACAAGAGACACAGGAAAACAAAACCGATCATAAAATGGCACCAAAATCCAAACACAACAATGCAAATCTTAAAAAATAAATAAATAAATAAAATAAAAACTAAAAAATACACTAACCATGACAGGAGCTCCTTTTACCATCCTATACAAATACAAAAAACATTCATGCTTAATTTTGATTCGCAAAATTAAGAAAGGTGGAACAACATCAATTATTGTGGTTGTCATTTGGTCACCTCGCTTAACTGCATTCACGTAAAAATATTGTGAGCACCTCCCAGGTGCTTCCAAATGCAGTCCAGTTCTACACGAAAATAAATATATGATAAGATAAGATAAGACTTTATTGATCCATCGCCGAGAAATTTACTGCCGCATGATAAGACAAGAAAGAAAAAAAGTAGTGAGCGGGGTTAAGGTTTTTTTTGTTGTTGTTATTGTTGTTTTTATTTTTTACTGGGCTGTAAAACTTTTATATATATATATATTATTAGCAACGATGGTTCTATCAATATTATGTTAGAACTCTGTTCAAAGGGGTAAGTCGGCTCCTATATTCCTCATTTTCTTTCGTTTCACTCGCTCGCTCTCCCTCTCTTTCACACGTACACGCACACACATAAACGTCTACGCCTCTGTTCTTTTGTTCTATCTCTCTGTCTGCTTTGGCTGCTGCTGCTGTTGTGTTGCTGATGGAAGGGATTGTCTGGTTTTATTAATATGACAGGTGAGCCTGCCCAGCTGCTACCTGAGTGTGTATGTGCGTGTGTGTGCGTGTGTGTGTCTGTGTGTGTCAGAGCCAAAAAGGGGCAGCTGTCTCATACATGCAACTCACATCCATGCATGGAAGCCACCCACACAGAAATTATTGCGGCATTTTTTTTTTTTCTTCATAGATGTTCGGACAGGGATGCACCCTGAAGCATTTTCATGGTGAGCAAACAGATGCTCTCCTCCTTGCCAACATACTAGTCTCATTTTTATTTTTTATTTTAATATTCTCTTCTCATCTGACATGGCCAATCCCTTCTCTTCATGTTTTGACTCATATGCAGAAGTTCAATAGCTCATATTGACTCAAGCTAGTGAGCACCAGGGAGATGCTCTGTATTCATAAAAGAAGTAGGCAGGGAGACAATGGAGTGAATAGAATGGTGACTGGGACTCGCGGCAGGTTGGTATATGTGTGTATAGCTTGAAGTGAAATGTTGGCCTATACGTCTGTCATTGACTGCAGCTCACGCATGACGACGGCAGCCCAGAGGTCTTCCACCTGAGTCGCTCCATTATCGGAGTGCGCCACCTTTGTCTCACAGCTCTGTGGGGGAAAATGAATGCACACTAAGTGGTCCAGGCCGGCAGGCGTCAGAGAAGTGAGTGTGTGCGTGCATGCCTGCGCGTATACCGGGGGGGGGGGGGGGTGAGGAGAGACCCTTGCCAAGAGGAAGGTATATTTTAAGATCCACACCAAATTAGAGAGAACAAATGTGTAAAACAGAAAGTGCTTGCTCATTTTGAAAGATACATTTTATTAGATTTAAGTTCCATTTAATAACAAACAGTTGCATGAAGATATGAGCGTACATTGGTCAAAAATGTGATCTGATCTTCACAGCATTAGACAAGGTTGTGATAAGAGGTTGACATTTCAGACGTCAACAGGCGTCCAAGAAAAAGGAAAGATTCCGAACTGTTTGTCTTCACAGAACAGTTTCGGTTCAGTAATATTATTTGGAATGTCTGATGTGAAATGCCCCAGCGTCTCCATCAGGTTGCAGAACTGATAGAGTCACTTCAGCAGGCTGATTTTTGTGCGTTGTGCCCATTTTTAGCCATCTCCGCGGGCGGCCATTTTTACACTTCTGTCGACTGAAAATGACATCACAGTTGCTCAGGGCTCAGGTAACATGTTTTCTGAGGCCGAGCCATGAGCTTAACTCAAATTCCACAAACGCAATATTAATCAGAATGCCATGTTTCAACTAGTGAAGGCCCATAGAAGATATTATTGAAGATAATATATTGGGGTTGCCTTCCCCTTTAAGTTTCAACTGGCAGACTTACGCTGTCCTGAAAAATATGTCTACTTGGAGAGTTCATTTTTGAAACGATGGTTATATTCTCAGATCCTGAAGCAGTGCACTTCACAGTAGGGATGAAGGTTGTAATGGAGGTCAGATGTGTCCATTTTTCATCCATACAACTCAACATCACTTTAATCTTTCCCAAAAAGAATTTGTCAGTTATGTTGTGGAACATACAGGTGCTATTCTGCAAATGTCATACCTAACCTCAACTTCAATGACATTTTAAGTCGGGCAGTTCAATTACACTTTTCTGTTTTGAAAACAAAGAAATAAGAGTTTACAGAACGGTTGTCCCTTTTCATGAATAAAAGAACAGTAAAAAAAAAAACTTTCTTGGAGCATTTGACCCAACTAAAATTGTGACCATAAATATCAGTAGTTTACATTTTCAACTGTTTCCAACTAAAATTGCTGTTATAGGCCAGAAAAATGTAAATTGTATTTTGTTTTGTTTTTTTGTTATTTTTTGTTGTTGTTGTTGTTTTTCAACAGTGTAGCACTGTCTACATATCAAAGAAGAACTGGCTCTTACACTGTCATTTGGACAATAGTGGCTTCCAGAAGTCTGCCACACCTTGAGCATCACTGAACACGACTGAACAAGAAAATCACATTGTGACTCATATCTGCAATTGACCTTCATGCTACCCATTTTCTGCTGTCATAAATCGAGAAAATTTCCAGCACGTATATTTTCATCCTTCTCAATCCACTCCTATGTCGATTAATGTGTAATTGTCTTTAAGTAAACATGTTAAGGTTTAATTAACATAGGGTTTAATTATGAATGCTTGATGTGCGTTATTAGTGCCTTGCTACGTAAATGTCATTCGCTAACTTAATACACTTGGTGACATTAATACTTCGATGATAGTGTCAAAAGTAATCATTGTTATCTTTTGGAAGTTAGAATGTTTGTTCCAACTCCTGTGCAAGCTTCTTATTTGTCTCTGAAGTGCCCCAATGATCGCATATTACTTTTTGTTCATTCCACTTTCCGGTTTCATTTACTGTAATTGTCCTTCAGAAGCTAATAAATGCCTTTGAAAAAAAGGAGCCTGTCAAACCAGGAGACAGAGTTTGTTTTATTAGTACTCTCCGAGAAGTCGACAGACTGGCTGGCTAATGGGCGGATAGCGCCAGCCCACTCACTTAACAGATTGTGGGGACAGGTTCGTCCCGGCGCTGACCCATGACCAATGTGGTTGGCTCCTGGGTAATCTGTCCACTCCACCACAGCCATTTAGGTATTTATCACGCTTTGGAAGACAAGAGAATTCATTTGATTTGTGGGTGGGGATTCAAAGCTTGTAACTATTACATCGGAGTCCATACATACATATTTATTTCATGTTTTAAAAAACGGGGATCCTACTGCTCAAAAACTAGACGTGATGGAGAAAAACTGAGATCCGTTTTGGATTTCACTCCTAAAAATATGTTAAATAAAGCTGTCCGACAAAATTCAACAAAAATGTGTTATCTCTGGTGAAAACCTTCTGAAAGAATCCAGTGGTCAACTATCTCAGCTCCTTGATCTCAAACATCTCTCATGGAAGCAGGTCCAAAACAAAAGTCCCCATACCCATTACTCATCAAGTACCTTCTCCTTAGAGAGGAATATTGCTTCTTTCTCAGTGTCAAAAGACAAGGACTTAATGCGGTGTATTGCTGCTTAAAGCACACTTTGCTCTTTTCAAATTTCTCCATTGTGAGCGGCGAGATGAAAAGAGCCTTTTCAACATGTGGCTGAGCTTTCATGTCTTTCCTCATTAATGGCAAACTTCCCTTTGATTTGAGTTGAGGTCTGAGGCCAGTTTGGCCGGACAATCAGCCTGTGGACGACTTCAGCATTGAGGAGGCAATAAAAGATATTTTCTCAAATCCCTCTTGAGATGTTTGGGCCTCCGATTTTTAGAATTACAGTAAGGAGCCTAAAAGTGAGGATTTGTAACTCCTCTCATCGGACTCAGCTCACGGCCAGTGGAGGCTAAATCCAGCAGGATGGGGAATGACTTGAGCCTCTTTGAATACATCTCTGCTCATAGGAAATCCTTTTTGAATCACTTAAGGAGTCTTCGTCATACAAATATCAGATATAGATAGAAAGAAGGAGCCTGACATAACCTCAAAAAAAAAAAATGTCAATGAAATTTCACAGACCACACTGGAGAGGGGAGGAATTTTATATATTTTTTTAATTCAAGATGAAACAGCTCAGTCATTGTTTTTAGCGCTAGGAAGAATCCTGCCATTTATCTGGGGGAATTAGTGCAAACAAAGCCCAGCGCGAAGTCTTGACTGCACTCAACTCTCGCACAGTGAGGGAATTGAGAATTGCGAGCTGCAGAAAAGAATCGAGATGGAAGTGAGTTATTTTTCTTTTTTTTTGTGCATCATTCTCTGTTTCACAAATTATAATATCAATCCTTTTGTATTTTTACGGACACCTCAAGATCTAATTGCAAATCGGTCTTCCTTGTGTTTACAACTTCATTTCCTCAGCGGTTTTTTCCAAATGTTTGTTTAAGTACATTTTTATCGTCTTTCCAGGCAATAAATTCTTTATAGGCTATCTTAATTACTGAGCATGAAATTAAAACACCAACAAGAGACATTATATATGTATGACTGATTTTAAAAGGCCTGGGGAGAAAATTGAAAATGAAAAGATGAATTTTCCATGCGGATGATTTTTCCATCGGGAGGCCGGTTGGGCCAATAAGAGGTGAGCTTTTGTTCCCGTTATCACACATTGTTCATTTGTCTCCCACCCGGAAAGCCGTGTTAAGATAACGCCATCCTATCATCAGATTGTCTTATCAAAGTAAAGAGCGACACAGGAGCTCAGTCAGGGTGAACAATCAAGTCAGTCTGGATGAAAAGGTTAATTGCTGCGCATTCTCAGTTAAAGTTTGGGTCCAAATATTTCATTTAGATTTGCTGCTGACATGTCACTTTGCCGTGTATTAATACATCCGCTTTGTGTGCTGTTGTACTCGAGTCCTGTGTAATTTCGTTCTGGTCATTTCAAGTGCATGAGCGTGCAAGTCTTTACGCAGCGGTTGACACCGAGGTCAGTGGAATTGCCCCACTTGAACTAAAAGACATTTAGTTTGGTTTGGAAAGTGAAAACTCGAACACCGTTAATTTGTTTGCTCTTCCACTAGTCAAGACCGCCGCAAATGCCATCACCTCAAAGAAGCAGTCGGCCGTCCTCACTTTTATTTGTTTGTTTCTTTGGAGGGTGTGAGAAGCTGCGGTGGACGTTGGACTTGTGCAGTGGGGGTGTCGGGAGTCTCCATAAGGAAAATCTGTGCGGCCTGGCAAACAAGTTAGCCAGTGACAGGGAGACGGAGAGGGGGTGGGGGAGGGCAGGGGGGGTAGGCGAGAGGGGGGCGAGGGGGGGGGTCATTTAGCCAGGCATAGCTGCTCTTGTTTGTGGTTGTCCCTGACAGCGTCGCCAACGCCGCTCCAAAGCACCTGTGTTTGCTCACTAGCTTTCCCCAATCTGCTCGAAAAACGCTGCGAGCATGTCACATGGCGGCCAGATAGCCTCGGCACCATGGGAATACAAAAGCCGGGGCTTTTAGAACAGTTAATCATTAATGAAGGCCTCTCTTTTGTTCCCGTTGAGCTCGGTGCTGACAGAGGCTTTGATATTACATATGGCAGACAGGTCGCACGCAGATATGGCCAAGTACATCGACTGTCGGGTCGCTGGAACCGCGGCGATGACAGCGGGCAGGAAGGAGAGGCCAAAAGCCATCTGCGGATGACAGGAAGGACATATCGGCTCATTTCCTTTTACATGACGAGCAATGTTGGATTCCAAACATATTGAGGCGAGAAAGAGAAGCGTTTCTTGTCTTAAAAATCTTTCACCTGATCTGTCCAATAAGAGTTAACAAAACAGTGACAGGGGCAAGTGAAGATTACAGTCATTCATTTTTTGGCCAAATTTTTGTTTTCGTGTGGCGAATGGGAATCTGTTAGCAGGAAAGGACAAGTGGGAATGGATTATATATTATAGAATATTCAAATTAAAAAAATGAACATTATTTCATTACTTTTCATTGGCTGGGCATGTTTTGTGAGGTACTATGACAATTATTGGACTGAACCCTTTGTCAAAATGTAAAAAGAATTATTGAAAAATCAAATAATATGATTGCTAATTTCTTGGCAGATTTCCCGCCAAAAGACATGGCAATTATTTGTGGGCTTTCCTGTAAACGTCAATGCAACTATATTGCACCACAAACAGTATTTAAAAAAAAAAATAAAATCAAACATCTGTATTGCAAACAATGTGTTTGCTATTCACATTTCAAACACAAGCAGGCTCAAAAGAGCAGTTAAAAAAGATGAGAAGGCATTACAATAAATCAAAATATTGCTCAAGATACAGAAAGAAAACAAGTTTAAAAGTTTCCAGCCTTCAATGCGCAACTGGCAAAGATTGGCAGGAGGTAATAAACAGAAATTCCACCAATTAATTAACATCCTCTAATCTCAGTTTGCTCTCATTTTGTGCTGTCAATGAGCCCAAGTCTAATTTCACGCTCATCACAGGGTGCCCTCGAAAAGGTGGCGCTAAAAAAAAAAACTGGGGGGCATTTTTTTACTATTCAGAAAAAAAGAGGCCAAATTTATCTTCAGGGGAGATTAGGAGGAGATTTACACAGCCACAGTTTTATGAAGCTGCACTAAAAAGGTCAGAGACGCTCTTATCATCCTTCTCCCCTCAAAAATTCCTATGCGTCCAATTTGTGGAAAGTTTGCCTCGACTAATCCACAAATCCCCCTCAGCGCTAACAATACTGTATGAAAATCCGACAGAATAGTGGGAGCGCAAAGATTTAGTGGTGGAAACGTGGCAACTCAAAGCAGGATGCTTGCAGCGCCTCAAGTCAATCATTAACGCTCAGTGATACCTGCGACTCGCACGGGACAAAGACAAATGGAAGGTTTGTTTGGGAGAATTCACTCAGTTATCTGACTTTGATGCTCTGGGAAACATGCTTGGCTCCTCGCATCTTTGGAGCTTTTCATGTCTCACAACATTTTCATTGACTGTCAGAATCAAGTTGATGTTTGTTTTAAAGTCCATCTGACTTGAATAATTCTGTAATGAGTGTTTCGAGCTGTGGAGAGCAGCTCTCCTCCAAGGTTGAACAACAAAGGAGAAAAATATTGGGAAGCATCGTTTGTCTCCTTCCTAAATGAATGAATTCAGTTTTGCCAAAATTTTGGATGTATTTTGCTGGAATTCTGCCGGTAGAGTCCACAAACCAATTTATTTTATTTTATTTTTTTTAACTCTTTCAAAAGCACTGGGCTGTAATTAAAATGAATGTGCCAAAGCTGCATTTGAAATTTTGCATGCAAAGTTTAGGACCATTTTTTGATTGAAAATAGGGAACTATTATTTATTTTATTTTTTTTACTTTATGGGAATGATAAAACATCTCTAAATGTTCTGAACTCCTTTTCCATGCCAGTGTCTTATTGGGCAGTCTAGTGCTGTCCCAGCGTGGATATCTGCGTGTATGGAGGTCCTACTTTTCAAACATTACATCATGTTGTTTGTCTTTAAACTACAAACTAATTAAGACTGAATCAATACCTTTGCTGGTTGAAGAAGTACGATGCACTCCATTTTGTCTTATTTATGAGAAGCAATTCATCATCAATTAAACATGCACAACCAATCAGAATCTTAATTAATTGTTAATTAACATGTGTTAGAATGTAAAACCCGAAGGCCAAAAGTCCTAATTTGGATCAGTCAATTTTCTGTTGCATACACCTGAACATTCTCATGATTTCATTATTTCTAAGCATGCATTGTCAAAAGACAAATAAATATTTGCGTTCAATTTATAGCTTCATCCCGATTCCCATCCAAAAAGAATTTGCCTCACCCCTCGGCAAAGTTTTGTGAAAGTTAATTTGGGGATTCAAAACTTCAAATGCAATTCCAGCATTCATCTGGAGGCCATTTTAAAATCGTTCTCTTCATTTTGAGAATATCTCATATCCTCATGCTCAAGCCTCCCACAACCATAAATCTTGTCTCCGCTTACAAGCAGCTCGACTCCACTGCCGAGTATTTATTTGCTGACCCTGGTCACCGACGATAAGGGTCACTAGTGTGACCAAACTGTAACTCTTGGTAACAAGCGTCCGATGTTTCCAACAACACACGCTCAGTGTGCGGCTCACATTGACAACAAAATAGAGAACAAAACCTAGGTGATAATAAATTCTGCCGCGGGCTATGAGGAAATAAATTAGGGCTGAGGCGAGTCAAAGGATGGGCTTAACAAGTGTATGCTTCAAACAACAGTTCCTGTTTCAGGAGGGAAGGTACATGTGTGATGGATGGCTCTGCAAACATAGTTGACATACCTGGCCAATGCCATGGGCCGGTCACAACCCACGAGTGAGAGGGACATTGTGTGAGCCTCGGAGTGCGTTTGTGGTTGAGTGTGCGCAGTGCACGCCTCGGCGAGGAAGCTCTTCCCGCAGCTTCCCTGCGTACACGCGAGGCTCCCTCTCCCTCCTCGGCCCGTGGGGATCACTTCAGTCAGCAGAGCCCTGTTTGACAGAGACACAGGCTCCGGATAAATTCCACCCTCCTATTTATGGGACGTGCACTTCTACTTGGACGCCTTCGATCCGTCCACAGGGAGTCCGCATCTCAAAACACTCAAATAGTCTGGGTGCAAAGATAAGCACTGGGGTGGAATTATACTCCCAAATCCTTAAAGAGTGTTGTTCCATCTCATTTTGAGTGCATGGATTTTTTTTTTCCTCATGAAATTAGCTCATGAATTTCTATCATATATTGTTTTCTATCTTTTATACATGAGGTTTATATCTAAAGCATAAATGGAAATATATGAAGATTAAATGTGTATCCGGGATAGGAAACGGACGGGTCCGTGCAGCCTGCTGGATGAGTGGTAAACCTTTATTGGGAACACCCAGGAATGTTTAGTTAACTGGCCCGTCACATTCAAGCATGTGTGTCAAAGGTGTTTACAGGGTGTTGACATTCACACATTGGCACTGAGGCACAAGCAGCCATGTCTGACTGAGTTGGAAGAATGGAAAATACAAATTACTGCTCTGCTCTCAATATTTGCACTCCAAGTGGTTCGGTTCAAAAATTGGTGTTTTTATGGGTTGCTGTTGACCAATTTATTATTTGTTATTGAAGCCGCATTTTGCAACAGTATAACACATCTCATGCTTCCATTCATATTATGTATTGTATTATATTTTATATTATACGTAGGGTTTTTTTTTTTTTTTTGATAAAACGCTTTTTCATACGGATTTTGGGGTTTGCATTCCCACTTTCAAATGTAATTTCAGTTTCAATATAGTATTTTATTAGTTGTTGATTTTGCTTGTAATTTACTCAACATTTTAAATGCAAAATTCTGGAGCCTAAATTATCCGAGTGATTTTCATTCCAGGTTTGAATGAACAGTATAATCAAAATAATTGTTTGTCAAATTCAATTGTCTGTTTTTCATAAATAAAGCATTGCAAAATGGTGTGATGTTTTTTTGTGGGTGTCAGGAAATAAAATGTGGTGTTATTACACAACAATGCTTTATTAAATGTTTATTGTGTTGGGAAATAAACATTTTTTGCTACACAAAAATGTTGAATTATTAAATGATTATTATGTCAACAAATAAAATGTTATTAAGTTTTTATTGTATTAGGAAGTAAACTGTTATTTTACAACACAGAGTTATTGTTATTAAATGATTATTATCTCTGTAAATACAATGTTGTTAATACATGTTTATTCCGTTTGGAAATAAACCATTATTTTGCTACCCAGAGATGTTGTTATTGCATGATTATTATGTCTGTAAATAAAATGTTATTATTATGTTTATTGTTGATATGTTATTACTTATTAATTAACAAAATTATGTTAAACAAGTATTATAATATTACATTTCTATTTATTTAACATACTCCATTAATTCTTCATTTTGAATTATCCACATTTTTGCATGTCCGGTTAATCTTTCCAATTGTGTCTTTAAACATTTAAATTTCATAATATCCACTAACATTATCTACAGGTATTCATATATTGTTTATTAGACAATTTAGCAGTAAAACACAATAATGGGAATATCCATAAAAAAATAACAGAAATCATAACGTAAATGCAATTAATGTAAATAAATACAGGGGTGTGTCACTATACAAATGTGTAAAATGCGTGATCATCATGATCAAGCAAAGCATATTTTATTTCTAATAGGATTCAAAATTTAAAAAAAAAAAAAAAAAGGCGTAATGGTCCCTGTTCATTCATCTGTAATAATCAAAAATTCTACCAGGGTATGTAAACCTATGAGAGCAACATAAATTTAAATATTTCAGATTAGTATCTTTAAACATGGATAAAGCATTTAACAGCACATGTGAAATTGAAATTAATGATAGATTTGATTTGAGGTAATATGAGAAGTCCCCTTTTCCATTTTGAAAAATGCTTCGGCTTGCCACAGAGGAAGTCAGCGTTCGTCTGTGCGTCCGTCTGACCACCCACAGAGAGAATGAAGCCAACAGCTCGGCCGCCCATTGACCTACAGGTGACAGAGCTCATGTTAGGGTGTTTGTCCACGCAATGGCTTTAGGTCACATGACATCACGTCGACGTTTGGCCACAGATGCACGCTCGTGGAGTGTGCAGGTATCACCGGGGCTGCATTGTTTGGGGTAATTGGAGGAGTGTTGTAAGTTTCCTACGTGACTCACTCACGACTCTTTTCTCTTGGCCGTGGAACTGGAAGATTGCAGGTCTTGGTGAACTTACAAAGCAAGTCCTCTCAACTCATAAATTACACGGCCTTGGACAACCTTAAGCGGTGTTGAAATGCCCCGAACAGAGCTTTATTTCAACGTTGGCGGAGCGTGACACTGAGAGCACCACCCCACGACAAGCCTGGCTCTCACATGCACAAAAAAAAAAAAAAAAAAGAAGACAGCTTGCTATTTAGCCTGTCATAACTGAGCTCTGACATGCTGGTGGTTGCACCAAACGGGGATGTGAACACGAGCGTCCGACGTGTACTCATGAAACGAGGCTTTACGATAGGCCTTTCAAACTGCAAATGTGACTTCTTTTTTTTTTAATTATTATTTGCAATCCTATGAAGAGTTTTGTTATTTTGGCACAGTCTTGGAAGTTGGCACAGCTACTTGCTCATTAAAATGTCATCTGATGGATTAGTTTTTCAGTAAAACATGAACTGACAAAAATTGACATAGAAAATGTGTGGTAACGAATAAAAAGAAAAACGCTTATTTGCTTAAACAATTAGTATTTTTACAAGTGTAAAAAAAATAATAATAATCAAATTGCACCTAAATTTAAGTTCATTGTTTTACTGGTCAGTTTTTTCATCTTTTCAATTTGTTGCGCATGTATTTTTAATATGTTTTTATAAGTGGGAGCTAATTCTTTTTGGAAAATGTCCATACTACTTAAAATGTGTTGATCTACTTTGTTTTTCTAGTTACAGTACATTTTTTTATTTGTTTATTAGGTCAGGTTGTAAAAATAATGAGCTGCTTTTAACTGAAATAAATTCAAAGTGAAGTTTTTCAAAATGTTGAAAGTGTCCTGGCAATGACTTTTCTGTGTTTTTTTCTTTTTCACAACATCATATTGTGTAAAAATCATTCCCAGTCTGACCACCCAGGGGGTCCTTGACACCACAACCTTTACACAGGGGGATGGGCCCGTGCGTGTATGTGTGTGTTTGTATTTAGGCAAGTGTCTGCTCACATGCATGAATATGCTCCTTCATCTTATGCGTATTGATCCTCCACTGACAGCCCTCCTCGCTCTCTTTTGCTTGTTTATTTGTTTGCCGCTTGCTTGGTTTTAAAGACTAATTTATTAGTGTTATTTTATTGCTAACCGACGTCCACCACTGTGCAGGAAGGCAGACATTTCACGTACGGAGAGAGGATTGGATACACAAGCGGGAGGGATGTGGTTAATGTATACGCAAACACAAACCAACAGGACAAAACAAAAGAGCACAATATGGATCCTTCCAACATGCAGTGGCACTAGCCTCGCTCTGTTTGCCAACTCTTCTCTTAGGTCATATAATGAGCGTGTCGCTTAAGAGCCCTTGGAGCCTTTCTGCCTTTGGTTGTAAAAATGACATCGTTGTCGGGACACTTTTCTTTTTTTAAGGTACGCCTTCCTTGTTCTCCAAAGATGCTCCGTCTTGAGTTTCGGGTGTACGCCAAGACCTCCTCTCCAGAATCGTTATCGCGACTCAGTGCTTGACTTGTGCTACCTCCTCTAAGAAGAGAAGAGGGGTCAGCCGTGATCCCCTCTTCTTCCCGCTGCCTTTCACGGCAAAGCGAGAGCCCCTAAAGGAGAACGCGCAAAGGTGAAGCGAGATACGATAACCCGTACCAATTAGACGATGCTGACAGACGAATGACCATACAGTAGGCCGTTTAGTTGGAATTAAAAGTATCGTGCAGCTGGTTTCTTATCTGGCCGAGTAAGAAGAAGGCAGGCAACAAAGGGAGGCCTAAGACTAAGAGGCTTGATGCATGGGAAAGCCATGGGCCGGCCATTGTGGCTGCCCTTCTGCTAAGCAAATAGTCCAAACTGTTCATTCCCCATCTCCCATTCTCTCGCCGGTACATTGTTTGTGTCCTTGCATTTCATTCTGACTGGGGAAGATTGCCTCTCAGGGCCAGTGAGCAAACAGTCCAGAAAAGAGCCAGCTATCTCCTGCCGTTCCCAGGAGAACTAGCATTTTTATTTCAGCTCCAAGCTGTCAAAGGATTGGAGAGTTTATGTCAGGATCCTGAATTAATTGCTTTAAGCCTCGAGGCTGACGCCGGCGTTTTTATCACCAAATGTTCGGTAAAATGTTTCCTAGCAAATTATGCAGCCCCCCCCCCCCCCCCCCCGCCCTCTGTCTTACCGCCATCCCCTCCCTTGCAGCCGCTGCCCGCACCCCTCCACCGTTGCCTTTCGTAGTCGCCAACCATGTGGGATCGGATACATACAGGATAACTTTGTGCAACACAAATGGTGTGTTTAGTGGTTGTGATGGTGCAATTCTGTGACTAGTGATGGGCCGTAGCGCGGCTGTCAAGATTTGGTGGAATGAATGCAAACAACAAACTTTTGTGTATGCGCGTGTGTTTGTGTGTGTGTCTTTTCAATGCCTCGCCACAACGCTAGGTGCACGAGCCAAGCTTGGCAAGGGAGTGAGTCATCTTACAGATGCCTCAATAAACCATAGCTGTTCAGACATTTGGTGGAGCAGGTTTTTAAGGCTCCAAACTGTCCTCGGAACTGCCAAACTGTCTTTAGAACCGTCTGTCGTGCTCAACTGCTGACTTCATAACGTATACATAGTATACAATACATGGAAGCGTGTACAAGTAACTTACCTGATTTTGTTTTAACACAAAACATGGCATCGCAACTCATTACATTTCGGGCCATTCTGACGCATTCATACAAATGTTAAACACACAACTGATCCTCTGCTGATATAAAACATCATGATGTTGGCATGGCTACATGTGTTGTCATTCTCTGTTGGCTCTTATGTGAAGAGGCCAAAACTAACAAAGAAGGAAGTGCCCGGTAGTTCCAGCCCTCAGCGCCACACGTCAATAACTGAACCTGCAGCGGCCATCTGGAAATTACGTTTCCCTCCCCAAAAGCATCTGACAGCATCGGGGACCAATATCGTATATTTGCGTGGTAAAAGCATGACGACGATTTGAGCGCACCGCTGCGGCCTTTTGACACCGGCGCCGATATGAGGTTGCTCCTGAAACGTCTCGTTTTGCATGTGAAGCGAACGTTCGTGCGATATTTGCATGCATCCATAAACACAACTGTTTGTAATGTCTTGACCTCAGTCGTCGACAGGTCGGAGCAAGCCTGAACGCAACGTTCTTAACTGCAACCACAAATACATCATCTCCACGACGTTACACCTTTCATTATCTTTCTGTCGGCCACTTACAGATAAGAGTATCCATTCTCTCGCCAATAAATCTGGCAGTTGACTCCTTAATCTGAGGGGATATTAAGTGACAAACGCAGCGATGCTTCTGTCAGCGTCAAGCAGGCGAGGGTTAATAGTGTGTATCAGGGGACTACTCTGCAGTGGGGAGAACGTGGAGGCCTCATCCTTCCTCATAATCTGCTCAACAGCCCCGTAGACACCTCCCAGCTTTCGTCAATCCTTCAACGGAGCATCGCTCGTTTCCATTATAAATAACGCAACCATTTATACGGGATTAAATTGGGGATTAATTTGATTCAAGTTTGGGTATGGGAATTCATTAGTGAGCTGACAGTGGCGCATATACATGCCGGGAATTTAATTTACGTCCCCCGAGGAAAGCACTATGAGACGGAGAGAGGTCTTAAAGAAAAGGAGGGGGCCTTGGGGGGGGGGGGGGGGTAATGCTCCCCGCTCTGGATTTACCCACTTGTAAAGTGGCACTTTATTGCTGTTGATTCGTTGTTATTAAATTGACATAGACGAGGTGGGAGTGTTTTGGAGACAGGACTATATGTTCACACTTGGCCTTGGCAGTGCGCAGATTAGTATATATTCCGACAACAACATAATGCAAGGAACCGCCCTCACTTGTAAGGTATTAAAATGAGCACATGACTTGAATGTCATTGATTCTCATGAATGTTGAAATGACATATCACCTCCACTCCTGACAAGCTGTGTGCTATAAAGTAAAGGCATTAAATTCAAGTCGGGCCCAGATTACAGAATTCCCTCCCCTGCACAACATAAATCTGCTATTCACTAAATTGGACAAGTCCCATTGTCGTATAGCCTATCACGGTGCACGTCTGCATAGGAGAACATATGCAGGACAAAATATTCCGTAGTTTGTTATTCCGACGACGGCACAGGGGGCACACGGGCTTGTTTGCCTTTGCTGGAAGAGGAGATTGGATTGGGGGTTTAAATGAATCGCTGGCGCACTACGTTTATAGGTTTCATTAACTTTTAATGAGTTGGGTGTCCTTCGTCGTGATTGGCTGGCAAAGCTCTGCCTTTACTTCCTGGAACTGGAGCTGAGGGGGATGTGGAGAGATTTTGCAACGGGTTTAGGGCCATGTTATGGCAATGTGGTGCCGATTGGGCCGTACTGTGAGGAGAGGGGATATGACACGGTAATATTTCCAAAAACCCCAGATATCCATTAGTATGGCTCGAGGAGAATTAAAAAATAAATAAATAAATAAAAAACCTTGGCAGGCCAGGCAGGTGTCCTTTTAGCATAGCTCACTGACAGAATTTTACGATAGCCCTGACCAGAGGTTTGATCTGAAAGGCAGCTAAGAGGCCTACTGGGAAACTGCCCGAAAAAAAAAATGAAAAAAAACAAAACAAGAAAGTGTGTTCACCTTCTCCTAACTGTGCCTCATATTCAACCATCCATTCACTTTCCAGACACATCCTTGTGCCTGGTTAATCTAATGAGTCATTCTACGTTTTTGAAAAGGGACAGATACGATTTGCATGTTGCAATATTTCACAAGGATAAACACTGACCATCCATCCACTTCCAGGCACATAAAAGCAGCAGGGCAGAGTAAGGCGCCCCATCCTGGCCTCAATAGACCGCCTGTGGGTCACTGTGTGTCCCACCAGCTGCTGCCTCCCTCAGTACTCAATGGCCATTGTTGATGGACCTCTCTCTCTCTCTCTCTCTCTCTCTCTCTCTCTCTCTCTCTCTCTCTGTCTCTCTCTCTCTCTCTCTTTCTCTCTCTCTCTCTCTCTGTCTCTCTCTCTCTCTCTCTCTTTCTCTCTCTCTCTCTCTCTCTCTCTGTCTGCGTCGCTGTCTCTCTTTCCCGCTCTCTTTCTCGCACATCCCGTCACCCCGACATGAAGGAGTCCCGCACTGGAATGTCACAGAGTCATGTCAGAAGACATGCGGACACATCACAGTCAGCAGCCGCATTCTCACCCTGTCTCTCTCGCTCGCTCTCTCTCTCTTTCATTCTGTCTGGCTTTCACACACGCGCACACACCCCCCCACACACACACGTACACACACACATCTCTACCCAAACACACACTCAAGATGACCCTCATACGTCTGGATTTTAAAAATAAATGCCACGCCTGTCGATTTTGTTGAATTTGAAAGTGCACGCAATCAGGCTTTACCTTTCGGGATGAGAGGAATTCAACTTTTAAGATGGACAAATATGCTTCTTGTTGTAAGTCATGTTTTAAAATGAAATAAAGGCAAATACAAGAGGGGTAATTACATTTTTGGGCGCAACAAAATTTGATATACAGCATAAATTAATTTATTGTATTAGTTCAACAAAATGTACCATTACATGTTACATCACTGTTTTATTTGTTTGAAATCTGCCACGGGTATAGTTAAAATTTGTATATAGTTGTATTTTACATTGAATTTCCTCAATAACTGAAGAACGTTTACAATTGAGGCCCGTTTTTTTTTACGTTGAGAAACGTTTTTAATTACCCTGAGAAATGTTTTACTGTGTTACACATTATACTGGTTGGGCCTGAAATAATTCCTAAATGTTTGTAGAAATTTATTTAACATACGTTTGTGCTGCATCACGTCATGTTCATTTAAATTGACAAGTTATCTTGAGACTTATTTGTATTTTTTTTTTTAAATATACACAGCATAATTGTAAAGGTGTAAAATGTGAAATAGGCCTACTTTTTTTCTTCATCATTATTAAATCCTCACATATATATTTAGACCTAATACGAAAATTGCAAATGTTATGTTATATTTATGTTTTCCTTCGGAATATTTGTTCATAGCATCTAACCAGGGGCCCACATGGGATTTTGGAAGTTTAGGGTTGTGGACCCAGTTTATAAAAAAAACTATAAAAAAAATATATATATATAAAATCTACATGTTCTTTATTGTTAATATCAGATGATAATAATATTGGTTTTGACGTCACGTGTATTGACTTATTGTTGCCTTTACACCATGACTAAGTATTGTGTTTAAAGTCAACTCTATTTATAAAATCTGTACAAATGGACAGACTAAAAAGTTGAAGCAAACACTTGTTCAACGGAAATACTTCTCAGCACCAAACTTGATTTAATTCTTGAGTCACAAGTCAATGGCCATACAACCTACTAGAGATACATGCGTTCTTATGTGGGTGAAAGTGGGAGGGACGTAGACTAGTCAACGTTAAGGTGAAGGGGACATGCCCTCCCCCGAACCTCTGTTATCCATGCCATCTGTGGCCATGCCTATGACAATAATAACCACCCCCCTCTCACACCTCCTACAAGTCATACACCTTTCCTATACCATAAAAGAGTGTTATTAACGAAGTAATTCATTCCCGGTTGAGTGCAGGGTTCATGCATTTCCAATTGGATGCACATACAGCATTGGGCAGACTGGGTGGACAGAGACAGGCCGCCTGCTGGGTGGTTTAGAGTTTTGACTTTGTGGCATCTTTAATATAGTGAGGGACAACAGTTTGCCTTGCTAAGATTTGGGATTAGGAGTATTTCTTATGAAAGAGGAGTTAAATTGGCCTAGTTGGTCCCTCCCCTCCAAATGCCTGAGACAGAATTACAGCTTGTTGGACCGGTGTCCCACTGTTGCCATGGAGACATATCTACTTGGGTGTTCCAAGCTGCGGTGCTTTGAGACTTTAAGGTGCGGCAGACGCGCTGTTATATGAAACACATTTTTTTTCTGCCTGAAATCACAGTCAGTTTGCATGCATGCATTAAAATGGACATGGACGCACATCCCAGTTATAGGGATGGCTATCATCCGATATCACACTGCAACTGTATCATTTCCATTTTAAGATTATAATTTGTTCAAAAGGGATGCACTGTTATTTTCTAGTGTTGCACCACTCAGTTAACACCCATGGGTGGATGTGTAAAAGGCTTACCCTGTACTGAGTCATTCATAGAAGTCGCTCTGACACTGAAATGCATTGCTGCAGGGAGAATGTCTCACTTCAGAGGTGTGCAGCGTGTAGTGACCTAAGATGCTGATAGCACAAGCCATCATGTTAGTCTGTGAAGACAAACTGGAGGGTATTCGTACGTTTTTTCCCCCCTCCTATCAATAAAAGAACAACACAACTTTCCGGATGGTATGTGTGGGAGGTCTTATATATAAAGCTTTAATCAAGAAATATGCAAATGCATGGGAATTGCAGCTAAATCAGGTTAGCAGAGTAAAGGGATCAACAGGCTGGGCCAGGCTTTATTTAGTTGCTATAACAACCCGTTTCTGGGATGGTGCCTGAATAGTGTGTATGTGTTTATATTTATATATATATATATATATATATATATATATATATATACACACGCCTACGGCCTTTTTCTTTTGTGCTTCAGATTAGGTGGATTACCTTTGAACCATCAAATCATGAAATTATTTCCAAAAGGCCATTCTCTTCTTCTTCTGCTTCTTCTTCAGCTGCTGCTTATTATTATTATTATTATTATTATTATTATTATTATTATTATTATTTATTTTTATTTTTATTATATAATGGTTTCATATTTTCTCAAGTTAAAATACAGCACGTGTATTTGCATAAAAAACATTTTAGACCATGTATTAATATATTAAAGTATATCCACGCAATATTGAAAACTCATAACAACAATGTCATAAAAACTAAGAATTCCTTCATAGTCATCGAAATAAAAAGTAATTTACAAAATGAATTCTTAATGTTTAAAAATTGTTTCCCCTGCATTCTTAAAGCCTCAAATATTTCACAAAACCTCACACGGCACAATATATACAAATCGAATTTAAAAAAAAATCTCACAATACTTAATTTTAATTTTAGAACCTCTAATGATAAATCACCGGAAATATTAAAACCAAAGCGCATCATCCACGCCGCCCCCTTAGAATATATTTTACAGATCAGATTCCTCGTTATAGTTACTGTTTTTTATTGTATGTCCATTGAGATGCAATCTTTCTCCATCTCGTAAGTACAACAAGAAGCAAATCCTGTCAGCTTTGCGCCACTCTGTTCTAAAATCCAACACGTCTCCTTTGCAGAGAATTCAAGTTATCACCCTCCGCTTCCAGCAGCATGCACCCAAGTGCGCCAAACACTCCTCACGTTCCTCAAGTAGACAACATATTGCATATATCTTCTTTTAACATGCAGCTTTAGACATTTAAAAAGGGGTCCCTACCTGTGCAAAAACGGCCGGAGGTTGCAGTTAAGCCACACATGCAGGAGCCCATTGTAGAAGCTTTGCCTTGTGCCTTCTGCAAAGGGCTCCAGACATCGCGGCATTTATTTGAGCTCAAACTCAGTCACTGTTGACTTTAGCACAAAGCAAAGATTTCACTGCCCCGCTAGTTAAAAATGATTATTTTACAGAGATATCGATCAGTGTGTTATAAAAAAAAAAATCAGCTTAGCGTGATATGTCTAAAATGAATAGTGCCAAATTTAATGTCTGTGTAAATTTACAGAGCTGCGGCGTCCTATTCGGAGTTTACCTTGAGTGCAATTTGGTTAGTGTATGTGTGTGGATGCGTGTGTGTACTCTTCCTATACATGGGCATTGCCTCCACTCCATTGTTTACTGCCTTTGTTTATTCGCAGATCACTCTGTTTAAAGTGCGGTGCGTAAAGTGGGGTCTGGAGAATAAAAGCACACTTTTAGGCCCTGCGTGCAGGTGCTGAGGGGCTATCATTTTTGTATTGGGCTTGTGCGTGGGGGGGGGTGTTCTGAGGAGACTGAAATCTCTCCGTTTGGAGCTCAAACGTCTCCTCCAATCTTTCGATTTTGGATTTCAGCTCCGAGGAGGAGATATGGATGCAGGTTAATTCATGTGGATGACAACTAATCTATTTTATCTAACAAGAAGGGAGGAGTCCCACAACTTCGAGAGAGAGGAGACAATGGAGGCCCAGATTGGACGCAAAGAAGTTAGAGCATCACATTCAAACGGCTCTGTCCCACAATCAGGCCCCTTTTTACAGATGCTATTCTCCGGCACCGCAGGAGGTTGTTTTATGTGACAAAGGACACTTAATCTCGCCTGCTGATCTCAATTTTACTGCCGAGCACGAGCACGGTTGAATCAAATGTCTCACTGCACTCACTGGCAAGCATGTTGCGTGCAAATAGGCTTGCAGCTGATGAGGCACCAAAAAGGAACTTGTTGAGGACAGCTTCCCTATGAAAGTGATTAGTGTTCAATATATGTATATATATATATATATATATATATATATATATATATATATATATATATTATATATACAGTTTTTGCAGCATATACATATATATATATATATATATATATATATATATGTATACATATATATATGTATATGCTGCAAAAACTGTGCCTTCGCAAAAATGTATTTGATGCTCCGTTTTAATTGAGTCAGATATGTGCTTTGTGCAGAAGCTATTTAGAATAGCGCATGAACAAACCGCCATCACTATAACGAAGCTTCGCCGTAATTATACGTATTTCTATTATTTGAAACTTAATAGACATGTAGTACTATCTATAAAATCTGCGTGTTATTGTTAAATGAACATTTTTGCATTTTTGCATTGATGTCATTACCGCAGGTGTATGTTTATTAGATACACTTTCTCAGCATTAATATCTGCTGTATGTAGATTTATTTCTTTTAAATAAAAGATAATAAATGCCTAAGTTTGTCCGGCTGCATTAATAATATGTATAATGTATTCGATTTATTATTAAAAGACATTAAAATCCACAAAGAAGTCATTTGTAGCAATGGGGTCTGTTTCATGCATTTCGCCCGAATAAGAAAATAATATAATCCGCTATCCGTGCATGTATTTACCAAAACGTATTGCATTTATTACATTTTTATCCAAATTAATTTAGGTGCTGTTTGTAGATTTATTTATAAAATTATTAGCTGTTGATTTATGGTATCGTTTTTTTTTTATTACACACTCAAGATATTTAATTTGCCTCAAACGACCCCTATCGTTCAAAATGTCAGTAATTATTTAAGAGGGTTATAAAAATAATAAGGGAAAGTTAAACACGGAAAACATTTTGTAATAATTTCTAAGCAGTCTTCATTTTGAGAAAACATGACCAATAACACTTTAATATAGATTCTGCTCTTGTCACTACAAGAATACACATATACAAGCCATAAATAGGAATTACACAAATGATTGAAGAAATGCATCTGTTTTGAAATTCAGTCCGGAGTCCAGTAAGTAAACGTGTTTTTTTTACAGCTGTTTTTTCGTTCTTTCTTTCTTTTCCTTTTTTTCTGTTTTGTTTATTGTTTTTTTTTCTTTGGAGTTCATTCCTGCAGCAGAATTCTGAACAGGTCACATTTTCAGTCAGTGTCACAGATTATTAACAACAACAGGGCTAGTAACAAACTCGACAACTAAAACAGTGGGGGGAAAATAATTGAAATACATATTGTACACAAATTCTATATTTTTTATTTTTTACAATATATGTACACGTTGAGCTAGAAGTCCATTTATGAGGAGTTCATGATAGGCCTGGAATAGACTCCTTGGTAGTAAGAGGAGTCAGGTATGGAGGAGGATTCCAGGCCGGCCTTCCCCGCCATGGAGCCCATGGAGAGGGCCCCCGTCATGGGGGAACCGTAGCCCGAGTAATGCATGACCTGTTCGTAAGTTTTTAGGTCCATTTTGTGGTGATGGTGATGATGGTGGTGGTGCTGTTGCTCCGACGACATGAGGTTGTTGATGGAGAACGGATGGTTGAAGGAGTAGTGGTGCTCCGGCTTGAGGTGCGCGTCGTGGGCCTGCAGGACCGAGTGATGCTGGGAGAGGAGATGCTGGCCCTGGCTCACCGGAGACGAGATGGAAGATGCGGCAGCGGCGGCGGCGGCGGCAGCGGCGGCGGCGGCGGCAGCGGCGACGGATGCGGCGTGCTCCGGGCTCAGAGCCTGGTTCGCCTTCATGTCCGACATGGCCCGCTTGTGCTCGCTCGCGGACGAGTTGGAGTGCGGCGACTCGTTGCCGTTACAGCTCTCCGAGCTGCTGTGGGACGAGCCGTCGCCGCCCACCTTGCCGCGTCCGGACTCCTTGACTCCGGGCATCTTTTTATCGCACTTGAAGCGCTTCTGGCGGCGCAGGTAGCAGCCGTTCTCGAACATGTTCCCCGAGTCCGGGTGGAGAGTCCAAAAGGAGCCTTTGCCGGGTTTATCCGGCGACCTGGGCACTTTGAGGAAGCAGTCGTTGAAGGAGAGCGAGTGGCGGATGGAGTTCTGCCAACGCTGCTGGTTCTGCCGGTAAAAGGGGAAGAGGTCCATTATCCACTGGTATATCTCGGCCAGAGTGAGCATCTTGCTGGGGGACTGCTGGATGGCCATGGTGATGAGGGAGATGTACGAGTAGGGTGGCTTGGCGTGCGTGTAGCTCCTCCGGTACGTCTTGGGGTCTCTGGAGCGGTTGATGTTGGACTGGCCGTAGATGGGACTCATGGCGTTCATGTTCGTGTAGGACGTGAGCGCGTTCATGGAGGCGGGCTGCCCGGTCATGGGACTCATGCTGGGGCTCAGGGCCGCGCTCATGGCCGTCATGCCGGCGGCTCCCATGCCGTTCATAGCGCCGGCGCCCGGGGACATGCCGGTCATGGTGGGGCTCATGGCGGTGTTGACGTAAGACATGTTCATGGAGTTGGCGGACATGTTGGCCGAGGTGCTCATGCCGGACATGCTCATGTAGGTGTTCATCGTGTTCATGCCCAGGCCCGCGTTCATGTTGCCAACAGAGGTGTAACACTGTCGGGACCGGGTGGGGAGGGTGGACAGAGGAGACATGAAAAAAAAAATCATGAAACCTTAGACTGAGCAAAAAGTCTTATAAATGCAAGTTGCAACAGTGTTATTAATTTGTGAACTAATACTAAATTGGATCATATCGAATCGTGCACGATTGCTTCTAATAAGAAACGCAGGTTTGGCAGTTGACTAATCCTTCATATGCACAGCACCTTTCGAAACAAATTCCTTCCCAATAAAAAATGTCAATGAACAAAATTTGAAGCAATTACACGAAAAAAAAATATAGTTCATATTTTAAAAAATCCCAATACATAAAATTGAATAAAACCAACACTATTAAGACGCGATTTGAAATCATACACTGAGTTAGTCTACCTGAGATCTCTCGGGAGCGACCCACAATATAATTTATGTCATAAGTGTACAGTCTTATTTTATGTTAGTGCTTCTAAAATGCATATTAAACGATAGACGTCATGCCGGGTGTTCAAATTACACAGCCTCGTTGAAAAGATAGTGAGGAGCGCACACACGAGAGCGCATCCCAAATATTTGAACCAATCTGCTCCCCAAATCAAACACCGCTGTTTGTCGAGTGAAAACAGGACCAAAAAAAAATTGTGTGATTTGGTGAAGATAGGTATATAGACAAAAATTATAATCCAAGTGAAAAAGTTTACCCCACCACCTCCTCCTCTACATGTCAAGCAACTTTGTTAGGATAGCGCGCGCGGCGTGGAGATGGGGGAGGATTTGGAGGCGCCTCAAGTCAATATTTGATCACAAAGTTAATATTATCTCAGGGCTAATATTGAGTTGTATAAAATGGGATCGGCTTTAGACAACGGGGGGAAATATATATTTAAGGTACCCACCTCGGGCTCTGCGTAGTAGGTGCTCCAGTCGGTGTGTTCGTGTCCTTCCATTTTAACTGCTCCAAGCATCATGGAGGACTTTCAACCGAGCGTCTCCCAGCTAAGGAAAAAAGCCAAAAGCGTCTCTCGTATATAGCCGCAGACTGGGGACCACTGGTGCATGTGTCGGCGTGGCTGCCGCTTCCCTCCGAGTCCAAGAGTGGCGCACAAAAGGGAGAGGCAGCCGCGCAATGCGTCAGAGAGCGAGCGCAGTTCAAAATGACGCTCCGTGCAGCCGCCTGACGCAGTGATATAGCTGTGTGCGCCAGCCAAGCCTCCAATCCTACTTCTACGCCTTGGGCCCTATTTGAATAATCTCCTCGCACCTAGGCGTGAGACTCCTCAAGCTTCAGCCCCCCACATCCCACACCAACACTCCAAACCCTCCCCATCCACCCCATCCACCCCATCGTACACCTGCACTGACTTGAAAAGGGCAATTTCATATGAAAAGATGCATGTTTTTTTTTCTTCTTCTTATTTTAGGTGGGCGGAGGGGTGCCACGCAGACAGGAAAGGGTGGCACGACTGTAAAGGGTGATTTTTATTCTTTATGCGCAACCTGCAAAGTGTTTTTCTTAAATGTTTTTTCCTGCTTCGTTTTCATTGAAGTATCATTAAACAGTAGAGCAAACAATGCATTAGAATGAATGAAAACAAAAATACTCATCAAGAGTGGTGTTCAGCGACAGTCATGAATGTTTAATGTCAAAACCAGACATACTTAGATGTGATGTTGACTTTGCAATTGCGCTTCCCCATAAAGTTAGCCGAGCTACACTTCCCTTTTGAGGGTGCAAAATTTTAGCTTCTAATTAAATACACTTTACTTTTTATGCCTTTTATTTTATTTGTTTTATGGTAAGCATTTTCGAGTATCCAGAAAAGTGATATTATTATAATAATACATTTCATATTTTAATAGTATATTATATATTTATTGTTGTTGTTATAATCCCCAATGATAAAATTATAATTCGTTTGAGATGCTTATTTCCCATGAATACGGAATCACAATGTAAGTCATTTTGCTCAATACGCAGTGCAGATGTTTGAAAAAAAGTTTTAGTATTGTTATCCATATTGTCCTAAAGCATTAAGTCTTCCTGTACCAATAAGGATATTCTATACATCACGGATTAAGTGGCTGTCCAAAAGTATTTTATCAACATCATTTAGGACTTGCCCTATGCCCCCCAAAAAGCGTTTCAATTAGTACAGTTAAGAACTGCGTGAGAGCGCCCCCTTTTGGTCATAATCTGTTTGGGCTCTTTGTGGCGTTCACAAAGGCAGAAGAAACGCTCTCATTTGGTTTCCTTCACCGAAATGCAAAATTCCGATTTTTTTTTTCCAAAAATAAATTGAAAATACATGCACTGAATGCCGTGAAAACATTTAATAAAATGAAATGTTATTTTCACGTTTATATTTAGCGTGTCAAAAAGACGATCGTATTTAAATCGAGCATCCCTCTTGCAGCTTGTACAGTACAATTCTGTATATATTTGTATGACGCAAACATAAAGGTGAGGCCGCAGTGTGTTGCCGGCCACGTGTCACTAGTTGTACATCTATTTGAGTGCATATTTACGCAGGAGCATAACTATCAGTATTGAGCCCCATTAGTATAGGCGAGTAAACCTGTCTTGTTGACGAGGGACTAACAGTCTGCTTAACTTGGAAATGAGATCATGAGGGGGGGAAAACTGTGTTTGACGATTGGGGATTGCAGCGAGCACACATCAGCAGAGAAGGCAATGCACGCCGATGGGTGTCATTTGAATTGGGGTATTTTTGTCTGCTAAGAGGAACTGTGGAAAAGAATATTGGCATGAAATTTGATTTTAATATTAAGACATAAATTACAATTATTGAATGTTGAATTGGGAAAAATCATCATCAAAGAAAACATGCACGCATGGGGACATTTTAAAATAATTTATATATGTACATAGAGAATCTATTTTTAAAGAGAGAAGTCCAACTCTTGGTTGGAATATTCCAAAACGGTCCTTGACCTGGCTGACATTATGTTCCTGAATGAGACATGTTGCTAATTCCAAGGTTAATCATCAACCTGCTCGAGTCCCTTCACATGGGTGAAGGTCACATTTTGGATTTGGTGAAAAACAAAATCTGTAATCAACCAGTTGTTTGTGTGTTTTTGACGGGCCCGCCTCCTCTTGGTTTGATGCAATTTTCTGTTCATGTGCAAGATGTGCATATTTTTGTGCAGATTTTGGGAGTCTTACAACATTGTCTGGCAAATGTCTTGTCATGGGCCTTAACGATCTCCTGCCGGTTGGTGCACAACAGCCGATTGCATCTAGCATAGATGCGAGGCTCCACGTCAGATTGACAATACTTGTTGTTACAGGAACCTTTATAATTGAATTCTGTGTGATTTTGGAATCCAGAAAATGACTTCATAAAAATTCTGCGTGTGTACTGTGCCTTTTAAAATAAATGTCTTGAATCAAGCAATGCCAGTCATTTTATAATGATAATCAATGAGTGTTGACATTTTTTGGATAATTTTAGAACTTTCACTATATAAAGACTTCATGAGGAATTTATACCGTATTTTAAATTGTGTCATTAAGGAAACAGATCAATAGAAATATGCAACACTTTATTTGAATAAATCTTTGCAAGTGTTTACATTTTCAAATGATCTTTTTTTTTGTTTTTACAATAATCCTTGTAAATCACAATTCCACATCACTGGTATTGGCGAGCTAATTTTAGAACAAGCGTGTGGTCCTTGGGAACGTCCTTGTGTCCACAGTTGCCATTTTGGTGGCCTCAGACATCATTTTTGTATTAAAACAAAATACATCTATACAACTCTAAACAGATTTATTTCTTAGTTTTCATAAAAATTAATATGGGATTATATAATATATAACATAATACCATATTGCGATCCAGTGAAAGCTAAATAAAACACTTTGCCTTTATTCTATCTCCTATTATTTTTATTTGATACGTCTCAGACAGTATCATTCAAAACCAAGCATTATATTTGCCTTATTGTATTATTTAATTTCTGTAGATTGTGCCCATTGTTTACATGCCCTAAAGAAGCATCTCCATTTTGATGTTCATAAAATGACCATAGATGTTCATCATTCCATTTAAGAACTAAAGTTGTGCCAAATGGAATGTTATTTTCAGTCTGCTTATTCTTTATTTCCTAAATTAGCTTCACTTTATTTTGCATGATTTGTGAATTAAACCCTGCTATGCAATGCAACAGCGCAAAAGAAACAGTTGCACCTCTGCAGTATTTGCCGCTTTGTTGATCAGTGAACTTCTACGATGAGGAGTGTTATATTTGGCACATGCAACATTCATTCAATCAGTGCTCATGACAAGAGCAAGCGCAAAGTGTCGAAAGTTTAATGAGAGGTGAAATGGCGTGAAAGTGCTACACCTGCATGTGCACTGGCTTAAAACAACATTCTCTGATCCAACATCGTGTGCTGAGTACTTCTTGGGTGCAGGCCAGGGGCTGGAAAGAGGGTGCTCCTTGCTCTGTGGGACCTCATGGAACATTCCACCAAACACCCAGGAGTTGTTGGCGCTAATGTGTTAACTTTAAGTTTCAACTTTCAAAGTGCACCCCCACCCCCCCACCACCACCACCACCGCCACCTTTAGGTGAAATTCACGTAAGAATGCTCCTTTTTGGCCCTTTGTATCCTTGTGAATATAAGGATGGAACCACATAAGCCAAAGGGTTAAGTCTGTAATTCATCAAAATAAAATTAATAATTAGAGGTCCTTTCTCTTAGAAAAGGGAGAACAAAATGTTTGCTGCCAACTTGCCTGTGGTGACAGTAAACATTCCAGAGCCGGCCTGGAGTTTGGACTTGCCATTATCTGCCACAGCTGTGACAACGCCTGTTGGCCGCAGGTTTGTGGCTGGCCACACTCTGTTTACCTGGAAATGAATCTGAAAAGCGGCTGGACTGGGAAGGCACACAAGGCGAGCTAAATAAAAACCGAGAGTGGTCAGTGCAATGAGATGCATGTGGCAGGCGGTCCAAAGTTATTGCACTGGCCCCAGTGGGTCAGGGCGCAAACAAAGGCGTAAACGCACTAAGGATATCCTCAAATACGCACCTTTTGATATTGAGAGGAATGTGGCCAGGAATGCCATTCCGTATGCTTTTACGTTGACTGTATCCAGGGCGCTCCAGATTCAATACTTGTCTCCTTGTCATGGTAAAAGGTCTCGTGTTGACCGCTGCCCTTCATTTATCACACAAGGTGACAGTTCATCTATGGGACCACAGGGGGAGAATATGGAAGGTGGAATATCAACAGGTGGATGGATGGATAGATAGATAGATAATTGTGAATTTCCAAAATGTTTTTTTTTTACATTTCTTTAATGGTTAATAGTACATTTGTATGCACTTTATTATTTATTTTCCACAAAGAATATTTTTAATGCTGTAATAGAATAATTATTATCCATAAGTTTTTAAGTGTACCATTTTGCAAATATGCGAATAGTAAACCACATTAGTTCTAAAGATGTAAAAAAATGGTGATGTTTTTTTTTTTGTTTTTTTTGCATTCCTTAACAGAGAAATTAGTTTTATGGCTAAGTGAATTGGCACAAATTTTGATATAAAAAGAAAATTCTGTTGGAAAATCAGCTCTTCATTTTGGCTCAAAATGGAGAAATGAGAGCTTACTGAAAATGAAAGAGTCCACGTTAAACATTTTCGATGCTATATGGTCAATGAGACACAAAATAATTGCTTTTTCATTATTTATTATTTTGTGTCTTTGTACTGTTTGTTTAAAGAACTCATAGAAAATAGATATAGAACATATCGGTTCAGTTGCGTCAAATGTCGGTCTGAACTTTCAAAGTAAAAGGTGCCTGATGTTTATTAGGGTTAAAAGATTTAATATCACCAAACCGGCCCATTGTTATTCATTAGTGGGCCTACTGCAGAGTCAATACACATTTAATCACAGACTGTAGGCAATTAAAACAGGAGGGGAGCAGTACTGCTATGGTAATTAAAGTGCCAAGCTCCCATGGGAAGCTGCATGTCTAAATATCAGCGCCATCATCAAACCTCGCCTGCTGTAATCTGCGATGAGCCATTGCCGCTCATCCTGGGCCACCATGCTGTCAGTGCTGTGTGGTGATTGCAAAGTTACATTGCATTAATTAGCTTTTTAATCCTAATTGACGTAAAGGACAGAACTTTGTGACAGCAAGGAAATTGCTTAGCCGTTCAGTAGTGGCGCGCAAAGTACAAATACTTTGTTGCTGTAAGTAAGTAAATTACAAAAAAGGTATCGATACTCCCTGGCTAAAATAGACAAATGACCTTTTTCACCATTTGTGGGTGACAACTCTATGTTAAAAAAAAAGACATAAAGAAGTAAAATAGAACACGAGTAAAATCCTGATTGATTGACAACTTGAGAACTGGAAGGCAATTAATGATTATAACACAACAAATTCAGAGAAGCAACATATTCCCCATCCATGGCCTTGTTTTCAACTCCAAGAAGGAGAACAAGTGTGTGATAAAATATCCATCAACTGTAATCGGAAAGAACAAACACACACAGGTCAGGAGTATTATTTTTTTCAGTTTCTATGTTAGTTTAATTTAGTTTTTGTTAGTCGGTTCACAACATTTGCTAAGCGATGGGAACATTTTGCTTTGATGGCGTAAAAGCCTGAGACAACATTAGCTCTCGTTTATCTTCTCGGACCAAACCGATGGCCGCTATTTTCCTCGCCAGTGGATTTCTTTTTTATTTTGGTATTTTCATTGATATCGAAATGGGGGTTTCAGAGGGAACACAACCGACTTGATCGATGCGGCTCTGCGAATTCTCTTTGAATTCAACTCCGGAGAGCTGGGCAGTCTACATGGCGGAAGCATAACGGACACACTGGAGTCAGGTGATCGGCGCTCACCAAATATACTTATTAAGAATTAAAAGAAGATATCCTCTCCTGGATGATGTAAATTTGGTTGCTGGGAAGTGAGCGGCTGAGAAGTCTTCCACCCCCGTTTGTGTGACTCCCCAACACCAGTTGTGCCTCAGTCAGGGCGGGGTGCTTTTAAAATATATATTTTAAGATAAAAATAAGAATAATGATAATGCATTCAATGAACTGATTCTATAATGATTCAGAGAAATCAATGCTGAGGTCATATTTATGAATGAAATACAACGACATCCACCACATATATCAGAAGTGCGCAGAATCTGTCGGCCTGTGTCTGGATCCACCAAAACCTGCGCCACAACTTAGACCTGGTTTCACCTCGCCTGAAGTCTAAGCCACTATTTGTCAGGTGCCCCAAGAGCTTGTCATTAAAAATAGAATGCCCAACTAAATGACATTTTGTTGAAGAGCTAAGGCTGCAGATACAGTAATTCATATTTTGTATTTAAGGATTATGTTATAGTGTCATTGGAATATCGTCCCCCCCAGAATCATAATGACACTTTCGGTCTTCTGCTTACTTACAGTTTACTGTAATCAAATAAAGGATTTGAATGAGTATTTCTACCTTTACCAGGATGTTTTAAAAATATATATATATATAGTACTTCTACTTAAGTACAGAGTGCCTGTATTTTTTGCCTCCCTAGCAGCGTTTTAATGTGAACCAGTATAATGGCTCGTCGTTAAAGCAGTTGAAATGGGCTGGGTTGAGACCATCTCTATAAGACCACCTGAGAAAAAAACACACACACATCTGAGCTCTACATCTGAGGGAGGCTTTTGCTCCATTTCCTTTTCCCATCACCGTGTCAGTGGGCAAGCGAGGCTCATATCTGCTGCAGTCTTATCTGTATTCCAGGCTGATGGGAAAATTCAAGTTTGGGATTACCTCTGACCCATCTTTGACAGCCAGTTACCGGCGTGCTTTCATTATCGTCATGCTTCAGCACACTACACAACAAAATCTCACGCTCGGTGCCTGAAAGCTATCCTTGTTTGGTATGCATAGCACAGAAATTAGAAGCACATAGCGGAGAATTTATATCAGGTCTGTATTAGAGGTGAGCCTATCTTGCGCCGGCCCTTCTCGGATGGACGAGGGCCCATCCATATGCAGATGGCTAATTTGTAGTGTTTACAGAGGAGCACGGAGGGAGCTGACAGCTCATGAAGAGAGCTGAAAGACGGCTGCCTACGTGTCACCCCAGGAGCCTGGTGGTAAAACCTGCCCTATAAGAGCAACAACATAAGTGTCCAATCTGTGTTTGCTTACCCGCGGACACGGATGGCTCAGTCCTGGTCGTGGGGCCCGTAAATTGTGCCTTTTTACAGGCCCTGACAGCTAACAGGCCATTGGGAACAGAGGCCCAATGACTCAGCCACTCAACAGATTAGCACCTCATCAGCCTCCTACAGCTTCGAACAAATACCGTCCCTGCCTCCTTCATGACACAATAGGGCTCACACTGCTCAACAGCCCCCCGCCAAGGGCGCACCCCACCATTCTTCCTCTGCCACAAAACTTCCTGGTCTGGCTCTTTCTCTGGCCACAGCTGCATCAAGGGCTCCTTCCCTAGTCCTTGGCCCACCCCGACCCCAATTGGCAAGATGTGTGTATTTCAGGTGAGCAAATATTGCCACTTGCCTGAGAGGTCAATGACCAGCCCTTTCAGGAGGAGAGTGGGGGGTTGCGTATTGCGCCTGCCTGCTTTGCAACAGCCGTACATGTGGCCTCACACAGCAACCGGTGCATAGGACGGGTCAAGGGAATTCTCCGGGCACAGCTGGAGTCGGCAAATCAAATATATACCTACACGGCTCATCTGCATTTTCCCAGAGCGTTTCCAGTGTTCGTTTCCCCCTCTAATTGGCTTTTAACACAATAGAATGATTTGATGCTCTGACAAGCCACACACAGAGAGATATTTGACCTTTTGGTGACATTGCCCAGTACTAACACAACTCATGGATAACTTTGATCGTCTCAACCAGGAAATCGAATCCCACACCAATACATAAATGATAAGTCTTAACATTCTTCATTATTTGGTAGCAAGCAAACACACAAAGCTTTCAAGAGTGCTTCAACACCCCAAGTTCACTTCTTCTGATTCAAATCACTTGATGGGTTTGTAAACTTGGTCGCTCCCCTTCTGGTTGTTTCATTGATAAGCCAAATGAAGGAAGAATCTGCCATTGACCAAGACCATTGAAAAAATGATTTTTATTTGGCATACTCATCCTACACGCTTTTAACACATTTCAAATTGTTAGAACTACCTAAAAGAATTCATTCGTTTCCATCTCGCTGTCAAGAAATGGGAGACTATAATAATCACTGTGGGGAACAAAAGAGGATGACTCTTGCTTGCACAGTTCTCCAAATAAGACGGAGTGTGTTAATTTGTCAATCGCTGTTGAAGGTTAGAGTACAACGGACTCACAAAAAAGAGAATTAAACACTGTATATTCAAACACCAAAATGTTTAAGCGAACCATACAATTTTATCTAACGAAAGTCCACCATGTTATTTCGAACGTATGATTCAAAACACCACAGAAGTGCTGACGAAAATTAACGGAGATCTAACAGCAATTATAAACCTTCAATTAAATGCTATTTTTTGGGGGGCAGCAACGCACACAAACAGAGCATACAACAATGCTCACAGGCATATATTTTCTCTGCTCTGCGGAAACTAGGGAAAAACATGGGAAAGGATTTTCATACCATCCCACTCCTAAAGAGAAAAATTCCATCCGGCCCAGTCCTGGACGATATTTAAAAAAAATAAAAATAATAATAATAATCCTGTCCCGCTTCTGGTGAAAAAAATTCCCATTCCCGTCCTACTCCAGTTTAGAATGACTCTCACTCCTGTACCACTCCCATTTTGGAAGGCAGCAACATTACAAATGGCTGCGCATCTGTCTGTGTTTTTCTTTTTGTTTAAAAATCATACTGGATTATCCTGCTCCCACAAACATTTTATCCTATACTGTTATTCCTCTGATTGAAGATAAACTTGACTCCCAACCGTGAGGAATCGCACGGAACTAAATTCAACTTCTCATGTGGACAATGACGATTAGTGAAAATGAATCGGGGACACTCTCTGCCTTTTCTTGCTCTGCACTACATGCTGCGGAAACATTATAAATGTGAAGTGTGCACATAATAATGTAATGCTAATTTTGTAGACATGCAATACAAATGTATTGCTCCCTACTGGACAGTTGGGTATACAATCAAGAGTTCCTTATATGGAAACAGTTAGGGAGAGATAAAAAAAAATGAGCAGGGATAGCCTACAGTCAGACAGAATTTTGCTTTAAGCTTGTGATAAAAATAATAAGGTAATAAAAAATACAGTTGAAAATCTTGGAATTTCCACCCATCGGCAAGAACAGACGACTATTTGCCTTTAAGGATATGGGGCGTATTGTTTTGGTGGGCGTATTGTCTCTACAGTGTATTGTGGTCACAAAAGAGAAAAAAAACATCACCATAAATAATGACCGTAAATATACAACAAAAGCAAGTGAATATGTTGTCAATGATGGTGTAGCTGGAGTAATTGTAATTAGGATCAGATCAAAGCTGCTTCTTTCATTTGTATGGGGACAGATTTGGTCTGCAAATCGGTTTGATTGCTGTATTAAATAAACCAAATAGTATACAAATTCCGAGAACTTGTAATGACGTAAAATTGACTCAAGGGTGTGGGTATGAAAGAGCCCTACATTTAAAATCTGGTCATGTTTACCATTCTTTTTTATGGCCATTAAAAATACATAATATGCAACAGTAGGGTAGTGCATTAATGACACTGTAAGTGTGTGGTCTCTATCAGAAGCATCGACAAAAAGCCTCAGGGATGAAAAGAATGAATAGCTTGGTTCGAAGAGGCTTGCAGTCAGTTGTGTATTAGGTGGAGAGATGATGTGTCACAACTGAGGACCACCTTGATCTCCCTGGAAGTCAAACACAAACGTGGATAGCCGGGTCCTGGGAGGCCTCTTCCGCCATCTCAGTGAAATGAAACCGGCCCAGAAAGCAAACAAGATCTCTTCTCATTTCTCCTAGACCAACCTTGTCTGGGTGATGGGCTTTTCTGTTGTTCTGTTTGTTTGCTTGTTTGGTCTGGAGCTCGTGGATACCCGGCATGGAGCATCGAGCGGGGAAGGGAAAGAAACGGAGGACCGGGAGAAAGGGGAGGGTGGGGGGTCGGATGAGGACGTGTGACATGCAGACCTCCCCGTGAGGTGACAAGAGACCTGCCGAGAAGCTTCAGTGCAGCTAAAGCCGTTCAACAAATACAGCAAGACCAGGAAGCTAAAGAGCAAAGCATCTGTGATCCATCAGCAGATGTTATTTGTGACAAGCATATGATGGCAAAGTCTTCCTTAATGGGCACTGATGAGGAATTGTGTCACACATGCTGTGCAGTTGTGTACAATGCAATCTCAGAGCATTCCCGTGGTGTGTCCAAAAAAAGTATTTTAAATGTTAAATAAGGCAAGAGTCATGACAACCAGTATTAAAATATAATTAAAAGATGTTAGCATGTTTGCATTTCCTTTCATGGAGCTCTTCATATTTAGGCCATTCCACAACTGGATAATGTTCATGAGAAATAACTTACAAGCCTGACACCTTCTGGCAGGAAAAAAAGGCACAGTGTTGTGTTTACAGAAATGCTTTCTATGGTGGCTGAACAGCTTGAATTTTCCTTTTTTGGCAAAAATGAAACTGGAAATATCTCTGAAGACTAAAAATTACACTTTCATGCCAGACACAACGAATCGCCATTAGAGATGATGGGATACCACAAAGAGGAGAAAAGTGATTATTTGTACTATTATGATTATGATTATAAAAGACTGACTTGTCAGGGGTCAAGAATATTGAAAAAAAAAATTTTAATTGTGATATTATTAGTTTGCAGCATTGAGGTGGTCGCGCACTAAGTGAAATTTTCCCGCCAACACCCCTGCAAATACGACTGATTGGCAAACCCACATCTGGGTCATCCTACATGCGCCCTTTTTGTATTTGTTTGTTAGTTGCATAGAATATACAGGGGCGGAGCTAGACTTTTACCCTGGGGGGGCGGGAGTGTTTCATGTGGTTGCCAAGGCTATCTAATAGGGTCCGCAAAAAAAAAAAAAACTTTTTTCAACAGCTACAATGTCAATAATAATAATAATAATAATAATAATAATAAAATACATTAAGATGTCATTTATGTTGTTTCCCTTGAGAAAACACCCATATCTTTTATTATTCAACACACCCTACGAAAAGACATCCTATCGGTACTTACTTCTAGGCTGGCATCACTTACTGTAACACAATGTAATAAAATCGCTACTTTTAGCCAAAAAAAATGTCAAGGAAAATTATGGCAATGTATACAGATCAGGGATGGCCCACTCAGGCTGCACTTTGAGTGGCCCTTTTATTAATTAATTTTTTTAAATGATTTATTTTTATGTGCAAGACACTGCAGTGCATGTCACTGTTTAACAAGTCTGTCCAGCCAGATGGGGGAGACATTCCTCTCTATTTCTTGCAAGATTTTGTTCACACCTTGTAACTACAAATCACTCCCGAGGCCCAAGTGCTCCCAATGTATCATTACATTTGACGGCATGAACATTACCTGATATTTTTAGTTGGACAGTGTGGGTTTTAAATTGAATGTGCGAGCTGAGTCTAAGTAGTACTTTTTTGGTGCGTTAAGTGGAGAAACTGTTTTCCCCACAGGGGTTAATGGGGTCATTTGGCCAGCAAAGTTCACATCTTGAAAGAATTCAACGGAGCAGATAAAGGAGGGCACTTTGGGATAGCCACTGAGGAGAAAAAGAACTTTTTTTTTTCAACTTCCCATTCGTGGTTAGTATGAGTGGGGTTTGCTGCATTTAGTGGTCAGTCCGTATCTCAGTGCAGAAACCATCAGACGAGGAATAAAAAGTTAAGCAGATTAATCATAACTGTCTAAATCTCTGTAATTTCTTACTGCAGCAGTTGGATTATGTTACATTTGATACATGAAGGGGCTCCATGATAGCATTTATCATGAATGATTTCAAAGACCCCACAAACCCCCACATTGCAGTCACCCTCTTTCACCATGTCATTATTCCCTTGCGGTGAGAGACTGGCCCCAGAATCACATCCATCTGTTCGGAGACCTGTCACATGAGAATACCACAAAACATTAACTGAGTCACTATGATCAAATTTAAATATGACCAAACTGCCAGCTAGAGCTGTTTATGGTGGTACTTGCGCAGGCGAAATGTGTGACACAGAAAGTGAAATTTCCTTCTCAGTTAAGACGTGTGGTCTTTATTTTCCAATGGTATGCATAAAAATGTACAAAACACCTGCCAATCCAGCGGCAACAAAGACAACGGTTTCAGGATAATTGGAATGTACTCCCAAATCACGACAGCAGAGTTAATGACATAACTGCTGTACACCAAACTGCCACATGGTAACCTTTCAATATTGTACTAAAAGAAATAATTCAGACAAGATACGTACAATTCATTTGTACAGGAAATGGACAGTTTTGTTCTATGTGGCACCTATGCTCTCTGTAATACTTCAGTTAGCCACAGAGCATTCAAAAAACACATTCCACAAATGGATGCTTACAAAGTTCCACTTAAACTAGTATATACGAATACAACGCTCACATTGCTGGTTTCAGTCAAACACTGAACTAAAAAATGTAATTGGTGTGATAATGACTGTATTGACTGATGAGGCCTATGGGTTTAAAGTACTGCACAATACCTTTTTATCTCTATATTTTTAAGGCTATTGATCAGATCACACTCGCGTTCAGAAAACACGAGCACACATCTGAGCTCCGGCTACTTCTCACGGGTTATCACTATTGAACACTGTGCACCGAGACCAAACATGCCCTCTGTAGCAGCAAATTGAGTTTCTGTTCCATCGGAATGTTCAAAGCAATATAGTGCAAAAACACTACCACAATTACTAAATACATTAAAACAATATACAAAATGCACAGGTGATTGTTCCAGTTTCATGCCAAAGGACAGTCTCACAAACCGTTTGGAAATGAGAACCTACAGTATGGTTGATAAATTCTCAGACCCCAAATCCCTTGTGAAAAGTGCCCTTTACTCCTGGGATAAGCTCTAGCTTTCTCTCTCGACCGCTTCTCACACATGAAGAACAGAACCATATTATTACTGAAAATGACGCACAATTGTATAAAATAATGAAACAATCAAGTTTATCTGGGTACAATTGTCCTTACATCCATGGAATGTGGTGGTATGCTGCAAAAACGAGAAAGCTTGTCTCTCCTCAGCTTCTGTGTTTTTCAGTGGCGCACATCCTCAGTTTACGACTTGTAGCAGTGCAGCATGCTACAAACGTGGGGTTTCCCCACACATCACAAGTCTTTCTGTTTCCACAGCAAACAGTTTGGGGAGCTCACAGTTCCCATAGTTCGACGCAAAAAGTCCCCTGTGATCTTCCTGAATAATGTCCCCTCTGCCACTAGGGATCCTCGTCCATGTCATCCAGGTTGGGTGCCATGATGAAATGTTTGGGGTAAACAAGACTGTGCTCGTCTGCATACTCCTCCCAGCGTGCGTCGTCACTCTCGTGGGTGATGTAGCGCTCACCTTGTCGCGTCTCAAAGTCCCTGAGGTCCAACCATGTCTGATAGTCCTGAGCGGAAAAACATGACAGTCAGAAAAGGGGAGTCCAAATATGGAAATTGATTATCTCAATTTTAAAGTCACCTGCAACCAAGGATGGCTGAGACACTTGTCGACACTATACCTCTTCCTCATCTTCACTTGAAGGAGATTATTGATCAGATCTGTGGCTGTAGTACATCACAAAACATATGAATATGCATGCTATGGGGCTCCTGGTCTTAGATTAACACACTTAAATGTGCATGAGCTATGTATACTTGTGTATTAATATTCATTTTAAGCGTATATAAGTGGACCCCACCACAGTCCATTTGGTACAAAAGACAGAAAATAACCAAACACATAAATAAATAAAGATAGATGTTTTTTTTAACGCCGCATATGCATTACGTCAACCCCCACCAGGTTGTTTATTTGTCAAAGGGCAATATATTGGTAGATAGGGCTGGGTGAGTATAAGATTGGGAATCATGATCTTACACCGACCAGCTGCGAGCCGTGAGCATATTCACTTGATCAGATGTGGCGGGAATGTGAGTGACAACAGCCAATCAGAGATGAGCTTTTCTAACTTATGATGGTTTGCAACACGGAAAATTAATAGTAAGAAGTAAACTATGACGGAACACGCAGCTCAACACGCAGCTGACATCAAATAATGGCACAGCTATTAAAAATACATTTTTATTTGTTTTACCTGTCAATTAAACTCAGAGCGTAGGAGGGCGGTTGGGGGCATTTGAAAGTAATTCATATCAACTTGATCGCAGCGACGTTCAGAGACGTAGGCGCTAAAGCTACCCCATGTGTCTGAAAACGATTCCGACACCCAGCTAGAGTACCTTACCTTCTGCTGAGATGTCCTTCCAGGGTGTCGGGGGGTACATGAAGGCAGCATTTTGAATCTGGTCGTTGATGTCCTCGTCCTCATTGAAAGGGAATGTCCCGCTCAAACTGACATACACAATAACTCCCACAGACCACATGTCTAACGAGCGATTGTAGCCTTTACTACGCAGGACTTCGGGAGCCAGGTAAGCTGGAGTGCCCACCACCGATCGCCGGAAAGACTTCTCACCAATGATGCGGGCAAATCCAAAGTCGCACAGCTTTACCTGGAAGACGGGAGAGAAGTTTGTCTTTGCAAACACGTGTTCAAAAGAAGTGTCCACAGTTACACAAACCCTTTGGCTTTTACCTGAGGAAAGGGTTCTGCTGAGGCCAACAGTACATTTTCAGGCTTCAAGTCACAGTGAACTATGTTTTTGAAGTGCAGATGTCGCAAGGCCACCAGAATCTATGGCAAATAAAGTCACAAAAAAATTAAAAATAAGCACAGATTCAGGTTCAAAACCTACAACAGGAAAATGCCCATCATCACATTTGTATTATTTTAGGTATTGCCAATCGGAAAAGTAATGGCAAAGTAATGTCCCTGACTACTTTCATCTTGACCAGTACCTCACAATATGTCATTTCATCGTCGCATCTCTATTTGCAAGCTGGCCCCTCATGCATGACTGTCTGTGGCCTGCTACCAAAACCACAGCACGCCAGGCTCCTCCGAGCTGACTGTCTATGACAAACGTTCTCCTGGCCACATCAGATGCCACAGCTAATGGGACTGTTGTTAATGAGGCTGCTTCTGTTTGGGTTCTAGGGTTCATTGAGGCCCAGGAGCCCACTGTTCTTCTAATCAGGCCACAAAACCACCGCACACAGCAGCCAGTAATCTACAGCTAGGGAGGAGGCCCTGATGCCACGCCGACTATTCCCATAAACAATCCCCCACAATCAGGTCACCACAAGAATCAACAGGCCTGGAGTTTGAGTAGAGGCTTGTGTGCAGTGGGATAACGCAAACCATCAACAGAGGGGAGAATAAAGACCATGACAGACAATAAACACCAAAATGGAAGAGTGTTTGCAAAACCACTTTAGGGGGAAAAAAAAGTATTTATGTGATCTAACAGACAACTGAGGCGCCTGCCATTTAATTTAGAGACAGCCGATGAAGACTGGAATCTTTAAGACATAAAAGGGAAAAGGAACATCAGGATTTTGTATTGTCTGTCAAACAAACCTGTGTAACTAAAAACTTGGTAATTCGTTCAGGCAGTTTGCTCTTCTCACTAGACAGAATCATTTCCAGCATGTCGCCATGCAGCTTCTCCATCACTACAAACACCCGCTCTGGTGTCTCAAACATGCACTCCAAGTTGACGATGCCAGGATGATGCAGATTCTGAAGACAGAGCAGAGACACACACATTGTGATGTGTTTAAATTGACTGAAAAGTAATCAAGAATGCAATTGAAGACATTCACCTGCAATATGGCCACCTCATTTCTCAGCTGGCTCTCTTGCTTGGTAGGAAATCTCATCTTGTCAATAACTTTTATGGCCACATCTCTGCCACTTTTTCTGTGTTTACCTAAATTACAAACCACAATACATATAAATTGATAAAAAAAAAAAAAAAACTATGAATAGGATCCATATGAAGGTTCATTTTGTGGAAATCGCACAATAGACATACCTCCATACACAATGCCAAACTGTCCCGATCCCAGAACTTCATCTGAGAATATTTGGTACACTGAGGCAATATCCTGTATGAAAAATAAATACACAATTAGCACCGTTCAACTATTGGCAACATTTGTTTGCAAATGAGCATCCACTGAATGCACCATCTCCAGCACTACCAGTTTGAAAACCTTCCTACTTGAAAATGCCCAAATGAGAGTTAGACTAAAAACCTCAAGAGCAAGCAAGAGAAAAGGGAGGTTTAATGAAAGCTTTTTTTTTTTACGAGCATGAGTGCACGGTTGAATGCAAGTTCTGCAACATGGCAAGTACTGTACTAAAAAAAAAAAAATAAAAACCTCACCACATTCTCTTGAATTTGGCAATTGGACACAGATATGCTGATGGAAAGCTCTCCTGCAAGGGGAAAACACATTGCTAACTGATGCAGTGGTCAACGGATGCGTAAGTAATGACAAGTGAGCTACACTACATTGTTCAAATAGCTTCTTTTCATGTTTATCTCAGCTGCATGAAGTAAGTCACAGATCATTCACGATGAAGCGGTTTATTACGCAATAAACTGGCTTTCTAAATTGTGACTGTATGGTGCAAGTATGCACCGTTTCATAACCAGAGGATTTTGGAAACTCACTGATGCAGATGACATAGGAAAAGCAAGAGAAATAATGAGGTGATAATTTAATGAGCGGTATGTTGGTGTTGTAATCCTTGGAGACAATATTTGATTTGGAACAGTGGACTGAAATAATCAGATGCTTTCAAGTTAAATAAATGAAAGGTCCTGAAACAGCAAAACAGGCGTCTCTGTCAGTGATTTTGCAGGCCAAATTTTGAAAAGAAAAATGCTATGTATGAATAGATTCTCTCATCTTGCAAAGTGCAGGTTAAACTTACTGTGATCTTTGCCCGGGCCTGCTGCACTTGCCACACTAGGCTGAGGTGTGACTGGCATCAGGGCGTGTCTGATGGCCTTCTCCCAGCCTTGAGCAACCTCCATGCCAACTCCTGAGGCAGCCAGAACAGGGCTGTGGTAGTGATTGCTGTTGTTCTCCCCGACATAGTAGACCATGGTGGCTGTGATAATCTCAAAGCAGTGTGGGTTGCTTCCCTGGGCCAGATTATTGTAGTCTCTGCACTGCTCTACCTGGAGAATCTCAGACAGGGGGATTTCCTACAACAGAGACAGCAAAAGCTTTAGCAATTAATGTAAAAGTCTAACTTAATTACACAATTTGTGCAGCATTGTCGAGATGATACGCAGCAAAAGTAAGGCCAACTTTTTTCGTTCAACAAATCACATCACATTACAAACCATTGTTTCAAATGCGTAAACAAATAAATCAGACAAATGAAATTTAAAAGGCAATGTTTTGATACTGGCTTCTCAACTAATGCATTCAGATAAAAAAAGACAATCTTACTGGAAGATAAAATTGCACAAGTTACGAGGGACACAGACAGACACATTTCCGCTGAGGAAAAACGTTAAATAAAGGCTGTAAACTCACACACTCCACTGCGTCTCATTAGTTGTCCGATGAAGTCCCAATCCTAACTTCTCCTCACCCTCTCGTTCTTATGAACACACAACAGTTGGAGTAAACTTTAAAAGTCCCCCCCATCCCCTCCACATTCACTGTCAAATCAAAGAGAGGAGGGAGGGTCAAATGACAAAAACGCAGTGAGGTTTAACCAATCTGCACTTGCAGAGGCACACGCTGTCCCCTTCCGCGTGGCTCACCACAGAGTATCAGATGAAGTGCTCGCGGTTAGCGGGGCCGGGTCACGTGAACGGGCCCTGTGGCGGGCTGTAGCGCTCCGTTTCCCTGATTACAAGGCAGGGCCAGCCAGAGGCCCCATCTGAGCACGAGCTGCTGGCGCTACCGCTAGCCACCGAGACGAAAGACGCTGCAACTGCCGTTCCGAAGGGTGGTGCATTAGTGGGTGGGTGGGTGGGTGTGCGTTTGACTGTGACAGGAGTCAATCCAGCAGAGACAGAAGAGAAGCCCCTTCACCCCATAAAAGAGAAAACCACAAGTACAGGGGTCTCATCTTCAAACGAGGTGTTGTTATGGCTTCCAAATGGGGAAAATGGTAGCCATGCCTGGAAAGTGAGCCACTGCGCGACCGCCAATAATCAAATTGGAAGTATAAAGCAACGAGAGGGTAGGACAGAGGCCACATACTGACGAGCAACAGCGTAGCAGATTTGAGTCAAATTACAGGACTGCATTCAAGATATACAACTTCAGTATCTGGAGAATCTCCGTATGCACCTCTGAAAAGGCATCTTCAAATGTGTAGTCACCGACCACATCTAATACACCCTCACAATCGAATGAGATCCAATCCACAACCCTTATCACAAAATATTCAATGCTCAATGCTCAACTTTAACTGACATTGAAAATTGGGGCATATCATTTTTTGGTTTCTGGGATGCATTTTGTTGCATGTTATTTCATATTTTGGTTTCACAGTGCAGTTCTACACCACTGCAAACTTCAACCCTACATCGCTGACACAAAGTGAATGCTTAGTTATGAGTTGTGATTGGCACTGACTAAAAATATAGCATTGTTTATTTTGGTGATTCAAGCGCATCTGACTGAGAACTAATATTTTGACACTCATGTTGGTACATTGGGCTCATGGGCAGTGGCGGCTCGTCAATGGAGGGCGCTCGGGCGCTGCCCTACTGCGTCACCTTGAAAAGGACAAAAATTGAATAATGAAAATGAAATTTTACAATAAAAAAAATATATAGTATGCCTATTTATTTTTAGATGAGCAGGATAAATAGTATCCAGTCATTTGAGAGCAAAATGCATTACTTTATCTCTGACGTCTCAAACAAATTTACAGTTTGGGTGCACAGAATAACGTAGACTCTCGTTAAGTTTTGACACGCACAGTGGTCCTTATATAATAAAAACTATATTGATTGAATAACTTCTCTTACTGTCTCTTATTTATATTTCAAGTTGTTTCTTTTATCACAGGCAGATTACTAAATTGTTATTTAACTGACATGTTTCAGCGACAGTCTTTCGCCTTCTTCAGAGTGTCATGTGACACAAAGTTAATGGGGAATTACCCTTTAAGTGTGTTATTGGTTCTGGAGTAGACTGCATGATTGGTAACATCAGTTTGGAAAACAAACCTGGGTCAGTTTTAAGGATCTGCTGGGTGGTGATCATTCAAGTTTAATGGCACTTCCAATTAGATGAGGAGGAAATTCCAGTGAAAGATCTTTTTACATTTTCTCTTCAAGTACATTTCTGAGCCTGTAGATTAAAAAAAATTACTTGCGTAATTAATTGAATGAGTATTTTACTTTTACCTCAAGAACATGAGTCATTTTCCCATCTCTGGTAACGAGAGATCACTTCTGCCGGAGGAAATTATCCAAGTTCACTTAATTGATAAATGTTATATTTAAGATTAATTATTAAAAAAAAATGTCTATGTCAGAAATCTTTGGTGACAGACAGAATGATACAAGATCTTCCACTAGATGGCAGAAGGTACAATCAACTTACCAGTATGTGCCCCACTCATTGCTATTCATGCGACATAATTACCATTAATCTCTCTTCAAAACATGTTTTTTGTGACATTTTATTTGGCTGTCTGCTGCGATATTTTTCTCATGTAAAATATGTGCCTTGGCTTAAATAAAGGTTGGGAAAAACTACACTGAAGCGCCATAAAATGTACATGGAAAAAAAACGGTATCATAATTGAATTACGCTTAACCAATGTCGCTATTTCACATAGTGTTACAAAACGCACATCATTTGAATAAGATCCAAATCAAATAGTAAACGGTGTTCTACACACAAAATATCTGTGGTGGATCAATTTATAGTCTCCCCTGGGTTTCCTATGGTGGGATACAAAGAAACACCTGACAGTTAAATTTGATTGAAAAAGTTACTTTATATTGTCATTATTGTAAAGGCAAAGCTGTTTAGTGTAACCAATGTAACTGACCTAATTAGGTCAATAAATGTGCCCCAGTGTACTGTATGTAGTATATACTTAGTTAAAAAAAAAAACTTTCTTCAAGCAAAGTTCTCTGCACTGGTGATGAGGAAGTGAACACACCTCTGTTCAAACAAGGTTTTCTCAAGCGTGCTGGACAGTGAGAGACAGGAAGACTGTCGAAAATGGATTAAACCAACATCTTCATTCAAAAACACCTGTTTGACAAGGACACACACCAGAAACTTGCTACACACCACCCCAGTGCATCGAAAATCTCACCACACCACAAGGAGTTAGCCGCTTAAAACATACAGTGTGACATGAACAATAAAATATAAACATCCCAGACACCCGACAGACAACCATTGACACACATGTGGAAGTGTTTATCTTGCAGCTCCCTCACTCAGTTCTAAGTAATTACCGTGTTATTAAGCTCTTGTGGTGCTGTAATGACCAAGTGTGGCGCAGGAAGTGCCCTGCAATTGCGTTTACGCTTCAAAAAAATAAAGCTTGATTGAAAGCATCAATGAGCAGGACCATTTAACTTTTGACATCATTGCAGTCAGTTGTATGTTATTGCACCAAGTAATATTTACGGGAGAACGGCACAATACAACACACATACAGACTGTTCAAAGACATCATTTTAATGAATGGATGACTATTGATAAAGCTCACATCTTTACCCTTAGAATAAGTAATAATGTTATATTCAGAGACTAGGATAGTTCAGAGGGCCTAACTGACCTCCAGGTGGTTTATAAACATCTCGAAGCTCCCCAGAGTCTTTGGTGAGAGCAGTGAATATTCAAATGATGGCCCAAGTGTGTCCACAACTGCAAGATGCAGTCAAGCAAAATACATTGAAAGTATACTATAATGGGGACTTGAAAATCTATCACCATGACCACAACACAACAATTTACAAGAACCTGCTTGAAATTATAATCAACAATAGACGAGTTAGAGAGCTCAACATAGATGATTTCAAGATTCAAGATTTTCGATACTGCAAAATACTCCAATGTGTCGACCATTGACTCTTAATGAGATTTGTCATTGTGCACACACAAACATTTAATTTTGTTTGTTTAATTTTGCAAAAATGAGCACAACGAAAATCTAGCTAAACTAAATTACAGATTAAAAAATATTTTAAATTCACAAGAATTTAACCCCAGGTGCGTGTAAAAATCATCCAAATTCTGAAAATAGTTTTAGGGTTTTCTGAGAAATGGAAAAAAGCGTACCTTCTTAAAACAAATTTGGTTTGCTGTGGAACAAAAGAAGTATTTCTTGAGCATGACAGTTCTTGCTTACTTTATAGAACTTGGCTCCTGTGTCGTTCTGAAAGAGACTCAGACTTTTACTGTCCAGCCGCCAGTAATGTCTCTTCCTCTGTCCAAAAGAGAGCAAAATCCAAGTGAGCGCAATGGGAAAACATAGACCTCATCAACAGTGTCACAAAACACTCGTACTTCACGTTATTTCTTGCGGGAAAATACTATCAATTTAGCTGTGTGTAGAACTAGATACAATTCAACATGAAAGCTATCCAGAGGAGAAATGGTTGAACGTGTTTTGGAGCTGAAGTCAGTCTTACCAAGTTGTCTCTGCTGGTATAATGAACCATCCAGCCCTCCTTCACCACTGTAGAACTCCGCCTCTTGGTGTGTTTGATGGACTGGACCACCCGCATTAGTGGGATGTTGGTGCTTGTGGAGGGGCTAAATTCAACCAATAATATTTTACTTTCATTTTGAGCTAATTATGATAAAATAACTTTTAAAGGTATATTTGATCAAACTGTTGTACACAGCAGCGACAATGGAATATGCTAATTGTAGCAAGTTTTTTGTATCAAAATATTTATTTACATACACATCCCCCATACCTAATAGTCTTAATGGGCTCCTCATCTTTCTCTCGGTCCAAGAAGGGAGAATCCAGGTCGAACATCCTCTCCTCTGGAGTGGAGAGTTCTTCAGGGTCATCCAGCCCTCTGCTGCCTTCCATGTCACTGCTGTCCACTTCCATTGTATCCAGAGTGGTGTCTGACTCCGGGCCAGGGCTCGCTGGTTCTACATGAAGGACATCAACTCGCATATATTAGAGATATTACTGTGGATTAATTGAAATCCAACAGAAGTAATATAGACCATACCTCCATTGAAATCCACCTCACCCAAACAGTCTCTTGGTACCTTTGAAGCACACCGCTTGTGGCAGTTAAATCTGCAATCTGGTAGAAGGCATTAAAAAAAATAAAATTAAAATAAAACACATTGTCAACCATGAACTGTAAAAAAAAAATTTTTTTGGCCATATACTGCCTTGCCTTTACACTGCATTCCCTGACGAAAGATTCCCTTGAGCAGACGCTTGCAGTACTGGCAGATAGTGGGTCGCGTGTAGGTGTGAATGGCAAAGGTGTGAGGCACCTTAACCCGACCGAGCACCATCTTCTCCATCCAGATGGGCCTGCCGCTCCAGGACAGGATTCGCTTCCCAGCTTCTTGATGGGACCTCTGCTGCTGTTGCTGCTGCTGCTGCAGTGGATGCATGGGCAAGCAAGGGCAAGGAATAAGAATAGCAAGTTGGAGGAGTATAGGACAGCGGAAATGTGTAGAATCACGTGATAAAAGGACAAATAAATCGTTGCTTAGCTCATCCGGAATGTAATCTTAGAAGTAAATTTGAGATTGTTTCACTGCAAAATAAATGAAGCCATTTGAAAGATTATGACGAAGTAGAAGAAGAGTAAGTTTCTGGCAAAAAATGAGTCGATGCAAATATTCAGCATTTGACCCTTGTCATAAGTACAATTTTGTTTCTTGATATAATATCACGGGGGCGCAGACATGAGCAGAATCTTTTCCAGCTGTTTATGCAGAACTTATTCATAAGGCTCCACAGACGATTGAGCCGCAAAGCAGCATGTAGCTCCATTACATTTTATGCATGTGTGGCAGCAACTAGGCCCAAGAGATAAACGCATGGAGAGAACCCAATTTGATATTTAGGAAGAATGCAAGCAACTGGAATGCAGATGCCTTCCCATTGGGGAGGATATTCGTTTGTTGATATCACGATAATCTGTTCATTTTATGCAATATGGCAGATATAGTTCCCGCTCAAGTAAATTATCAGAATAAAAAAAACAAAAATCACAAGGAGTTTATGCCATACAGCTTCTGAGGGGAACTCACCTCATCCAAGACAACCACTGCATTCTCTGCAGGTACCGGTCGGGGAACAGAGAGGGACGGTCCTGGCAGTGAGACATTGGACAATCTCCTCTTCCTTACACCAGTACAGTTATTTGGAATCTTAAAGGCACAGCGCTTGTGGTAGTTTAACCCACATCCTGAATCAGAAACAGGGATTTATAAATCAGCAGCAGCAAGGCTCTACTAGTAAATTCGTTTAAATACTACTTCCAGATCTTGATATATCAACTGCAGACATTTAACCAAAAATCAAATGTGAGAATTGACAAAACTGTGACAAAATAAGATGTCAGCACGCAATTAACTAAATGCTGAACATGTCACCAGTACAGTAAACCGAATTTCTGAGTGATTAAATTTGACGTGTGTGTGGGCGTGTGTGTGCGAGCGCACATGTGTCTAACCTTCACATTTGAGTCCCTGCCGAACAAGACCCCATAACATCTCCCCACAGTAGTCACAGAAGGTGGGGGCTTTGTAGGAGTGGACATAAAGGGCATGAGGTCGAATCTGGAAGTCTTCAACTGTGGCTTGGGCTAGAAAAAAATAGCAAAATGATGGAACCCAAGTTGAAAAATCAAAGCCACGAAAGAACTTGGCCAACAAAACTGAGGGAAGAGAAGAAATTGTAAGGTGATGAAATGAAAACTAAGGTACATTTGATGAAATGCAATGTTGCAGAGTGTCAATGTCAATACTGATGACAGCAAATCAGAGCTGAAAGATGTTCCAATGGAGAAATGGGTTGCATGTAAATATGGCTGCTATGCCTACGATTTTACAGTAGAGGGCATCATAACTGTGCAGTGACTAAACATTTCAATAAATAAAGGGGACTGACAGAATCCAGAGAAGTGTCCCATAATCATGTGCCATTAGTCCATTGTCGTTATTTATAATCCAGAGGAGGTGTGGATTTGACTCTCTTCCTGTTTCTCTATTTTCTCTCTCTGTGGTTTTGTGTCAAATAAACACTGAGCTCATTGTTGGCAGTAAGAGTTGGTTAGTCATGTGAACGTGTGGCTCACTTAAAATGAGATGAGTGATTGTGAAGTGACAGCTGCCAAACAAGCACGTGCATCTAAAATTTGATTCCTGTTTCAGTTTGTATATTGTGCGTTAATACAACATTCAGAGTGTGTATATTGTTGTTTCTTTTTCAACTACGGCGTGTTTTTTTTTTTTTCCCCCACAGGTATGGTCAGAAAGATAATACACTACAAAGACAAGGTATTTCATGTTCAAACTGATTACTTTAATTTTGGGGCAATATTCTCTCATTTTGAGTTTGATGCCGGCAACAATCAATCATTCAATCAAATTCCATACTTGTGAAGGAACTTTGGCGTTAATATAATCAATTGTTTGCTTTAAATAATAATAATAAAAAAAGAATAAACACGGGCCGATGTGGTGTGCATTGTGTTCTTCTGTCAGTATTTTCCAATTCATTAAGTTAGCCATATTGCACAGAGTAGCATCAGCAAAGTCAAAATACTACTGAAGCACACTGTGACATTCACACTTACACACATCGCTGATGAGTCACAACAAGCTTCCACATTTGAAAAAGTACAATATTTGGTGGGTTGGGTTTGCAGTTTCATTTTAAGGTAAAGGAGAAAAAAAAGAAAGCAGGTCACATTGTGTTATTTAAGGGACAACTTTGCTCACTGGCACGGACAGAATCCAAGGCAGCAATCACGAGTAACACTTGAATAAAACAACTGGATGCTTCTTAGTTCTCACACTATAATGTGACTGTTGTCAAGTTAATTGACCTAAAAACAACAGCTTCATGCATTCAAGAAGTTGTTTTGGAATCACTTCGAGCAGAGCCTGCATCTGTTCGCTACGAGTCACCACATGTACCACTCAGAAGCCACATGTTTAAATCAAAGAAAAACATACAGCACTCATAACAAATGCCATATTTATCACTAACATTTATTGTACAAGTACAAATTTTGCAGCAATGATGGTGCAAATAAGGAACTCATGAAAGTGGGTGGTACAAGCTGGGAGTGAAAAACAGAACAAAGGGACAATCGGTCAGGCTGAACCGCAAACCTCATGGGCCCACATGGCCTTTGCAGTGTACGCTGTGACCAGGGCCGGCCCGCATATCAGAGCATGTTTACACACCACGGGCCTACTACAATCACTTATTGCTGGGAAAACAAGTCCTCTTCTTTTGAGCTAAGAGCCAAGTAAAAGCCACTTTTGCCTCTTTTTTGCAGCGAGGGAGATTCTTATACTCTTTCTCCCAAAGCCACAGTATACAACTGCAGGTTGGTTCAGAAAAACTGACGGAAGACGATGAGACAAGTTATCGGGCGGAACAGATTCATAGTTTCTCTGAACCAAAGCAAATTGAAAACATGAATTTGCTGTGTGTGTCATTTAAAACTCATTGTTATAGCGTAGATTCTACAGCATGTTAAGTGACATGCTGTAAAACCACCTGCGGATGGATGTGAATTACAAGGTTGTAAAGAGAGAAAGCCGGGTGGGCAAAGAACAACAAAGGGTGACACAAAGAGAGCACAAAGACAAACACAGACAGTGAGAAACAAAAAGAAGGAAGTTCTCCAGTCTACATTCCTCAGCCCTGATGCCTGAAGTCTCCTCAGATCCCGAACCTATACAATTGTACCCCGCCTAAGTCCCTGCAAACAATACTCTGAGCTCTGGAGAAGCAAGAGGAAGATTCAGCACAGGTGGTGTCAGGTGCTTCCTGATGCAGACAGATTAGAGAAGAACCGTTACTGTACGTCATTTGTGATCTCAGCATTGTACAGGAGGCTGATTCATTCATTCATTCATTGCTGGGTGTAGCACGAAAAATACCTGAGTAACTCGCACAAAAGGTGAATCATCTAATGTAAAAAAGTTTCACAACAACTCAAAAAGTAGGAAGGCGTGGCTGTTGATTCACTAGTAGTCATTCAGTGAGCGTGAAAAGGTACAAGATCTTATTTGGATCAGGGTTTTAGTAAATACAGTTACGGAAAAAATTATTACAGTATCCCACGTTTCTGCAGTTTCTTTTCTAAATTTGTTAAAGCTGGTACAACCTAAGTGACAATAAATGTAAAGGTGACAATAAAAGATAGCTCATCATAGTTTAATTTAAGAGCTGACAGAACGCCATTTTCCATGTTTTCTTGGTTATAACCAAAGTCCTTAAAGTTATTACATCAGTAACCATGTTCTTGTACTACCAAATACAGTGCTTTTAGGCATTCCATGTTTTTTTTTCTGCCTGCTACTTTCATGATACAAATCAGTAGTACCAGGCATTAAAATAAACAATAAATTGAGCACAACAACGCCGTCTGATATTTTTTTCCATGACTTAACCAAGAAGGAAGCAACTGACGCATAGGAATGTTACATATTTATGTGTAAAAGCGGCAACTGAATCTGAATTTTTGTTCGTGCCTTTTATTGAATGGCAACCAGTTTAGGTGCCCAAAGTCAACTGGGATGATCTCCAGCTCCAGCAATTCTGAGGATAAGCAGCATTGAGGATAAATGAAACTATGAGACACAGTCACAGATTCTGTTAATAATCTTGATGAACATAATTTCAAGGCACAGAGATCGACAGTCATATCACTGTAAGCACCGGCAGCGATGCAGACTTTGTATCGACTGTTGTTGTGAAGGAGGAGCTGGGCTGAAAGGCGAAGCTCTCAATTTATTGAGCACAAGACTCTGGATACAAGCGGCCAAAATTAGTTTTGTCTGCAGGGTGTCTGGGCTCTCATGTAAAAATAGGTGAGAATATTAGTCACCCGGGAGGGGCTCAGAGTCGAGTCGCCCAGCATTGAGAGGAGCCAGATGAGGTGGCACGAGCATTTTGTTAGAATGCCTCGGGGATGACATAGGACAAACTGGAGAGATTATGTCTCTTGGCTTGCTTGAGAATGCCTGGGGAGGATCTGAATGAAGTGCCTGGTGTGAGGGGACTCTGGGCTTCCCCGCTTAAACTGCTGCACCCGCGACCCACCTCGGATAAGCGCAAGGAAAAGGATGGATGGAAACAGAAGGTGACTCGTTTCCGTTCAACGGAGACAGAAACATTGTCTCTTAGGACACGGAGTAAAGACAGGCCTTTCCACATGTGAATGTTTGGAACGCGTGTGTGTGTGCATGTCTTGAAAACTGCATGAAGTTTATCTAAAAAATAAATGCAATCATGTATGGCCAAGTCACTCAGAGTGCAGCAGGCTTAAGATGTCAAATACAAGTTGCTTTGTGTTTGTACCATTTGGATGTATTTCTCAGTATGCCCAAAGAAAGTTTCAAGTTTCAAGAAAGCATACATACCGGAGAGAACCACCTCAATTAGGTCTCCCTCGTGGATGTCTTCAGTTGAGGTCAGCCTCTGCAGGATGTTTTCATCATTTAGGTCGTGGCGAAAGAGCAAGATCTTGTCGTACATGCCAAAGAAGCCACACTCTGGGAACTGAGGGGAAAAGACCAGTCAGTTGGAAATACCTGTAGAGTCTAATACAGTAAGTGACACAAGTCATGTACAAGGTCGCAATCAAACATATTTATATCAGCATTGATCTGCTGATATCTAAAACCAAAAAAATCTAAAAGCTTTGACAATTACATGGTGATAAAGATCAGATCTGACTTGTTTGGTCTGTTTGGTTGGAAACTCAGTCTATCCAGGTCATGAGCTGCTCATGAGTTAGAAGTACTGTGATTGAGGAGGAATAAAAGAGTATGGGTGAAGCAGTCAGCAAGAAGGAGGTGGAGGAGGTAAATATCCTGAAGCAAGTGGTGGAGAATCGCAGTTCAGGAAATACGAAATCAGTTAATTATGCGTCACTTCCTGTATTCTTGAACAGAGGCTCGGTGTCGGTGCCAATCAAAAACCAAATCATATGAACATATACTGTAAAGGAACACTTGATCTGGCTCATCGTGGGCATTTATATAATTGGTATGCATATAAAAATCAGTACTAAAATGCACCCCTCTAAAAGGCTCCGTAGGGATTTAAGGAAGTGGTCAGAAAAAACTGGACCTCTACTGGACCGCGGACCACTTTGGACCAGGCCGCACAGTTGAAAGAAAAAAAAACTCCCAATATTTCCAGTTTAGGCTGAAAAATATTTTATTTTGAAAAGTGACCGTCTACTCTCCGTTACATTCAATTATGATGAACTTTTCACCCATGTCAAGATGCTATCTGTCTTGGATGCCTTACGTTAATATTAAACGCAAAATGAGTAAAAAAAAAACAAAAAACAGACCAAAGCACAAAAAGAGGCAAGCAGCTCTTTAAGAAGTGTTATGCTGAGTTATATATGTTTATACACATGTTCTGTGGTGTCTTATTTTGGCAAATTTCAGGTGGCCGTTGCTGGTATAGTTACATAAAAAAATGTGGCTTCATGTTTGTTGTCATGTCTAATAAAATAGTCCAGTATTTGTGCTGCTCCTTCATGCACGTTATCATTGTTCTATGATCACTGTGGCATTATACGGATGACCAAGTACATAAAAATACACAGTCGATTTGCATTTGTTGGCAATACTACCCTCTTATCTCTTCCTCCTCCATTTTCATAAAATAATCACATGTTCAAGGATGGCGAAGAGGATGTGGTAGCAGATCCAAACCAGATGCATGCATGTTTGGAATTGTCCTGCATCAATGGTATTCGAGAAAAAAAATCCAGGGGCACTATGCTTGTGCTTGGAACTTCATCTCAATGCCATGACAAGCAGAGTGTTGTGGCGGATCTAACAGCTGTTTCCCGGTGAACGGGTGGTAGCGCGCAACGGGTCACCCGTGACAATGCAAGTGTCACCTAAGAGCACGAAGGCTGGCACTGACTCTGCCAATACGGCATGTTAAGACACCTGCAGACTCATAGTTGCCAAGAAGGAAACACAAAAACAAAGACATAATAATAATGGAAATATATCACAGACTTGCATCACAAAGCTGAAAAACTGAACCGTCAAGAAGAAAAATTTAAATTCACACAAAAAGTCTCTCTTAGGGAAAGAACACTCTCAAAATCTATAACGGAGACATCTTTGGTGGCACCACTGAGAAATTCACTGAGATGGTTCACTTGAGCTGTCAGAATGGTTGCAGTACTGAGGTCATATATTTCAAAAGATTTTTGAATGTACCCATAAAAATCAAGGTCCCATGAAGTTTAATATTGATTGACACATTAGAGGGTTGACTCCATCTTGGATAGAAAGCTGATGCCAGCTTGCCAATGAGCTTTACTACCAGAATCGTTCTTGAGCCGTGGAAGTTCTGTCAATGTTTGCTCACAAACATCGCATGTGCCTTTGGGAAGAAACAAACTCCATCTCACTGATCCCATCCACATACGTTTAAGGCCTCCCTCATTACCCTTTGAGGTGAACAGTACTGTTTACCTTAAACCTTCAAAACCAAAGGCGGTGAACAGAGGGGGTTGGGGGTATCCTTCCTGTGGTGACTGCTGTGTCACAGAGAGGTTTTCACTCGGGTGATGTGCCAGCTCTCAAACCCATACACACTCACACGCGCACAATTGTCTGTGCAGCTGGCAGCTGTAGTCAGCACCTCTTGGCATTCAGTGCAAAAATTTCCACAGAAAAAAAAAAAAGGTCTCACTCCACACCAGGAGCATCTGCAGGGTGAGAGGGCAGAGAATAATTCTTTTGTTCCATACCTCATTAAACCAAGTGGAAGCCAGGGGTGTAAGAACAATAGAATGGCAAGTTTCGGGCACATTCCACACTCCGTACCTGAATGCATACTCGGGTCACATGCTGCTTCCTTCCTACATTTAACAAGACCATATGCCAGTGGAAACAAACGGATTAAATTCTCCATGCCCCCGTTTACAAAATGCATGCCCGTTTGGAGCATCACCAACACATGGCATTGCATCCATCTTTAGAGTCCATAGTGACCGAGCATGTCTTTTGTCATCTTCAAACAGACCACACGCACACCAAAGATCCCAAAGCAGAGAATCTGCGTGTGAGGTCTACAAGTCAGCCTGGAAAGACGAGTGGAAAGGAGCTTTGCAGTAGTAAGCTTTTGTTAAACGAGTTAATCTATCATTGATATGCTAAATCTTATGAGAAAAGAGAGACCGTGGAAAGTGGAAAGACCGAGGAAAACGGCAGCTGATGTGTGTAAAATGTGAATTATTGTCTTATTTCGAGAGAAGCCAAAAACAAATTACTTCAAGACACTAATGAATTACCAACACCAGCAACACAGAGGCATGGAGGGACATACTGTTTACCGACTTGACACACTTTCAATGACTTCCAAAACAAGAGCTGGATCAAATGGCTTATAAAGAGAATAATGTTCAATTTTGATCAACACCATATGAAGTATTAATTTGACAATATGTTTCAGTTTACAGTGATGTCCAACTGAAATGCATAAATGTATTAGTGAATATTATATCATAAAGGCAGAATAATCAGTGGTACCATTGAAGCTTTTAGCTGTTGAGTATGAAGAGAAACAACCTCATGCTGCGGCCAACATCAAACCCTGAAGTCAACCCTATTGAAAACTTGTAGAGTATTTCTTGTATGCTCATATGAGAGGCAGAAAGCATTCATGGAGGTATAATTTTGATTCATGAAAGTTGTTAATCTGACAGTACAGAGGGACACTATGTTGTGTAATCTGAAAAAAAAAATCATCATTGGTAGTTTTGATTAAAAAAAAAAACATATGAACCTAATGTCATTGATGATGATTAAATGCATTGCAAATCGCATTGACCTTTGGGTGAATGAAAAAAAAAAATATAAAACCACATATAGTATATTTTGATGGATTCAGTTTATCACATGTAGTTAGTGCATGAAGAAGAAAAACAAATCCTGAAAGCTAGATGTCCACAACCACAGAGGACAGTGCGACTTATCCATGTTTTTTCTACCTCATTATGCATTTTTGGGCTGCTTTGATTTATAATCCGGTGCGACGTGGAGTCCGGAAATTATGGTAAATACAATTTCTTCTATTCAATGATTTTACAATAAATCCAAAAATGTACTCAAATATCTGTTACAACCTTCATAGAAACTAGTAGAAGTAGAAAAATGCCATTAATTGTGAGTGAAAAAAAAATGTCGTTTGACAAATCACTAATTAGTAGTATGCTGTCAAGAACTTGCACATGTGAGCGTGTGCAACTTTTGATGCGTGGCAGTGGTGGGGCCCAAAGGGAAGTGGTGTTGAGAGCGGTGCACTGCCACTGACAGATGGCCATGTGATTACAGTAAGGAAAAGTATGCTGCTTGGCCTCAGGCTACCTCACACCTTATTTATGCGGCAGGAATTCCATCTGATGTGTAGGCCACGTTCACGGAAATGACCTGCATTAGTTTGCATTTTATGAGTAAATTGCAATGAATGCTGTCATACAAAAACAATCATCATTGGACATGAACGGGAAAATAAATGTAACTTAAATGTGACGTGAAGTCAATGAAAAGCTCATTACCTTTCTGAATTGCCAATAACAAATTTCTCAGGCTAACGGCCATGAAAGTAAATTTAATGACAGATGTATGCTACCATGGAAGAAAAGTAAATTCATACTTTGATGCACACACACATTTGGAGGCAATTTACTAAAGGTTTTAACGTATTAACGGTGCAACCAGGTAGGGCTGTGCAATTAATCAAAATTGAATTACGATAAAACAATGATGTTTTTCCTTCGTTCCCAGCCCTACACAAACAATTTTGACAATTGCAAACAGTTTTTAATGTCGCCAAGAAATTTGGAATGTTCACAATTTGATGTCATCAAGTATGAGATATATCTTTCAAAGATACTAAAAATCTTCTCACTCATGCTCACCGCAGAGTACCGCTTAGATATTTTTCCTCGTGTTGTTGTATCTCGCGATTAAGGATGTTGTGCCTGAGCACCGCAGATCTTTCAGGCACCACAGATTATGCCTTGACACACCTCAGTCACAAACGTAGCCATTTCCTGCATGTTGTAATTCCAAGTTGTCTATTTTATGACACAAGAACAGAACAGACAAAACTGGGAACAAATCCAGCAAACTTAAATTTCCATAGAATGCTCCTCCACCACCTGAACCAAAACATTGTCTTGCTGATCAGCTATCAATCGATTGACAGCATGTAAAAAAAATGTGCTAACATAATGACAAATGTAACCCATTAAAAACAAAAGAATGATGTTTCTAAGTGAAATATTTTCCCACAACAGGAACTAAAGGACACTGGTTCATTGACTTAGCTTGAGGTGCAGAGATAAAGAATGTCACAAGATCAGTGTGATACATGGTGGTATTATACCAGCGAAAGACAAATATGTCTTTTAACTGATAAACTTTTTTTTTTGTGAATGTAATGCATTTGTGGAATTCCTCCAACACATGCTATTGATAATTTTTTCAGTAAAATAAAGGAGAGTTGAACTACGGTGTATGTTATCTCAGAGCAGAACTTACCTTGCTTTAATATACAATTAAATAACTACAAAAAAAGTCATTCCGACTACGATTGAATGGCAACCAGACCAGGGTGTACCCCGCCTACTGCCAGCAGACGGCTGGGATATGCCCCAGCATGCCCGCGACCCTCGTGAGGAGAAGCAACTTGGATAATGGATGGATGGATGGAGGTAACCAGTTGCTAAGTCAGTCTCCTGTGATATGTGCTTCATCTGGAAAATGTATTTCGTGTGGAAAAAAAATAAATCTAAGTACTTTATTTGCTCATCAACCAGGTGCATTGGAAAACAAGATATTGTATTTTTCTGACCTATTTCATAGTGTACATAGTTCACACTGGAAAGTAAGTAAATACGTGAGTACTTGAGAGGAGGAAAAAAAAAGGCCTTGAGCATTTTTTTTGGAACAGAAGTACTCAAATTATCACAGGACCCCTTCCAGCCCTACTATTTACAGCACCAAGAGGCTCAATAAGCAACCAGGATAATACCATTCATTAAACACTATAAATATACTTTGAAATTAAGATCAAATTATTTTCCATACTGGTTGGGAGGCATGCAAAGCTGAATGTCTCTTAAGATGGAAAATGTCTTGTCTTCTTACTATACACAGTTTCCAAATAACTTATTTTTTCCAATTGATTTATTTTTATGGGTTAAATGTCCACATCTCACATGGGATATTAACCAAAGTATGACATAAATGTTTCATTCAGATAACTGTTAGCAGGAATACACTTCGGACAAAAATGACTTAAAAGTGCATTTTCAGGTTTTAGTCCACAAGACTTTTGTCACTGAAACAACATGACTAAAACAGGAAGTTGTGATGGTGCAAGCAAAAGCCTTTAAAGCAAGCGGTTTTTTTTCTCTCTCAACCTGTTAGCCCAGCGAGAGTACTCGTTGGCCGGTCACGATGAGAACATCGAGGTGCACTGACATGGAGTATTACAAAGCTGTCAAGTGGTATGGTTCATCTGTACTTCGTTCATGGAAAAACAAATTGACAATATGTTTTTTTGACATCAATTGAACCAATTGCAAATGCGGAGGCCACTCACCACCTCGCCAATCCACTCATTACCGATCGGGAAAGTGCGACCCATTACTCAATAAGCCTTCATGTGAGCAACGTGCCTGCACAGCACGCTGAACTGAAGCACAGTGTGACATACGTATAACGTGTCAATGGTCAATCCATCCATCCATTATCCAAACCGTTTATCCTCAATATGTCTTGCAATTCAGATTATTCCTTGTAGCCACGCGCTGCCTTCTTAATCAATGCATGAGCCACTGATCACGCTTGAGCTGGCTCAGCCCTGGCCCATAACCCGTCATTTGGGGGCCCAAGGCAAACAGTCACGACCATCACCCCGCCACAACATCCCCCACCTCCATCATCGGACTACTAAGCAGCCACAAGTACTTTTGTAAAATTTTGACGTGAGTTACGACAATTAGATTACTTTGTCTTGCTTTTTATAACTGGTACAATGATCTGACACTTTAAGACTACTATTAACCATCAAAGATTTTTAATATTGTTCATTATAAAATAAAAAGTGTCAATTTCAGAAATTTTCTGAGCAAGATAAAGTCCTTGAAATCCTTCTTGAGGATTATTATCCAACAAGTGAATCATCAACACTTTTAATGTAATTAAATCAAGGCCATGAAGTTCCACAAGTCACTCTCAAGATAATCTTTTTTTTTTTTCAATTCTATGAAATAAATACTGAAGCCATAATTAACTATTATGATTGTGCATTTGAACAATATGTTGAATTATGCATTACTTAATAAGCTGCAATAACCTCCGTGCAGTAATGTTCTTGACAAAACTGAATTAAAATTATTTAACGTAAGACAAATTCTTCAGGAGGTGAATTTCTATAGGTTGACAGCTCTGCCGGGTGAGATTAGAGAAAAGAACCGGCCAAAGTAATCGGTGTCACACCGCTGTGTCTGCTCACGGTGCAACTTGGTTGGCCGCCCATGCGTTTACGTCACCCTGAACTGACTAGAGGTGAGCGGCCAGCCAAAAATGCGCCTTTCACGGCAGCCAGCCATTGGCCCAGGGCGAGAAGCCTCCCTGGATGCAGAGGAATGCCTCTGGGCCAGAAAAGAATTTTTAGTTCTTGTGCGTAATAATCAAATATCTACTTGAGCTTTCAGGCTAGCTTCAGTTAGCTGCTTATTTTTCATAAGGCTGAAGTCATATTGTTGTTCTTACTCGACTTGGCGCAATCACATTCCATTACGATAATAGTGAGCAACAATAGCCACAAAAAGTATTCATCTTTCATCACAATGGGTTGTAAAATGCTACTTCACAAACTATGCAACAGCTTTGTAATTGTAAATGTACACATTGGTCAAAGAAATGATCAAATTACTCAAGTATTTCCCATAGACAAAAAGACGTCTAACACAAACAAACTGTTGTCTGCTACATTTGTGACACAGCTACAGTGAACTGACACCCTGACATTGACCAGAGTTTCTAGAACTACCTGAGGACAGATTATTAATTCAATTTGCAAGAAGTGAAACGTTTATACAATGTCAGACAGAAAATGGAGGGCGACACCATCTGTCCACTGCTCAGTTCATTGAGCAAATTGCTGAAAGTGTTTTGCCAAGAGTTACAAAATACTGTAGCTCAACTAATTACAACCGCTGACTAGTTGAGAAGCTGCATTGAACATGCTTCCCCTCTACATCTGGTGTATGGAAGCATTTTCTTGGAGTGCGCCAAGGAAAACACACTACATCTGGGGGTAGAAAGTGCAAATGATAGGCTGCGTATGCGCGCTTGCCTTGAATACTTCATAGTTCATACACAAGAAGGAGTCTTGTTAGAAAAGGGATAACTCATCCTGTCGCTGCCCAACACATGCACACATGCATGTGACAACGCCACATTCACTGGGCCTGCAGCATAGCGGAACCCTAATGGGGAAGGAGAGCAGCCAAAGCCGAGCTGTGACATTTTCACTCAAGTGGGCCGACTTACATTCCATCCATGTAGCAGAGAATGTGTCATGGTTCATTCAGAAGTTTAGCTAGTTAATGCTGTGTCATGGTAGAATTTAATGTGTTCTTCCACAATATTACATCAACGCATCCATTTTTTATACATCTTATCCAGCAGTGTTGTTTTTGGCAGGCATTTTAGATTTAGTCTTAGTCTTAGTGTTTTGGACGAAAATACCTTCGGCCAGTTCCTTTTGTCGACATTTTGACTATTTGTGCACGCCGCGCCCAGTCTCTCGTCATAAGTAGGAGGGAACTGGTTTTTTTTGGTCAATGAAAGAACCAATCGAAGGACGACATATGGCACATCACACTACGATGCATCAAGGCAACTCAAAATCAGCTACGAGACACTACGTAGAGTATCTGCGACATCTGTCGGCCCAGAATTAAGCACAAGCAAACCTGTAACTTTAGCTGTATTTCATTCCATCAGCTACACGAGTAAACAATGTATTTTTTTCATTTCTCTTTGTATACTAGTATGACGTATAAGACTATTAAAATGTCATGTGCATAATAATTAAACGTGAATGTTTTAACCAATATGAAAAAAATAGGAGAACTATTAAATCGGACCCCAGTCACAGATCGGATTGTACGTAACTATTGTGGTCATACTGAATGCGATCAGTTTTCAATGAAAGAGCTACTTTTGTGTGTGGCACATACTACACACCAGCATAAGTTGTGTTTTGGTTAGAACACACCTTTCTTCCAAGGCCTCGTTCAAATAATGTAGGGATTCTAACTCTACTATACTTCCAATAACAATAAATAATAATAGCTTGAATTTATATAGCAGCCTTCGTTCGGTGTATTTCACCTCGCCATAATGATGGCTTCCTGACCAAACTCCTTCTGAATTCGCAAAATGTTGCTTCAAGGCTCTCCAAAGATAACACCACAATTATTGCGCATGGTTTTGGATTATTGGAATTCAGTCAAACGATACTTTTCTGTAGTAATCTTCCGAAGTAAGCGCCAAGGCAATGAAGCAGAGAGGAGTTATTGGTGGTGAGATCACTGTTTGGTTAGTTGCCTTTGTATCCCCAATGAGAGCCAGGTGGCTTTTCAGCGATTTTGACTACGCTAGATGACGTGCACAGCTAGCTAAAGGTGAAAAGTGATTAAAAAAAAACAAGAATATAAGCATCAACATTCTGTTTATGTTCAGTAGGTGATAGAAGCTCAGCTTGCTTTTTTCTGCAATTATGCGTGCATGTCTACATAAGTATCGCGTGTGCTAACAGCGTCCAGAGACCAGGCAGAGAAGAGGAAGCCTGAGTCACAGGATCTAAAGCTTCTCAGGAAGAGAGCAGAGTGATCTAAGACATGCTTGGCTCGCCCCTCGCACACCACTGATGAGTTATAGCTTTGCTACGATCCTCCAGCAGTAACTTTGCCTGAGAAATATAGTGCAGAACATACTACATTTTCCCGCTCACACGAGGCAAATAAACAGGTGAGCCGAGGGAAATTCAGGTTACACGATTAGGATTTGCAGGTTCTGTGTTTGCAGAAAGTGAGTGAGGGATTAGCTACTGTACATACGGGTAGGTTTTAATGTTTAAAAACCCTTCCACTTTGGAACTTTTTTTTTTTTTAAAGAAGAGATTAATCGCGGCCAAATTCCAACACTGGAGATGTCACCTCTCAAAAACAGAGACAGAAAGGCAATATCTGCAAATGTTTAAACAGACGGGGAAGAAAAATAGCAAGTGCAGTGGAGGGAGAAGCAATGTGAACATCGGCTGTACAGACTGTGCTGCCTCGCTGACCACAGCAGATTGGAGAGCAGGAGCAGTGAGAATATGGAAACAGGGAGTGGCGCCAAGTGGAACTAACCAACGACAAGTAGAACAGTAGAAAGACACTCATTGACAAACCGAGTCATATTAAGAGACATCTCTCTCTGCTTAACTGCAAATTCAATACTAAATGTAGCTGTATGTTTTTAATAAATGGCAGCACCAATAGCATTGCTTAAGATTTACCATCACCAGAAACCTCTTTCCCGCCACGAGACAGTTCATGTTCCAACTGCTTTTTTTTTTTCTCCCTTAAATATTTCTGTGCAGCCCGGTACCAAGTGTACCAGTCCACTCTCCTGTAGTTGAGGGCCACTGCTCCAGAACGCACCAGCTTTTTTTTCTTGTATTATTGTTGTATCAACATTAATTGCACTTCCGCTGCCACCTTCCTATCGGTTTGACAGATCATGAAAGACAGGAAAGGCAAATAGTACTGTGAAAACAACACAGAATAAGACATTTTACAACTTGTTGCTGCAACATGGATCAAAACTGGCATCCCGATATAGCTGTTTTGTAGGCGCGTGCATCTCTCCTATAAAACACGATTTAATATGCATCACCAAACGAGGGGGGGGGGATACGCAAAAAGGATGGCACATTTTAAAGACCAACGATTTGATTCAAGAAGGTGCAGCTCAGGTTTTGAGAGAATATGATGCAATGAGTTTCTCGTTGATTGTCTCTTTAATTATTAGTCCAAGCCTGTCTTATTCAATATTTGGGTCAGTCTTAAGTAATGCTTGCACTTGACACGTTTGTCATGGCAGAAATCCTGAAATAGGTGGACATATATAGTAGGATTTTAGAGTGTTAAATTTTAACTCAAACTGTCAAAACAAGCATACGGTTGAGTCACTGCTTTTCCACTGATCTTACGTCTGTGTTGGTTGTATGTATTATTATTTGTCAATGATTCTGCCATTGGTGGATTCAGAATGCAAAATCTACAAACAACATTAGAACCAAGTAATGTTTATCTATTTGTTGGCCTGTTTACTGCCGCTTTTTTTTCTCTTTTCTTTTCTTTTCTGCCCCCCGGCTGGGGGATTAGGTGATGGTGACCCACTAGGAAGTTTAAGGCATTGACCAACTGGGCATGCACCCGTTCCAGTGATGTCGTCTTCCTGCAGCGCGACATTTGATCAATTTATTTATATACTTGAGCATCTAATTTAATTATTTGTTGGCCTGTTTACTGCCGCTTCTTCTCTTTTCTGCCCCCTCTTTCCCTGCTTGGGAATTAGGTGATGGGGACATGCTTTGAAGATTACGGCACTGACGAACCGGGAAGGGACCTGCTCTGCCGAAGTCGTCTTCATGCAGCGCCTTTTCTGATTTCCTTATATTTCAGCACTTCATTGAACTACTTGTTGGCCTGTTTGCTATTTCTGTTCTTTCTTTTCTGTTCCCAATTCCCCGACTTGGAAATTAGGTGATGGTGATTCACTTGGAAGTGGCTGTTCTGAATTTACACCAACTGACCGGTACAAGATCGAAGGCTCATCCTCGGATATGCTGCCATGGATATTACGGCCCTGGATGAGGACCCACTCCACTGAAGTCATCTTCCTGCAGCACTTCATTCAATTGACTCTCACATTATGTCATCTATTATTGCATAGCATCATTGTATGTGTCAAATGTTGCCCAGTTGGCATCCAATGCAGCCTGGTCATCCTGGAAGGGGGATTCCCCCATCTGTGGTCCCTTCTCAAGGTTTCTCACTTTTTCCCTAATGGGGTTTTTGAGTTTTTCCTTGCCCTCCGGGGGGTTAAGATCGGAGATGTCGATTGTGGCTATGTAAAGCCCTTTGAGACTGTCTGTGATTAAGGGCTATACAAATAAAATTGACTTGACTTGACATGAACATGTGCCAAACTTCCAAAAGAAAAAGAAAAGAGACAGAGGCACAGAGATAATACACAATAAGACAGAGATTGGAAAATTCAATTTAAATCTGCCAAGGTTGAGTAAGATCACTGTCCATAATTGTTACTGAAAAGTGAGTTGGATAAAACAATTGGCTCAATTTGTAGTGTATGACCATTTTACTTGTGTGCAGATTACCAGCCGGTTCAATCAAAGGGGCAAAAAGTCGCTCGGTGTTAATGAGTACAATAGATGTGTGGTATGCTCTTCCACTGAACACAATCTTCAATCATAGATTTATTATTCTGGGTTGCCTTAGTGCATAATGGTGAATTACTACACGTGATTATGAAATCACAAGGACAAAGTCGCAGGGACTTGATTAATAAATGGTTCGACTTACTATTGCCTACCGATTCAATATAATAACGATCACAACCTATTCAGCCAGCATTAACAAGAGATGGGATTGATGTGGGATAATCTCCCCTCCCTGGCTTGGTGAAGGGCATTCCAAAGCAAAGCCGCACTTGGTAGCAGCCCTCCGGAGATGGTTTGGCACCGAATGAATGGTCGCGCATAAGCTACTTTCTGTGCCCCATGGAGGCCTGCCAATGGGTCTGTCCCAGCCTTCCCTGCCCATTGCCCTTGGAGAGGACCACCCTTCTCCACTCTGTCATTGTGACTCTTGTGGCGGAGCCTTCTGTTCTGCCATGCCACTTTACATTTAAAGGAGTATGAGGAAGCAGAAATGTGCACTGCAGATGGTAGAAATTACTTAGCTAACTTAACTTCAGAGATGTTTTTTCCCTTTTTTTCCCCCTCTCTCTCTCTCTTTTCCACAAATTACTCCAAGACCAGGGAAATTGATAGATTCCTTGTGCAAGAAAGCCTGTGACTAACACGTGGAAAACTTTTGTTTCTTTAGCAGTCCCAATTGTGATCCTCGTCAGGCAACTCCGGGGTGTAAAAGAACACATACTGAAAGTCATCTGAGTTGCAAAATACTGACACCATAACAATGAGTATTCAAAACCAATAGCAACACTGCATGTAGTGACACATGAGTGACCTGTTTTTGCTTGTGAGGGGGCTGAATGTGCTATCCAGGAAATGTCTGGCACCATATATATCACACATAAAGCCCGGTGTCGAAAGGGGGGGGAGGTTCAAGGAGTTGATTTATTTCGCGTGTGTTTCTCTTAGTTTTGGTCAATGTGAATTAAAGTCAAGTTACCAAGAAATGCCTCACTGGTATCTTTCATTTTCTTTTCAATAATATTGCTTTTTTTTATTAATTGTCCCTTGTTTATTCAAAGAACAAATATAATACAAATATAATATAATAAATATAAAATAATATAATATAATATATATATATAAAACAAATATGACTGTAATAAAAGCAAACTTGTAGTAGCCTGCTGCAACAATTTTGCAATTAAAAAAAAAAAAAAGTATCATTTACTGCAGCTAACTTGCATAATGTGCAAGCGATAGTTCCAAAAGATGATGAGCAATCCAAAGAAATCATCATCAGCTTGCTTCATCATGGAAAAAGTCTTTTGTCTCACTAATTACAGAGGCAGCTATTCAGGCCTTAACCAGGAACTAGAAGCCACAGACAGGACTGACAAAACCGGTGGGGAAACCTGTGGCCGAGGCAAATCTAAATTAAAGTAGCTGTTATAGAACTCAAATTCAAAGCAAAGGTTCAATATGTTTTTCCGTTATCGGTGCCAAAACTTTCCTTCCTATTGAAGAGCCATACCATTCCCCCTTTTAATAGCAACAGAAAGTTATGCCATTTTCGCCATCTTATTCCTGGTGGCTCTAATGTGGAACAAATATGAGCAAAACTTCCCGAGACACCCGAAGTAGTAGTGAGGCATTTCTTATGCACAAATTTCTTTTCACTGAATGAATTATTTGAACACTTTTTGTTTCATTGTCAACAAATTATCATCCCGTGTAACATTAAAAAATGTTTTGCGCAGATTGCTACCAACCAAAAGAAGTTGAATCTGAGGCTACAAGAACAATATTTTGAACCTGCACCCCAGACAAAGAATGAATGTTGTGAGAACTGATACCGAGAGGAACACAGACGCACTTTTAGTCAACAGAAGTGACAAAGCGGATGCCCACGCGCCCCTGAAATGGCTAAAAATTGGTCGATATTGCTTCTTAAGTTATATTCCAAAAACACAATATTTATCAAAATACCATGTTTAGACAAGCGAAAGCAAACAGAACATTTTATTGCAAAGATATTTTTGGGGTTGACTTCCCCTTTAATATTGTTGCGATGATTATGTACCAGATTTTTTGGAGTACGTGCATAACGTGAAAGTGGTGGACAATGAAACATCATGGGGTTGAGTTAGATTTAAGGGTTTCGCTAGGTTCTACATCTGCTTTAAGGTAAATAAGACTGTGTCACACTTCTTTTAACATACAGTACTTTATTACTGTGTAGGAACCGATACGCCTCAAAGCTTTTGAGACTATCTGAAGCGACAGAGTTCTTTTATCGTCAATGGCCACTTTTTTCTGTCATCTTCCTACTAAGATACATTACGTGGAAGCTGGATTGTAATGTTTTCTGTTTTGAGAAAACTGACGTTCCCACATGCTTCAAGTCTAGTAACACTTATAGAAAATGGATTCAAACAAACAACTCCCTTTGTGAACAAAACGCCAGTTCAAGATTACACCAGAAATTGCGCCCATAAATCACACAAACGCTCGTGGCGGCTAAGAATAAGACGTATGCAGTAAATTCAGTTTTCAGCAAACATTTAATAATAAAACACAGTAATAAAATTGAAAGGTTATTCTAAATACAAAACAAATCTGAGGTGGATCATCAGCCGGGAACATGAATTGTCATGCCCCTCTGCAGGGGTGTCAAACTCATTTTTGTCACCTGGCCACATCAACATCGTAGTTATGGTGTCCCACAACCCATAGAAATGCATGCTCGCCTTATATTATCACATATACAAAACTGATGTATAACTAGTTTTGAACTCAGAAACCAATAATATCACATCTCAGTGTTTTTAAAAGTGAAGACAACTTGCAAGACACTTGAAGTCAACGCACCTGATTTGCCTTTAAGGGCCACATAAAATGATGTTGAGTTTGGGTATGGCCCACAGGCCATGAATTTGACTTGTGCTTTACCACATAACATCATGCCGTAAAATGCCTGGGTGAATGGGAATACTGTATGTCCGTCGGAGAAAGCCAACGGTAACCAGCATGTCATTCTCAAGGAGTCATGAACTTTTGTCCAACAACCACTCCCTTGATGGCTACACTTGAAGACTCAGGCGACACTAGACAGGAAAGGCTCAACAAGCATAGGCGATAGATGTTAATCTTGCACCATTCATTGAGCCCAAAAATCTAGACCGCAGAGATGGGCTTGACAAGTGAAACAAAGTTGCCCCAATGTGGAAATACAATGGCACTTTGAGGTATGACTATGTTTTTATTTTCTTCGGGACAACACTTGTACTTCAAAACACTTATCTTAAATCAAAATATTTCCCCCCACTGATATGAATGGAAATGTCATTCCAACACCAACCCACCTCCCCTCTAAAAAAATACTTGTAATGTGTATTGTATTTTATGATACAGACATTAGTAAGTAAGTCATAACTAAAGAGACAAAACTGTTTTTGTTCTATTAAATCAATGGAATGCTGCTCCTTCTGGTGTGCTGGTATACTTTTCATTGAGGCATTATGAATCCTGCTTGGATGCAAACGCCATTTATTGCAGAGCGGTGTGTCCTACCTAGAGCGCAAGTGGGATTCATAACACCTCAAATCCCCTCTCAGCTCATCAGAAGGCACTCATTTTAGTCATTCTTCACCAAAGACATATGAATGTGACTACTGTTTTATGGTCAGTGTACATGTCGCATGTGCTAAAACACTGCAAACAGATGCTATTTAGCATTCAAATTAAGCTAGCAGACTGCAAAGCTACACTCTGCTTTGTTTTAAATACACAAGGTGTAAGTGTCTTTGGAATGACAGCTCGTATCTCGGAAAACTTGGAAGTTAGCCCACTCATATCTCAAGGCACCACTGTACGTGTGACAAGGCCACCATTTGGTCTATCCAGAGATAAATCGGAGTTGAATCTGTCGGAAAGGTTCCCATAACTGGCTCCTGTTGAAGTTTTTCAAGGGTCCATTTCTTCCCAATTATCCAGGAGCTCATCCACAAGTTCACATACAGTACAATTAAATTCCCACAATGACCAAAACAATTTGTTGGGTAGATATCTAGAAATACCTTCCACGTGTAAATTGGTTAATAGTGAGCAGGTGATCATGTGTGAAATGGGGATAAATCTAATCAAGTAATAAATTTTAGCAATGTATTAACCAGTGGTAACCAAGGAAGCATTGAGCTCTCTGAGACTGAGATTAAATGAATTAGGATCAGGTTACCCTGGACTGGAGTTGACATTCTAAATAAAGTGAATGTTTTCTACTGCTGAACAGAACAAGAACAGCGGGAGAAAAATCAACAAAAAATGTTTTCAGGGGGTTCTTGCCAAGTCGAGAGTAGTTTGAATGAATGAGTTATACAGAGTCCTTCCATTCTACAGCCTGCATTACCTCAAACCATGAGAGTTCACGAAAGGTAGAAAGTCAACCTTGAAGCCATGATATGTTGTATACAATAAATTTGAGAACATTGTACAAAAGACGATAACCACATCCTGGATCTCTGCGTGAGGGCTTGTATCCATGACTTGTGAGAATAATTCTCTGCCAACAATTTTCAGCACATGGTACTCCACTGAAGGCACGCACTTCTGAATTCAGACTTGCACTGCTAAAAACCCAGTAAAAATTAATGCCTAAAAGTCTATGTTATCGCAGTCCCAAACGATGAATGGCATTATAGCAAGTGTTTACTCTATAGTCAAGGAAATACTACCCTGAATGTTCGCAACTTGTGACACAGCAATTCAACATCCGTTAACGTGTTCATTCACTGGTACACACATGGACGCAATGGCATAATGACCCATGCTTATTGCATGACTAAGTGTTGAACCATTTGGTGAAGCAGCTTTCCTCAGCAGAGGAAACTGCAGCACGGAGGGTTGTGGGGGGGGGGGTGCGAGGGAAATATTACCACATTACATCTCAAATGCTTAACTGTCATTTTCCTGCTGATAGACACAGGAGGTTCTGCTGACTGGTAAGATCTTGTGATGGCCTAAGCTATGGTCAGCGAATCACAGGTGAAAAGTGTTGCCGCAGTTCAGCATATTGTGGGGGCGAAAAAAAAAAAAAGAAAGTTTCACAATTGCCGTGCATTTCTTGCGAGTAGTGAGGCAAGGATGGCGTGGAGTACAAAGGGCCTGCAGTCATAATTTCCACAGATATCAAAGCCATATGGCTGGTTTCATGAAGCAGCTGGTGCTGCTGCGCACTGTATTTAGCGAGGTTTAATAGAAGAAATGGACAACAATGTGGTTGAGTGTTTTGAACATGTTCAGTTGCAATGACGTCCACAAAATTATAATGTCAAGTGATTTACTGTTAGCTCAGCAGTACAATCAGGGTTTATAGTATACTAACTGAGATATGTATACGAAATTTTGTGTGTACAAATATAGACTATGCATCGAAAAAAGTATTGGGACATGTGGCCATCTTTTAAAAAGAAGAGGAAGCTTAGGGGTTGGTCTGTCATCTTCCACTCTTCTGGCAATACTTTCTACAGGCCTGTGAAAATTATCACTCAACCAGGTCATTTTATTTTCAGGGCACTTAATCAATCACCAGGCTTGTCACGACAAATACCATACAAGCTTATCGGATACATAAAATGGGCATGATAGTTTTTCATGGACTCAACAAGCTGCTATTTACATTAGGGCTGCCAAAAACGATTATTTGTGCTAGTCCACTAAATCATCAACAGTTGTCGCGATGATTATTATTACAAAACTATACACTATGCTGAATCGCACTAAAATAATGAAACTAGTCATGAAAAAAAATACTTGTGAAATCAGATGAGTAAAATTAGGAAAATGCAATATACTGAAGAAAAAAAAGTTTAAAAAGTTTGTATTTCTTTGCCCTTGATCCAAAATGTTTTGTTTCACTAGCATGCATAATTTGATCTACACAATCAAAAAGCAGTATGCACCAGAAACAAAAAAAAAAGGTAAAGATTAGGAGTAAACTAAATATCCTATGTGGATTATTATTTCTTCCCATTGAGGGTTTATTGCAAATATGCCATGTTGTGTTACTTTACTTTGCAATGTCCAAGTTTATAAACGCAGCACTCTAAGGACGCGACTCGCGAATGACTGAGGGACTGCTCATTCGATGTCAACCACAGGCATAAAACTTGAATAAAACTTTGTTTTAGTTGTTAATAAATGTGATTTCGCCGACTAATCCAGTTCGTAATCCATAGGACACGCTACAATATGTTAGCGTAACAAACAGGGCATTGCATTACATCAAACACACACTGTGTGTGCTAGTGCTAGATTGCAGACAAGACTGTCCCTGTGTCAGAAATGACATCACGCATCAGCCTGATTGCTTTTTTCAATGCTCGTATCTCACCGTCATGATGCCATGAAAGGAAGGTTAAAGACAGTCAAAAAGACCAAGGTCATGTATTTCTATCACCGTATAGTACTGATATTATGATGTATAATGATTTCCTCTGAGATATTGTTCGAGCTTTGAATCCGCCCTTTTCCTGTTACATAATTTGGCAGCACTACCATTACATTACAAAATGCACGTGCAGTTCGTGCAAACAAATTAGTACAACCAACAATGAATCCAACCCGCTGTCGCAAGCAAAATATCAATTGTCATCTAAACCACACCCAATAAAATTAGCCTCAACATTGTGTCCATGCTCCTCAAGTTTGCTGCACATTCACTATTGCTCACTTTGATCAATCACAATGATAACAATGATCTTCCAAATGCTGAGGTCAAGGCAGCTGATTGAAGTGCACGGTTTAATCACCTTACAGGCAATGATAATTGCAGTTACCGCAATCATAATTACACACAATCGGTTAAAAATATACAATGGGTGGATGCACTTCCATTTCATTATTTAAACAGAGTCTGCAGAACATTAATCCAACAAAAAAATTTACCTAAGCAGGACAATGGCAGTAGAACACAAGAAGGGGGGAGGGAACGCTAAAACGCTGGATATTTGCAACGTGTATTCGAATTCAAATTAAGTGCCAATTAAGTGCTGCACAAAAAAATGTCTTTGTGGTCCGTAGTATTTGACTTTCTCCTATTGAATTAGGGCAATCAACTGTTTTCGTTCAAAACCACCACACAGTCATGCCATTTTTATAAGTGAAATAAAATCTTAAAATTGAAAGACTGTAAAAATACCCAATAAAATCTTCAAGACTGGAAAATGTTTGTGGGAATATAAACACGCTGCTTATCAGGAAAATGATTTAATAATTTACTTGTGTAGAGGTTTTATAGTGGAACAATGCAGATAATTTTGAAAATGTAATGCACCACAAAATAAGACAATGGCGCACTGTATAACAACTAAAGTCATACATCAAATAACTATCGTCAAACAGCTGCAATAGTAGTAAATAAGCTCCTGCCTAACTTCTTTTTTTTTTGCTTAATTTTCTCCCGACATTTACAAAACTCTTTGATTTTTATTACAGTGAGTAAAATCTAGAGGAATGTGCCACAAAGGTTGCGCAAAAACTGGGAGTTTATGTCCAGATCCTGTCCTTTGGCGTTTGTGTTTTTGTAAAGCCACCAAAGAAGGGTAAGGTAACAGTGATTGCTAACAGGAACATCATGATAATGTCCATGGGATCTAAGTTGACTTTGTATATCTGCAGCGTAGCAATGAGTGTAGCACACATATTTTCTGTCTAGTTAGCTCAATGCAGTATAGCTGAAGAAACAAAAAAAAAGACCGGAACGGAATGTACGTGGCACAGTCTGCTGTGTTTAGTGTTTGCGTGAGGATACACACTTCACAGGCTCAAAGAAGTCAACTGCCACTAACAAGACTCCCTCGCCACTTTGGTAACTGCTGTGTGTTACATATGCCGCTTTTTCATTAACTCCAAACAGCGCAAGACCACACCACATCACTCCGCTACGCCCGGCCGGCACCACTTCACACAGCCTGCGTTGCTTTTCCTCTACAACAGGCGTGTGGCGCTATCAAATTAACGGTTTAAGCTAACAATGCATGATTCACACTCACAGACTGTCATTATATTTCACAAGTGGCAACTGTCGGCCATTGTCTTTGGAGAGATTCAAAATATGCATTGCTGTAGTATGATGTGAGATTAAAAAAAAATTTTTTAAAAATCACTTTTCGGGTTTAAGAGAGCAAAACAACCGGCCCCTGGAAAGACAAAAGTACATTGTATGCAGCACACATATTTTGTGTCTTTCGACAATATTGAACCATATTTACTGGTACTGGAGACTTTTCATTCAAGTGAATGAGACCTGGCGAGCAAGTGGTACATGCGCATGATCACAAATTTTTTAATCTAAAATTATAAATATGGTTCAGCGTTGTTGTAAAACATTATTTAGACTACTTAGAAACCGAGCTAATGGCAAAGTGTCTATATAAAGAAAACTAAACTTTACATTTACATGGGTATGAGATTGACATTTGGGAAAAATGTTGGAAAAACGTAATAGTCAATTTGGATTACGGGCATGGGGATGTTGGTGCGCATAGCAAACGCCTGGAGCCAAAATGTACTCATTGACGCCAGGGTGGGCAACTAAATCGACGATGCTAATGTGCTTATCATCTCAGGCACAGTCAATGAGGTAAACAAGCACGAATAACGTTACGCACTCATATATGGGGACAATTTTCAACATTCTCTTTTGTGGAACAAACTATTATATACAGATATTAAACGTAGTTTGATGTTTAATTAACCTGTTGTGATTGTGATTTTTATTCTTTTAGAAAAATATTTTGATGTTCATGTTCTACATGTTTGGAAGCAAGACACTTTTCTGCACGCTCTCAATGGGCTTCATTTACACACCAGTTTGTGCAAAAAACATGCAATCATATGTAATAATAAGTAATTCTTCAAGCACAAGGAGATTAATGATCAAGTTTTTTAATAAATAAGGCAGCAACACCTTTTTAGTCTGTCCCAGTCTCACTACCTTGGGCGATAGTCACTTCTGTTTATTCATTCGGTCGAGACGCGCTGACAAATTACTCTGCATTTGCAAAAGCTATACACGGCAACCGTCTTGATGATCTGCTTTCTTGCCAAATCCAAAGTGCTTCCACACAACTGAACGCATTGAGTCATCTTAAAAATCTACTTCCTCGCCGCCATGATTTATGTTACGTGTTTGTCGTTAAATCCCAGGCGTCATCGAAGATGACATGTACAAGCGAAAAATTAGTAATAGTTGAGTAAAAATAAGATTCAAATTTGAATTAAAAAAACATTAGTAGTTTAGAGTATCAAATTACTTTTAATTACTTTTTTATATAAATTTATATATATTTATATAGATAAAATTGATCGGTAATTTGAAAATGTAGTGTCGATGTTTAGCCAGCATCAATGTAAACTAGTCCAGCGCGATCTATGTAGCTGAATCATGATTAAAAACATGTCGATACATCAATTAAATAGATGTATCGTTCCACCCCTAGCGATTAATATAACATTTACACGTAGCAATGAGACATTATCAGGTTGAAGCTAGTTCCTCTGAAGCAATCAATCGGAGTATATCAACGGTAAAACCACAGAGTAGCGACTAAGCATGATTGTGCAACTTTGAGGACCATTGCATTAAAATGCAATGGCACCACCAGACTGTCCACCACTTCCATTGTGTGCGGGTGTGTGTGTGTGTGTGTGTGTGTGTGTGTGTGTGTGTGCTTCTGCTGTGTCAGTTTCAGGGCAGGAGGCCCAGATGTTTGTTTTGGAACACCTCAATATATGAATATGGTGAGTTGACAACACACATGCTGATGCAGCATGTTGGTCCCCTTTCTGCCTTCAGAATAGCTGCTTTAATTGTAGTGGGTATAAATGGCTTGTGAAGAGTTTTTAATTTCAGAAGATGGATGGCTATTCTACAAACAGTGTAAATCAGAAAAAAAAAAGTTATTTTTTTAGCTGAGATTCTTACCTTCTGGTCCACTATAGAGCAAACCAGGTCCTTGACGGCCGACAGTGATAGGTCATTGCCCTCCAGGTTCACTGTCTCTCTGGTCAACCCGATTTGCAGCAGGAAAGACACCCCGTGGAAAGAACTACGGGAGTTGGTGGGGCTGGGGACACTGTGGTTTCCGTTGGACAGCCGCGTGTAAAGCGGTCCAGCCGAGGACGGGGACAAAATAGGTGGCAGAGTCGGGTGGTGCGGATGGAGAGAGTGGAGGAAGGCTCGAGGTAAGGATGGGGGAGAGGAGGCAGACATTGGCTTTTTTCCAATGGCGACGTGTAACGCTGAATACTGGAGGGTTCAGTGACAGGATTTATGGCGGGGAATACTTTTGGTATTCATGAGTTTTAGTGAGTCAGCATTTTACACTATGGTTTTCCACTCTGTCACCTTAGATTTACGAATCAGGGGGCAAACTGTTGGTCCCACCTGAGCTCACACACTCGTTCACAAGATGGCAAAAAAACTTGGAACAAGTCTCTAGAATATCACAGCAACAAATGTCATATCTTGAAGTGGTGCTCCTTGCCTTTACTGAAGTCACTGATCCACTCTGACCACAGGAAGCCTGTCACCAAAAACAAACACGTTTATAATTTAAACAAAGCAAATATCCAACCTTACTAATGTGAAGAAGGAAAAAATAATGGTTGGACCCATTTTCAGCATCAGTAATTTTACAAATTCTGTATTGCAGTTTATATTAATACTAAAAATAACCTCACAACCTTCAAACATTAGAAAGTAAATATTCCACAGTGCTTAACCCTAGAAATGTGATTATCAACGTGTGGAGTCCGCATTGGCAGTTTTCAAAACAATCACAGAATTAAACGTGCAAATTGAGCATAATGTTAAAGTAAATACTAGGGGTGTCCCGATACAACATTTTCCACTTTCGATCCGATACTGATATTGCGACCTAGAGTAATGTCAAATTCCGATACTGACCGATACAATATGAGCAGGAATAATACATACTCTGATACGGTATGAGCAGGAATGATACTGTAATTTATGTTGTAATTTATTTTTTGTGTGAATTGTTAGAAGAGACTTGATCAAGATATTCTATTAAACCAAATAACAGTACCCAGCAATGGTAGGTATGAGAATATATGACAAATTTATTCCAAACACCCTATGTTTGTTATATATAACTACAGCGTTAATGTTTTACCCGTAATATTAAATATCCTTTTTAGGAACAAAGCCTCAGCCTCGTTATTGATGCACACTTGTGACTACCGCACTTTAATGCTGGTTATTATGATTTTACTTGAAGAGCAAAGTTTTTTTTGAGATGTCAGTGTCAAAAGTTTGACAAACACTGGCCAAAGCCATAATTGCTGACTTCATTAGACTGATTTCAATAAATTCATCAAATTAGCTCCACGAAAATCCATTTCTTGCTCTCCATAGAAAAAAAACATTCTAATTAAATATGTAACAGTATCACGAAATCTCAACTGTAATGGCAACGGACTGTCTAAACCTCTGGTAAACTTGGGGGCGATTAGCATGCATGATAACAATAGCAACGTAAATTACGGTTTAAGAAACACAAATTTCCGATATGTAAAACAATTCAAATTGTCAACATCAGGGATTAATCTTTGGAAACGTGTAAACGTCCCAACCTCTACTGATATGATGGCATAACAGAACCCGAGCGCGCACAATAACAACTTAATAAGTTACACAAGCTTGAATATGCACGTCAAGCGGACGTTTCGCCTCGGTGGAACTTGTATGCCTTTCCGAAGACAAACGACTACTTGGATGTTGTTTTTAAAAGCGATACTTTACCTTCACAGTCAACGAAGGACGCATTTCTTTCCAATGCGAGTGGACCGAACAAACTTTGAATCTCCATCAACTGCGGAAAGCGGCGGCTCAAGTTTAACAGGCACTTGGCTAAAATTCGTCGAGGAAAGCCCAACTTAAATAAAACAAACACCGAAACAATAACTCGCGCAAAGGCTTACTATGACCAAGGGAACCGTCCATTTATATTTTTCTTATCGTTGTTTCAGATACTGTAGTAAATTCATGCGCATCTTATTATCCTTCCAGCTGTGACTACTCCCCCCGCTACACTGGAAGGGAAAGTTGTGACGCTCGCTGGGACTTGTAGTCTTTCTGTTGCGTATCTATAATAGACTATACGTTTAGACTGCGAAACCTGAACTACAAACCCAGTAAAACAATGGCGCCACCGAGGAACCGATTGCAACGCGCATGCGCAGATATTTTCCGTAATTTTACGTTTATCCGTTTGAAAGAAAAAATGTTGGTTCACGCGACCTGGATATGTTCACAACACATTTGAGAATGTAACAGCCCTACGTGTCACCGTCACTTAAGCAAATTAATTTTGCATTCCAATGATGTGTAACATTGAATTGGTTTAGGGCAGGGTGGGGGTGATGGGTCGCTGGGCCATTATGGCAACACGTGGACAGAGAGAATTATACTTTATAAAGTGAAGTCCAGAAAGTGAAATCCATCTAGGGTACACGAAAGGTTAACAATGGAAACCTCAACGTTCAAGAACGCATGACACACTGCCTGACTGTCTGTTTTTTTTTTTTTTAATACACATCAGTGTTAACTGATTTCCTTCAGGTCTCACTCTGACCTCGTTATTTAAAAGGATCACAAACAACACAAAGAATAATAAAAAGATGATATTTTATTGCTTACAGGGAACGTGATATTAATACTGTGGGAATCTGGGATCGATCCTCTGCGCCCACGCCATCAGGCCTCCGCAGATATCTTTCACTGTGATATTGTCTAAATCTGATCCACTCATCTTCGCTAGAATCCGCACCGCCTTCTGGGAGTCGTTGCCCAATTTACAAATCACATAAACTGGAAGAAACCACAAAGATACTTTTGGTGACAGAATTACATTCCTGTGAATCTTTAGAAGAACTATAGCATACGACATAAAGCTTGTATACAGAACATATTCAAACACAGGATTCTATTTTAGCAGTACGAGCCATAGTTCCCATGTTTTGGGTAACACTATAATTTGTGTGTTATTGTGTAGACCACACATCAGATAAAAAACAACAGTTTATGGACATACTGTACGAGGGCAACTATCCCACGATATAGATGTAACTGATAATTGCAGTGATGCCATTTAATGCATGGATTCACATAATTACATAGGAGACAAAATGTATATACAGATAATGCAAAATAGAATGTGAGAAATGTGTGTAGTGTGCAGTACAAAGGCTACACTTAGCAGCCTTTATGGCTTAAAAAAAAGAAAAAACATATATATATATATATATATATATATATATATAATTCTATTAAAAATGTATATTATAATATTATTATTATTATTCAACCCTACAATGTAGAGCAGCTGCTCAGGTTGGTCACACTTGTTTTGGAAAAGGGGTCACCTGGCAACACCACTGCAATCTGCTACTAGAGTTCCAAAATGTGCAGCCAGCGGGAAAGTACGAAATAAACAGTGAATATTCACTGGTTCACTTCAGACGACACACAGATAAGGCCATCGTTTTGTCATGTTACCTGGAGGCCCACAGACACCAACCATCTGCTCTTTCAATTGGCCAATGCGCTCCTGAAGTAACTGCATATGTTCACTCTTCTTCTCTTCTAAACTTGAGAGGGGTATGTCTAGCGAAACATGTTAAGAGACTAACTACAAAGAAAATTGGGTTCATCATGTCACATCAGACTGATTTATGTTTTGTTTCCAAACTCCTGAAGGATACTGAGAGAACTGGGTAAATGGCATATGTCCACCTCCACAAGAGGGCGCACATCTAACAGGAGATGGGGCTCTGCATTGTCCACAATGGATTTGTAATCCTGGGAATACAATGAAACATTCACATTTAATAACATTTACGAAGTCATTAGGAGGGGAGTGGTTTTATCTTCAGAAAAATTGATTTATATCTTACGGTTAAATACGGAAATGTAAATGACTTGCAGCTAATTTGAGGGAAGTAATGCCCGGGTTTGATTTGTAGCATATTACAATCATTTTAACAGCTTTTTCCTGAAATTGTTGGACTCAAAATTGTTCCTAAATGGAGCCACTGACGCAAATACAATTCAACTGTGATCTCCATCTCTGCCCTTAATGACCATTTAAAAGCTAAGAATGTGCAGTAATATGCATGTGCAATCCACATGCAGCACCGTGGATACCAAACAGTGTTATTCTTTTCTGTGGAAAATTTACACGCACATTTTAGCTCATTTCCCGTGAGTGCTAAGTGCTACAATTAATTTATCAATTTTCATGATTTCTGGGAGCTCATTATGAGTAATGAATGGTTGAATAAACAGCCAATTCAGGGAGGATGCACCAGCCAAAATGTTGCCCACCTGCACTGTGATCCTCTGCTCTTTGGACAAGAGGTTGAGTCTACGACACTGAAACAAATAAAATTGTACTTGATATTAAATAAACATTGAATTAATTCCTATTAAACAATGTGGTAACTTGTGATTCATAATATCAAGGTCAACCTTATCTGTTGCGGCAGACCCACAGAAGGCTTCGTAGTCGTCTAGCTGGGTCACGCTGGGATCTTCCCCGCACACGACACATCCCGACTTCTTGGGCCGCAACCTGATGGACCTGAACCTAGCATTTTGAGCATCAAACATCACCAGCTGCTGGCCGCAGGAAGCTGACAAATGTGGTTAAGTAAAAGACGTTGTCATGAACAAATGAATAAAACACCCCATTTTTTCTGCTTTAGCTACTCGGCTCAAACAACGTGAATATGTCTGCAAATTGTGGCCACACTTTAACAAGTCGCTTTCATTAATTACTGCACGTAAAAGCATGTGTTTTTGACACCCATGAAGTGAGGAATTAAAAATCAAGTTAATTTACATCATAAGTACGTCACATCCACACTAAATTTCTCCATGCTGGCTTTGAATTCCAGTGTTTATCAATGTCCATGAGCCACGTAAACACGGCACAAACTGTTGCCTCCATAAGTTCAAATGTTTTCAGAATAAATGGCGGTATTTAAAAAAAAATGTCACACTTGACTAGAATCTTTGCATGAGCACTCACATTTATCTGCTTAAGTATTGTGTATTTATTCATTAGTAACGGGAAAAAAATGCATCTCTTGTTGACCAAAAATCCAAATGAATAACCTTCGTCCACAGTATAAATTATTCCTAAATTTGTGACAGTTAAATATTACATAGATGGAGGTTGAAATGTACAGCAACAAAAGTACATCATGCCAGAGTTTAGATACAGCCATGTCCAGAGGCTATCTTGAGGACCTCCAATGCTTGAAAGCAGCCCATTATGCCTGGAACTTCATGATAAGTGGAACATTACAAACAACCAGTATTTAACACGGCTGGAGACGAGTCTGTAAAAAACTAGTAGGATGTGAGCTTCCAACTCCTTCACTTACCTACTCCTAACACCCCTCCATCGGAACAATTTGTCACCGTGTCTGGGGGCGGAGGTATCGGGTAGAGGCATCTGTAGCAAGGGCCCCCATCATAGTTATATACGCTCAACTACAGACACAAGATAACAAACAAAAAAAAACTTTCAGGCTGGGAAGGATGTTGATTTGCAAAATGAAAATATCTTACCTGTCCATCCATTCTGAGGGCGCTCGCTGATACTAGAGGCTTGCCACTCAGCACGCAGGCGTCATTGACAAGATAACGGGTGGGGACATTGTCGGAACAATCAGCCACAATGTCATATATGAAATCAATGAAGTCAAGGCATGTAATCAGTACTGTTTTCTCTTGACTTCATAAGTCGCCCAAAACCAGAGTGAACGGGATACTGTTGAATGAGTTGCAAGGCGTTCTTAGGTGAAAGCTGCAGGTGGTAAGGAATACACTCGACTGTTGAATTCAACCTGTGAGGTTACATTCAAAAGTACAACTTAACAGCAAAGTAACAAATACTATAAATGTCATTTCATTATACTTCTAAACTTGAATACCCCCTGAGATTGTACAATTACGAATTGGGGAAAAAAAATAGGTTATGCTGAAGTCCAGAAGTCAAATCGCTGGCATGCATGAGTAAAACCTTCAGCAGACTGTATTTTGTGATGCTTGTTTTCTTTTGTGCCATCACAGAAGCTTACTAGTGAACCAAAGAGGGAAAATGTTCACATGACCCTCGAGCCTGTTGTGGAATTTATTGTAATGTAGGGCATAAAGATACACACTTGACTCTGTTCTAACTAAAATTTTTTAAATAGAAAAAAACAGCTCAAATTCTGTTTACTCTAAAGACAATTAAGACTGTTGAAAAGGGACATACTCTTAATTTGTAACATACGTGACCGATTGAATGTTTTGCGTCACTTAGTGTAATGCAATATTGGATTATTGATTATTGAATGGGCCTTTTTAATTCAAACTGAAATGTTGAGTAAGAGCCTGACTGTGGAATGGAGCTGAGAAATAGCATTAGGTATAACTTCTACACGCATCACATTAGCGACAAGCTTGTTTGCTCCGTTTGACTAGATTGTCACTTGTCAATAAAGATTTATCATTATTATTATTGTTATTATTACGTCCGTAGGGTGGCACAGTGGCCGACTGGTTAGCACGATGGCCTCAGTGCAGAGGTCGTGAGATCGATTCAGGCTTCGGCCTTCCTCTGTGGGGTTTACATGTTCTCCCCATGCCTCCATGGGTTGCCTTTGAGTACTCCGGTTTCCCCCCACATTCCAAAAAAAAACATTTATGGTAGGATGATTGGATACTCTGAATTGCCCCTAGGTGTCAGTGTGAGAGCAGATGTTTGTTCGTCTCTGTGTGCCCTGTATTTGGCTGGCAACCAGTTCAGGGTGTACACCGCCAACTGCCTGAAGACAGCTGGGATAGGCTCCAGCACCCCCCCTGAGAGGTAAGAGAAATTTTTTATATAGTTTAAAAGATATATCAGCCGGCATCATTGATTCTGAAAGCCGTGAGCAAATTCAATTGACATTGCAACACAAAGAGGTTTCCATATGATTGGGAAAAAACATCAAATATCCACATAAATGTATACACATTCACAGCCAAGAAGAACAATATATATTTTTTGCTTTTGAATGTGTATATGCCAGCAGAGAAGGCCTTAGCTGCCCTGACCTCTCAACACTGATTAACGGCAAGCGTCTGTTTTTTTTTTCTTTTTACTTGTATGGAACTTAAGAAAATTAAAATATGACTTTAAAAATGCCTCTAGAGTTAATATGTTTTATGATGGTAGTATTTTGCTCTTTCGATGGATTAAATCCCATTCCATCATTTCCTAAAGAAAAATATTCCAAAATCCAAACAAATTGTACCATCTTGGAATAAATAGTGTTCAGCATTAGAGGTCTACTGTAAATACTTGTTATTCATTTGTCTTCCTAGTGGTAAAACGGTACCCTTGTGGTAAACGTCAACCCATGTGCCTTCTAACCACAGCAGGGGGCAAGAGGCACCAAAAGAAGCTGCTTCTGAAATAACATGTTTACACAATATTTACAGACTGGAGTCAACTGCACACCCAAATATAACCTGTGGCGAGACTGGAAAGCGCCCGCATACATTACACGCAGACCATCAGGGCCACAAACAATGTTTATAATCATGTTTACAAATAATATGACCAGAATAGCAACTTCCTCATTTGAGAATTGCATTTGTAAAGTTGAGGCTTTTTAGAAATGTGTCACCTTCTAACTGCATTGGCCGCAGACAGAGCTTTACTTTGACCCAGGCTCTCCTCGCCATGTAGCACTTGTCTATGCAGATTACTGAGCTCCACCTCATCATAGTCCAGCAGACCCAAACGCCCTGTGGAAAAACACAGACAGAAGAAATCAATGCCAAAGCATAATTGCAATCGGGAACCAGGTAAAATAGTGACATCTGCTGTGCAAAAATGTGTCGCTAGCAGTGGGCCCTCTCAAGTCAAATGCCCTGTGGTCAAAATTTCAGTAAAATGCACCTCTTGGTTCATACAAATCATGAGGGATTTTGCCGTCATCATGCGTGATGTTGCACAGATGTCCGTATATTGCGCAAAACTTGAGCGCAACTCATGTGAATTGCGCTCAGCCTGAAGGGATTAACATTCTTTGGTTTTGTGTTGTTTTTAGTCCAAAAGAAACACCAGTTTCAACAAGGTGTTAAAAGACCAACAAGAGAACACATAATTAAGAATGGAATGTTAAAAAAATAGATGTGTCTTGCAGATCCATTATTTGCCATACGTTACAACTGAGAGTGTATTTTTTTTTCTTCTCGTTACAGTATAATAATGTGTCTTGTAATGGACCCCGTTATTGCAAATAAGTTACAGACAACATCTCTTGTCTCTCAACCATGGTTTTCAAAGTACATTTATTTTATGTTTCACATACCGAATTGGGACAATTGTTTGCTTCCGAAAAATGTTTGTGTGCCGGTCAATGACATACCTATACCTGCTGCTGCAAGATACTGCGCCAGTGGACAACCCAATCCTCCACAACCCACAATCAGTACGGCTGTCTTGAATAGATTCAGCTGTCCTGTGGGCAAATCAGATGGTGATCACACTCGTGTGTTTTGTCGTGCAATACTCCTTCTCTGGCGGGTACAGAATTGTTACCTTGCACACCCAACTCGGGTAGGAGGAGCTGCCTGCTGTACCTCATGATGTCTTCATTGGAGAGAGCTCTTTTGGCTTTTAGTGGAGGGACTGGAGTCACTCGATCAAGTAGCTGCAGGATTGAAGTGTTGTTCTTCTAGAAAGTGAAATAAAATAGTAACCAAGATGATTTCACTAATCAATTAGTAAGTAACACAAGTGGCCTGCTTTCAAATACTACCTGACACCACTCATGGTGATTCTTACTAAATTAGATATTGTAGATAAATTGATTGATTTTAGGAGCTCAGAAAATTAATAATTAATGTAATATATTTGCGTTTGGTAGATTATTTTGATGTTGTAACAGTTCTTCATTGAACACTACTAGTGCAGACTGTGCAGAATTAAAATTTTACTCATTTAACAATCAGGAGCCTCAGTTGCATGTAGAAGAACCCGAAGCCACCACAACAACCTGGCACCTCCTCCTTATGCTGGTCACCAAGAGGAAGGTACTTTATTTAACATGTTAAAAAAAGACAGTGACAAACAAAACAAATAGAAGGTTGACTTGTGCACAGCATAAGCAAACAAAAGCCAAAATAATATAGTTCATGTTCAAAAGGGATCAGAAAAAAAATACAATTTTCTCAGTTCTGTCCCATTATTCTGACTCAAAAACAAAAAGAAACAAACTGTTTTCCTTTCAAGTTGAATCATCTTATGAAGAAGGTTAAATGAAAATAAGAGGAAAGGAATATGAAAATTTTGAAAAATGAACAAAAATGGCCATTCTGTCCAAGGGACGGACGGAATGCTGTATAGAGGATAAGAAGTTTTTTTAAGGACGGACGGACTAAACAAAGACTGAAGTGGGTTTTCATCCGTCCCTGTAATCGTCCCTAACTGGGTCAAGTACAAGGTATCAACTTTAAATATTTGTACTTGGAGCAGAATGAAATCTTGTAATGCTGTTGCGTGAACTGACCCTTTAGCCAAGAGCTCAACTTCAACAAAAACACAGAAGCGATATAGGGGGCTGCGTGATGAAGCAATCGAGAGCCAAAATAAGCATCTTAAATTGCGTTTAAGTTGAGCAAAGGAATGAAGTGCAAAAATAACAGCCATCTGTACAGTGCAACCCTGGTCTGAGCTCATATGTGAATTTGCCTCGTGTGACGCAAGAGCCTGAGAAACATTCCGGTACACTGTGTAACAATGGCTGTATTCGTCATAGTTGGAGAAAAAATAGAGTCTACCGGTCCATATAATATAGATAACACCCCACTTAATAATACGGGGAGACCCACAGCTATTAGTCCAAATGATTTTCTGTGTGTGCGGTTGAAAATCCATCACGATTGAGTTGTCGTCACTGGTATTTGTCCAACTCATTGCAAGCCTGGTCACACACAGACGGGTGATAGCATTCCATTTTTCATCCACCATTTGTTACAAGGCAGTCAAAAAAGTTGATTGTAGGGTCAAAGATGTTCACAAGCCCGTCCGTGTACATGATGGTGAATTCAGTCATGACAGGGCTATGAGACTGGAGATTGGCGGTGTACACTAGTGAAACACCATCTTAAAGTTTCTCTATTGCACAAGCCCTATAAGATCATTCAAATTGGGCATGAAGATTATTACAGCACACACCTACTGAACACAGTCGCAGGACTGAGGGGTACCAGAATCCCAAAACAAGAGTCAAGTGCAACAGCAAAATAAGCCGTTTAGTATTGGAAGTGAATATTTGGCATTTTTTTTCATGGCTGCAAACCCACAAATGCACGTTCCTTCTAAATGTAGGCTTTCTAATGGCACAAGACGCAGCATTGCAACCAATAAATATTGTAATAAGCATTTTATTACACTGACTTAATGAACAGAGAAAATTCTTTTCTGATGGCCAATTCCATACTAACTTCTGCATTAAAATTAGTTTGAGTAATTCTTATATCTAAATTTTCCGAGAATTGGAATTTCGTTACCTTTAAGATCTCTTCAAAACTATTTGTGTACAGAATCCCAATTTATTCTATTTTTTTTATTTGAGCTTCAGATATGGGCCGATTCATTAAAAGGCCGACAGTCACTGAGAAATACAGTTACAGTAGATAGTCCCACATTAGAAAGTGCATTAGCGATGTTTGCAAATATTTGCTCACGACAAGCAAATCAAATGTACTGAACGTTTGGTTGACAATCAACAAGACACACTAGTGTGTACCTTTTCGAACCCGGCCAGTTTATTCTTCAGAGCAGCGATCTCTTTCTCTTTCTCTCTTAGCTGTGCCTTCAAGTAGTCCACTTCCTGAGCCATCGCTGAGGGAACTTCCATTATCAATATGTCAAATGTTTTTGCTATGGTAACAACGGTGCCTGTGTGAAGAATCAGTTCACGCATGCCACTATGTAACACAAGAAGCACACTTCCGGTTTTATCACGTGGTTTTGACACCACGTGGTACACAGTTTGTCTGTTTACGCTCACTGGTTTCACTGGTTTTCCTGTAAAGTATTTGTTGTTCCTTTTGTCATTGTTCATTGGACTCTGCAGACATATCTGATAACAATTTAATGGTTTTTATTTACATTAAATAAATAAAAAATGAACCGAAAATAAAATATTAGTGTCACATGGATTTCACAAGGTGGGGTACAAAAGCCAACGTACGCGCAGTGTTGATATTTCATCAGTCGAGAATGGGGAAACGATCGCTATCGATACATTCTATGCTCGCTTACGTACGTGGAGCACGCACGCGCACACGCTGACACACGCGCACACGTACGCGCGCGCACACACGCACACACGAAAGTGTGAGCGCTCCCTGCTTGCTGCCTTTCACATGATCTGAAGTGTGTGAGGCTGGGAGAGAAAGAAAGCCACGGAAAAGATGGCTGTGTGGGACCACGGTCCTTCAGCAATGCGTTTATTTGCCACTGTTACCACCTGGGTAACATTCATCTACTGCTCTAATGGAATTCCTTGGACACAAGAAAAGGTAAGCAAATTAATTCCCTTGGCACTACTATACTCAAATGCTGTGAGTGTCTCTGAAGCAGTTTTATTGGAGTCAGTCAGTGTATTGGTAGCGTCGTAAAATATTTATTTTCAGGTTTACTGGTTCACCGCTCTCAAATATGAATGCAATTTTAGTGATCATAATAATAATCATAATAATGAAAGGAAGCAATAGTGGGTCTCTTCTAAATGACACCTTAATGTATTTTGTTTGTTTTAATTTTGACAATGTTGTGCTTCATTTGTAACTCAATCCAGAAATATATTATTATTATTATTATTATTATTATTATTATTAGGTAGATGTAGGAATATGGTAGAAAGGAGTGGCTAATAAATCGTCACTGGAGTAAGCAAAACATGGCCAACCTCATTCAACATTCCTGCTTCTCCTGTTCATGTGGTTTTAGCCTGCATGTAGTTGCTATGGCAGCACTGTCATATTCTTTGATCTTCCAATTGCAGGTCTTGGTATTTATAGATCTCAAGTGGACTCCACTTTAACCCTCTCAGGGTTCAGTGAGTCCTGGCTCTTTGTATGGCTACGTTGTAATGTGTGCAACCACTTAATAACTCTGCACATTACTTTGTAACTACGAAACAGTTTTTGGGACATATTGACAAAGGAACGTACCATTGGAGACCAAACTATGTGGAACAAGTCCACACTATCATCATGAATGTGTCTTATCAGATGCGAGTGTGTGTTGGTGGTTTCCCACCCATAATTGAGCCAATTAAGGCATATGTTTTACATTTGAAATATCGTAGCACACCATTTAACAAAAAAAATAATAAATCACAAAAATGATACGGTACTGAAATAAAGATGAACTTGATTTTCTCAGAAATGTACTTAATCTTACATCTTAAATCTGTGCCTGTTTTGTTGAACACAAGTGATATGCTTGCAGGGATTTTACTGGTGTAAAGTGTGAAACATGACTGTATACTGTTTGAGATTTTAGTGTTTTGGATTAAATTTGTTACTTTTGACCCTATAAAATGGAAAGAAAGTGAGCCATTACTCTTTATTTTGTATCAGGCGTTCTCTATTCCAGCTATTACTGAGAAAATAATCTAATTTCTACTTCATTATGTATAATACGACCGTGGGGGAAATGCTGGAGAAGGCGAAAACAGATGGATTGCCTTTGGCCTGCTCAGTTTTTAATGTCTGTTTCCAAGACAACCACTCTTCTCTGCAGCCTGAACTTGGAGACCAATTCCAAGCGAACCACTGGAATCAGAGGATCAATATGTTTTCTTAACCCATGAATGTATTTTAGCACTCACAGAACAAACTTGCACAGATACTGATGTGCTTTCTGCCTTAGTCAGTCAGGCAATCAATAGCCACATGGTATGCCTGCACAATGCTGAGGGATCGCTGTATCGAGTTTGGATTTACACAGCTGGGAAGCTACAATATTTAGTATGTTGGTTTGTTAAAGTTACGATTATAGCAGCATCTAGAAGAGAAATGATTAGGTCAGCTTATTGTGTTACACCAGAAGTCAATGACCTTTCCATACTACTGCTCTCTAAAAGGCTTTAAACTCTGACACACCTCCACTGTAATTGGCTTTTGTACTGCATAGTGCATACCCTGAAAAAAAATCCCATTGTGTGTTCAACAGCCTCCTTATGTGTTCAGTGTGTGTATGTAGCTGTAACTCATTGAATTATTGATTTGATTTTTTTTTATTCTAGTAAATATGCTCTACACCCGGGTACTCATACACAAATTCTAAAGGGTTACAAGTACAATTTTCAGTGAGTCCAAGTGCTATTTATCACAATTGGTGATGTCACAGGTCACATGCACTAATATTGTAGATACCATCTATCATAAAATCTCTGACATAAAATAAAATGAATAGTTGAATAAAACAGAACGTGACCCCTGTCATGAATTCAAATCAAACAACAGGCATTAAGACCTATATTTTATTTATTTATTTGTTTCAGACTTGTGTGTCTGTGTGTGCATGTGCATGGTTCTATAGAAAAAGAATAACCAAATTCAGATTGGCAAGTAAACCCAAATATAAGATGAATAATAATGACACTAGCGATGAAAAGAGGTTTGCAAAATGGATGAATGGGTAACAATAATCAACTGAGTACACTTGCAAATGCGAAAGAACACCATTATGTTACAAAGCTAATGAAGCCCTTTCTGTATTATGCTCGAATTCCGAAATACAACATCCATCACTTTCGCTCGCAGAAGCGTATTAGCGATCAATAGAACACTCTAATAATGCATTTTGGTGCAACAAGAAACGGCTGTTGCAAACTAGGCACTTACACTTTACTTGCGTGTCCCGTCTCACTTTGTCATTAATGCATACAACTGAAGGAAATGAATGCACACGCAGACATGCTAAAAATTAAGTCACAACCTTTTTCTTCCAGTCAGTCACTGACGTCGCTGATCATGCACAAGCGGCATGAATTGGCTTGAATAACAAATATCAAACATAAAACATAATCTGAACAAAATTGCGTTTGGGGCATATGAATGAAGCAGCAAAATCCATCCGTTTTTATTCATCTCACAAAGCCACAATTTTGTCACTTGCTGACAACTGAAAATGACATTGTAGTTGCGCAGGGCTCAGTTAAAAAAAAATAATAAAAAAAACAATCACGGCTCACGTGTTTACTTAGTTTGTTCATGTGACATTTACAATCTGAGTCGTGATTGTTACCTGAGCCCTGACCAACTGTGATGTCATTTTCACTCCACAACAAGTGGCAAAATGGCTGCCCTATGAGATGGATAAAAACGGGATTATTTTGCTGATTAATTCCTATTACACAATTGCATTATTAATAAGAATACCATGTTTCGACTAAGTGGCCAGATCTCGGGAAAACTTTGGAGAGCACAAATGGACAGATGCTGGGCTGGCCTCCACCTACTGAGTAGCCCTGCACTTGTCATAGTCATTTATACGTAATTCCATATTTTACCAAATGTTTCACAAACAATATACTAATCTGTCAAGGAAGGCCGGTGGGTGACTGACCAGCTCATAAGACACCAATATCTTTAACAAAAACTCTTTGCTCTTGTTCAGTTTCAGCACCAAGCGATCACCCTTACACCCAGTGAGATCCAGACGGCCTTGTCGCACACAAACCTGACACAAATGTGGCAAAGGGACCTAAGGCCATTGCTTGTTACCAGGTATCCAGGCTCTCCAGGCAGCAAGGCGGTGCAGCAGGTGAGTGTGATCAGCACGGCTATGACAGCAATGGCAACATAATCCTACATCTGGACAATGATGCCTCAAGAACCACTGTGGTGGTACTACTGGACCTCCGCGCTGCATTTGACACATTCAATCACAATATTCTGATTGACTGACTGTGGATGGATTTACTGGCCCTTTGTTGACCTTGTCCAAAATTTATTTACAAGATTGTGAGTTCTTTGTTGTAATTGTTTAAAATGAGTCTAAGCAAAAAAAAAAATGACAAGAGGAATACCCCTAGGGTCAATTTACGGGCCACTTCTATACAAAATGCTGCCTCTCGATCAGCTCCTAGAACATCATAACCTGTCTTAAACACAGATCTGCTGTGTTACCACACAAGCGAATTCCCTTGCTCTCACTGACTGAGTGCATCCATCACATCAGGTGGTGAGTCAAAACTTTCGCCAGCTCAATGAGAAAAAAGATGGATCGCATTGTTTTCCGTCAGTAGTCAGTGTTCAAGCTGACTCCATGTCATTGACAACCACAAATCACGTGCGAAGTCTTGAATGTACACTCGGACCTCAATTTTAAAAGCCACCTTAGTCGTCTTATTACCCCCCCAAAAAATCTGCTGTCCAAAAAGAAAAACTTCAACAAATTCAAGACCTTTTAGTTCCCCAATAGACTTCCAGATGCCTTGGGTCATCAGGCAGCCTTATTGAGTGTTTTCAGAACGAAAGAAAACTAAGCTACATTATACCTCAACTGTGGAACAAACTTCCTGAGCACCTGAGATCTACTCAGACTGTTGATACTGTTAAATCTGGGCAAAAAGATTTATTTTTTTCTGTCATCGTTTATTCAAATGTCATCAGTTGTCATTGGCGTTCTATCAGGATTTTAATTTGATCTTTATCTGTATTTCAGTATTTCTGTATTAAAATGGGGGCAAAATATGTATCATAAGTACACAACAAAACAAAGATAATAGTAATGTCAATAAAGCTAAGGTGTGATATAGCTACAATTGACTACTCTTAACAGATTATGTATGCATTTATTTATTTCAGCATATTAAAACAACCCTAAATTCCCTTGGAGCAGGCTGGGAAGTGACGGAGGATAGTTTCAGGTCACAGACACCTTACGGAAAATTACCCTTCACCAACCTCATTGCCACCCTCAACCCTTCAGCCAAGCGCCGCCTGGTCCTGGCCTGCCACTACGACTCCAAGTATTACCACCCACAACAGCACGGTCATGAGTTTGTGGGTGCCACGGATTCTGCTGTGTCCTGTGCCATGATACTGGAGCTGGCACGAGCCCTCGATGAAGAGCTGAAAAATCAAATGGTACAGTATGTGGCTTTTATATATATATATATATATATATATATATATATATAGCGCGGATGAAAAATTGTGACCCCCCCGCCACCATTTTAGCGGTCCAATACCATGCCTGGCATTTCACCTGAAATGCCAACAAAATACCTGTACATGTTGTTAAGATGAAAAAAAAATGCATAGCAGTTCAAGGGGTTGGCATACTTTATACAGCATCTGATCAAACCGTAGATCTGATGAAGAACACACTTAACAGTCATGCTGTCTACTCCTTTGCCCTTTGCTTCACCAATACATCGTTCTACTGGATGGACAGGGACAAGGCTGGTGACAGCCAGGGATCAGCCAATGTCCATGTTTTTCGGGTCCAGAAGTCCATCAAAAAGGTCCAAGGGGAAGTGAAATTCCTCTGAATGCAAATAAGTTTGCATCTAGGATGCATAACACTGGCGTTGGGTGGAATCCTTGTATCTCCAAAATCATCACATTTCAGGGGATTCGTCACAGAGACAAAGCCATTTTAAAGATTTAGTTTGGTAATAAATCTGTAAAATGAACACTTGCAAACGAGGACTGAACAATTGTATAGATTTGTGAAAGAATGTAAAATTTACCAAATTGCTACAAACAAGGTTTCGGCGTTACACCAATAATTGTATAAACGCATAAAAGATTACTTACACAGTATATTTAAGGATGGGTGGGAAACGAATAAGAATATGAAGCCTGTGGCAAGACAAACCCAATAAACAACTCGTGATATGATGATTTTTATCATGAACCATTAGGAATTTTTTCAATTCATTAGTCAACAAATGCCAATAAAATTCAACGTTTTTAGTGGATGAAAAACTGTTTAGAATTCAAATTGATGATGAAAATATATCAACAATACAATACAGAAAAATATCTCCACTAGAGGGCAGCAAACCGTTTAGAATCTTGGTGGTTGTAAATAACTGTGCTGGCGCTTTGTCCCCCTTTGTAGGTCTCCTTCCCCAACCTGACCTTGCAATTGATTTTCTTCGATGGAGAGGAAGCTCTCTACCAATGGACCGCTCATGACTCCTTGTACGGCTCTCGTCACTTAGCACAGAAGATGGCAACCACTCCGCATCCTCCACAAGACACAGGCACCAATCAACTGGATGGAATAGTATGTCTCTCCTTACCACATTTCTAACCCTGACCCTCGCATCTTTTTGGTAAAACTTGAATAAATAAGGTGTATGGTGTGCACACCGTTTTACAAGTGGGTATGTGACTGTGTTCCGAATCACCCAATCACATTCAAACACATGTTAAATGGGAGTCAGCACACGCTTGCCACGTTTTAAAGTACATCTGATTAAATTTCCTGACATTTATTTTCTTTGTCACACAAGCGTGAAGGATTTGTGTCACCTCTGACTGACATTTATAACAGATCATAATTCCCTTCTATCTTGGAGGGAGTTATAAAACAAACGTTCAACACTGGTTTCATCAGACAATGACACGTTTTCCCAACAAGCTTATGGAAGACTGTGTTCAAGTGCATTTCTGGAAAAAAAAAAAATGGTCATAATTCCAAAAGCTATCTATTATACGTCGCACGATGGCCTCACAGTGTGGAGTTTGCGTGTTCTCCCCTTGGGTTTCCTCCGGGTACCCTGGTTTCCTCCCACATTCTAAAAACATGCATGGTAGGTTGATTGGACTCCCTGAATTATCCCGAAGTGTGTTTGTGAGCACGGACGGTTGTTAGTTTTTTTGTGCCGTGCGATTTCCTGGAAACAAGTTTAGGTTGTACCCTGCCGAGTGCCCAGAGACGGCTGGTATAGGCTGCAGCACACCCGTGACCCTCATGAGGAGAAGCGCCAAAGATAATGGATGGATGGATGTTATATACGTACAGTGAAACATGGTTGTGACATAGAATCATACTTTTTGTCTGTTTTTCTTTTTCAGGTGGATCAAAATGGTGGGAATAATGAACAATTCCAAATACCAGCACAAAATCTCCAGACGTTTTCTTAAGAAAATGCTTAATAGCTAAAATGTATATCTCAAGAACTTGACTTTTGCACAAGAGCGTGTAAACTTTTTGTATCTGTGCATGCGTGTGTACTACTAGATTACAGTGTGCACAGTCAGAGTACGTTTTATTTTCGAGAGTAATAAAGCATTTGTGTTGCTCCTCCTCCAGGATCTATTTGTGTTGATGGACCTGATCGGAGCCCCAAGTCCACACTTTGGTAACCAGTTCCCAGCCACAACGCACTGGCTCTCCTGGTTGCAGAACATAGGTGACTGATCATGGCACATTTGACTGTTTTTGGTCTCTTCAAACATCCAGCAATAACCATGACCGACAGTGTACATGAATGCATTTATCTGTTTATGGTCAGAAAAACGTCTTCACTCAATGAATCAACTTGAAAATCATTTGAACGAAGTGGAATATTTCTGGCCCGATCGACCTGTTGGCCATATTCAAGATGATCATATACCATTTCTGAATAGAGGTATACACTCCGAATAGTCGGCTACTCATACAAATTGGCTGATATGGTTCATGTGTGATCGTTGACCCTCATCCTTTGCTTCTTTGTCAGGTGTCCGCATCCTCCACCTTATTCCAACCCCTTTTCCCGCTGTGTGGCACACATTTGATGACAATGAGCAGAACCTGGATTTTACCTCCATTAATAACCTCAACAAGATTGTACAGCTCTTTGTCCTGGAGTACCTCAGTGGCCGACAAGCCAATACCGTAAATGTTATGACAAACATGTAATTTGACCATTGTCCATCTTTTACAAATATTGCAAATGTATTAAGCTATGATTTGAGATGCAAGGTTGAGATGTAACCGCTGACTACAGAAACAGGTGCATTCTGTTTACTAATATAGATGTTAACTCATATCCTCGCTCCAAATTGTGAATCACATGTGAAATGTGCAAGCTTTTGCTCGGCAACGCCATCTGCTTGAGCCTAAAATCAGAACAGTGTGCTTTTGTAGTGAGGACGCATCATATTGTGGACACCTATCTATTCTCTATGAGTGTAAAAAGTTGTGTATGGTCTGTGTTACAATTTAGATGAATAAAGTTATTTTTAGTCCCGTACAGCACAAATGACATTTTGACGTGTGAGATGTAGACCCAAAGGACTACAGACAAACACAAATTTGAGTCTGGAGTTTTAGTCTTGTGACATGTTTGCCAGGTGGTATATTTTAACTACAGGTTACATAACTGTCAGTGTTCTAGGGTTAATCTGGTCAACTTTTATTGTATAAATCATTCATAGTGAAGATGTAAATTTACAGTATTTGTATTGTGACAACAAATTTAGCCGTCCGTATCCTGTCTTCTTAGAGAGCAAAATGAACAACATCCCGTACGGGTATATTTAATTTGTCTGCCTTTATATTTGTGATTATTAGGCTGATCTTAATGGAATGAATGGCAAAAGTGTACTGTCTGTATCAGGAGTCAGAAATAAACATTGCATCACAATACAAGGAAGTTTATGCAGAGTTGTCTAATCGGAGTCTTCAAGTGACCTTTAGTGTGAGGGACTTTTTATGTAGTTTCAATTCCTATTTTCCACAGTCAAAAGAAAACACTGTACTTAATTATATTCTTCGTTTTTTGTTTTTTTTTTCACGTAGTGTCCAGATTTTCCCTTTTTTGGCAACCACAATAGCTTCTCGAGTCACTTAATCCTATCAGGGTGGCCTTCCCGTGAATTTCACTGTTCAAATTCCTTGGATCCAGCCAACATGCAAACAACAGTTATTGGTCACTTAAGGCTATTGTGGCATTCAGACATAATGACAATGATAATACTTTTATTTATTTGCCCGTAAGTGATGGATAATTGCTACATGAACACTACTGTCAGTCAACAGCAGAATCAATGTCAGAAGAAAATGCTGTTTTAAGCATGTTACTTAATATATAGCTTAGGGGGAAAATGGGTTCAAGTTGAGTGTCAAGTACAAAAGTAGCCTACAGACTGAAATACACTTGGGCTAAGTATAAAAAGTTCAAATACATTTTTACTGTGAACAAAAAAAAAAGCGCAATCTAAAATTACTTTGCCCATAAAATAGTTTCCCTCTAATATAAACTTGCAGTGCTCATACAGACATGCATAAATCACTGTACACAGCTTGTCAGCATTCTAAATTCTGACGGAACAGAAACAGTTTTCGGTATCCAGCTCTTCCCATTGATGTTTGTCATTCTACAGGCAAGGACTTGGCCATCTGAAAGAAAACTTGGCTTTCTGCTCCTAGAGTTGAAGGTGGATTTGAATTGTTGTCTTGATGGAATTGAATCACACGTTTAAAAGAATGTATACAAAGCTCTAGATTCAGGGTGGTATTTTATTCCATATAGGCCGAATAGGCAATATTCAATCATTTAAAGCACAGGTGTCAAACTGGAGGGCCGCTTACCCGCACGTTTTCCATCTCTCCAGACTGAAACACACCTGATTCAAATGAGCAGGATAATAATCAGGCTTCTTCTGAGCTTGCTGGTGAGCTGATCATTTGAATCAGGTGTGGTGTGTTGCAGCCGGGAGAGATTGAAAGCATGCAGGAAAACGTTTGACTCCTATGATTTAGGACGTCATCAGTTATTTTATAATGCAATGATAATTTCCCAAAATGATCTTGAAATTTCAACATTTTAGTTGGCATGAAAATGACTTCGCTCACATAACCTTAATTGTAATGTAAACTCCTCAGTTACTCGTATTTTCTCAGGTAAAGGGGACTTATTAAATGTAAAGAATTTTGCTCTGGAATAAAATCCATACCCAGTTGAATAATGGAATTGATGAAATGCTATAAAAAACAAAATTAGCAACCAGTGACTGTTAATAATCTATATTTGATGAGAATGACACGCCTAGTAGAAAATGTACCATCAAAGAGAATCAGTCAACAAATAAATAAATAACTTTTCGTGTTTTTTTTCCTGGGATGCTAATAGAATGAAGTGTAACTCGTTTCTTTTAAATTTTACAATCGAAACTCAATCAGAGAATTATATACGGCACCAGACATGTACCCAACAAACATGTTTCCAGATTTATTGATATTGATAACAAATGTTTTTTGTAAAACTGAGGCTGTGAGTGTGTTTATTTCATTTTTTGACTGCCCCATTGTGAAAAGAACTTGAGAATGGTGTACTGTTCAAGACAAATTACAAGATTACGTTTGAAGGTGGAGTGTGGCCCGTGAATATCACTCAATTGGACTCAAAAGATTAAAAAAATTGTGTGCTGTTATTAAATTTTTGATTTTGCCAGGAAAATTTGTCTGTTGTTCGCAAAGTTAATTATTTTCATTATTTTCTTTTAATTATTTGATTGGTATGTTTTATATTTTGTTTTACATGTTGTTATTAAGAACTGTGTTACAAAGTGTATGTACGACATGTATACTGGATTGACTGAATTTTGTGTCATAGATTTTGTCAATTAAAAAAGCACTTGTGACTCCCTAAAATATCAGTCAACCGACCAACCAACCAATCAATCAATCAAAACGTAATTACTTCTTTTTTATAGTAACGTCTTTTTTGGTTGTGATCCCGGTTGACTACCAGCAGAGGGACCTAGTGAACCTTTCCACTTTCTGACCACTGCAGTCCAAATTCTATTATTGATTAATACAAATATAAAACACAATATAAATAGTACAGTAGTGACTTTCTCAATATTATATCATATATTTAAGATGCATTAATACATTTTAAATCATACACAGTACATATTTTACACTTGCAGTGTAGACTAAGACTGATCAGTAAGTTCATTAGAATTGGGCAAAACTAAACATGCTGAACAATTGCAAGCAATGTGAAATAGAAAATTAAAAAGAGACAGAACAAGTTGAGCACGCGCCTCCAGTTTCAAATGAGCCCTGTGAATGAATACTCGCAAACGTCACAACGATGCATTTGCTGTACCTCGTAAAACGAAAAATTCAATTTCAATTTCTGAACGGACTCAAAAATAAACGGACTTGTCATATCCTTAAAAACACACATAAGAGTGTGAGTTTTAATTGAAAGTATATAATTAGTAATTATTATTATTATTGTTAATAATTCAAGTGAAAGGCTATACAACTACCCTTCGGTCACACAGTTTTTGACATTTTTCCTAACTGTCGTGAAGGAAGCACAGAATCCCACACGCACGGTGGCTGATGAGGAGTTGTAATGTGGGGGATTTCAACTGTGCACCTCTTCGCGTCATGCGATTTATTTGGCTCATGAAAACAGGCAGTCGCAGGCTAAAAGAATGAAAACAAAGCAATTTGGAGGATGTAACGGCCAAGCGGACACTTAGCTCTTCCTCAAATAGGTTCGCCAAAATATTTTGTCACGTATATACGATACTGAAGAAGTCATGGAACCGATAACAAGGTGGACGCCAAAGCAAGTTGTAGACTGGATGAAAGGTAAGACTTGTTCACTTTCGCCTTTTTATTTTTAAATAACTTTATGTATTTGTCCGAAAGTTGCCCAATGTTAACGTCTAAAAGTCAAAACCGTCGTTAATCTATTGCTGGTTTCGTAGAAACTGACAACAGCGCTCTACAACGTCACTGCATAGCATTCACTTGTCAATCATTGAAGCCCTAATTCCACGCACATTAGCAAAAATGACGTTTACTTAAGTTTATGTTCTTTGTGTCTATGTTGCAGCATGTTAGCTCGAGTCTATAAACAAACTAGTAGTGAGTGACTATATCAATTTGCGGGCTATCATGGGCACCCTGTCATTTGCAACTTTCATCCTGACTCCCCTCACAACAAAACAACAACAAACAAAACAACAAACAAAACAACAACTACAACAGACAAAAAAAAAGCCCCCCCACCCCCGGAAAACGGAAAGCATTGCCTATTTAACAACAACCGGCGTTGAAATCATAGTTTTCACGTTTAAAAATCAGCGTTGGAGAATTCCCCAAGACACTCGCGTGTTTTGGAGCACTTTTAAAGACCTTTCACTTGTCCTACAGAAACTTTCAGATGCCAGTAGCATGTTTGCCATCTTCTGCGAATGACTCTTTCTACCTGGGTCCACTCACTGCAAATCTATGTGCGGTGAGACATGCCAAATGGTATGTGAGGTATGGGTGGAAAATATTCACTGCTCCCTTTGGTAGTGTGTACGAAATGACCCATTGGGCTTGTAAGGAAATTATTTCTAGTGTGTACTTCAAAGAATTGTCTTAATTTCCCATGTGACACATTGCTGATTGTGGTCTGCTTGAAGCCAGTCTGCATCTATGGTTAGTAGGGCAAAATGATTTTTGGGAAAGTGGTTAGGTTCAGTGAAACAAGCCAAGCCAGGAAGGACACACATAGATGGGGGATTCGTCGACACAGGCCCCATTGCTGCCAGTCTTCCTGAAAATCGGACTCTGCGGTTGTCTTTATAGGTCTTAACCACCGGCTTTTCAGGCCATGACAAATTGGGTCATATAAATTGAATAGATTACAGGAGCATACTGTTTAAGATTAATATACCCATTTAGTTGGTCATATACAAGTGAAATAAAATCTGCCTATTATTGAGGATGTAATTAACCAAGCCATTTCCGGTATGACTAATCTTAACTATTAATATGTCACTGTCCTGTGAAAAACATGTATGTTTTTAATTTTATAAATTTTTCGCATTTATAGGATGTCTGTAATGCAGTACCTACATTCACGAACGCAAAACAAAATCGGAAAAAATGTCCATAAGTGTTTTTCACAAGACAGCGATGAACAGTAAACCAAAGCTCTCATCCAATAATACTTAATGTCATCATTAGGGCTGAAAACTGAAGAACTGAAAACTACGATTATATTCGAACAATTATATTTTGATTAATCTGTGAATTGGATTTAAAAAAAAAATCTAAAATTTCCATCCCTTTACTGAAAAATAGTACATAATATCAACAGTGCTCAAGCAGGTTGAAATAAATACATGGATCAATAAAACAATCAATAAATAAACATAAAAACATTCAAATGCTTTACTTGCTATACAGTAATTGCCAAGAATATTTCTTTTTTTTAATTATAGTGCTCAAAATATGGAATTTGCTCTTTTTTATCAGGGATCTGAGCTGCCAAAACAATACATGCTAATTAATAAGGAAAAACGAAAAACTGCTGAACACATACATATATCTATATATACTATGTATACTAAAAAAAATGCTTAAAGGTCCAGTGGCGTGTCTCCATCCATCCATTCATCCATCCATTCATCCATCCATCCATCACCTCCGTCTTCGGGGTACACCCTCAACTGGTTGCCAGCCAATCACGAGCAGTGTCTTCACTCTTGCTTTATTTCAAATCAGTAACACTTGAATCTTTCTTAAAAGGGAAGTCAAGTCCAAATTTTTCTTTAAATTAATATGTTCTATGCACCCCCGCAAGTCTAAACACGGTATTCTGATTGATATTGTATTTAAGGAATATGAATTGAGCAGCAAAAGATACCTGTTTTTATCCATCTCAAGGTGTGGCCATTTTGCCACTTGCTGTCGAATGAAAATGACATCACAGTTGCTGAAGGGCTCAGGTAACGACCTATCACGGCTCACGTGTTTTCTGGGTCTGGCCATGAGACATTTGCAAGATGAGCCTTGAGGCTCAGTCATTTTCACTCTACAGCAAGTTGCAAAATGGCCGCCCCCTGAGATGGATAAAAACGCATGGATTTTGCGGCTTAATTCATATTTCACAAATACAATATTAATCAGAATACTCTGTTTAGATTATTTGGTCCACATAAAACATATTGTAAGGATTTTATTTACTTGACTTCCCCTTTAAATTATTATTATCAGGGTGGTATCTGCAAGTTAAATTAATTTAATAGCCACATTTCAACACAGCTTTAGGTGACTGAGCGCTATAGAAAAAGTAGAACACACACAATAAGGCTGCATAACATTGAGGGGGATTGGGGGTTTTGGAAGCCTTGCAATCAGACTTAATATTCAGCTCTCATCTGCGTTTCTTTTTTTTTTCTCTGTGTGATTAAAAACTCTGCTGACTGGAATGTTTACATACATCTTCTGTTTAAAGCATTTACATGGAAATGGTACAACTGTTGTTTGTTTTTTTTGTTTTGTTTTTTTCAGTCTCCAAAACACCAAACTTTTTTCCAGTCTCCAAAACACCAAACAGCCAAGACAGCACAGTTTTGATCAGTTTTCTGCCATAAGAGTCTTGTCTCAACAACCTTCAGTTCTTGCTCCGTGTGAGGAGTAAAATTTAGTTTACAGAAATACTGTATACATTTGACACAGGTTGTTTTTCCTCAGAGTGACAGGGAAGTTCTTTGTGTATCGAAGTAGTTGTTAATACTTGCATTGTTGAAGGAGATCAAGCAGTGGCTGGTGGATGTTTATTGTCAGTGAAAGGGCAATTGGTTCTTTCAATTTAAACACTGTCGTCTTTTGTCTTGCGGACTCGTGATGCCCTAAAGCGTGTTTTCGTCACCCCCAAGCTCTGATCTTTTAGCTGGACTTGATGTGTCATGTGATCGGTGTAGCATGTGCCGCGTGTTACGCATTAGGATGTGTTGAAGTTTTATAAAGATTTCATCAATAATATTGCAAAATGTTATCATAAGAATACAAAGAACACTTTTGAGGGTGGGGTTTAAAAAACATTCACAAGTCTTCCATGTGGTGCTTCTCACTTCCATGCCTTTCATTTTCCAAATATAGTAGCGAGTCCACATGGCCGAAGCTTCAGCTGTGAAGGGTTGGCACCGCACAAGCGTTGTAAAGCTGTTGAAGTGTTTCTCATTTTAACAGACATTAAACTTCTTTTCCAGCTCCCTTTGTTGGTTTGTTGTTACTCAAAGTAAGCCTGCCAAATTTTGACGAGGCATTCCAAACATGCAAAGCTACACACCTACAGTCTGATGGCTGGCTTTTAACCAGCATTTTAACAAGCTGAAACTGTGCTTGATCATGTGAGTAAGTATCAGGATGAACTGGAAGTTCTCCAGGGTGTGCTCAAATACTAGCGATTGTTTTTCTTTTTTTTTTTTATCACAGTGGAACTGGGCGTAAGAAAATCGAGTTACCTACTTTGATCTCACACCTCCATCCAGTAAACTTGATGACCTAATATTTACACCATCTGACGAAACTGGTTTGACTCGAGGCCCCGATGCAGTTCCGTATGACATTGTGAATATGGGTTTATACACAAAAGGGAATTTGCATCCAACGTTAGCAAAGGTGTGGATATCTCTTTCCTGTTTTTCAACTAACATCAAAGTGCCAAGGAGGTAATTAGCTTTTTATAGAGGTGACAAACATGGCAAGTATGCTTTACCTTTTGACTACTTGGTGCTTTGAAAAATAACAAGATTAGTTTACAGTCCATGTATTCTCAAGCTACCTGTGCATCAATCTTTTCACATTTGCAAAAAGACCCTTGGAAAACTATCATCGCACACCTGTTAACATCTTAAGACAAGTTAGGTGTCATCGTCACATCCTAGTCTCAGAATGAGATTTTACAATGACTGTGAGTTTTGCACGGTCACTACTTTCTGCCGACGTGCTTGTTTGCAAAGTTTAGTATTATAAATCGGCCAATGATTCAATATTCTTATCTCAATCCTGAGGTTTTTTTTGTCGGTTCTATAGTTGGAAAATATCTGTATCTTATCTTATAGACCGTTAATACTGGCAGGGCATGTTTTCCAATTTGATCAACTCCTGCAAACCATTTAAATGCCTGATTGATATGAGGATGGGCGGACCAGTACATTATTCTCTTGACATCCTTTAAAATTACGCCAACCTTTTGTCGTTAATAAATTTCAAGTCACCAAGCCATTCAGCACTCATAATCAACCTATTGTTCCATTGATAGGCAGATACCTGTGTTACTTTTCAATAGAAAATGGTCTTTAGAATTCAGGGGAAGTGCTGTAAGAGGATTCCCCCTGGGGAGAGGTGACTGAGAGCGATTGCCTTCGTTACATCTAAGCCTCGCACCCCCGTGGTCTGTTTCTCACAAGGCCTGGGGTTCCAGCCTTACAACGTTCGGATCGCCACCGTATGGGAAGAAACTCATCACTAGTTAATACCATTCTTTTAATCCAGTTTTGAGAAATTGATAAAAGTCCATTAGATTTTTGTCAAACGAAGTGTTCCTCATTGTCTAAGGATGCTGATGACATGCTAATTCGACCTAGTTTGGTGCACGCTGCATAAACACTGGTGGGGACTGCTTTGTGAAGCACTTGTAGACTAGACCATTTTACAAATGCATCAGTAAAATAATCATTTGCATTCATATCCAACAGAAAGCCTTTCACTGATATCCCTGCCAAGCGTCTTTCGATCGAATGGCCTCTCATTCAAATATAGAATGTGCATTGCAAATCTCGTAGCTGATCTCTGCTTAGTGAGACCTGCAAGCTATTTGGCTGTGGTCTGCCCTAAGAGCATTGGCCTGTGAAGTGCTCTGCTTAAGCTCCGCGAATAAACGCTCCAACCTTAGGTGGCACAACTGGTGCTAGTGCAAATACGAGCGACGTGCTTAGTGACCTCTCGTGCAAGGAAGTCGAGCGTGTGTGTCTGCCCATTCACCCTTTGGTGTGTTTGCATGCCAGGCGCACTCTGCCGGTCATGTGATTGAAGTTCTTCCAATATATTGAATATCTCAGACTGCTAGTAAAACAAATGTGACCTTGAGTAGTTTTGGGATTTTGGTATGCCTTTGTCAGTTTTGCAATCAAAACAGAGTTAGTTTAGTTCCGCTCAAATGACCTCGGAATGCAGTCACTTTCTGTTCCGAGCATGAGCAGTCAAAACAAGCGGGGTGTGTGCTCGCTGGTGTTGGAGCCGCAAGCTGCTTTATGCTGTTTATGGCCCCTTCACTGACCAAATATTGGACTCACCAACATCCCACTATCATTTTATGGCATAATCAAGTCAAACTATTTGCAGTGTGCCGCTTTGTGAACCCACAGTTGGCTTTAGTTGGCAATACCATAACATGGCTTGTTTAGAGCATGTCGAGGCATGTCTGCTTTCCCCAGTTCTCCGCTCCGACCGGACGGAATCTGCTGTTTGCACAGTTTTTAAATCATCCTGTTCATATAACGTACAATTTAATGCTCTAGTTTTTCCACTGATTTACTGAGGAACTATTTCTGATCCATTTTAATCACATGTTAGGAAAAGGTTCTATGCAGACTCGCATTGCTTCATGTACATTGTGTGTGCTGACGTATATGTTTGAAATTGTTTTTCCATCGTATTTATGGTCCATTGATTTAACATCAAAGCCTACTATTAAATAAATTGATGTGTATAAAAGGTCCAGTGACGGAAGTCACAAATTTCCTGCCACTGGACAGCAACACAACAGTTAACTATTGTAGAACATGTTTTGTTTATCAGCCACATAAATCATTGTAATGCAGGTCAAACTTGACAGATTGATCCGAAAGCATAGCCTACTTATTCTCAACTCTGCTGTCTTTTTTTTTTTTTTTTTCATGACTCATCCCAGGTGGCTGCCAGCGATGGGACGTTATGTTTACCTTCTCTTTTGTTTGGTGCAGACACCCTGGCAAAGTCTCTCACCTGCCCCTCTCCCACTCACTGTATACACAGCCCTGTTTTAACTGCTTTCCGTCAACACTGCATTTATCATGTACAGTACATGAACCTGATTGGCTTTCTTTAGGTGTCATAGCTGTAGGGGGAAACAGACAGCAGGTGCTGGCAAGAGTACAAACACACACCTCCTGAAGAAAAGGCAAGGCAGGGGTGGGGGGTTTTAGGGTGTGTTTTTATGGGGAGGGATTTAATTGTGTGCACATGTCTTTGTTGTTGTTGATTAGAATGAGTGGTAAAGTATAACAGCGCAACAGTGTTGCATACGTGTGTTAGCCTTAGCCTTCACGGATGATGACTCACTCAAACTTTTCACTTCAGAGATAATGCGATTTTTCTTTTTCACTTCTTTGATCATCTGTTTTGTCTTCTTACAATATTCAGGTGTATCGTCTTCAGAAAGGATATTATTGAAATAATGCTCTCATTCTTTGGATCCATCTGCCTTTCAACCTAAATTGGACAAACACATCTTACAAATCATGAGATTGTGTTGTCTCACACTCAAACACCTCGCTTCTCCACTTTTCTCCTCAACTCACTGTTTGGCTTGGCAGTAGAAACGCTTAAGCTTTTGAACAAGATTTGTGTGGCAGATTATGCTTTGGGGGGTTTATGGCAATTAGCAAATTCTGATCATGCAACATGGCCTCATAATGCAGAGGTCGTCGGGTCGATTCCGGCTCCGGTCTTCCTGTGTGGAGTTTGCATGTTCTCCCCGTGCCTGTGTGGGTTTTCTCCGGGTACTCTGGTTTACTGCCACATTCCAAAGACATGCATGATGAGTTGATTGAACACTCTAAATCAGGGGTCTCAAACTCGCGGCCCGCGGGCCGCAATGATATGCCTTATTATGAAAGTTTAATGTTCGTGCGGCCCGCGAATTTGATATGACTGGCACTTTACACCTACAGAAGTAGGCCTACTCATCCCAGAACTATGGTTTATGCTTAGGATCTCTGCTATTTGACAAGGTTTTGATTTGATTGACAGGAGACCCATGCGCGAACAGGATGTGCAGTCTGACGGAGCTTTGCATCAGCACTAGCACAGACGGGACTAATTATAAATTGTAGGATTACCCGGTCACAGTGGATAAAATTGACCGCGTATTATTGTTGGGCACATCTTCAGCTTTAAAACGAGGGTAGGATTGTATTTTTTTTTCGATGTTTTAGTAGGGGTTTGATTGATGAATGTTCCACTCATGTTCAGGACAATTCATGTTCAGAAGAAGATTAAAGAACTGTTAATACAGACATTTGACTCATTATTATTATTATTATTATTTATTACTGATTAATTTTCTTATTAATTCCTTATTTATTTTCTTATTAATTCCTTATTTATTTTTAAATCTTATTTTGTGTTAAAAAATAAAAATAGACATTTGAGAAAATTAGATATTTTTTTTTTTTCTTGGGTAAAACCTCATGCGGCCCAGCCTCACCCAGAGTCTGCCTCTAGTGGCCCCCAGGTAAATTTAGTTTGAGACCCCTGCTCTAAATTGTTCGCGGGGTATGCATGTGACCGCGGATGGTTGTTTGGCTCTGTTTGAAAAAATGTTTGTACGACCACATCGACATTTAATGCTATGGCAAACAAAAATGAGTGGGACGCATTTCCTCCACCAAAACTTTGTTGAGCTGGACTGTGGGGCTCAATCAGTAGGCAGCTATTAATTTTCTGGTAAATCCATTGACTGACCGTTACCTATCAGACACTGTTGAACATTATTAAATGGGTCAGTGTTCTTGTGTTGTGGAAATTTGTGGTACTGTATTTTCCCATTCATGAAATCTGGAAAAAAATAATTCTAATATCAATAACAGGATTGTGCAGCTGGTCTTGCTGTGTTCACAGATCAAACTCGAAATTAATGCATGTTTCTAGTTAGTTATGGGACTTGAGCTGCTTTGGCTTTTGTGTCACAAGAGGATTTAAATATATGACAGAAATGTTGATTAACTAATTTTCTATGTAGATGCAAGTCTGCTTATTAACTTCTGTGGATGTGCCCTTGAGCAAGACACTTCGACCTTTCACTTTTTCCATTACACCAGCATTATGTTATGGTTTAATAATCAGTTCATGAAATATATTCATGAATTAGAATCATGATGCATTCATCGGCGGGTATATTTGACTCGATTCAACATATTGAATCAGCCGACAATTGAAAACGCTGATTGGCTGTTTGCTAGTGGATTAGTGCTTGAGGCAAGAAGCGGAAGACAAGAAAGAAAACAAATGTCAAAAGAAGGCACAGACACAATTCACTCATTTTCTTTTATTTTCATCTCATTACGTGCATATTGACAAAATGGCCGTCTGGACGGACCAAGAAGCTTTGCACACAATATTCCTAGAAGTTCCAGTTACCTGTTTTTGGAATGAGGAACTCTGACTACCGCCGCCAATGGTATGAACGAGTATTACATTTCATGCACGCGCAGACTGTACACAGTAGTTGCTGTGCGTCTCCCGTCACTTTAAACTTCCCGAAGTGGTGCCTGGCGGCCGACGCAGCAGTCCACTTTCAGTCAGGTCCATCGTCGACTTGGTAGTTCAGACCTTTTGCAGAGTTATTTGCAACTCTTATTTAGACAACTATCTCCAGATATCAGTCACCTCTAACTTGACCACAATAAAGGAAACAGCTTTGTATAGAAAATGCAGAGCAACTTAAATTTAAAATGTCTCTTATTGAAAATGAATTGCTGTATCTGAATCACGTTGCCAAATTAAATGCAATATTTTTCACTTTGAATTATATATTGAAAGCATTTTTAGAAAAAAAGGTCTGATTTAGATTAACACACTCGCCGTTGTTCATATGCTTCAACTCTGGTAGGCCTGTGAACTTTAACCCGCTCTTGTCCCATCAGTCATCGTCCATCACGTTAGAGACTCGCCACAGCTGCTTTTTTTCACTTGGGAAACCCACTCTGGATACGTAACCACCCATATGCAGTTGTCCGTTTTATTTTCTCTCTGGTACATAAGGTGAAACTCTCCTAGTTGGCAGAGAGTAGAAGCCACGATAAAACTGAACATTTATAAAAATGTCATTAGTCACTGAACTCGAGAAAATTTTGAGGAGCTCCAGAATCTCAACGTATGTCCTCCAAACCATTTTAATCACACCGTTGGTTGTATCGCAAGCGCACTGAGACAGACACAACATGCCGAGATGTAGAGCCCCATTGTACGACTTTTTCCCCGGTTCCCATTGGAAGGACCAGCCCAGTGTCTATACAAGCTTTGTTGTTCTGTTAAGTCATGCATTAGAAGATAGCTTTGCGGTTGCAGAGACAAGCTTTTTCTTTCTAATTACAGCATGGCCTGGTCCAGCCAGAGACCATTGTGCCTGAGTGCTGTGAATTCCCACAATGGTGCTGCTCAGTGGGGAACAATGAGTCAAATTCCTGACCGTTCCCTGCAGGTTCAGAGGGCTGGCTGACAAATAAAAACAGCAGAGTTACAGTGGCTTTGCCATTGTGCACCCAGTCATGTTCCCACTGGCCACCTCAGTGGGGATATTGGTGCATGTTTGTTTGTGTGCGTTCGAGAGTGGCTACCACTCCCTGTGGGAGCAAAGGGAGTGGTTGAAAGATCTGGTGGAAGGAGTTTACCTAGTTTTTCTAAAGCAAGTGAAAAGCTGTTCACTCTTTTGTATGTGAATGTTTCCCAAGGCCCATATTTTACAAAAATCTTATGGCACACAGCCAGATATTCTAATATGTATATTAAAGTAATGATGAAATCTTGATTTACTCACAAATTCACTTAGAATGAAATCTTGATGTGTTTAGTTGAACAAAAAGTTGATATGACCAGAGGAAGCCATCACTTATGTTTTATGGATGACAACAGTTCGATGCCCAGATTAAAAGACATAACAGCTAAATTAGCCAGGGAAAAAAATTACATACATTGGCCGCTTTGTATTAATAACCGCGGGTCTCCACGTTACAACATGGGATATTTGCAAAGATAGATATCGCACTGATTTTTTTAAATCAAATGACTTGGGCAATTTCATTGGTTCACTGCGATGTTTTCGTTGATTTCATTGGCCAAATGTGATGAGACCATGGCTGAATTTGCTGATGGCTTAAAGCTCGTCAGTAAAAATTTAAAAAAATAAACTTAATCAAATTAAAAGCTGTAGGGTTCATAGTTTACGGAAAAACGTAGCGCGTTATAGTCCAGAAATTACACTCTTGGACCAATGAATTGAAACTGAATAGTTTCCCGTGGCACACCTAATGAGATTTTCATGGCACCCGTATGTGCTGTGCTTCAGGTTGCCAAAAAGTTAGCTATCATTAGTTATTCCCGGCGGCATGGTGGATGGACTGGTTAGCACGATGACCTCACAGGGCAGAGGTCGTGGGTTTGATTCCAGCTCCGGGCTTCCTGTGTGGAGTTTGTTTGTTCTCTCCGTGCCTGCGTGGGTTTCCTCCGGGTACTCCTGTAGCATACCAATCTGCTATTTGTAGATTCTAAAATATTTAAAAAGAATGATACTGTCGAATTTCAAGCTGGACAACGTCTTAACAAAGCCAGAAACAACAATAACCCAACCTGTGGTTTTGGTGTGCCATTGCTGATGGGAAATATTGAGATTGTGACAAGAATAGCGCAGACATTGGCAAGAAGAAGGGTTCTGCTCTTTATGTTGCCAGAAATGTGTGCTTACACAACCATTAAGTTAGCAGAGGGTCTTTATGGTCTCCCTCGGGATATACTGTTGTTCCACTTGCGCGGTCCAGACTGGAGTGTCCGTGCCCACTGCTTTCCAAGCTACCCACAGTTATGCTTCTCTGTGGGTAAAGCACAAGTATGCAGTACGCAACCTGTTGTAGACATACGGTAATCATCCATCCCTCCATTTTCCCACCGTTGATATGAATTAAATACACAGTTTACTCAGATCTCCACAAGGGAAACTTGGGACGTTGTCACACACACAGGCAGGAAAAAAATAGAAAATGAAACCAAATGGCACTAAGAAAAAAACATAACACCAGCAAATCCTTAAGGACAATCATTTTTTAAATTGAACTGATTAAGCTCAACACATGTAATGAGTTATTGCACTTGGCCCTCAATCAAACCCAAGATTGGGGAGCTGCAAATATGGACCCAGCTGTATATCAACATGATTGTATTTGACATTGGTGGTGTGTGTTTATGTCTCCGCTCTGGAGTTACACCCTCTTGCTTTGGTCCGAGGACATTTGCCAAGTGGTTCACAGAAGCCATAAAACTCCGTCGAAGCTCTTTCATCATGCACAGCTTTTGAAAAGCTGTCGCACAGGCACTGCATTCCCTTCCATTCAGTTCACAATATTTGGACGCTACTATTTCCAGATGAATCATACAGCAGTTGGGTGACAAATGTACAGGTACCAATTCTGTCAGTTTATTTCCTCATGCAAATTGATTTTGTGTGAGCTTGATGTGGTACTTGGCTCTGACAACTAAAAAAAAACGCACATGAATTTAACACATAACACGTCTTATTGTTTGCTGTGGCATTTCTTCGGGTAGCGGACGGAAATTTGACATAATTCCCTTTGGCCTTGCTGGCCTAAGAATTGTTTTCATTTGCTCTCTAGTAGCTGGCACAGTGTTTACATTTAGCTTGACGTTGTCTTCTTCTTCCTCTGTTGCTTAGTTATTGTTTTTGGTCTTGCGTGCAACTTAGTGTTTTTCCTTGCAACTGGCCATTCAGAGGTTAAGCCCAAACTTCCTTAATGTGGTGTTCAGGAATTTGCATGCCAAGGAATGAGAAACATCTCATGAGCCCAAGTGGATTTGGCTTGTGTGCAGACTAATGAATAACAAGCCACGATTGGTTCTCCTTTGATTCAGATGAGATGGCTTGAGCGCAGACTCAGACCATAACAAACCAGTTTATGAGACCACTTGTCATAGTGGATCATGAATTGCTTCAAAGCAGGCTCTTGTAAGTTCTGTGAGCTTTCAAAGTGTTACCATTTTTATCAATCATGAGTATTTCAAACTGAATTCATCTTTTTATACTCAAGTTTGCGTTGGCTCACTGGAGTTGTGGGAAGTCAATATTCAACCAGTGAATCTCCCTACTGAAGTATCTACCTGACTGCACGAATCGTTGAGTATTTTAATAATTAATCACCTTTCAGCGTTGAACATTCTCATTATGGTTTCCGCATTGATACCCACATTCATGCCCACACTGAGTGTTAATGAGATAAAATATGATGTGCCTTGTTAGAAATATGTCTTGGTGACTTGAAGCCGCACCTAGTGAGTTGTCTCTCATAAATTCATGCTCAACATTTTATGTGGCCCCACTGATCTGTTGCTACGTTTTATGTTCTTTGGGGGGGAGTCGACTTCCTCGTGACTTGAATTTCAAGCTGAGTTAGGCCTACCAAATCCTGCCTTGTACTGAGGAATATCTGTCTGTGGGGAGTTCGGTCTGAGTTGTGACTGAGGGTGTCTCACATCTGACAAGTCTTTTTAAGAAGCAGGGCACTGGGCCATGAATCTGCAGCTGCCTCCTCTCTGAATGCTCTTTCATTGGAAGAAAGATGGCCGTCGACATCCACACACGCACACACACGGACACACAAACGCATGCACTAAAGATAAGTGAGCGAAAAGTTGCATACGTGCTGTCTCACTGCACACGTTCATAATAGGCTAACAGAAGCAAACATTCTATTCAAATTATTTCTAGATGTCTGACTTCTTAATATCAAGGATGTGAGCGTGGCAGTGCAGTGTCCAGCCAGTGCATTAATCGAACTTGCAACAGGCGGTTGGCACACACACACACACGCACACCCCCGCACACACACACCAACACCCCCACACACCCACTCTTGTACAAATATAGCCATCCATTGTTTAACCAGCCTAACAGACTTAGCGTTCTCAACTGTTGCTCGCTTTGTAGTGTGTTTATCTTGCAAAGTTATCTATCCCACCTGCACTCCTCTGCATTGTTTTTACACTCACACCCTCATCTACACGCAAATAAGTATTTCACATGCAAATTAAAGTAGTAAATACTTCTGATTATATGTGCTGCCATCTACGCTGGATAAACTAATATGCTGCTTTCTTTCTTCTTGTATGTCAAGGTTTGGATGAAAGCTTGCAGCAGTACGTGAGCAACTTTGAGCGGGAGAAAATCAGTGGAGAACAGTTACTGAAGATCACGCATCAAGACTTGGAAGAGCTCGGTGTGGCAAGAATTGGACACCAGGAGCTGGTGCTGGAGGCTGTTGATCTGCTGTGTGCTCTGGTGAGTTGTAATCGTCAGTACATGCAATAAATAATTTCAGGATGTAGCAAAAGGTGAGCCGGGTCATTTGGCTGCCCGCCTTTCCTAGCTTGCTGTGTATTCACCACAAACACAGACAGTCTGTAGTTTGTAGTCTGGCAGCTGAAGCTAAAGCATCATTACCCTGCTCAACAGGTTATGGAGGCTCGAAACACATGAAGTTGCTTGTGTGCATTGCGGAAGACCTTTTATTTATTTATTTTAAATGAGTTATAAAGAGCCCTAGAATGATGCCGTTCAATGTTGGAACACGACATGGGTATAATTGGGGGGTTGAGTTATATTGAAGACTTAATTGTAGTTTGTGTACCATTAAATATTTTTTACCATTCTTGTACCATCCAACACACATTAGTTTGCTTTCTCCTCATACACTGAATATATGTCTTACATTTTTGCGTGTAAGCACGTGGGTGCTGGTTAGAATCAAAGCAGCACTAAACGGTCCAGTTCAGAGGAAACTGACTTTTCCAACAGATGGAATTGATTTGGGATTTTATCACTTCCTGTCCCATAAAAGTCTTAGATTGGGGTCCATGTGTTTTGATCTCTGTCAGCATTTTCTGTCTTTATCCTTGTTTTTATAAAAGTCTTCACATTCTAATGCTGGGTTTGGTTATCTTTTTTTTTTTTTTTTTTTTTACAATTATAACCCAATCATTTCTGTTCAAGAGGACATCTAATTCTCAAGTTGATTAAAAATTCAAATCAGTTCAGATGCCTCACAATATGGATTTGTAGTTTTGGGTAATGTTTACAACAAGCCAGGCATGTGCCATTTGGAGTGTAAAAAACATTCTTGTTTTCAGAATGGATTATATTAGACTGAATCATAAAGTAATGGTGGGTGCATACGTAAAAAGTGAATGAGAGTCTTGATAAAGTGGTTTGTATAACAAATATTGCAGATAAAGCGCTACAGAAGTGGGATCCATTTACCATTGCGATCAAATTGGATTTTTCATGTTTTGGACTGGTGTGTTTTATCAACAAAAAAAAGTTGACTTGGGAATAGTTGCATAATCGGGAAATGAAAAGCGAACTCAGATTATTGTTATTATTATTTTTTCACAGTCTGAGCTCTAGTATGCACATATTTTGTCCATATTTAAAATGGCATTTTAGTCACATGTACAGTCCCTCCTTCCCACCCACCACACAACCGGAACGCTAATGCAAAATCGTGACCGTCACCAGCATTTAAGTTGCCCATCCCTAGTCTAATATATTTCGCCTATGTTCAATTTCACATATTAAACTTTTTAACATTACTACTGGAAAAGAATATTGCCTGCGGGCCAAACTTAATCAGAATGACTGATGGGCCAACATGCTGTCCCACAGCTGTCCCAGAGCTCCACAGGAAACAGTGGTGCTCTTCCCCACGAGCTATCGGGCGGTCACCAAGAACAAACAAAGAACATTCTGTTTAATTTTACTGGACTTCTGTGACCCATGATGCCTTTTGCAATGTCTATGAAAGCCTAAACATATGGGCAAGTTCCCTCATCCCTGTAATGCATTATAGACAAACTTGCACATTAGAACATTAATAGAAATGAAAACCATGTGATGAGCCACACAATCCCCGTTAGTGTGTTTTTCTATTACCAGTGGATGTTTTTCCGATGTGGGATAAGACTTGTATTTAGATTCCATTTTATATCTTATTTATGTAAAACACACTGTGTGTTTATAGTCCAGTCTGGCTAAAGGCTGTGGAACGGACAGGAAGTGCTATGTTGTGATAGCTATCCTTCACTCAGAAGGAAACATTCATGACAGTCATTTTAGATAACTCCCACATCATAATGTCAACATCAACTCTCAGAAGCCTATTTTTGCAGTCACCGCATACAGTATATTTTTTGAATGGAATATCACCAATGATGTAAAATTGGGGCATACTTAAAAAGAAGCATTTGTATTCCAAATCACTGCAATCAAAATTATGGTTTGCGCTTAGCCATTCTTAGATTTTTTTTGGGGGGGTCATTATCCTGTTGCAAGAGCTCACGCTTTCTGACGTTTGGTAGCACATTACTCTCAAGAATGCCTTGATTGTATGGATATTTCATTGTACCCTGCACAAATTCAAGACACCCTTTGCCAGGTGTAGCAAAGCAGCCCCAGAATAGAACACACACTGTCCCTCCATGTTTTACAGGAGGGACGGTGTTCTTTTCTTTGTATGCTTTATTTTTCCATCTATGAGCATAGACCTGCCTTTGCAAAATGTTCAGTTTTGTCACATCTATTCTCCCAGCTTTGTGTGGCTTGTCAACACGCAGTGTGGAAAATTCCAGCATCACTTTTTTATTATTTATTTTTAACAGTGACCATGTCCCACTTTGGCTAACACTGATGTTCCTTGACCTTGGAGTTGACCTTTAATTTCCCGTGGGGGCTGTTCTGGGCTTTTTTGTTCCCACTCATATTTTTCTCCTCTTCAATTCGTCATCAATTTTCCTCCAGCAGCCATATCAATAGAGGTTGGCTACAGTCCTGTGGATCTTAAATATGATATGTATAATTGTAGTCACAGTAACATCAAGCTGCTTGGAGATGGTCTTATGTATAACCTTTATCTTTCACATGCATATCTATAATTATCTTTGTAATCTCCTGAGACAACACCCTCCTTTGTTTCCTCTGGTCCATGTTTAGAGTAGTACTCACGATGTGACTACATTTCACCCTTTCAATAGGCCCCCTGATTTATTACAACTTTGAATACACCTGTGATGCTAGTTGGGGGACACAGTTTAGTTGAAACTGACACTTTTCTATGGCATCATTTGATTCTTTCATTAACAGAAATGTACCAACCTCTGTGTGTATATATGCATGTATGCTATATTTTTTTTAAACACACGCTGTAGTATTTTCGACCACCAAACATTTGCTAAATGATTTCACATCTAATCCAGTCGTTGTCCCGTACCAAGATTCAGGCTGCCTGCATTGACTGTGTGTCAGACAGAATCATTCCAATAATTCCTTGAACATTGACATTAGCAGAAAAAGCAGACGCTAACCACTCACAGATCTCCTTTATTGGCTCGACACATGCCGTATTTTCTCTTTGCAAGCATGTTTAGTTTCTGGCACACCAGTCTGAGCAGTAGAATTGTTGGCAGTGTTGAAACACCCTACGAGCTGATATTTACTAGGGCAGCAGAGGCTGTATTCATCTGGACGTGGGAATCATGGCCAGGTGCACCATCGCCCCGTTAGCATTCACCAACCTCTGGGCAAAGCCTACATGGATGATCTCACGATGCTCACTGTGACCAAGGCCTGCGCTACCCGGCTGGTAAGAAGCATTTCAAGAGAAAGCTTCCACATCGGCCAGGAGCCTGTTCCAGTAGTCTCTGAGAAGCCTGTGGAGAGCCTTCGCTGGTATGATGACTCCCTCAAAGATAACGAGCATGTGAAACAGCTCAGGAAGGAGGTTCAACCCATCCATTTGTATTCAAAGCTTCCCCCACCCTGGCCACTGGGATGAAGTGGACCCCCGCTGGCTGCAACCAAACAAGCAAAGGAAGCCCCCTGGCACAAGGACATCGTGGGGCGAGTACAGGAGGGAAAGAGTGTTCTCGGTCTTGGTGCCAGTACACCCGTGTGAAGCAAGGCCACTACATCTAAGATATGCAAGCTGGTGGTCCTGGAGGTATGTCAGGAAGAGGAAGCAAGAATGTGTGCCCAAGCTGTGGAGCAGCCAAAATAAGGGCAGTGGAGAAGGAAGGAGCGGAGAAGCGAAGGATTTCGTGGAAAGAATTGTGGGAGATGGAGGCATTCAGGGCAAGTTTTATCATCAAAGCTGCATACGAAGTCCTGCCTTCTTCCGCTAACCTTAATCAGTGGTCAAGTGATCAGTGTTCTGGAGGGTGAGGCTCAAGCTTTCCTCACCATTCCATCTGACACCGGGCAGATGGACAAAGCACGGGACTGGAATTCTTTAGGCAGACCTGGGCAAGACGCTTTGCTGATATTTACTAGGGCAACAGAGACTATAATTCTGCTGCGGAGCTTTAACAAGCTAGATACATGTGTTACAAAATGTTCCTTTCAATACAAGTACAGTACATATTAATTTGGGAATTTTCAAACTCAAGATGTTTATTTCCGTCCAGGCCACTGTGTAATGACCTTTGAATACTGTGCTTAGCTATTTTGTACAAGTGAAGCAGTGATAAATTTGAGTAATTCAATGACAGGAAATAACCCCAGCCCAGGCATAAGAATGCTTTGCTTTCCATGATCGGAATCAGATCACACGGGAACGCTCTGACCACACACTCTCTCAGGAAAAAGGGCAACAGCCCTAGTCTTAGATTGAAGATTGTCATTATGTATACGTTGACTGTTTCAGAACTATGGGGTGGAGACAGACAACTTGAAGAACCTCGTGGCGAGGATGAGAGCAGCCACCAACAGTCTCCACATGGCCACATCTGATCGCAGGAAGAGCCCGGTGTATGATGACAGTGCCTCACACAGGCCACCTAATGACTTTCTCACATGTGTGGTGGAGCTCATTGGTGCTGCAAAGAGCCTCCTGGCTTGGCTTGACCGGTAAGCGCTTTCAGACCACGGTTTTGATAAAAGAGCTCATTCACCCTAGTCAACACAGTACAAGTACCTTTGGAGTTCATTAAGCAATAGAACAAGAAAGGACGCATTATTTTGTTCATCATTAAAACTATTCCCAGGTGTCCTGAAAATTCCCCACGGATCAAGAATTACATTACAATTTACACCTTCATTATAAAAGCCTCTGAATCTCATGTCTCATGAAAACGTGCAAAGGCTCACCCCATTTGCTCTACAACAGAGACAAAGCAGAGTACGGCTTCCGTTACCAAGACAACCAGGGGGCACAGCCAGGCGGTTCAATGAGGCAAGCTGCTTTTAATTGCGGAAGTGAAGCCAGGAGTGTGTAAAAAAGCGAGCGCCTGTGACGACATTAAAAGCGCGAAGGCAGCACTTTATACACTACAATTGAGACATTTGTCAATTACCATGCAGATTCATATATGTGGTACATGCAGAGCACACGTTGTCAACATCAATACCCCCTCACTTCCACCTTGTTGATCAATCATTCATGGATGTGCCACTTATCTCAAGCTAATGCTAAGATCTTCATCCAACAAATCTCAGCACAGCTCTGCTTACGACTCAAGTGTTGAAGACAGTGTAGTATTTGGCTTGGAAGTGGTGCATCTTCGCCCAGCCTAGCTTTCAAGTCATGGTAGGAGAACCCGACAACGGGGCTGGTTATTACCTGAAGTGTCGAACGTGATGTCACAGAAATAGGCAGATATATCAAGATCTACTTGGTTTGATTTCATACTTGAGTGTGGACAAGCTCACCAGAGGCCCAACTTTTTGAATAGAAGCAATCAAAATGTCAATTTCCATTGTGGGCTGCTTAAACTAAAATGAAGGAATTAGTGCCACTAGTCACCTGCACAGATGTGTGTGTTGAATCAAATGAAAGAAAAAATCTTGTTGCATGGGGATAGTTCATCTCTACAGACAAAAAAAAGTATATATTTTTTCGTGCCATTGTGATACAAAATAAATGGATCGAATTTTTGGGAGCCTCCTCTACAATCATTAATCAATTTATTGGTTTGGACTAGGCACATTTTCTCCACCCAAATCTCAATGCTGGTCTTGCTGTGAAATTGTGAGTGGCCAATTATATGCATCCAATGTTGTGTACAAAAACAATCTCCATCAAGGCATGCTTGGGGAAACACAGAGCCTTGAACTCGGCTCACTATCAGGATGATCAGTAACCTTTGACTACAAAAAAGTCCCACAGATTCCCAAATCTATATGCCGATGTTCCCACAACTCCATTGGTATTTTCTTTCGTTTTCATTTCCCGTGGGTGTAATTGTGTCCCAGCTCATTTGTCCATATGTTCTTTGTGGCTAGTCACCCGAATTTTGTAATGTGTGCACCATGTCTGTTAAAATGCATGTTCAAACTTTATCATCATACCTTTTAACAGGTACAAGTTTGCTAAATTGCCGTAGCTCGCATTACTTTTTAATGTTTATTTGTTTCCTCCCGCACTTGTCTGTCTGCGGACAGGACGCCTCTCACAGGGATCAGCGACTTCACAGCCACCAAGAACAAGATCATTCATCTTTGCCTGGAGCTCACCACCACAGTTCAACAGGTTTGCACACTTGTTAGTACAATAGCACATGTATAGCCAGCCGCTGAGAAACCAACATAAACACAATAGTGAAAAACACTACGCACATACCAGCCCAGGGGCACAGACATGCAGGATCAAGTGAAGGAGAGGAGCGTTATGGGAAATGTGGTCTGGCAGGCATGACAGAAGCCCACGGCCCTCCGTCTGAACAGATAATTGCAAACACGGTTGTTTTCTTTTGGGGATCTTTCCACTAGCTTGCTTGAAGCGAGAGACCCCCTTTGTGTCCTTCTGAGAAATGCTTACATTTTTCAACATATTCACGGGAGCCCAGACTCTTTCAAGCTGTTTTCAATTTTTGTCAAAGAGCTACTGACATATTTTATCATCATAATGGAAGCATAGTTTCACACATACCGTAAGAGTTGGCAGTGTTAGGTAGTACTCCAAGAATATGTGAGTGTTAAATTCATAATTATGATCAATTATTTTGTCTTCAGTAGCTGACTTCAAAGTGTAGTTCAAAGTGGCCACTCAGACCTCAGGTGTCCTTTTTTTAGAGGCTTATGGCATCACAATGAATTCCTTTCCCAGGGTGCACATTTCCTCGCCAGTGTCGGCTATTTCAGCATCTTTGCTGATTTACTGTGGTTGCCTCGTCATGGTCATCTAGTAGAAGTGGGGGTGTACAATTCCCACAGTGCCATGTGAATCACAGAGATTATGGTGTAGACGGGGGTACTCAAATACAAATCATAAGGGGCACGCTTTTTTTTCCAAGTGTGTCAGAGTGTGCATTTATTGAAGTTGTTCAGGCTACATCAAATACAGTATTAAGCACCCTTTGATTTGCCAATTTTTACTGCTCAAGTTTCGTTTAGCAGCAAACACTCCATTTCTGTAAAACTCCTTGATCTGGAAAAATGTCAACACATTTTGCTCTGCTCCATAAATGAAAGTGAAAATGAAGGTGTGAACTCTGACTTACCCAGTAGCAGGCTGTCTGTGTAAATCTGGCCTTGAGACAAGTACCAGTAAACGTTTGCTGACCCAACCAAAACATACGCAACACCTTGTGTGCCACCAGTCTCTGTGGCACAATGAATGGGTCTGTTGACGGCGCACTGCGCTATGCTAAGTGCAACGTGAAGAAAGGCCTTTATAGTTTCGAGGCCGCAAATTGACGGCCGGTGGGTCGGCTAAAGCCCGAGAGCCACCTATTAAGGGCCACTGTTGTGTCTTTGTGCAACAATTTAGGCTTTTGCGATCATACAATTTATATCTTCTGGCTGAATTAAGCCTGTGTTTAAAACACAGTCAGAAAACTGTCTTATCTGACATGTTTTAATTTAGGTCATATTCTTTCAAATATTATTATAATATATATTATACCGTTCTTTTTTTATTGAGCTTTGGACCAAGCTTCCGTCTTCTGATGGGTTGTATCGGAATATACTTAATTCACTCAATATGACTTAAGTGTTGAAGTCTTGGCTTTTATTTTGAGCTGGTGTTAAGTCCCGACATGTTCCCACAGCGTTCCACTACTCTGTCGCACCGTTGCTCAACCTTACAAATCTGCTCTGGTGGCAGATCAAAGGCCCACAAGCCTGTAGAAACCGTCATCTGATCCACTCTGGCTGTGGGGGTCAAGTCCAAAACCGCGAGGGATCACTACACTCACGGAATTGTCATTTTGCAATTATTGAGTATTAGTTATGGTCCAGCTTTGCTGCCTTGGGTGTAGCACATCGACAGTATACTGTAAATCAGGGGTACATTTTGGAAAAATGATTTGCGATGATTTCACGTGATTTTATGGTGTTCTTAGATTTTACAAATTCATAGATATTGTGCCAGGCAGTACCTGGAAAACTTTGTGATACTGGTTTGTTTTATGCCCTTTAAACACAGCAACTTGTCTTTTGGATTGGGAAAAAGTATCTGAAATATGTAACGTGCAAGTACAATACAATACAAATTTATATAGAAGATCCAAACTCTTTCCCTACTTAATCTTGTGTTATCTTTAGAGAGAATCTTGTAATGAAATACAATTTTTGCAAACCGATGTACTGTATATCAGATGAATCTTCAGTCTTTTTACCTGTTTTGTGTTTACATCAGCTTTTCATCTAGTTATGCCACATGCACACTATTATATGAGATGACTCATTTGCACTGACATTGAAACATGGACTACATTTTGTCATGTTGAAAGACTATAAAATATATTCATTGAACACTGGAAGCAGACACCAAACCAAGCACATCTGTGCATGTGTAATTGATCATTAATGCCACCCTTTGGTCTAGTGCAGGGGTCCTCAATCCTGTTCCTCGAGGGCCGGTGTCCTGCAGGTTTTCCATCTCTCCCTGCTGCAACACAGCTGATTCAAATGATCAGATAATCAGCAAGGTCTGGAGAAGCTAGATAACGATCGCTCAGATGTGTTGCACCAAAGAGAGGTGGAAAATGGGCAGGACACCGGCCCTCGAGGAACAGGATTGAAGACCCCTGGTCTAGTGGATAAGTGCTAACTATGGAAGTTTAGGCAAACTCATTCAACCCTGTCAAGCTTTGAATGAAGCATTTCACCTGTGTGTTTGATGGATGGCCTCCTTTGTGGTAGCACTTCCCTGTGTAAGAGCCAGTTTTGAAAACAAGTAGCCCCCACCCCCACAGGCAGTGTGAACCCCGATCCTTAACACAGTCCCTTTTCACCACGGTTGACACAGTTGTCAGGGGAGGCTGTTGCCTCAGCTGTGTGCAGTCCAGCTGCGGTGACAGCGCTCTCTTGGGCTACCGTTACCTCCAAGTTGACTTAGCAGAATTGATCAGTGGGTCATCTCTCTGAAATGACTTTCATGGCTACGATGGCTCTTTTAATTGAGGATTTTCTTGACTTTATTCAATACACCACATCGACAACATTGTCACCCGCACGTTGTTGTGACATGCATCAGTGGTCTTTAATTCCCAGTAATAGGTAACTGAACCACCCAGGGACTTGTCTAATTATAGCTCCTGTCAATTTAAGCATGGGTGTAATTTCGATGTACAGGCTGTTTATTTTTGTGCAGTTCTGCATTTCACTCCGTTCTATGTATGGAACACTGATTGTTTTTCACCAACTCCTGTTATGACTGTATCTTCTGGTATAACGTTGTTTACTGCTCAGGTTCCCTAATCTGTCATTGCTCTTCTTCTGTCTAACAGGACTGCTGTGTTTATGAGATGGAAGAAAAAATCCTAGAAGTAGTAAGTATCCTTTTCTTGCTTTAACTTGAAATGAAAATTATAGGAAGGACAAAACTTTATTTAAAGGGTCTGGCTTGAAGAAACTTTTTACTTCGACATTGCATGATATCTCAGCACTCGGTTCATTGTTCATGGGTAGTGACGTGTGTGAGGCATCGCCAGTGGTGGGGCGCCTTTTACAAGCGGACCGTCAATCAATGAATGCTTCCTTTTTCAGACGCTGTTCGGCTCCGAGGGATTCCCATAGCTGTGCATAAGTGTTGCTCTTAACACAAGCAGAGTGTCCAAAATATAGCCGAGTTGTACAGATTACATAACATAAAAACTGATCAGTGAATGGATAAGCCTGATACTTTGGACAACTGATACGGCAATCAGTTTGTCATACTTGGCTAGAACAATGCAATCAGTCATGAAGCATCGATGTAAAGTCCTATTTATTGAGGAAAAATTCAACAATGATATGCACGGCATTAATTTGAATGCGCTAAGTACACTGATGCGTTCAAATGATCCATTTAGTCCTCAGCTTAAACATGGATTTAACATTGAGGCGTACACAGTGTCAAAAGCAGCTTTCATGCTGGTAAAACAGCGCATTAGAGGATAAAGGGGATTTATTCACCTCTCCCTTTACGACAGAACTCAACAAAGCGGGACATCACTGTCTCCGAAGTGCTTGTTCGCACAGCTGTTGTGGTTCTGGGCATTTAGATACTCATGTAATTGATCTTTTCAATCATTTGGTTCATTTTGTTGGTTTGTTCCTTTACCAGTCCAAGATTTTGAACAACATCTGCGATCAGACTGTGAGAACCACCTCTGACCCCCTGATGAGCCAGTCTGCCTGCTTGGAGGAAGTCCAGCTGACCAATATCAAACCGGGTGAAGGATTGGTAAGGAATGTTTTGTCTGATCCTCATGGACAGTATGTCGATATTTTAAAAGTATTCATCACAAAACAAAGTATGACGTTTTTTTTTCCTCCTAGGGGATGTACATTAAGTCGACATACGATGGCTTACATGTCATTACCGGAACCACAGAACATGTAGGTATTAACACAACTCCCGCTTCTCTCCCACACTCCTCTTCATTTCCATTTCACATCTCCTCCTACTCCAGTAGTAAAAGTACATGACATATAAACTCAGAGGGAGTCTAACAGTTGATGCTTGTGAATATTGTTTTTGCACGTCCACAATCGGCCTCGGCAAAAGTCCCACCTTTGTCAACAATGACACATTCAGGCTGTGACTAATGCACCAGTATCACTGTTATGCATGGATAATTGTGCCTCCAGCCCTCGTTGTGAATCACTATCTGAATCATCGACAACAGTCCTGTTTGTTGTGTGCTTTCCTACGATGTGTTTGTTTGGATTGAATTTGATTGATTAAAGCAAATAACATTATATGGTCAATAAAAGATGAGACATGAACTGAACTAACGTAATGGACGATACTTCTGAGCTGCAGACAAAAAAAAAAAAAAACAAGACGCATATTAATCAGTCATGTTTGTTATTCAGTCCCCTGCCGACCTGACCAGGAAGATCCATGCTGGTGATGAAGTGATTCAAGTCAATCATCAGACAGTGGTGAGAATATTATTGGATGTAGTTTTATGGAATTGATATGACAGTATGTGGCAAAGCATTATTTGAGATTGCCAGCAAATGTTAATGAGACTGTGTGTGTTCTGTTCTTGTCATCCAGGTGGGTTGGCAGCTAAAATATTTGGTTGTCAAATTGAGAGAGGATCCCAAAGGTGTGTTCCTCCTCTTAAAGAAGCGACCCACAGGAACAACGGGTTTTACCCCCGCCCCTCTCAAGAATATGCGCTGGAAGCCTCCTGTACCTCAGGTACAAATGCACTTCCTCCTTGGCGTGTCTAGTCATTATCTATTAATTATAAGCTTTTTACAGCCAGGAGTCCAAAGCAACAAGCCCGGACATGTCTAAACGAGGCTCTTTGAAGAGTTAAATGCTCTAGTTTTGCGTCATAAATGACATAGTCCCGTGATTCAAAGTGGGAGATAAAGCAGCCGTGCTGTCGTGTAGGAGTCGGCTCAGATTGTATCTGGTTAATTGCGAACAAATGGCCGGGGATGTTGCTGTTAAAATAAATGAACAGAACTTGCAATGATGAATGATAATCATGCACACACAAGTTCGCAAATCTTAAGTGACAATGCAACAGCCCAGGTTTTTTTTTTTTTTCGTTCATATTTCATTGCGGGTCACAGCAGTGTTCTTTTCCTTTAAAAGTGCTCAAGAGGCATTTCTGCACTTAAGAATATATCAAGACAACAAAGCTGCTGTGAAAGTGCATGTCTGAAATTCAAGCTTTGCCTTTGTCAGGTGGTGTAGTGCCTGTTTTAGTCAGAGAATGAGATAAGTGTGTTTTTGCAAAAAGGCTCTCATCGCAAAGGCGACCACTGTCAACATGCCCTCAGCTTCTTGTTTTAACAAGTAGTCAGGGATATCAGTGTCGGCCATCTCAGTTTATCTTTGACTCCTACAAGAAAAACAGCGACAGGTCTTGTGTCCTGTTTTAGGCTTGAATAAATGCTTGGCGGGATTATATTATTTGTATACATGATAGCCACACGGACAGCTATGTATGAAGTCTATCTTATTTAGTTACATTGTCTTTGTTGCGGATGATCAATCACTCACTAGATTGAAGGCGCCATATTGTTAGTTGCGTGCGGCGGCTATTATTTGACTAATTTTGCTGTCTTTTCCAGAACAATTCCTGTTTGATTCGAGCCCAGTCCCCCTGCAGCTCAGCAAATGGATCGACCAAAAAGGAGAAACCAGGAATCCTTGATTTTTACATCCCGCCTCCCCCTCAAATGCCGTACACACCAAGGTGAAACTTCTCGTTTGTGCATTAAGTACAGCATGTTTGATGGAAGGAGCTGCTTGGAATCTTGGTTTAAGCCTTTTTGTTTGGCGTTTTTGTGTATGCTTGTGTAGGTTTTCTCCAGGCATTTTATACACATACATACATACATGTTTGGTTAGCTGACGACTCTTAACTTGCCTATTTTGTGTCAGACAGTCCCCGTCTATGTTCCCGCCTCTCAGCACCCTAAGTGAGCATTAATCAGCCCCAGCTTCCTCGTGACCCTAAAAAGAATATGTTGATGTATATCGATGGCTGATTGATTGAACAAGTTGAGCTATTAAACAAACATGCAAGTTGTTTATTAGTACCCTCCTCCTAATAAGTTGCTGCGGCCAGACATTCACCTCCTACAGAATCCTCTGTTCTGCTTTTTTCCAACCCACTCTGCTCTCACAAATCCCACCGCCATTCTGATGCAATGACTCTTATCTTCCTCCTCCAGGGAGATGACATGTTCCACATTCATTTAGATGATAGAGAGACTGATATATATATTTTTTAGAACCGTGTCTTTGCCATAGACAAATCATGCTTTGTTTTGTGCAGTTAAAAATACTCCTGCGCTGTTGTCCTTGTGTTTGCAGAGAGGGAAGAACAGACGCCTTCTCTAGCTTTAGTAAAAGGCCAAAAGGCTCAGAGTCGCCCAACTCTTTCCTGGACCAGGAGAGTAGGAAACGCTGCACCGTGGCAGATTATGACAAACTAAATGTTGGCTGTCCAATCGACGCCAATGTGATCCAACCCAGAATGAGGGAGCACAAGACTTCTCGTGGTTTGTGCCTTTTCATTATTCTTACACATGCGATTAATACAGTGAATCCAAATTAGGATGCCGGGAATGAGCCAATTCCACAAAATGCATCTGCAAATGATTATTTATCTGTAACAAATATATTGTATGCCCGTATTTGGTAATCCGTCTTTGCTAGCAACATGCAATGACAGGCAGAATAATTGAATTAGATGGCAGAAGATGCGATAAACCTATTGTTAGTCATACGAGAGAAAAGGTCATAGCTTTCTGCAAGTATATCAGCTTTGTGTTCAATTAAACATGCCCACATTTCACACCATTTTTGTTTTGAGTAAATTGAGTGAAACTCATCATTATTTCAACACTTTATGTGACAATTTCATTTGGTGGGCCGCCATAAGATTATCTCTCATGGGTGCCTTCGCTCAATAAATGTTGGGACGCACCGCATTAACAGATAATACCGAAGTTCGCGTAACTGTTATTCGCTCATGTTTTCTAGGTAAGCCCCGGCCACTCTCCATGCCTGTGGATACTTGTGTTGCAATTGTAGATCCCTTCGCTAAGCCATGGACACAGAACAGGAAAGGTATTAACAGAATTCTTCGTCTACGGTTTTACACGGACACACACACCCACACACAGCTTCTGTGTTCTGCTTGTGTATTAAGTCATCTATGCACCAAGCAATGCAGTTCATTTGCTCTGATGCACCCGTTTTCCTGTCAAAAGTTGCTTGTGGTAGAGGTTCCAGTCATTCCCGCCATTAGTTTTTGTTGTCTTGTTCTGCTTTGATGAATTTGTTGGTTTCACACTCTTGTGACGTGTCTAAACGTTTTTTTTTTTTCCACACTGTACCATGGTGAGCAGCAATGAACTGAACCACCAAATACAAGAGCGGCTTTATATATGCTATAGATATTTTGCAGAGTCGCACAGCAAATATCAAGTGAGTTATGTTCTGTGAAGGTGAGGACCTCATGTTCCGATACCTGAGCAATGAAAGGATCCCCACCATCGCTGAGGAAGTAGCGTCAGCGTCTCCGCCCACCTACATGCCGACGGGGGAGCATCGGCTACTCAGAGTGGACCACATCCGAGGTAGCCGCTACTACTCGAACTCCGACCTTCACAACAGCGCCACCATCCCCTACCAGGAGGATGTCAAGAAAGCCCCCGTCGCTGCGGTCTCCAAGCGAGCAACGGCCGAACGTTCGCTACTGGTCAGTTGGATCACGAGACTTAAACTGTTGACTCACTGATGATCCGCTTCCTGTTTGGGTCTTCCTGTTCCTGTTTTCTTACTCTGTGCCTTTGATTGTTAAAGTCCGGCTGTTTTTTTTTTTTCCTTTTTTTTTTGCCGGCAGTTTATGGCTCCCTTGCACTCTCTTGCCAACTCTATTTCCCTCGTATTGCCTACTACTACTACCACCATCTACTACTCATCCTCCAACTCTGCATTTGTAGGACCAGGGTACGACATTAAGCCTTTTTTAATGGTCACCCGATGAGCCAATTTGTGGTGGCCCTGTCAGAAGTGGTACTGGCCCTATATATTCATGAGTTGAAGTGATTGTTTTTTGTTTTTTTTTACATATGTACGGTCTATACTGTAGCAGTGGTGGCTTGTCTATTCTGGGTTAATCGCGTTACATTGAAAGGGACTAAAATAATTAAATAGATGTATTATTATCAAAATACTTAGATAAGCAGGTTCAATAATATTCAGTTAATGATGGGTTAATCCCACTGCCCCCTGGCGATAACGTTTCCATGGACTTAGCGTTAAAGCCGACGTTATTTCTTATTCTGCAAGCGGCTCCTGACTTTAATGAGAATTTACCTCATTCAGTATGGCTGCCACATCTACAGAGCTGCCGACACGTCTATATGTCAGCCATGTTGCATGTGGCACAGCCAGGCTTCTACAGTGTTTATACTTTTGTCTTCATATTAAACTCAGTGGAGTCACTTCAACATATTTGAAGAGGAGAACATGGACCCTGGGTCACATGGATGAAGAATAAGTATGGTGGATTAATGGACTCTTGAGAAACTCGCTTTCTCAACAAACTTTCAGACTTACGGCATAAAATGCAACTACGTTCCCAACTCGATCACGCTCTTTGATTAATATGCGGAATGGGCCGGGTGTTGAATAACGTAATGGGATGGTGGACTGTTTAGAGAGTATGGCTTTATCAGTGAACCGTGATGATTTTTCTGACGTGAGTTGATCCCCAGCTGGTGTAACTTTGTGTTTACTTATGACTTTTGAAAACAATATATACATCAATATAAATGCCTTATATCAATAAATAAATGTCTTTCTTAATTCGCGACGAGCGGACTAGTTAGGCTAATCCCAATTCAAGCCCGCATATCCAGTCAAGCAAGCACATTTTTTTTATTCCGCCATTATAACAGCCTGCTTCAGCCAGTTTTTGGGTCCAAATTTGACTTTGGCTTGGTGGGCCAGCGCCTGAGCGTGAGTAGTGGCCTAACAGTGGCGCTGTTACCCCGGGGCCATCGGGCCACCATTAATGTCGAACCCTGAGTACTGTACTTACTGCATTACATTATCACCCCTTCAACCTTGACTACAACTAAATCTCATCTTGGCCTCAAGATGATCAATTTGTTCAGGTTTGTGCTGTCTATGAACAACAATGTTCATATCAAGTTATGTCTCCACCTGGTATTACTTTGGTCATGTTCTCAATTTTGTTCTATTTACCTAAATAAGTTATAAAATAAAGTAAGGAACTCAAACAGCAATTTTTGTCAGCGCAACTTTGCATGTATATTTTCCGATTCCTTTTGTGATAGATTAGCTACTATGGTTTTTCCCTGCCGATGGTTGCCTCTTGTAAGCTATGCATATTCTTACATTAATCGTTTTGTCACTTCAATTGACATTGCTGCATCGGGTGGTGAAAGGATGTTTTCATCGTTGTCACTAACAAATATTTGTGTTGGGTTTTAAAGCTACGCACACTACTGAGTTCAGCCTTTTATATCCTGATTCAGTTTACTCTGCAATTACCCGACACAAGGGGCTTATATATGAAGCTAGATAACAGTAATAACTGCCCTATTTAAACCAGGGTGTTAAAGTTGAACCAATGTTTTTGTCCACAGAGGTCAAATTACCTTGTGCTAGCTCATGCTATGGAGAGACTACAAATCATATCAGACAGTGTTGTTTAAAAGTAATGTACTGAGAGGAAGGTTCCGTTATTGCTTGATATGCCTTTTTGTAAGTTTTGCATAGCATTTTATTAAAAAGTACAGTTTGTTTCAGTCATCCTTCGTATTGTCTTTATTTTACCGTTGAGTCTGGAGTTACTGCTTCGTTAAAATGTGCTCTAACACACAATTTCACTGAGTTTCTTCTCTGCTCATGCGACTTGTGGATTTGAAAATCTTTCTCTGATCAACTGTTAAGGCTCTTTTTATTGACTTTCTCACTGCATGTGGATGCAGCACCAAACTATAGCTTCTGCTGCCTTTCTAACCTTCTATGAACTCCGCTTGTTTTTGAAGCATGTGGCGTAACAGGATAGCTAACGTCAAGGTACCCTCTTTCTGTCTGTGTGTGTGTGTGGGGGGGTGATGATTATGTATGCACTCTCCTCTTTGATGAACCTTTAAACTCCAGCTGGTGGACCATATGCTCAAAGCAGGTTTACCATGTGGAGCTCTTATTTCTACACATAGCATGTTGTCTTTTAAACATTTAAAAGTGAGGGTAGGATTACACGGCCTGGCAGCTTTTTCCCCTTTTTTCCCAAAATGAACTCTCACCTTATCTTGAGTTTCTGTTGCATGTATTTTCTAATCTTCTCTGTTTCTCCTTCCGTCTATCTGGCTCTTGCCCATGCTTGCAGTCCTAGTTTCCTGCGATCTCCAATTATTGGCACCTTGTGAAGGCCTGAGGTTTGCTTAAATACCACCCACACTCATTCCAACCCATCAACTTTGCTAACCACTAACTCGCCTGCTCACATCACAAACATCTGCAAGTGGATGGTATGTTGATTTACAATTGAGTGTGAATCACAGAAAGATTGAGAAATAATAAAGAAAAATGTTTTATTCATATAAGAAGTGTTTTTAAATGTAAATGCACAGTCCCAAAAAATACTCCATTTAGTTATTACAATTAAAAGGAATTCAGTGTTGCAGATGAATTCCTTTCAAATGGAACATAAAGCGTGGACTTTTTTTTATGTATCGCAGGGACCAGACTGGCACTCTAGCAGGGACTTCCTCAACCGGTGAGTGTCATTGCCCCCTTTTTGTTTTTTAAACGCATTCATGCCGTGTTCAAGCTTGAAAATCAAAAGGATAAAAATAAGAGACCAGCGAGTTTCATTTTCCTTCATCAGACTGGGCGGCAACCTGTGGAATTGTTTCAAAATGAACCGCAGGATCAGTGGGTGAGCTGTTTGTATTGCATGGGTTTTAGGCACAGACAGGTGGGGTGGCAACACTGTCAGATCAGGGGTGGCGTCACTTGAAATTACAGCATATGAAGTTGGTGGATTCAAAAGTAAAAGTTGTTAACTAAATGGGACTAACTAAAAGTTATGCATCAACGTCTTCCCGTTAGCACATTTTTCATTTTTTTTTTTTTTAAATCAATTCACACCACTTCCGAGGCACCGTTTAGCAGACTGACGATAACTTCATGATTGAACATCTGTTAAAGAACGTCACATAACACGCTTGTGACAAAATACAGTACTGTGGTGAAAACAGACTTTGAATAATTGTAAGAATGTTTTTGCATCCACACGAGTGAGAATGACACAATTTACAGGCCAAAGGATGAATTAATGAAAGTGCTTCCTACTTTCAGACGTCTGACTGCGTCACATGTGCCACTGCGCATGTGCAAATTACAATCTAAAAAATAAAAATATATGAATACATTTCCCGGCTGACTTTATGCAAAACAGGCAAATTTTAAACCTCTCAAGGAAGAACAGTATGCAAATTATTGTAGATTAGTCAGTCAATACGACCCTTAAATAATAATTTTAACATATTTCTCAATAAGAAAATGTGGCCTTTCCTTCAGGATGAGTAGTTTTTGTGTCATTGGGGCCAATGCGCCATAAGAGAATAGCCTTTCCCAGCATGCTTTGTTGTAGTTAAAATTAACACTTGTGGTTTTTTAATGTTTTATTTCATAGACAGCCTGTGATGTAGTCACAGGCGTGTTGTTTCTAGTCATGTATTAAATCATAAGTGTCAAACTCTGGCCCACGTGCCAAATTTTCAAACATTCAAAATGATGACAGTAATTTTTAAAACTAAGCATTATTTCATTAATAAAACCACTTATAATAAAAAATTTCAAGAAAAAAATCAGCATTTACATTGTTTTTAAAAAAATTAAATGCTGGCCCGCGGCTTTGTTCAAGTTTTACTTTTTGGGCCACTGTGTATTTGAGTTTGACACCCCTGGATTAACTCATTGCAACTTTTCCTATTCATATCGACTTTTGGAGACTTTCAGTAAGAAAGGTACTGCAGACAGTCCTGTATACCGCATTTAATTACTGTTATGAAATGCGTTATTAAAATTAAGTTGTATTGCATTGTATTGTACCCTTTACAAACAATGTGGAAATTTAGCTGCAAGACGATAACACAGCTAGGGTTACTCAAGGCAATATTTGCCAGGAAAAAAAAATCTGAAAATATCCCAATGTTAATTATCTGGTCTGGCACCTGGGGGGCCCAAGCATATTGGACCATTTGACCCAATCCAACGCCCACCTCTCCCCTAGCTCCGCCATTGCCAGCATATCTTTATGAGCCTTGCTTTGTGCACTCGGGCGCTGTGATACAAACAGAAAATGACCTTCCTCAAGCTCTTCCCACAAGGTTGAAAAATGTTGATTTTTATTTTAATGTTAGTATGTGGCAGAATTAGAATTTAAAGGAGGTTCGGTCCAACCCCTGATAGGTTAAAGACCCAATACAAGAAAAGTGCCTCAATATTACACATACAGTAGCTGTGTGTTTCATCTTTGAGAGTTTTGGAAACACGGCATCCTTTTGTGACAGATGATGACATCTGAGGCTTGCTCTTTCCTCTATATTTCGTCATCCGTGGCACCCGTGTCTCCTCTGCTCTCAGATACAGAGACCGATGAAGCGCGACTCCCCACATTAACACCATGATCGATGACTCGAGTCCCCGTCCCACCTACATGTGTCTATTCTAGGTGGCAAAAGCATCACAGCCTATTTGTCGCTCGCTCAATCTCATCATATGACTCATATTTACAATAAATAGACGGATGCGACGCTAATCGGTTGACTCATTACTTTGAGAGTGGGCTGGTGTCTAGCAATACAGTACAAGGAATTGTTTCGGGCCAGAGGATATGATTGACGCAGGAATTAATCCGCTGTCATCATCGTTTTAGGAAGGAAATGTGCAAAAACCAATGCATGTTCCACATAATAGCACATTTATTGTGATGCTGCATTGGTTTCATACTGAAGTCACCTGTCAAAAGGATCCACTTAGTTTAGCTCCATGAAGGACAAAAAGCAGACAAACACATCTTAATCGATTAATTTATCAATGGGTTTGAGTCTTTTCTATGCCACAAATCTTAATTAGTCACGTATACAGCACATTTTACATAACTGTTTGGGGAAGGCCATTTTCTCTTCCCAGCGCACAAAGCAATTTCCACACAGGCATGCTTGAAAGATTTGTGTATGGAACTTTCGAGCCCTGACCTCAACCCCATCAAACTCCTTAAGAATAGAATTCTGCTTGGCCAACTTAGCGGGGCTCATCGGTCAGTTAGTAAATTCATAACTTGTGAGGAGTTGGTAAGATATTGGAAAAAAGGTAAGACGATTCAGCTATGCTAGGTTTTGTAGCTGTACCTAATAACGTGGTCAGACATTGTTCGTCATTGTTACTGTAGTATTGTGGGCATCATCTTTGAAATAGGATGGGCTGTTTTATTCGACCCTTGTAGGTCTAACATTCAAATCATGTTGTTACTAAAGCAGTCAGATTTGATGAGCAGGATTATAATAGTTCCTGATTTTTCATTACAGTTATTTTTTTTAATTAATTTTGACTATTTTTTTAATTATGTTCGTTTTTATTCATTTTTAGAGCAATCTTGTTCATTTTGTAAATATTTTTAAATCATGCTTTGTTTTAGGTCTTTTTTTTAATTAGTTTTAGTATTGATTTTAGTTTTTTCATATTTGAGGAATTTTTGTTGCGTGCAAATAAAGCTTCCAGTAAGTATTGTGTAATAAATTATGATTATTTGACCTTACTTCCTTGCTTCCTTCCTTCCTGAATGGCTGGAAAATAAAATCATTGACCCTAAAACCCAACAGCTCATGGATGAAATAAATTCCCATGAACAAAAACATAGGACATTTCATAATAAGTTAACTTATTTTGCTATTTTGTTAACTATAATAACCTTGATGGGAAGAGGGGAAAAAGGATAAGAAACTGAAATGCAGGAAAATAAGCTGACATTTTTGTTGCCTTAAATTGCAGGGTGAGGCCCGTCTGGGGTGCACTGTGTATTTTCAGCTTTGGGAGCCCATGTTGCTATGGCAGTTTTGCCAAATGCATTACCAAAACCACCGGGTACCAACCTACCACATTCCAGCCATTAAAGGTTTTCCATGGAATCTGTCATCAGATTCAGGCTGTGCCAGCTTGCAATAGAGCATGTGTTTATGAGAAAGTCACAATCTGTACATGTTTGAGTGAGATGGCACTTAAGTTGTTGAAGTTCAGATGTTTTCTCCAATATGTTTAAATTCTTCTCCTTGCTCTTTCAGGTATAATCAACCAAATATACGATCCTGGTCCTTCTCTCAAGCTGTAAGTACACTTCCTCTGTCGAACGGACACAAAGTCATTCATTTCTGTGCAGAAATGAAGGTTCATTTGTGAAACAAATGTGATTCAAGGAAGACAGTGATGGGGCAGCCCAGTCATGTATTGTGTAATACACGTGGGAAAAAAATGTCGGTACCTTTCTGTTAATTAAATAATTATTAGATATTAAGATTAAATAAATATGAATACAATAATAAATTAATAATGCATTAAAAACATGTGAAAATTCACCAGTAAAAATCAGACTTCACTTTTGAATTGTGGTTCAACAGAAAAAAAATAAATTCATGAAGCAAGTTTAGAGAAAAATGACCGCAGCCCTAGAAGAACATTGAAAGTATATAATTAAAATAAGTCACTGTGAGGTTTTGTGACATGGTTTATGCCACACTAAACAATGACCGGAGGAAGAGAGTTGTCTTCGGAGATTAGAAAGGAAATTATAGACAAGCATGTTAAAGGTAAACGTGTTAAAAGTGTCTCCAAGCAGTTTGATGTTCCTGAATTTTGCCAAAATTATTGGCCTGTGAATTTTTTATATTTTTTGAGACAAGCTATACTTGCACTGGCGGTCTAAATATTAACTAGTAGTATTTAAAGTGCATAACGTTGCTGTCCTATGAAAAACACATTTTTATTTTAAATATCTATATTTTTTTACGTGAATGGGCTTTAAGTTTACAGACATCAAATTAAAGTGAAAATTAAAAATTGGACATACGTTTTTTTTGGCACGACAGGGACGATAATTGCTTGGGCATGTTGGATCGAAACATGCACAGTAAAATATGGTTTGAAAACAATGTAATTTCTGCAACTATTTATCAGTCATGAAAATGGAGTGATATGTCAATATCTTTTTTTGCAAGTAGCTGCCGTCGGGCGAAATCCTTGTATGTCCAAAATCATCATGTTTCTGTTTACATCATCACAAAGAGAAAGGCTTTCTCAACATTTTTGTAAAAATACCACCCCCATGTGTGTACTGAACAATGTTATAGATTAAAAATAAATAAATAAATTACATTTATCAAATTGTGACATAGGAGGATTCAGCCCGTCATAGGCTCAGTCAATTTATTGTGTGTGCCTGTGAGTTTTCTTCCAGTGGCCCAATATTTTTTACTGTGCTTCTAGTAAAAAAAAAAAAAAAAAGTGTGTGTGGAACACTCGTATGCATCCGTGCAATGCAGTATTTGCGGCTTTACGAACAGTCATGCAAGACAAGACCCCTCGTGGCGGCCAAACGAGTGCTACAAAGGAAACCAAAGTGAGCAGACTAGATTGTGATATCATGACCAGGCCTGCACCCCTCCCCCCATTTACACATTCTCTTGCCCAAGAAGAATAACCTCTCTGTTAGCCCTCTTTCACACACACTTGGTTTCGGGTCAGGAAGGGTGTGGAGTGGTGTTGGGGGTGTGGGGTACATTAGATAAGTGCCGTGACACTTCCCAGCTTGAATCGTGATGGGAGATTGAGCGCTACAATGGTGTGACCAATCAGAATTCTCGGGAATCCTTCAGGCCTCTCGAAACTCAGCTGCACACAAAATGCTCCTTTAAATAATGATTAAGTTGTACGCTGACACTTAAAAAAATGAACAGACAGGAATGTGAATTATGTTGAAATGAACGCTCTGTTTGGACAGAAGTGCAGTAAATGGACAGTATGGATGGGGAAAGTGTAATTACTAATGCACAGAGACAAAGAAGCAGCAAAAGCGAGGTTCTTTCTAGTCATTTTCAACCAAGCTCTATTTGTGTTGGCATCAGAGGCCTTTTTAAGTTGAAGTCAAGTCTAATACAGGACTTGAGAATGCATCTGTTCTGTTTACCCCATTTGCCTACAAAGCAACCACTCTTTTGTGAAGTTAGGAAATGAGTGGATAATCCAACAGGTCTGTTATTTTGGTCATCTCTGAATTCGCTTAATGAACTCAAAGTCTGACAATTCAAATGTGTTTTTACATGACTTTTTTGTCGAGAGCAGAGCATAGCAGGTTGGTAGGTTTTTTTGAAGACTCGTCCATAGGTGTGACTGTTCTTTTTGGCATTTTACTTTTTAAATTAAAACAATACAATTACAGTCAAACACATTTAATTGTATAAAATTTATGCTACTTTGACACACATTTGAAGCCATTTGCTAAACCTAAATACTAAGTTCTATTGTGAAATTAATTGCTATTATTTTGACATTTCCGCTACGTTTCATTTGACTTCCGCTTTATGTGCGTTGTCTGACGCTTTTTACCTTGCAGCGACACCCAGTGGCAAACAGTCTTTTTAGAAATGTAGTTTCGTCCCCATGTGTTCCCCAAACCATTTGATGACAACAAGGCCTTTGTAGCTTTCCGTTGACCGACATGCTCGCTAATGTTTGGTCGAACTTTGAGCACAGTTTTCGGGCTACGCTGCTGTCATTTACAATGTGGTGGCAGGTACGGTATGTTGGTAGTTTTCGAACAATTGTCGTCTGCATTTGTTTTGCGGGATTAATGCGACAGGTGATTATGTTCTGTTGTCAAGAATTGTTGAGGTAAACCCACTAGAAACGTCTCGTTTCCTCGCAAAGACCGTTTTAGATTATTTTAATTTTAATTTTGACTCCGTAGCCCATTTAGCATGTTGTCAAGACATGGAGTGAGGTTTAGAAACATCTCATATGGGGGACATGTCTAAAACTAATTTGCCCCAAGTAAGCCAAGTGAGCCTTTTAAAGGGAAATTGTGTTTTGCTTTAGAAAAGGACAGTAAAGTAAACGAGTTTCCATATTTGCCGTAATTAACACAATTTACGTTTTACTAGTCTGCATGATTGATAGAAAAAAGTAATGATGAAAAAAGCACGTTTGCGTTTTGTTAGTGTCGAATTTGATGTTGCAGTCAGCGCCCACTGGCGGCCGAACTAGCTCATGACAGCCGGAAAGGATGCCACAACTGCTGCTGCTCTTGTGCAACATCCTGAAGTTTGCTTCATGAACTGTGGTAAAGCGTTTAGAACAAAGAGGAGACCGATGCTTGAATTATGAAACACTTTTAACAGGTATGCGTCGTGTTGGTGTTCTCATTTTGTTCTTGCACATTATTGTGAGTGTATTGTTGTATTTTTTGTACGATAAATAAAGGCAGCCTGATGTGTTCTGACAATCATAATATGGGATTTTATCAATCTATATGAAGAATGTATGTTGATTCTTTTAATGTTTTCATGGGAGAACATCAAGCTATTTTTTTTAGGATTTAGTGATATTTTTTTTTCTATGTTGGCTACATTTAAAATAAGGAACTCAAGTTTTCTAAGGAAGTGAGTCAAATGGGTGCTTTGATTTCTCAATATGTCATCCATTACTGACGTTGATCAATTGAGAAGTACTAAATGCTCTGCGTCTGACCGTATTGCTAATAGAGTAATCACCAACATTTGGCGGTGTGCTATTGAAACAAGGCGTGAGGATACTGAGGAGCGCAGAGGTTCTCTCTGCTTCACAAACTGCTGACAGTGCAACTCAAAAGCTGTGAGTCGAGTGTTACTTTGGATCCATTTTGATTTTTCACATACTTCTTTGTTTGTCGCGGTTGGTATGATAATTTAGTACCTCCACCTTGTAAAAGTTGGTAATGTTAACATGAGTGTGAGTTCTTGTAAATTACACTCTTTGTAATCCTTGTTGCGTAATCAAATTTTCACTTTGTGTGTGTGTTGTAAGATGCGTAAACTGCTACAGTTCGTGCCATGTTTTCATCTTGTTGTCAATGGCAGTTAGTCAACTTTGTAATACACATGGCAGCAGTCTCTTGAATACTACGACGGTTATCGCGTCATCTGGCATTATTGTTTGGTTTGGAAGAGGTTTAGACTTAGCTGATTGCTCTTGTGTCAGTACTTTGAAATATGTTTTTAGTTTGTGCTATTGAATTAGTAGAATAGAACTAACTGCCTATTAAGCAATCATTTGTAAGATTGCTTGCCAAGTTTTTTGGCAGGTGATTTATTGTAAGCTTTATTTTTTTTTGTCTTCTTCTCCAGGCTGCCTTCCCCATATCTGTGTCACCCTCAATGGCTGCTGATGATTACAACCCTGTAAGTTATTTTTATATCTCTATTTGCATTTGCATGAGTGTGAATTTTGTTAGACCCAAAATAGTTCAAGCAATTATAGTGATCACCGAGCAGTCTGACATTTTTGTGGCAAATTAACATATGCTGTTGACGGTTTTGTCAATTATTTATATATATTTATTGATATTATGAGATTTTATTTGCTATTTTAGTAAGTTTTTGACCGGAAGAGGAACTAAAGTAACTAATTTTAGTTTGTTAAAAAGGTTCAGGAAAGACTGTCCGATGTTTGTCCTCTATTTGGGTTCTAACCTTTTGTCTACGATTAGTGATATCATTCTGGGGTAGAAAGGAAAAAATATGAATCAACATTTCTTTTGTCAACTTTTTTTTAACTATTTACAACAAATTTTGCTGTGTGTTAGCGGTTTCTGATCTGATCTATTTTATTTCACAATAATATATTCAGGCTAATTTGAGAATGAATTACTTTCACTTTACAAATGGTGCAGCTACTACTCTCTGTCCTCTAAAATGTCCTCAAATTATGATTTATTTGAAAGTAGAACCATAGCTGGATAAGACAGAAAGTCGAAGCAGAGTTGAGGATCCTCATTAGTTGTGCCCGTGTGACGGAGAGAAGTAGAAGAGAGACCGAGTGCATGTGACACTTGCAGTATGAAACAGGATGTTCCAGACAGCCTCTTCTTGTGAGCTGCTGGGTCTTGGTTTAAGTGCTCTTAAATTCACTGACCGTCCCCATCATCCTGTCTTCCTTGTGTGTTACGCTCCACAAGGTCTCCCTGCGACATAAGTCCAAGAAGAAGAGCCGAGGAGGTAAGTCGTCACCTTTCATTTCACCTCAATTTGTCTGCCGGGCCCCTCAACTGTAATTCACAGCCTCTGGGCTTGCTTGCTTCAATTTTGGGTTTAATTCTTTGTAGCCACAGCCAGTGAGAGTTAGTTTGTTTATCATTATCATATTGAGATTCATATCTGGAAAAAGGTAGGCTGATGTTCACAGGTTTTAAACAAATATCCGTAGGTGTAATTTCACCATGTTTGCCATCTAATTTTAGGTCACTGGAAACATTTGAGCTTTCACACATTGCATAACTTCTCAAAGGGTGGCTTGTCTCTTTGTGGCTTTTGTATGTGTGCATAGGCAATGGTGCGATGAGCAGGCGGCGGGTGTCAGTCAAAGAGTTGGGTCAGCCAGACCACCAGGGTTGGTTGTACAAGAAGAAAGAGAGCAAAGGCTTCCTGGGTATCAAATGGAAGAAGTTCTGGTTCGTCCTGAAGAAGACTGCCTTATATTGGTACACAAACACACTGGTGAGAATCGTTTTCTTCTTACTGAATATGTTAAATTTATTTGAGGGGACGTCTAGTTGATGATTGAGCGATTCAGACTTGCTTATAAATGTTGAGCTGCACAGACTATTTAAAGAACGGCTCCTTTCGTTTGTTCGTCTTGGTGAAGCTCTGTATTTTACATTTTCGGAAGTTATATATATATATATATATATATATATATATATATATATATATATATATATAATGAGAAAAAAATTTGACTTTACAACAGCTACAGTGGATTCAGCATTGATGCGTTTCAGCTGCAGCAATGACCCTCAGTTGCCTCCTCGTCAGCCTGTATTACAAGTAACTAGTATGTAGTATCACCGTAGTTCCTCAAGCAGACTCTGCTGGGCCTGCTGAAAACGGCTGTGTGACTGACGAGGTTTGATTGGGCGTCAGAAATGACACAGACCGTCTGCAGGGGCAAATAGAAGAAGTGGCGGACGGCCGTGGTTTTGTCAGGAAGTGGCTTGAAGTCATTTGTTCATTTTGTTTTCACACTGTTGTTCAATGTTTGTGGTGCAGGCTGAGAAAGCTGAGGGCTTCATTGACCTCACCAACTTCATGATCGACCGAGCCATTGAGTGCAAGAAGAAACAGTAAGCATCCATGCTGTTTGAACATTTGTCTCTAAAGCAGTTCCTCCCACATGAGAGGAAATGACTTTGTGTTTGTATCTGTGCTCTTTTTCATCCCATCTTAACGCTGACTCTTCTTTCTCCAGTGCATTCAAAGCCTGCCACCCACAAGTCATGATGTTTTATTTTGCTGCTGAGAACCATGAAGAAATGACCATGTAAGTAACAACAAGGACAATGGTGTATCTACTGCGTTCAGAAAGATACTTCAAATCAAACTGAAATGTTCAAATCCTGCTAAGCGATATTTATGTGCATGTGTTCCAGATGGTTGAATAAGCTTGGGCTTGCCTCCATTCATTATGAGCCCACAGAACAAAACACAGCAGCTGGTGAGCTTCTTGATAAAACTTGCTTCAGTATGCATTTATCAATTGAAAACGTTTCATCATTTGACTAACAAAGTGAATCGCTTTTTATTAAATGCATGGGTACAAATCTCAATGTACAAATCTACAAATCTCAAAATATGTAGCTCTAAAATAATCACGTGTGTATAAGTATATACATCCATAAACATTCAACTTTGGTGTTAAACAATAGTATAGAAACTTTTCTTTGTTGATTTGGATGTTAAATTACAGACATTCCTGACCAGAAACTGAAATAGTTTGTATTACAGTAAAGGATTTAATAATTGTGCACGTGTGCTTTTAGAGTGTTACAGTGAGGCGAGTGACCATGAAGAAGCAGAAACCACAGACATACCTCCACCACCATACTATGAACAGACCCTGCGGGACTCCGTTGCTCCATCTGGTCTTCCTGGAAGCACACATCAGGTCAGTCCCATGGCTTCCTCAAGAGTTTACTTGTACTTTATTGCAAATCTGCAATCAAACTGTAAAAGTTGCATCTGACATGATTCATACATCGTTCTCACAGGGCACTCTTCCTCCACCGTACTCCTCGGCGGTCCCCAGCGAAGCAAACGGCTCGCATTCCTCGCCCCTCAGTACGATGACATCGCAGAGCTCGTCTGCCTCGTCTCTCTCCAAACAGCGTCAGTCTTGGTTGGACCTGGTCGCGCAGGTTTCTCCCGCTCCCACGGGTGAAGCGCCAGCGGTGTGCTCAGTCCAGGTGCATTTGCATCAACCCCCGCCGGAGGAGGAGGAAGCGCCGGAGAGTTCGGCTCATCTGGTATCCGCTGAAACGGGGTACAATGAGGAAGGCGCGGCAAAAAGAGAGGCTTCGGGTATGGTGGATATAGGTGAGACTTGACTTGAAGAATTCTGCCAGCTTGGTCTGGGGTAAAATAATAAATCAGCAATGCTGCAATTAGTGCCAACTATTTGCTGTAACTAGGTTTATTAGTAAAATTATTCATTTTTACATTAAGAATTGTAGTCAATTCATTTACATTAATCACATCCGTTTTATTTAACATGGCCTGGTCAAAACAATAATTACATGTGCCTTTAGCTTGTTGGCGCTGACATCACTGCTTCCGCCATTTTGTTTTGATACACTACTTTCGCATAGTGACAAGATCTCACGATGCGTGAAGTCACTTGCATTTGTGGGGAAAAAGAGGTTATTAAAAGCATCGATATATAAGGTTCTATGAATCGATATCTGGCTATGAAGAGGAAAATCAATTCAAATCGAGATATAGATATATTTTTTTTTAAACCCAGCCCTACTAGTTGGTAATACTGACTCTGCTTAAACTACTTAAAGGTGTGCACATTAGTGGGGACGACATGCTTTGAATTTCAGCACCTGTAAAAACAAACAGGAAAATAAAATATTTTAAAAAGTCATACTGACAAATACACGAGAGGTCATTTCTTAAATAGATTCATTTGCTTGTGCTACTGCCTGCCGCAGCACACATTTGCAGGTTTTTTCCTATTGAAATATGCCACCATTGATAGAATTTGCATTCTGTTTATTTGTGTCATTGTTGTCATGGTTACTTAACAACAGGCATGAGATGACATTCCACATATTTGATGATAATCATGATGTTGCGTGACTAATGTTGCTGCAGGTGATCACTGTAACAGCGCTGATGAGATGGAGAAGCTGTATATCCACCTGAAAGAGGCCAGCCTGTCGCCAATAGGAGACCGCAAACCGTCCACCAAGCGGGAATTCCGGGCCTCCTTTGTGAAACGCTGCAAAAACCACTCTGTTAATGAGAAACTGCATCTTATCCGGACACTCAACAGCACATTAAAGGTACATCTTTTCTCATGCAGTCATCTCCCGCTATGTTGTGGTTTATCGTTCACATCGCTGCTCTCTTAGTTGCAGACTTTTTTTTTAAGTGAATGTATTTGTTGTATACATGTGTGCTTATTTCATAATTTTCCTAATCTTGCTTGCTCTCATTTCTATCCCAGTCAAAACAGGCCGACCTACAGGCTTTAGAGCAGGTGCTTTTAGACCCTGAACTGACCTCGGGCAGGTTCAGAGAATGGAAGGAAGCCAATGGGCCTTTGGTGCAAGAGATCTGTGTCCTAAATGACCAGCAGTTGGAGTCAGAGGCCTCCCAGGATGGCGAATCGGCTATTCCTGCTCCAGTGGCTGAAACCAGTTTATAAATGCTCCCTGTGTCACTTACACTGCTGTTGAATTTTCAAAATGGGACTACTGTGGACTTATAAGATCTTCTCAACTAGAAAATGGATCTACATAACTTTTTTTTGTTTTCCTAAATGGAATCTGTGCAGCCATTTTCTAACTTGCGGCTCACATTACAATGTGAAATGCATCCTAGTATTACTTTTACGATTTGATTTGTAAGATTAGCGAACTTTGCAGGTGATTGCTTTTACTTCTTTGGCGTTTGTGTTTCTCCAAGTTGTATGTTACATTGCTTTCTACATGTTCTTGTTTTGTTGTATGTTTTGTCTATTTAGATGACGTCAGTACTGGATACGTTTTTAACAGCTTTCAGTCTCTTATTGGTGCCATGCACCTTCAATGCCTGTTACACTTTTTAAACAAACTATTGAGAAGTATCCCTTTAAAACTACAGTCTGCACGGACAGAGTAATTGCCATAAATCACGCGAGTTTTCACATTTGTTTGAAACATTTTTGGATGTTTTGTCATTTAAAGGCGATTATTACTTATAAGTACATTGACTTGTTTTCACTGCTGTAAATTAAACCAAACCAAGCAAATAAAACGTGTATACAGTATTTTAATCCCAATGGAACACTGGCAGTGGGAAACTTGTACTCTGCATAGAATAACAGTGGTCATCTGCAAATGATCAGCTCTGGCTTTGTGTCCCGAAACAACAACAGAGTCTCATCTTTTCCTTAGCACGTCAGGTTTTTGAAATATTTTCATTTTTTGTTTTGATGCTCGCGTAATATAGATTTCACCATGTATCACTAAATCTATTACTATATCACGACAACTTGATGTGTTAGAGGAAAAACAAACGCTGATTCGGAACAGTGCTAAACCATCTCGAGGTTTACTTACATATGATTACAAAAATGATTAATTTATAGACGTGGAATTATCACACAAAACAGATCCAAAACAAGTGTTAGGCCTCCTAAAATGAAGACATTGTTGGTGACTGTACAGCATGTAGCTGTTTGCGGAATTTAAATTAATATTTTGAAGCTCTTGACGTTGGTGATCTTGTCTCAGGCTAATAAAATGACTGTGAAAGTGAATTATTTTCGATGATCCATGCAGAAACATTTGGAGGCGTAACTTGTAATTCCCCCAAACGGACGCTGGGCGTCGCATGCGCGTCGACTGTAGTTGTCCTCCAGTGCTTGTGCGCCATATTGGCAATCTCCTCCATCTCGCCAGACATTGAGCATGCATGTCTCCAACCGATTATTGAGTAGATAGTTGCAGAGAGTCCGAACACGAACACGCCACCATGGAGGCCGTGAAAGCCTTCAACAACGAGGTTTGTTTGAAAATCCTTGCAGTAGATATCAACACGACGAGGAAAGCCCGTACCCCCTTTCTTATTGGCGGCGACGTTAAAGCTAGTTAGCCGAAGCTAACGTAAACTAACGTTAGCCGGACTGTCTCGCAAGGCCGCGGAGCTGTGTACAAAGATGTACCTGCGGTGCTTATTTACGGAAGCACTCGTCCACCGTCACGTTATGTGCTTCAAGATCGACGTGACTACATTGTAACTAACTCCCAACTATCTGCTGTGTGGGATGAGAACGGGCGCGCTGCACTGGCCGCTGCTAACGTTAGCACGATACAAGTTAGCTGACCCGTCTGAGTTGCGCGATAAACTTGGAGCGTTAGCTTAAGCATCACTGACATTGGCAAACGTGACCGTGGCACTGGAACTATTGGTACTCTACCAGATATTTTGCACGCTGTAGAAACAAAAATAAATTTTCGCCATTCATCGCTTTTAATGGTTACGGTGCGGCTCCCAAAAACGTGATCAGGGTGCATTCAAATCCCTCGCCCAATGCAGCATTTTTTTTTTCATGACTTGACACCAATGTATAAAAAAAACACAGACCAAATAGTTCTAGGTAGTCAAATGCAAAGAGTAGTAGTCGGTATTTTTATTATAAAAAGTGAAAAGATGAACTGATTGCAGCATTATCAGCCAGGCCATTTAGAGATAATTCCCCTGATGAGTACCATTTTCCTGAAATAATAACAGTAACACTAATGAAAACCAAAGAGACGATACAAACTGTTAAGCTTGAGAAAGGATAGAAGGGAGCAAAAACTTTTTGGATGCAAGCTGGTGAAAAAGCATCAATTTTGTCAGATTGCAAAGTAATTAAGGGTTGAGCGCTTAGGTGCTTGCTAAAGCTTGCTAAACGCAGAAAAAGACAAAAAAATAATAGAGATGTCCTGATCACTTTTTTCTTTTTGCATCGAATTTCAAGGCACTTGAGTTTGAGTATCTGCCGATACAGAGTGCTGATCCAATAAAATGCAATGAAAAAGAAAAACAAGACCACATCCAAATTTTCTCAATTTAAAAAAAAAAGAATACAGGAATTCCAGATCATACCTTAAATGGCTGAAAAAAGCAGTCGTTCAAATCATGTGTAGTGCTAAAATATGTTATTCTTGACTTAAAAAAAATAAGGAAATTCAAAAAGCAGATTTTCAGTCGATACTGATCGACTGAGAATCACACGTGATCGGATATCCGATCATGTCGATTTGATCGGAACAGCCCCAACAAATAATGATGACGAATTGGCGAAGTTAAATTAATTGTAAAAAGCCAATGGTCCAGGTAGGGCTGCACAATATTTATAAATAGAAAAAAATATATCAATATCACGATAATGACCTATGTAATATGCAGATTGCAAATATGTGCAATATTTTCCTGAAAGAATTGTATGCTTTTATCCGAATTTGACCAGTCATATGCAAATGTAAATGTGCCATTCAATAGTTCAACATTATCATATCAATTAGCTAAAAACACATTGAGCTTGCTTAGTTTGCAGCACAAAAAAGTACTTATTTTATGATATAATAAGCATGTAATTTCTTTCGGGACATGTTAAATATCACAATAATATTGATATTGTGATACTCAACATCCATATTGCATGTTTTTCCAATATCCTGCAGCCCTCTGCCCAGGTATACAAAATAATGCCAAACGGAATTTGCAGATGGTGGTCAGATGATGTGTGGGTTCATTTGGTACACACACATGCATAGAAAATATCTCGCCTAGAAGTTTATGAGGAGGGGAATTCGGAAATCTTGTCTGACACGTTCCTGCTCTTTTGAGTCGTGAAAGTGTTCGACATCATCTGTAGCGGTAAGGTGAATAACGGCAACATAACGAAACATGCAATGCAGCTGTTCCATCAAATAAAGTGAGATTATTGTTTCATGTCTTCTTAGTTATTATTTTAATCCAATTTGAAGACAAGGAAGGTGTATTTTGAATGAAACTTAATTCTCATTTGATGTTTCCTGTGATTTTACAGCTGTACTCGTTGAACGAGTACAAGCCGCCCATCTCGAAGGCCAAGATGACCCAAATCACCAAGTCAGGCATCAAGGCCATTAAAGTAAGTATGAGACAGGTGCACTATTTGGAATAAAGATTGCCAAGGGTATTTTTTAATTTTTATTTTTTATTGTTCTGCTGCGGAGCAAGCACTACTGCGCTATAGTGGCAGTGCCCATATTAAAATTTCTCATAATTTTTGTCTTTATTATTCTGCAGTTTTTTTTTTCCAAGACAAAATGTAGCCGACACCTGCTGTGCCTCAGCCGTCCGTGCTCAGATCAGAGCTATTATTTTTTAGGGCTGCTTCTATTTTGGTATTTGGATATCCGGCTGAAACTTCTCTTGCAAACTCGAGTATTCAGAAAAAATAAAATACAGTATTCTCGAACGGCAGAAGACATGGTGTTCTCCCAACCATCCTTTCATCCATTTTCTGATGCAGTCATCCTTTTGCACAAATGTAAAGTCTATTTGCTTGTCGCTAAGCTGCTATCTAGTACTAAGCCAAGCCGAGTATTTTTTATTAAGAATTGAATGCTCAATAGCCGGCCACTCCGGGTTCGCTTGCTCTAAGTAAACACTCGCGCTCTTGAGCCTCTTCGCTCTCTTCGCTCTCAACTCATTGAACTCTTGACACAGATTGGTTGGTTTCAAACATCAGACGTGCAGCTATGATACAAGCCACGTGTCATTTCAACATGACAGCCACTTAGAGTGACGGCTCTGTCCATCAGTATCGATATGCCAACAAGCTGCCTGCCTCAAATGCACAAATCCTTTTTCTAAATAATCATCAGCCTCGGAGCATTTCAAAATGTCTTGCTCAGCTTGGCAACTAGGTGCGCTGTTGTTGGTTTGTGAACTAACAGCTGAAAAAAAGATGTCGAATTGCATTAGTTGTATTTTGGGGGGGAATTAATGCGCTGGACGAACAAGCTGCGTAACACCCATCTCGGGTTCAGAAATATTCTCGAAGCACGTACTGGTTCTCAGCGACCGTTTGGAAACGCAAGAGCGTTGCTCAACTTCGTCGGTCGGTTATTCAGTGCTTCTCTTCCGGACAAATGAATGGGAACGGAGCGCACTCTGACGCTCCTAACACACTCAATCTCATCGCACGGGTGCATGAAAATGTTTGAATGAAAAACTGCACATTTGTATGCTCATCAAAAAATTATATTTAATATCATATTAGGCCCTATATATATATATATATATATAATATGCAAGTGTTTACTTTAGTTTTCTTGAGCACAGTGCATTTTCCTAATTTACTGCGGTAGTCTGATTTCTCGACCTGGTGGCTTGGTGCCCAAGAAGGGTGATCTTTATTTTCAAGTATTTCGTTTTATTTATAACTATTTATTTATAGTTTATTAGTATTAGTGCAACTCTACATAGTGTATACATTTGGTTCCATTTTAAAATGCACTGAACAATTAGAATTACTAAAAAAAAATTTAAGGCCACTGTATTGCCTTCAATTCAAACTGCACCATCATTGATAAACATCTCAGAAATGCAAGCGAAGAAGTTTAATCACAGTTGAATGTTGTATCATCCTATTAATTTGTACATACCTAAAAGAATTCAAGCTGTGAACTAATTATGGTTTTATAAGAGCAGCTGCTTGCTGGTGCAACATGCCACAATTTACATATGACCCAATTAGTCAACTAATCACGAGTACCCAAGTAATCGTTTGTGGCAGCCCTACTATCATAACAGTTGTCGAATAATTGGATGATCAATTGTCGATTAATAGTAGTTGATTGTGTGTCATGTTAAGCACGTTTTCGTTTTATTTATGCTGCACTATGTTTTTCTTTTCTTTTCTTTTTTTATCAGGCCATGACTAGTTGTGTGGTAAAATAGTGACATCCAGGGCACAAACTGCGTTGGTCACCTTAGCATTGCTTGTAAAAATAAAGATTTGCTTTGTTTTAAATGACAGGTTCATAGAATGACCTTCTCAACAATATTAATATTTAGTGATACAAGTTTCTGGTCTAGATTTATGTGTAATCAATAATGAGACCGTTGTTACTTTTGTGCAACTGTGTACAAATCGGTAAAAAGAATAAATTTTGCAAATAATTTTGGCCAACGTTTGAAGAAAATTAGTCGGCCGGCGGATTAATTGGTTCTTCCCTAATTAACACTTTGCTCAATTCAAAGTAAGCATTTTAATTTTCATGTAAGTTATGGTCTGGCAATGGAGGAGAGGACTAATCAAAATAACAAAATAATTATCTAGCTGCGACTGTCATGCTCGCCTGCTCTTCATTTGTCCTTTATACACATTTTCCATAATAATCGCCTCACTCTATACTCACACTCGATCAACAAGTTTAACCAGGCATGCGTATGTAGTGGAGGATCTGTGCTACTGAACAATAGCGCTGGGACGTACTGTGACAAGGCTTCAGCTTGTTCGGCGCTTGTTCACTTAAAAAAATAAATAAATAAATCATTAAAAAAAATGCTTGTGAATGGAAACGGGCAGTCCACAGACACTATAGTATGTGTCACATTAGCGAATGAATAAAGCGGCTCGTAGTTCCCGTCTCCAAGCTCCTCTAGCTTCACATTGCAATACAACTTGAGTCAGTATTCATATTACAGTAAAATGAAATTTTATTTTTGGCCTTTTTTTTTTTTTTCTTTTTTTTTTTTTTTTAGTTTAACCTTGGCCCTACTTTTTTTCCCATAGAAATATGCTGGCAGCAACAAATGTTGTGGTAAACACGAAAGTGGACAAACATGGTCCATGTGGGTGCATACAGAACAATGTATTGTTTACGGAGACTGTTGCGTTCTAAGCCATCCATCCGTTACGCCCAAAAACGCACAGGACACCACCAGCCTTTTACAATCGGTTCTCATCAAATGTTTTCGACCTTGCTTGCTCTTAAAGAACTACTGTGCTTGTGGTGTGACATACCTGACTAATAACACTCGTTTCCCCTTCCCTCAGCAGCTCTCCCAGCTCCCCCAAAGCACTGGAGGATGGGGTGGAGAGAGTTACAAAGAGATAAGAGAATCCCTAACCAGCTTAGGTAGGAGTATGGGTTGTTTCACAAGGAAGATGCCTCAGTTGGTTCCATGACCTCTTGATTTGTCAGGCAGTGCTCAATAGTGGTGCTGGGGAGACTTTGTATGTGTGGCCTGGCTGCTGATGCATTTCTCCGGTGTAAAAGGTTATTGACAAAGAACACCGTTGGAATGCATTGTGCGCAAAGTGGGAAATTATTGGTTGTCAAACAGAGATGTTTTGTAGACGTCCTTATGCTGTGCACACATTTCTAGCCACTCTCTACATTCTTGACCACAATAAGACATCATGGTGTTCAGGCCCTCAGACCACTGCATTTTTTTTACATATTGATTTAGTCTTTTAAGATTAAATACTTCAAGGACTGTACATTTGAGTCTTTATTGTGGCGTTTTCTCAGTTTATGATTTGAATCTAAGTGTAATGGAGAAAACGGGAGTGATTTTTTGGAATATACGTAGTGTGGCAACATTTTCAAGTTGGCTTATGCAGTTGATCAGACATACAGTATGACCCCATTTTCTACTTAAAATGAGTTGATGCTTATTATCCACTGATTGCTTTATATCTACTTTTAGTTGAGTTAATAGTTGTGTATTTAAAACTTAAGTACTTGCTAATTGATTGCGCTGTTTGAACCGCTGCCTTGTTTGAATTTTGTGACTGCTTGGTAAGAATTTACAATAGATGGCGCAAGTTTGTGTCTATTTTTTGCAGCAGCAGCATATTGTGTTGAGCTTAGACTGATTTTTGATTGGTCTGAAAAATTTCATTAATCTAGCACTTGAAGCAAGTGAGAAGGCAGTGAGAAAGTTGACTAATATTTCAACCCAAGTTTGATGTTTTTTATTTTTGAAAAATTTGTATTTGCCTGGTTTATTGCCACCACAACAATGCCCTCTTCTGCATAAATGAAAAACTCCGGTTGTGTTTCTTTTGGGCAATGGATGGAGACTTAAATGCAATAACTGACAAAGAAAAATCATTATTTTTTAGTAATCATTTAAAAAATAAAATGAGTATGATCCCTTTAGGTCGCTTCCACCGGTCCTTGGTTGAGCCTTGTGCCCTTTCGGTCCACTGTACAACAAAATACAGGATTTAAATATTTTCTTGTTAACCTATTCCACACAGTTGTATTAGAGCTGGGCGATATGACCTCAAATCAAGATCGCGATAAATTGAGCAATTTTACCTCGCTAACGATAAATGCACGATAAATTCCCCCCGTGGACTAAAATGAAAATAAATGCAGGAAATGCATATTGACTGCTTTTTTTTATTGACCGACTGGTACACATTACTTTCAATGAAAAATAAAAGTACAAAAATAATTTGTATAAACATTCCAAATAGCTTGCTTTGCATGACTTGAACAATGTCACAAAGAACAGGAGAAAAAGGGTACCTTTCGTAAAATCTTTTTCTGCAAATAGATTGCGCCAAGATGCTGTAATGATATGTGCAAAGCCCTAGATTTGTGTGGTCTCTTGTAAACAATATAAATAATGCCATGTAAAAAAATGCTAAATAAAATGCAAGAAAATGTCAATGCAAGCCAAATAAACAAGTGTGCATCATCGCGGAAAATGTGCTGTCTCGAGTACTCTGATGCGCCGTTGCCACTTGACGTCTATGTAATGCACAGTCAGGCTCAATCAGGGATCCATGTTGCAACTCGACTACAAGTCGGATGTAGATGCAAAATGCTTGACATGTCTAAGATGCCGTCCCGATGAAGTCCATACCGGGAAATACGGCTTTCATGAAGTGTTTAAATCCTGTGCGCGCCACTGTAACGAGAGGAGCTTTATCTTTAGCTATGTGCTAGGCTATCGCGTCCACCTCTGAGACGTTCTCTCGTATGCTGTCGCCTCCGTTAACGGGCTGTTGTCACTTGTCGAACCTTGCTTCTCTCTTTGAACGTTCAGCACAGCATGGTTGTGTTGTGGGTGGTGAAAAAGCTTCTGGGTTTGAATCGCCAGCTACGGCCGCGTCGTCTTTTTCTTTCTTGATCAGATGGGTGGAGTCACGTGACTAGACGCGCTGTAGCCCTCTTAAAGGGGCATGAACATTGCCGCAGACAGAAAAGGCTTTTCTTTTTTTTTTTTAAACACCGAATTTACCGACATGGGCAAAATGATTTCGGCCATAGTAATAAATATCGGCAACATTAAATTTTTGTTGTAATGCTAATCAATATATTAATATTTTATGTTGACCAACTGTTAGAGATACTCCGTTGACGACAGCGTTACAGGCCTTCGGCCTGTGACGTAATGCAATCATACTTCAGTGTTGATGCTCAGTGTTGAAGCTCTTAGCCTTGACTACGTTTACATGCAGTCACTATTTGGGTTAATGTCAAAATTCCGGTTCCTGAAACATTTGGCATCACCCGTTTACACGCGCAAGCGGACAGAGTTACTCTCATGTAGATGGTAATTGTGATCACTTGGGATATCCCCATCCAAACTGCAACATACAGATAACGTCATGACCCAAATCGACTTTATTTCTGCTTCTTACGTTCCACCGTCAATAAAACACATTATATTCAAATTCTGTTATAAAGCAATCGGTTTCCGTCTCACTCCAAAAGTGTGGTTGAGTATCACCATGTTTGTTTTCGTATACTCTTATTTCCGATTGGTTGCTTTTTACATACTACTGATAATTTCATTTACATCCAGGACTTATAGTCTTTGGGCGCCCAAATAAAAGTTGTTTAGGACTTGTGCCCTTGGGGAGTGTAAATTCTCATTTAATATTGAATGTTTATTTATTTTATAGACCAGTGTTAATATTGAATGTCTTGTTCCCGTTATAACACTATCCGTTCCAACCATAAAGGATGAGTCTATTACAAACGATAACACAAATACTAAATTAGTCATCGGTAGTAAGCTTCGTGCTTAGAGGCACGTCAGCGTAAATTGTTTGGACCAACAAGGAGACAAACGATGTGTTAACAGGGTAAACCCAAAGATTCTTCTAAAACTTAATTTTTCCTGCCTCAAATTGAGGCAGAGGTGGTACCATCCTGACCATGTGCCTTAATGTGCATGTATTCTTTTACAGGCAACAGACTTGAAGTCAAGCGTTCCAATAAGAATGTGACTATCATGATGTTAAAGCATTCATTTATTAAATCTATACACACACACAAATCAGGTGCCAACTTTAAATTGAAAGTACAGTTTATCCACACAACTCGCAACCACACACAGAACAGTTCCGACTCCTCTTTTTCATTCTGTGGGCCATCCACATGTTCCTCCCTGTAGAAAACTGTTAGTTTAGTTTTTGTAACTTTATTAGTTGAGTATTTTCAGGTACTACCATATTTACTTCTCTTGCGGCCCGGTGAATGGCCGTCACCTCATCTTTTTAATATGTCCAGCCTGTAGTTAGTTGGTTTAAGCTGTTTTACCCGGGAGACAGATTTATCCACGGCTTGTCAAAGCTACTGGTTCTGTGTTTTTGAAACCTGGATAGAGGAATCAAAAAAAGTTTCAATCGTGTACACGTTGGCGCCTAATTGGAAACAGATTTAAGTACGTAAGTAATGTTTATTTTGAAGTTAGCCTCCTTCCTGAGAGTGGAAATGTATATAAGTGTAAGGCTACTTGAGGCCTCGAGCATTTTTTTGAGCCGAGGTCCTCGAATTACATGAATTACTTGAGGACACTTTTCAGCCACTAATACCAGTTGTAGGGTCAATGTGTGCAAATGGTGCCCCCTCATACTTTGGTGCGTGTGACTGTTACTACGTGTCTTCAAGAAGATATAAGCATGCATTTTTTTTTTCTTGGGCTACGTGAGGTTCATGGTTACAATGCTCTTTTCAATACTTTTCAAGGTGACATATTGTGAGTCAGAGTATAATATTGAATACAGTGAACCCTCGGTTATCGCGGTTAATGGGGACCGAGACCACCCGCGAAAACTGAAAATCCGCGAAGTAGCGGCGCACCTTCAAAAAAATAAAAAAATACTTATACATACTTCGCACCTATATATATATATATATATATATATATATATATATATATATATATATATATATATATATAGGTGCGAAGTAGTGGCGCACCTTCAAAAATGCTTAAAAAAAAAAAATATATATATATATACGGGTAGAGAGAGAGAGAGTGAAATTCATGTTATAACAAAAAAAAAAATTATTATTAAAACTTAGTATTTTTTTTATTCCCCAGCCATTATTTTTGTATTTATTCAATTACCTCTTTTTGTACTTATTTATTTACTTCGACTTTTACCTGCTGGTACGCCGTCCGGTGTGCCCTGTGAAATGAAAGGTGGCATTTTTCATTTATTTATTTATTCATTTATTCATTCATAACTGACAGCCTCGCGCTCCCCTAATGCTCGGGCAAAAGGTGTTCCTCTTCGGCTTAACTACCACGCACGCCGGCCAGTCTCCTCCGGAGCTCTCGCACGGAGCGAAATGTCGCCCCGCTAGTGCCCGGGCGGAAGTTGTTCCTCTTCGGCTTAACTGCCACGCACGCCGGCCTCCTCCGGAGCTCTGGTACGGTCCGAACCGCGCGAAACGTCGCCCCAAATCGTGTCCGGGGGAACATGCTCTTCTTCGTCCACTCTCTTCTTCGTCCACTCTCCTCTTCGGCGCACGCCGACCGCAGCCAGGATGGCCGAGTGGTCTAAGGCGCCGCGTTCAGGACCCAGTCTCCCCAGGAGGCCTGGGTTCGAATCTCGAATTTTCCCATTGTGGGACTAATAAAGGGAATATTATTATTATTATTATTATTAACCGCTCGAGCGCCCCCTCGTGCCGCTCGGCGAAACTACAATGCCCCCGAATATTTTTTAGACCCGCGAAGCACTGAAGCCGCGAAAGGTGAAGCGCGAAGTAGCGAGGGTTCACTCTATATACGAAGTTTTGAAACCAATGAATAATCATTTTTGTTATTATAATTTTTGTTGTATAATTGTTATTTCAATCTCAATCAAAATAATTGGGATTATTTATTTTTTTGATAAATGTCCAGCCCTAGATTAGAGTTATTGTCACCATTATATGAAAAGAGGTTATTGTGGTCAAAATCAGAGTTGGGAATTCTGTTAGTACTGATGGAAAGTTTGTCATTCCAGCTTGAAACGTGCCATATAAATAAAGTTTATTCTATATAAAGTATTCTATTGTGGTGTAGTGGGTGGAATGGTTTCACAGAATGCGTTGCTCACACCTTCCCGTCACGGGTTCAAGTATAGCTACCATTTAAAATGTATTCATCCATCCGTCCTTTCATACATACTCTTTACAATTTCCTGCAGTATAGTTTTAAACGTGCCGTTTTGTTTCACATCTTAATTAACGAATTGAACCGTTATGTAGTCGAAAAATTTACATGTTCCTTCTGCAGACAGGAAACACAAAATTGCTGGACTATCCTTGCTCTAACTGCCACTGCTAGAATTGGGGTCAAGTCAATATGGAAGGATGTTGAATTGTAAGAAGAAGAGGTGGCACTCCTAAAATAGCAGCGACAAACTGTAATTTAGCAACGACGGCTTGACAGACTGGCGATGACAGATTTGATCTGAGCGGAGCGGCAGAATTTACTGATGTGCCCACCTCTGGTCAAAATACACAAAAGATGATAAATTGCAGCACACTTGACATCCATTTGTAGCAATGCACTTGGAGTTACTTGGGATTTTCTTTTTTAAACAGCCCACAGTGTGAAGAAAAGTAATTACAAATTTTAATCGAGTCAATCACAGCTTTAAAATTAATTAATTGGAATTATTAAAAATTTAAATTCAATTCAAAATCTGCCAGATTTTATACATACATTATATATGACAAACGCATGCTTTACGTTGAGATAGTAATTTAATCTTGAATACCTGCGGTGGAGCTGGAATTCCATCTCGCCATAAGTACAAATCACGATTAATTATTGTTCATTTATTGAGGAGAGCCAACCTGCTTTTCTTTCATGTTTACATTTCCATGTGCACGTGTCTGCTAGGACTGAAAGATTTTATTTGCGATTTTCTTCACAATGTACAGTGACATTTACAAACATGTCATTAAAAGCAATCAAAGCTATTATTGTAAAAATGCAAGGACGGGAATGACGTTTTTGAGGGAGGCAGTCCTTTTCAAGTTGTTAAACATGTTCAAGTAAGGCTAGACCTAATGTACTACATGCCGTCAAGTATAATTTTGTATTTGTGTAATTTTGTAGTTGAATATACATTTTTAAACCCATAAATGTTTTGCGTTTTGTACTAATGTACAATTTCCTTAAACATAAACTTATGTCAATAAAAATAAACTTTTATCAAAGCTAAATCAATTTAAATAATAATTTTGAGACCTATAAGTGTGCAGATCTCAACATTTAGTACACTGTGGTGAAAAATAGAGCAAATAACATTGATGTTATTATCAATATATCTCACCTATGAATGATTGTAATGATCAACTTATAACCCTGATCGAACACCCCTAAATAATATTGGGTATTGGTAATTTACATCCTGTTATTGAAAAATATATTGACCATTGTTTCCAAAGTAAAAGCACATGTTTTAATTTGATTCAACTTTAAGATAATTAACCACTTGTTGCTTAATCTGCCATAATGTCTCATGAGACAAAAAAAAGTATCATAAAATTATGCGTACCTATGCAGCGGCAAGTTTTAGTTACAGCAATGATGTCTGGGCTTGCTTTACCTCCACTCCCCCACCCTCCACGTCTTTATGACAATTTAAATCATCGCTTTTGTGATTAGTAAATCACCTTTTTATGAAATTGCGATTACATTACAAATGGAATGAATCATTCTTCCCTAACGTCATATCTATCCAATGTTCATATCTATAATGATGACAGTAAAGCCAAAGAATGCGTTGCGTGGCGCAACTACACAATAAATGTAATTAATGGAGTTCTAAGGATGCTATTCCTTGTTTTAATGGGTTTGTGTCACTCGTTGTTGAATATCTGTCATATTTAACTGTTGCATTTGTAGCGATGGGTATTAATTAGATTGGTGTTTTTTCACCCAAGAAAAGCAAACACTGCTCTTTTTATTTAATTTTCTTCTATAGATGTACTTGTGTTGTAACAAAATTAATGTAAATTGAATTTTATAAAATTACAGAATAAGAAATTATTTGAACAAATCATTATTATACTGAGAAACATACAATTAATTGGTGTAAAAGAAATTTTGTCTAGAGCAACAAGGCTGGAACATGCTGTTGGGTTGCACAAAACACTTTCGAGAGGGGAGGTCAACGTTTTCTGTTTGTCAAGCTTGCTCTTGTATTTCCCACTTACATTTTAATGATTGATTGCACAATTTGAATTGTCATGTGCATGTCATCCCGTCTCTGTCCTGTCTCCGGGCAAAACCACCGTTTGGGGCCGTTTGCCATCACAAATTCTTGCTAGAGACTTCAACAACACGATGGCGTCCTGAAATAACGTTCAGTTGCTAATTAAGAGTGCTAAAAAATAACTTACTTACGCTCACAATGTATTTGTACGGTTGCTCTTGTACTAGCGTGTCGCGACTGCTCCAGCTCCCGCAGATGCTAGCTAGAGGAAAATAGTGTTCTGCGATGCACAATTCAAATTTAGGGATCAAATGTTATTTAAAAATGAAAAACAGTTAGCCGTTTTCTTATTAAGTGGAATTCCATTTTATTTTGTTTTCTGTATCTTTACCCAAACATTTTATTTTAAATGTATTTTTATCCGAATACCCAATTTGAAATTTCAGTAGGATATCCGACTACCAAAATATTTGATACCTGCAGCCCAAGTAATGTCGTGATAAGCTCACACAGCACTACATTAGCATAGGAACGAGTCACAGGGGGCTCTTGCACACAGCGCTGCAGCACTGAGGCGAAATGGCTCGATTGTGAACGCGCATCTTAGACAAACTTTCCTTTTTGTTAGAAATGACATAAGAAAGTATAAGATGCAAAATAATGTTCATATAAATCAATAAAAAAAATTGAGTAATTTCTCCAAGACCATTAACAGAACGATTAAGGGTGAAGCTTCTCGATACCGCAGTTTTGATGAAAGTTCAGCCCCGGAGCCAGTTAAGTACCGGGGCTCGGTAACCAGCCCAACACATTTGTTTGATTATATATGTTGAACTGTTTATTTATTTTTTTACTCGCCATGACTTAAACTTGTGAGTGGCTTGGTGACATCCAGGTCAATTACTACAAAGCATAACTATCAAGTATATGCATATACTTTTTATATGCATATACTTTTTTATTTAAATTACATCTTAATGGGAATCTGTCAGACATGTATGCATTTAATTCCGGATCGTAAAATGGACACAAGAAACAGCGGCCGATACCTTTTTCATCCCTTGTCAGGGGTATTTCAAGCCTAGTGTTTTCACAATGTCTGCATTTTGACTTCTGTATCTTACCTGCATAAAATACCTTAATACCGGTAAGCTACCAAGGCTATAACTTAAAACGGCGATAAAAAGCAGTGAAATTATAACTGTCAGTTATTCAGAAAATGTCTGTCGGGATAATAATTACAATAAATTTTGTAAAATTAAAAACTACATTTTGAACATTTTGAACATTTTTCAGCGCTTGACAATTGAACGCAAAGCATTGGACATTTCTTTTTAACACACTACTGATATTTTTATATGCATCCAGTACGGTAAAATGTCTAGTATTAGGGTGCCAAAGGATTTGTTGTTTATTATTTGAGCCTTCAGGCAGCGTCAACTCTCATTGAATATTTAACCTTTAACCTTTGACATCTCAACCACTAAAACAGTGAAAACTTGGAAGCCCAGCAAGTTGATAATGAATTGTAACACAAGTGACAACTCTGTTCCACTCAACTTTATTTGTACAGCGCTTTCACAACAGCTGCAGCAAATCATTTTACAGAACACGTACTAAAAGAATAACCTAGAGGGACCAGTAATTGTAATTAAGTGCAACGCCAATGTTTTTTCACCCCCACCTTTTTTTTTCATGCGTCTTTTTTTCGATTGTTTGAAAGCTGACATTATTAAGGTATTTGTGCTTATTAACTTGTCGTTAATATTTTTCTGTCCAAGTTTGAAATGTCCTACTCTGCAAACGGTCTTTAAATGAGTTTCTTAAGATCTGAGTTTTATAGATGAACCACAAAGGTTGAATACATTACAAATGATGAGACAAAATATTCAATTACATCATCTGCCCGTTACATAGCACGAGTGATCCAGGTGCTTGCTTTCGCTTTCACACACACACACACACACACAAATGTTTCTGAGTTTTAAGCTTGCCATCACTTGATAGTTCCAGACCCAACTGGTCATATCTCATATATATATATATATATATATATATATATATATATATATATATATATATATATATATATATATATATATATATATATATATATATATATATATATATATATATATATACCGTTACTAAAATCCACCCAGTCGGTAGCTTCGTGCTTCCGGGAGATCAATCCGTTCTTTATAAAAAGCACGTTATAAATTTTCGTGAACATGGCAAAGTACCCATCGGGACTCAGATATTTCTTTAGTTATTTATTCTAACAGAAGGATTTAATCAGACCCCCCCTTCACAGATTGGCCTCCCTCTTCAGAACCACAATGGTCATTTTGACGACTAAAACAACACACTTGAGTACTCTTGGTTTGTTTTTTGCAGTATAAAAGTGTACAAAGCCATGTACGTCTGTTTAACTCTTTTTGAAAAGTAATCAGGTGGCTCTCGCCAGCCTTTACAGGGCGATGCTAGCCGCTAGCACTGGATCCGCTTTTAAACGCTGGTAACAGGCGCAGTACAATACACTGTCCATGTGATTTTGCAATTTTCCTGCGTTAATCGTTTCTAACCCAAACATTTGGTCATTTTGTTCTGTGCATGCTCTCTCCGCAATGAATATTAGTCTTGATGAAATGATGTATGTATCGTAATTTCTGGATTATAAATCGCTACTTTTTCCCACACTCTTTGAACCATGCGGCTTTTACAGTTTATGAATTATTACTGACGAGCTTCAAGCTGTCATTAGATTTACCTCAGGTTTTGTCAAATCTGACCAATGAAATTGCCGAACACTTCACGGTGTACCAATGGAACGAGACCGCCCTCATACTAGTCTTGTCACAACACCAAATTTTTATCCTTGATTTTATGTTCGCAAAAAAATACTCAATTATCAATATCGATTTCAATACCACTGTGAAAAAAAAATCTGCTTTTTATTGAACATTTTTTCTTCCATCCATCCATTATCTGAGCCACTTCTCCTTATGATGGTCGCGCGGGGGTGCTGGAGCCTATACCTGCTGTCTTCGGGTAGTAGGCGGGGTACACCCTGAACTGGTTGCCAGCTAATTGCGGGGCACACACACACACACACAGACAAACAACCATCCGCGCTCACAATCACACCTAGGGGCAATTTAGAATGTCCAATCAACCTATCATGCATGATTTTGTAATGTTGGAGGAAACCAGAGTACCCGGTGGAAACCCACACAGATACGGGGAGAACATGCAAACTCCACACAAGAAGGCCGGAGCCGGAATCAAACCCTGCTCCTCTGCACTGTGTCACCAACATTTTTTCATTTGGTTTTGATTTTAGTTAACACTCATCAATTCAACAAGATATCTTAGAAACAGTGCAAACAATTGCAATTTTAACTTTTTACATTTTTCTAGACAAAAGATGTAAACAGTTTCAGTTAAACTCTTACGTGATAAGAGAATCCGAAAAAGTGTCAATTAAAAAGGGTAAAACAAGACAGAATTGAACATTTTTCAAAATATGCAGCGCACATATGAATGTTAACAGTTAACTTTAAGTCCAACCTTCAAACAAAGTAAACATTTAACAGACTTAGGGAGACAACTTGCAAAAAAGTGACACACAAACTTTGACAAGACAAATTACAGAGCGTAAAATTTTAATACTCATGCGTAATAAACGGCTGCACTGCCACCAACCCGTGCACTCCTGGCTGATGAAGCTCATCAGCGAATTGGCCTTGTGTGACAACAAGAGTGACCGAGAGAGGTTCTGGGACGCCACTTTTTAACTAACTGCGTTCAGCATTGTTTGGGAAGAGAAAGAACATGCAAACTCGACACAGAAAGGCTGGAGCCTGGAATAAATCCCCGCAACCTCTGAACTGTGAGGTGGCCGTGTTTATCACTCCTGCACCGTGCCGCCCTAAAAATCATATCCTTTCAATTAAAATAATTTGAAGTTGTCTAGCTGTCAGGTGGTAGGCCGCTGCTCTTTACCCATGTTTTAGGTTTTTGCCCCGCTATCGTTTCAGTACAGGTGTCGAGGAACAGTGTAACCTCAACTTAATCTTTACTTTCCTATGTTTATAAATTGTGATGTTTCCCATTGAAATGATTGGAAATGCAATTCCAATAATCGCTCATTTTTCATGCTTAACCAGAAATGTGTTTATTTGAGATATTTATTTATTCAGCATTTTGTTTTTCTGCCCAACATGACTTGTTTTCCCACTTTTCCCACTGGCTGTAAACCTTTTCTGTGTGCAGTCGTGTTGGTCCAGGTCATCCATGATGTAAAGAAATGTGGGTAATGCCATGACTAACCCGTGTTAGCAATAGGGTCCAAAAGTTGGGGCGCATTTCACTAAAAGTACTTAATAGAATGCAAACCCCCCTTACATGGCAGCACGCCGGTAATAAATGATTATCTAAAAAGAAAGCATGTTGTGGCTGATATCCGATTTAATTTCTGACATAAAGACCATGGTGCGCGGAAGCTAGCATTAGCACACACTAGCTGCCGTGTGTGTTTTATGTAACCTGATACCGTTTGTCACGCAAACATATTGTGCCGTCTTCTATGGATGGCGTTTAACTCGCGTTAACAACCCAAACTGTTTTTGTCTGCCGGTGGTTGACATCAAACAGCAAGAACACATACGCTAGCTCACGGTTACTCGCGACCACGCACAGCGTGTTGCCTTTATGAACTCGGACATAGCAGCACTCAAAGTAACAAAACATGACATATTTCAGGTACATACCACATTTTGATTGTAGATCAAATTCTGCATTCTAAATAAGTAAAACCAAACGTTTTGGATAAAGATGTTATTTATTTTTTTTAGCACAGTGCATTTTCCTAATTTTACTCATCTTATATCACTACCTTCTACGTCAAAAGAAAAAGTCGTGCTGAAGAAGAGTGTAGAGATGTATTTCATCTTGTATTTAGACATATTTTCTTTGTACTAGTGCATATCTGTGTTTAGTTTTTGGTTCCATTTTAATATGCACTATACATTGATCCCTGAAATTTTTAAGGGCTGCCATATTGCCTTCAATTTCCGTTGCTCCATCATTTATAAACATGCCAGAAATCCTTGTACAAGCTGCAAACTTTAATCAATGTTGGATGTCCTGTCATCTCAATTGTCTTTATTATTAATTTGTACATGCTTTAAAGAATTTAAGCTGTGAGATCAGCTGGTTCATGACGTGATATGCGGCAAATTATTGTATGATCCTATTAGTCGACGAGCAAAATAATTGATTGTGGTAGCCGTAGTGTATGTTGTGAATTCTTGATAACTTGACCTAATGTATCTGATGAAACGCTCATCCTGGAAAACAATTTAAACAAAAAGTGGGAATCCTGATCGAATCAAAGTCAAAATTTTGGTATTGCGATAACACTATTGAAAACAGAAACAAGGAAGAATAAGTGAACACACGTTTTCTAACATGGTCCGGAATCCTGAATGGTATTATTTGCCACTAAACCTAAAAGCATGAAGTGGAAATTATATTGCTCAATTTCTTGTTTCTGCTTTTGTCATAGTGGGGTATTGCTTATATCCAGTCATGTGTTTGTCTTCAGCTTGATATTAATTGCAATGATTATGACTTCTTCCTTCCATCCCTCATTCCTTCCTTCTAGGAGTATGTATTTAAAAACTTGTTGAGAGCTTAAAGAAAGCTTGTCTTGGGTTTACCTCCCTATTGTGTCGACAATTATAGTACAATGGGGAGCAGAAAAACACTCCCAACATACCTCACACCACCGGATAATTGTTCATTCTAATCTTTCAGGGACATTCTATAAACAGGCTCAAAATCGTCCTGATTATTATTACCTTTGCACGCAAGGCATCGATCCAGGTACATGCCAAATTAGATGGGCAGCGTGACAGGTGCTTCTGTTCATTCCTGCAATCTGACCAGTTTCATCGCTGCTCTTGTATGCCCCCTTCTGGATACTCGAGGAACTTAAACTTTTAATGCCACAATTTTTGGACAAAAGACTCCGGGCAGGACAATTGTCAATTGGCAATCTGTTATTTATTATTAAACACGCAAACAAAAAAAGAGAAAATTATAACTTTATATAGCTGCTACAGAATGTCTAGAGTGCTAGATACAATTGTTCATCGCCACCATCGGCCATTATTAACGAGATTGCACCTTTGCCCCATTAGTTAACCTGTCCGCCAGTCAACAAAAGTGTCTATGGTTATTAATATGAACTGGACTGATAAAAGCAACACTACGAGAAAATGTATGAGCATAACACATGATGCTGAGCATGCACAGAAACCATTTTTCTGACCAAAGTAATATGACTGTCTTCCGTGTGGCATCGGACATACTCAAAAATATTTTAGAACTCTCATACCTGTCCCCCCCCCCATTTTTATTATGATTTTTTATCATATGTCAGACACTTTTTAAACCCCGTGAAAGCACATATAATAATACACGGTTAATTCTGAAGATTTGGACAAATGGCAGACACAATCTTTGGTTCTGTGGAGCAACATGAGTGGTGTGAATCCTGTTTGGTATTGTTGATTTCTCTGACAAGCCCCAGCTTTAACTATATTCTTTTTGTTTTATGCTGCTTTAAGACTTTGCATGCAGTTAACAAATGTCCCCCCCCTCTTTTCAGTTCTACAAGCATGTTGTCCAGAGTGTGGAGAAGTTCATCCAAAAGGTGAGTTGTACTTGCATGTAAAATAGTGAAACAGGGACGGTGAAATACGGCGAAACAAAATACAAATCTCCTATCCATACCTGAATGTAGTTAGCCATGATATTGTGTTTATGTTTTTCCGCTGTCGTTTTATGTGTCCTGTGATACGATATGCACATCAGGGCTTAGTTTATATGAGGGAAATGTGTGAAGACAAAACAAAAAATAAAATTTAACTTTAGAAAACACGTGTGCTCTTTAGTAGTTTTGTATTTTGGAAAATTGACTCTCAGCGACCCTGGCTGACTTCTCTCACGTGAAAGCGTTTGATTGTCCTTATTTTTTCGCACACTTTACAGAAAAACATACTTTTGTCATCAAAGTGTCAAAGCCAGAGGAATTTAGACAAACAGTCTGACTTGGTCTGACCCCTTGTCACCTTTTCCTGCTCCGTTTTTTTTTCCAACACGGGATGGGGAGGATTCAAAGTCTGTTTATGCGTCTTAGCATCAATGACGTTTTTTAGTGCAGAATCCAAAAAACTACCTGAGTTTTTTCCCCTCATTTCAGGGTCCCAGTAAATGACTTTATTTGGCAAGCAATTTTGTGTTACTACTCTAACCAATCATATACGGAGCAATTTTGATAGAGGAATTGGCTCTTCACCAGTGTGGCGGATATGGGAAATATTTATCGCGTGATGAACGGCAAGCACGAAGCCTGGTAAAATTTGTAAATAGTATAAATAGCAAAATGTTACATTTTAATAAAAGTATCAAACTCATTTCTCATCCAAGTAGTAACCCTAACCAAAATATTTTAATAGTGTGGCTGCTTATTATTTTGTATCTATCCATCTTAAGAAAGATGCATGAAACAAGCAAGCTTTTATTTCCAGTTATGTATCTGATATGCAACTCAGAAGATAGGATTATTTGTAACAAAACATCAAATGTTGACATCTAAATACCATGCTAGAAAGTGAACTTGCGTACATAGTTTTTTTTCTTATATTAACTTTTAACCTTTGTTCTTGTCGTTACAGTGCAAACCAGAATACAAGGTCCCGGGGTTGTATGTCATTGACTCAATTGTGAGGCAATCGCGCCACCAGTTTGGCACGGAGAAGGACGTGTTTGCCCCACGCTTCAGCAAGAATATCATCTCAACATTCCAGCACCTCTACCGTTGTCCCTCGGATGACAAGGTTTGACTGTTTACCTTCACTTCTTTGGGTTTTACTCTCGATGCAATGCCTTCTTATTTATATTTTGATCTTCCCATTATATATTTCCAGAGTAAAATAGTACGGGTCTTGAACCTGTGGCAAAAAAATGCTGTGTTCAAGAGTGACATCATCCAGCCATTGTTGGACATGGCCGCAGGAATTCCTCCTCCGAGCATTACTCCCGTCATGTCTAGTAGCGCTGCCCCGGTCAATAACACCACACCTGGTCAGTCTGAGAGCATGCGTGATGTGAAAGTCTCGTATGTGGAGGTCACTGGTTCAATTGTGCCATTATGCCTTTATTTGACCCTTTTGTCTCTTTGCATCAAGGCACTCCAGCCACCCCGGCCACCCCTGCCAATATCGTCCAAGGACTTCCCGATTGGGCTTCCCAGATAACCAATACAGACACTGTGGCAGCTGTGGCGCAAATCTTACAAAGTCCTCAGGGGCAGCAGGTTAGAGAAAATACGGTTCTGTGCTGTCATGAAATTGAGGATCTCTTCCTACTAATGATGAGGAATTACTGATATCCTCGAAGTGTGGTTGGCTCGAAAATATTTTGTGCCTATTCTTCAGAGTATCTGAAATGTTTTTGGTTTTTTTCTGCCATCAGCTTCAACAGCTTGTACAGAGCCTGCAAATGCAGCAGCAAAAGCCTCAGCCGTCACTTCTCCAGGCTTTAGATGCTGGCCTGGTTGTACAGTTGCAAGCTCTCACCGCTCAACTCACTGCAGCTGCTACTGCCAACAGCCTCAACCCCCTCGAACAGAGGGTCTCTTCTTTTAACAAGGTATGACTGGCACACTTTATGGAAGTCTTAGAAAAGTCATTCTCCCCTTTCGTTCCAAGCGCAGCCAAAATAATTGAAAATCTGCTATCTTGAGATCATGTAACAGATTGTGGCTGGCTGAAATGCACAATGCATGGAGCTCAGTGCACATAGGTCACAGCAAGCTTGATTCCTGCACGCAGCCGGGGAGTGTAATCAAACAATCTAAACATTTATTTAACCGGGAAATAAAATCGCATTGCGAATCAGGTCTGTGTTTCAAGGGTGATGTGACCAAGAAAGCGGAGAAAGTGGTCATGCTCCTAAAAATCCAATCGCTTCAAGATTTCAGTCATGTAGCTGATGTCTGATATAGAAAATTTGACATTCCGTGTATGTTGAATTCATTCAATGCCACCCACTTTCAGCAAAATGTGAAAAAAAACAAAAAACTTACATCCCTCCAGATGAATGAGGTTTTTGATCACTTTATTTCTCCCTTTTAGGACTTTTAATGAGACCGGTCTGTTTGTTTTTTTTCCCCCCCCCCCACAGAAACTGTTGGGGCAGTTTGACTTTGGAAATGATTCTGAGCGTGGTGACGACTCAAAGAAGGAAACATCATCCTCTCAACTGTGAGTGTTTGGTGTTTTACCCGAGAGAATAATTTCCCGACGACATTTGTGTGTGCCTAATCCAATTTGTTGACCACTTTGCAGGCCCATGGTGTCAGAGCCCATCAACAGCTCATTGTTCCACCAGCTTGCTGAGCAGCTACAGCAGCAGAACCTGGAGCAGTTTCAGAAGCAACTCCTGGAGCACCAGCAAAAGGTAACAAATGATAGCGGGTGCTGTAATAATCGACTCTGTTAGATTCCGCACTAGAAATAGTGTACAAATACAATGATGATGTATTTGTGCAGGCTATGAGCATAGATGGGCAGGATGCTCTATTTGGGCAAGACAACTCTGTTGCAACTGGTCAGGCTAGCAGTCAACCACAGCTTCCTGAGCCAGAAAATAAGATGGACGACTCCATAGACAACCAGCAACAGGTACAAAAGACCATGTGACAAGACTGTCCGGAAGTTTGTGATTTTATATGGATGATTTTCCAATCGTTCTTTAAGGCATTGATTCACAACCGTTGTGCGGAGTGCATAATTGTGCCGTGAGAGATCATCGGGTCCTGGACAAAATAATGACATTGACACCGAATTGGTGCAGAAACTATGTACTACAAATAATGAATTTTTCATCTATGCCAGTCCGCACTGTAATTGGCAAAACAATTAAATGCTCTTCCATAAATTGTCAGAAGTAATGAGGTTAAATTTGTGATTGAATTCGGACAAGTTCATCATTATTTCAGTATATATATACTTTTTGTAACTTTTTTAGTGGTCTTCCATGAGAGGTTTGTCATGTAAAATATTGCTGTAAGGGACACACGTACTTGTAAAAAAGTAAATAAAATATAGGGGGGAAAAAAAGTGAGAGAGAGAGATTGTGGCAACACACAAAAAGGAATGCATTTACATTAATTGGACTGTGTTGTATCGATCCTCAAGGACATGGATCTTGATGAGGGCCCAGATGGAATGGAAGAGGATAACTTTGAGGCAGATGACAAAAATGCAGTGACGACCCGCTCCAGAACACGCTCAAGGTCACGGTCTCGGTCAGTCAAGACTCTTTCCGAACAATCCCCCAAAAAATGTTTCGTTAACACTTTCAGTTAATACAATTATAACGCAAGTGTGTATTTTGTAATCAATATGTTGTTCTTTTCTCTCCAGGTCTCCCAAAAGGAGAAGGTCCAGGTCCCGCTCTGGCTCACGGAAGCGTAAGCATCGTAAGCGGTCGCGATCACGCTCCAGAGATCGTAAGAGGAAGACAACACGTTCGTACTCGAGTGAAAGACGTGCCCGAGAACGGGAAAAAGAGCGACAGAAGAAAGGACTGCCTCCGATACGATCCAAGACTCTAAGTGGTAATTAAACGGCATCGTTTAAATTATCGGATTAGTTTTGGGTCAATACGAATTGTTACTATTTGTTTTCTTTATCTAGTGTGCAGCACAACTCTTTGGGTTGGCCAAGTGGACAAAAAGGCTTCTCAACAAGACCTCACTAACTTGTTCGAAGAGTTTGGCCAAATAGAGTCAATAAATGTAAGCGCTCTCATCTGCCATGACCCTCATCCCCTCTCATTTCACATATCGATGCACTACATACGATTTGTTTTATTATTTCTCTTTTTGTTTTATGTCTGTGACCTTTCCAGATGATCCCTCCGAGAGGCTGTGCCTACATCTGTATGGTCCACAGACAGGACGCCTACCGTGCACGCCAGAAGCTCAGTACCGGTTCCTGCAAGATTGGCTCCAAGATCATCAAGGTATACTTTGCTGCCTCGGTGCTGTAATTTGATTGAATGCAATGTCATTTTCCCCATGGTTTCTTTGTAATTTAATTCTACATTGACCTCTAAGCAGTGGAACCTTGGACGGCTTGATGTCTTTTATAGATTGTGTCTTTGAAAGATACTTTGTTCTCTTCCCGCCATCATTGGGCTTTTTAATGCAGATTGCCTGGGCCTTAAACAAAGGAGTAAGACAAGAGTACAAGCAGTTTTGGGATGTGGACCTTGGAGTCACCTACATACCTTGGGAGAAAGTTAAAGTGGATGACTTGGATGACTTTGGCGAAGGAGGAATTATTGATCAAGAGACTGTCAATGAAGGTGAAGTTTTGTTTAGTATTTGTGATTCGGCAAAAGAATGGCTGGACTCAGATATATGCGTACAGTTAGTTTTCTACAAAAGCAAGCATTTTTGTTGTTTAATACCATAAAATTACACCACACAAATGAAATGTCTACATCATTTGGAAAAGTCAAGAGTCCAGGAGCATCGTATACTGTCGCTGTTCTTCTGGTATCTATTTTATGTGGTTACGTGTTTTAGTTTGTGTTCTTATTTCCTGCTAATTTATATTATAGCATATGGAAAGTGTTTTTTTTGCAGCTGTAGTAAAATGAGCTATTTAAATAAAATTGTACTGTATTGTATTGTGTATACGCACATTAAAGTTTGAAAACCGTCAAAATGACGGCTCTCGTCAAACTAGTGTTGTAAAGGAAATAAAATAGTTCAAAATGCAAATTGTATAATTCAGACTTAGTTTTTCAGTGTACTGATAAAATTAAACAATGTAAATCCAATGTTTGTAATTTAATTCAATTTTTCAATGCAATTTTAGTGATTCAAATTAAATTCAATATTTGAATTCAATATATATATTTTTTTTTTTGCAGATTAAATTTTTGATGTCACATATTTCAGCCCATACATCTAGTATGTGTAGAATGTGAATAATAGAAACGAGCATTGGCAGCAGCATTGGCGACCATACAGTACATTAAAAAAAAAATCAACCTTTGTCTGTTTCTTCAGAGTGGGACACATCTAAGAATTCGGAGGCAACCAAGGACGTTATAAGCCAACCACTAAGCACTGAGACGACAGCAGCAACGAAGAGTCATAGTGAAAGCTACAACCAGCCAATCACCATGATGCCGGTGCAGGTAATCAAGATGCTGACTGTCACAAAACCTATTGCTATAATATTTGATGGTCTGTGGGAGCATTCCACTTATTCTGTAAATCTCCCATAGTCTATATTCTTTATTGATGTACTGCACGTCGGTGGCAATAGCTAGACAAGCTCTACAAATAAAACTGAATGAAAATAGAATCTAATAGTTTTGGTGGCATTCCAACAATAGTATTTTTTTTTGTCTCTTCTACTCAGCTGCCAGTGGCCCAAGCTGTTCCTGGTGCAGTAGGCTTGGTGCCTCCTAACTTCCCTGTCAATATGAGCATTCCCCCGCCAGGTTATGGGCCGCCCCCACCGTTCCTAAGGCCCACCTTCAATGCCTCACAACCCCCTCCAGGTAAATATTTACAAACTCTGGGATTTGAAGAGCAGTTGAGAAACCCTGGTTGTTACAACCCACTCAACCAATAAAACACCTTTTCAAGTATTTCTCAGCAGCTGCTCTGGCTTTCACGCTTACGTAGTTCTGAAATTAGGTGTTGAAAAAGTGATCTTGCTTCTGTTTGTTACTCACTGAAACTGAGACATTAAACGAAAGCACGAGTGTTTAACCAAACTGTATCATTGTGTTTAATTGCAGTCATGGAATTTCGCATTATAACCCTTCATGCAACTGCTACTTTAAGACTTAAAGTACAGGCATACATTCCCTTTGCTCTGTGTGAACAATGCATAATATATATACTGTATTTAAGATTCCTATCTTTTCATGTTGTATTGTGTTGTTCAGGTTTTATGCAGGCAGCACAGACTGCAGCCATGACCGCTCCACCAACTTGTAAGTGTTATTCACGTGGTTGCCCTTTTGACTCACGCAGGAATGTCACAATCATTTAGAGCGATGTCTTTGTGACCCTCCTGTAGCGCTAGTGCCGCCCCCAGTGGCAACCAGCCAGGAGTCGGTAAAGGAATCACCATTCAGCTCTATGATCCCAACAACCAGCTCTATGCCTGGTGGCTTTATCCCCGGAGCCAATGTGTTTAATGCGGTTGGAATTCAAAGTCAGCAGCACCCGAGTGACAAAATGCCACCGACTGCCAAGGTTTTGGATGGGACACCGGAGCTCACCCTTCAAGGTGGCGTAACATTAACATATATAATGATAGATGAGTAGACGAGCGTGGAAGGTGACATTTACGTGTGTTTTCTCCTCCCTAGGTATGCATAATGCAGTTCGCAGTGGAATGGGCCTCCTTGGCATGCACCCCACACCCCCCCTCGCACACCCACTTCACCAGCCTGGAATGCCGGGACAAAGAATGCCTGCAATGCTGCCGCTTGACGTGCGTCCTAACCTCATTCAGCCCGGGGCTGCTGCTCGCTTCCCTCTCCTCATGCCACAGGGACCTGTCCAGCAGGCTGGTGGCCACCTTGATGGCCCCCATCAGGCTCAAGCTCATGTCAGGCCTCCATTCCCTCAACTTGACGCCTTTCACAGGCCCCCTCCCCAGGCCAATGATAATGTACCCAAGACGGAGGAGTCGTCTTCGGGGGCCGATGAGGGCAAAGACCAGGACTACCGCTTCCCCCCAGTGGAGAAACAGAGTACAGGTCTGCTGAGAACACCTCCACCAGAGCATCGGGCGCCCCTTGGTGGCAGTGGGGGTGGCGGCGGCGGTGGCGGTGGTGGTGGTGGTGGTGGGGGAGGAGGCAGGCCGCCATTGCTGCAAACGCCAGGGACTCAGCCAGCCAGAGGCAGTCTGCTCGGACGTCTGCAGGCTCTTGCCGGCTTTACCCCCGATAATCACTGGAACCAATCGAGGGGGGACTTTGATGAACGAGACAGCATGGATCGCCCCAACCCAGGGCAGAACTTCCCGAATCGCTTCGACAACCGTCCCGGCAACGCAGCTTCCAAAAATGTTGGCGGGCCACAGCCGTGGAACCGCAGCAGTGGTGGCGCAGCCACTTTTGAAAGTGATCTCGATGAACGACGATCCCAATGGGACAGGCAAAGAGACCGAGACGAGAGAGATTTTGACTTCCGGAGGGACGTGAACGGAAACCGTCATAGAGACAGGGAGCGAGGGCGAGACCGTCCCCGCGAACACGAAAAAGACCGCGACAACGACCGAGAGCGGGAACGCGGCAACTGGACGCCTGTTCTCCCTCTACCAACTCCTCTTCTTCCTACGCCACCTCTCAACCCCAATCTGAATTTGAACCAAGGAAAGCTGCTTGCCCCACTCAAATTGAACGCCCCTATTCAGTCACGATTCCAGTCCCCCCTGTTGTCTCCAGCCCCGGCCAAAGCGCCTCTGTTAGGTCAGCATCAGCCGGCGCCTCCTGTCCAGTCATCAGAGGCGACAAAGTCAGGCCAAGCAGCTGAGGTGGAACCCCATGCGAACCCCGGCACTTTGCCCTCAACCCCTCAAGCCCAATCCCTGCCCTCAACCCAACCTGACAACAAGCCTCAGACCCCATTGCCCAGTTCCCCCGTTGAGGCCCGGTCATCGCCGCAGCCAGAGACCACTCTACTCCCTGAATCACTACTCCAAACCTCAGGCCAGGCCGGTCCCCAGACGACCAGGTCCTCGGACACTCCGAGCCAGGCATCTCCTGTGGGCTTCACGCAAGCAGTCAGCCCCCCTGAAGAGGTGACGCACTCTCTGGAGGCGCAGCTACGCCCGCAGGAGGAGACTGAGGCGGTCTTAAAAGAGAAAGCCCCCTCCCCTAAAGCTCAGTGGCTCAATGGAGCCGAGATGGACAAAAGCACGGCGGTCGAGCCCACGCCGGACGCCTCTCCCGAGCCCACCGAGTCTGCGCTTCCTGAAAGAAAAGCTGAGCAGGAGCAGGCTGCGCCTCCTCAGGGCGTAGACATTGTACAGAGTGAGGCGGTGGAGCAAGCTGCGAGTGAGCCAGTGCTAGACACTGACACAGACACTGAGGGGACATAATCATCACTCAGTAGGTAACAGATCATTTTGTACAGTTGTCTCTTCTTCTCTGTACTCATGTCAGCAAAGCATCACCACCACACGGGACACGGCAAATAACTCACAAATACCAGTGTACTTAAATAGAGAGCTCCTTAGTGACTTACTCAGAGAACCTTTCATTTGTATTTTTTTTCCTCTTTAAGTTGTACTGCCATCACATCAGATTTTATCAATCAAAGCTTAGTGAATTTTAACCTATCGACGATCCAAATGTTTTGTTTATGAGGGGGGGGGGGGAGGGGAGGGGTGCGCTTTGAACTTCCTATGGAAGAAAGGATGACATCAGGGCTGTTTGTTGACTGTCCAGCAATGAATACAATTGCACACAACACCCCAAAATTGCAGCTGCCGGCTCATTTCTGACACCTCTTTTTAAAACGCTGCTGCAAAGTTTTAGTGAATGCTTTTAAGGTATCCTGTGCTTTTTACACACACATGCAAGCCTGCCAAAACAATCAGACCATTACTCCTATTCAAATTGGAACCATTTGAAATAAAACCATGAACATGTTGTATCCCCAAAACGGTGTATGAGTATGTTATCTGTTTTTAAACATAGAATGAAGCTGAGCAAACGATAACACAGCATGGGGAGGAGCAATGAATTAGAAAAATAATCGAGGGATGTGCTGGATGTCAGGTGCATATTGTTATAGTGTGAAATAAACAATTGTCTCCTAAAACACATGCTTTAGGACTGCTTTTCTGACCCAGGACCACTGGAAACACTTCTTTACACACACACACGCACACACACATGCTGTGTGCTGTCACTGCAGACATTTTGATGAAAATGCAGCTATACCATCCATCCACTGTGCACTTGAGTGGATGGGGAACACGGGATGTAGTTTTAAATTATGGATGACTTCAGCTTGTTTTGTGCTTGGTGACTGTTGCAGATGATTGGATTGTGCCTTTTTAATCGGACTCTTTCAATGCTATTGTGCGATACACCAAACTGTACGTGGGTGTGCGTGTGTGTGTGTCCTACCTGAACAGAATTAACAAACCTTTTATGTGTGGTAGTCGGAGAGTTTGTACAGCACTCAACCTGGAAGAGACTATATACTTGTTCTGTGCATGCAGCCTTGTAGCCTCCTGTTGTGTTCATTTCATGCTTGTAGTGCTTTTCTGTTCAAGCACATCGCTGGAGATACTTAGGCTACTGTTCAACTGCAGGAGATGTGATGTTAAATAAAAGTTGAAGGTGCATCAGATATTGCTACTTTTTTTTTATTGTTATGAATTGAGAGTTTAGGCAGCAAGAGATAGGAATCTATCCTCTATCGCTGAAACGCTCCTCGAGAGAGAGACCATGTTAATTTTCTATAGTTTTACCCCTTACCAACTTTAAACACGTTTAAACCTAATGAAATAATACAGTTTGTAAATTAGTCCTGTCACTTTTGCGCTTGCACTACTCTCCTAATATGAGGCGTGCTTGCTTCAAGATGGTAGTCACTCCCAGTCGAAGTTTACCAGTACTCACATAACAAAAGAGAACAAAATATTTTATATATCAACACCAATGGTCTGTTAGTTGTCGTCGCAGAATGCTAACGCAAAGCTCGCATCATGTAACATTTTAATGTGGAAAGCAGAGACAGTGCAACAGAGACTTACTCCAGTTCCATCCCACTCCCACAAAAAAATCCCGGACCATAGTAAAAAAAAAAAAAATCCTGTCCTGTCCTGTCCCACTCTTGGTGAAAATGGTTCCCACTCTAGTCCTGTTCTCGTTCAGAATTTCCTCCACTTCCCTACTGCTCTCATTTTGGAGGTCAGCTGCATAAAAATGTAGCACATCTGTGAGGGTTTTTTTTTCCCTACTGGATAATCCTGCTCCTGTATGTGTTTTTTTTTTTATCCCGTTCCGTCCCAATCCCGTGATTAAAGGTAAAGTTGTCTCCCATGAAAAAGAAAGTCGCCCTGTATTGCAAATTGAGCATTTCGTGTGGCAGAAAGGATCGAGCTGCGTTTAACAATTTAATACGCCACCTGAAAAACTGAGGTGGAAAAGTAAATGATTTAAAGCCTTCAATTGGTTTAAACATTGTTTTGTTCAAATAATCAAAATAAATAACAAATGAATCTGGATGCATTCTTTAAGGTCTTGGAATGGGACTCTGTATCGGCAGATACTCAAAATCAGGTGACTTGGACTCTGGTGCAAAAAAAAAAAAAAAGTAATCGAGACATCCCTAAAACAAATCACATACTAAAACACCAAATAGATAAACATTCACAATTCCAAAATCCTATTTAGATGTCAATTCTAATTAAATCACTAGTATATAAGTTTTTCATAGGCATCAGTTGTGAGTGTGAAGAGGTCATTTGTTTTAAAAATGCCTTGCAATTGACACACCCGACGTCTCTCCTCAAGTCAGCTGTCATGAGCTTCAGCTGACCCTAATGAGGACAAACACTATAGAAAATGGACGGATTAACAACACAAAACAGAAATAAAGCTGCATATGCTTGCTTCCTTAATCACCTCTTCACTCAGCACAGGAGCTAAGCCAGCGTTCACTTGAGCCGAGGCCTTCTATACTTGTAATGCGACTGCGTAGTATAATAAGGAAACACACGGGGATTTGTTTTAATAACGCGCATCATTAGAGGAAAGATTCATTTTGATAGAATTGCTACCCTTATAAAAATCACGCTAAGTATTTTATGCTCCGATGCAGATACGTCATCAAAAATAATAATCAAATGTATCTCTTTGTCAAAGTCCGTCCTTAAATGTGAAGTCCCTTAAAGCTAGGTGAATAAATAATGCGAATTGTATACATTAGAAAACAAGAATTGAGTTCACACGCTCCGGGGCTTCATTTCACTGGTCAACAGCTAATTTTAACCAGAGATCGCTTTCTTTGTTCCTAAACTTATTTTTGACACAGATTTAAATAAAATAAAATATATATATATATATATACTTTTTTTCATAGCAAATCAGGCTTTTGAGATACTTTCTTTTTTTGTATTTAAATTAGACCTTTTTAAGTTGGCATGTATTTTAACATGCTTTGTCATTTTTACCTATGACATACTGTACCCAACCCTTAACTCATGAATATCACAAAACATATTACTATTGAGAAAATGCAACACTTAGAAAAAGTGTACAATGCGAGCTGAAAAGGCGTTTGCAGCACTATAACAAAAAATGACTATTACTACTATATTACATGTAATAAGCGCAGACGCTTAATCTGCCAAAATTTTATTTGGTGTTTTCTTGCATTTGTGATTCTAAAATTTTGCAAAAATATTTAACACAAGTGTGTCACTTTTATGTCCTTAGGTAATATTAAAGTCAAATGCAGCTAGCATGCACTGCAGGGCGTACTGGTGCTATGCCATCATTAGTGTAAATTGCACTCCTTAAATAAACCACGGCAATCATAAGTGTTACATTGGCAGGTAATTGATGGGAGCCCCAAGACGTAATGAGATAGGAAAATGATTCACTCTCTGTTCATGACAAAGGGGTGACACTGATGGTTTAGAGTTGACTGAGCAAATAGATTAAGGCAGGAAGTTAGCGTGGATGAAGATGTAGTTGACTGATTGTGTTTTAAATAGGTCTTGACTTGTGAATTCTCTCAGCAGAGCTTCTGTAGTGAAATAAAGCCGGGGGCATCTTCCAGAATCTGACCATTAGAGGTCAGTGTGGTACCATTTAGCAGACAGAGTCATTACCTTGAAAGAAATGGCCTCTACTTACAAAATTCCTCTGCATCCTAATATGAAAAGGGGATAAAAAAAGTGCATCACTGGAATGAATCAATCATACCTCTTTGGGAGTCGGTTGATAAATGGGATGAGCTTCTTTTGCTTGGAAACGTTCTGCAGCCTTCTTGTTTTTGCTCGCCACATTCTTAATTGATTCAAGCTTTCGATTAGTTGAGTAACTGCAGCCTGCCACGGTTGCAGTATACCCATATCATCTTCATTCCTAGTCTGGAAAACAGTCGGGGACGTTTGCAGGAGCATCCATCATTCTGTACACGGGAGGGAGGAATCCCCTATCTCAGCTCCAGCAATTATTCACCGCCGTGGGGATGTTTAAAACTTCCTGCTGGTTTCAAGGAGCCTCTGCTACCATGATCTGAACCAACCTTTACTGAGCTAAAGCGCATATTTTATATCGGCGGGCACATTTGATTGTTCTGCCTGCCTCTATATGTCCTTGATGTAGATGCATAAAAATATATTACTCGAACAGTGGCAAATGAAACAGTTTCACATAAATGGTTGGAAAATTATAATTTACCTACAAATGAAGAATATGTTTTTATTCATTTTGTTAAGTGAGCAGCAGGACAATTAAATTATTCAATCACACTCATTTATCACGGATCGTCGTTGTGGTTTAAATGAACAAGAATCATCAAGTACACACTTGTGCTTTGCTTTAGTGAGCCTCTAAAAATAATGTGGCGGATTTGAGTTTGATATATGATTCTCAAACTTTTTACTCCAAGTCAGAAAGAAAACTTTCTCCAGCATACTCATCATGATGACCAACTTTAAAATACAGTCATTTAGTCGGCCTCAGCGGCGCATGGCTCACTTGGTAAAACCACTGACTTCAGACTGGAATTTAAATCCCGGACGGAACGGACGGTAACATCCAGTTGGGTATGCTGGCGAGATCATTTTTGCTTTGTGTCAGGAAATGCATCCAGTGTAAAAACTGTGCCACACATGTCATGCGAATGACTCACTCTGGCAAATCCCGGACAGGGTAATTAAATGTATATTTATTATTGTAAGGCACTGAAACACATCACACACACTTTATGTAAATTATGTTGTATGGCCCGTGTGAAAAAGCGCCGCACTTACATGTAAATTAGAAATATGAATAAATAACAGTTTTTTTTAAAGATTAAATGCAAATGTATTGTACTGTACACAAAAGATGTTCACTGCACGTCCAGACTGCCAATGAAATGCAAAATCACCACTTGCTCATTTAAGCACATACACTGCCCTCCTTAATTATTTGCACCCCGGGTTAAGAAGTGTTCTTTGGCTTCTAATGAATTCATTTGTTTTTCTAAATAATAGGGCATCTTTAATTCAAGTGCATTTATTTCGAGGACATATAAGCAGTCATTTGGCCGTTTTTGTGTGTGTAAATTTGGAATGGGAGTGCTTTATGGTGGTAGTAAGCTCATCTCATTTCACAATACGCAGCAATTCAGCAAATCGTGCATTACATCAGAAAACATTCCCCAAGCTGTTTAATGGCTCACTCAGTTAAAGTCAAACCAAACATAAAACAAAGAGAATTACATATTGAGTTTTTAAAACATGTTGTCATAATAATACTATCTTAATGTTTACATGAATAGAAAATACTATTGACATGCTAATTGATAGTCACGGTTTCGCGAATCGTTGAGAAATGGATAGTGAACACAAACGGTGGAACGACACACGTAGACAGATAATATACGTTAACAACACTCACTGGTAGGATATAGTCTTTATACACTTTGAAAAAATTACTAATATCAGAGTAAATTACTAAGTAGTGGCACAGAAAGAAGAAGTCTATTCCTCTATGTTTGTGTCTGCATGACTGTCTTATTCAATACTGCCTCCCGGTGGCCAAGAAAGGCACTCCAGAGGGAGCAGCACACTGAATTGGATGCCGCATTAAATCATGAATGACAAACAGTTGAATGCTTTCCATTCTATTCAATTATGTTATTACTATGTTGGAACGGATGAATGCTATTTTCATCATTTTCAATTGCGATAGATGATTTGAGATGACTCCATCAGCGCAGTGCAGGGCATGCATCGACAAACAACTTCACATTCAAATTATGCTTATGGACACGTTAGTTAACATGTTTCTGGAATACGGGAGGAATAGCCGTAAAGAACTGAAGCACGGGGAGAACATACCAACACCACACGGGAAAGCCCAAACTAAAATTCAAACTCAGAACCTCTCTATTGTTATTTACTTTACTAGACATGCTGTCGTAATTGATAAGATGTCAATTTTCTTATTTTTAAGAAGAATTCATTTTGCGTTAAATAAACATTATAGGACGTCAGTATACGATATCATACTGTGGTATATCAAATTGAGATCGAGATTAAATTGCATTGATTTTAACAGAACCGCCCTCAGGCATTATTCAGTATGTGCAATAAAAAAAACAACATCATTTACTTAGCCAGTTATTACATTCTAAGAATGTTTTCCTAACAATCACTTTCCATATTTGATGTAATTATACCCTCAGCTTTCATTTGTATACTTCACGTAATCGTCTTTTGGGGCACATTCAAAGCTTTTTAACACCAAGTTATGACAGCCTGTGTGAGCCAAGCCGCTGTGTATTTACATAGCGGTGAGTGTGTTTTATTAGTGCTTTAAATGCTTGTCATGAAATACCTCACCCCCTTGTGCACATAACTGTTTATGTGTTGGCAGTGGTTCAACAGTTGTGACAATGCAACTTGAATCTGTCTCACGAGTGTTAACAGGGCTGCGTACACATTTTAGTCTTGACGCCTAGTACCTTTTGTTAGCATTGTTTGGAAGGTGTGTTTTTTTTTCTTAACAGAAATTTACTAGTAAACATGTTATCTATGGATGATATTTACTGAAGTCTCTAATCATGTCGCACCCACCCCTCCCCTCGTGGAACCTGTTTAAGTGACCCTTTTCATCATAGCTGCATCATGCAATGAGGTCTTTGTGGTCCGGACCACTTCATTCTGAAAACGCAACATAATGCTTGCGCATTCTAATTGACGATGAGTGGCCTGGCAATTGAAAAAAAATAATTGATGAGTCGGTTCTTTACTGTTCTGAAAGTTCACTGATTGCTGTCTGGGTGACAGGGGATCTTATTAAATGTGGAAAATGTGTGTGTGTGGGTGGTGGTGGTGGTGGGGGGGGGGGGTGCTGATGTTATATGCTGAGCAAGCCCCAACACAACACATTGTGTGTGGAAATAAATGAGGAATGATGGTGGAGATTCTGGGTCTGTGAATATTCTCACGTCTCTGTTGTGGCGCCAAGCGGATTTACACACTCCTGCAAGAGGTCTTCCTCTCACACCCCCCCTTAATAAAAAGCATACATTTAACGCTCGTTCTCATGCGGTCTCCATTCATAAGTCTGTCGCCGCGGTATTAAAACGTCGTAAAAAGCTGCTTATTAAAAGGCTGACTCAGCGCCGTCTGCAGATGTGACACCTGTTTCATCCACCGCCTCCAAAAAAACAAGCTTATTGTTTTCCGTTAAGCGAGATGACTGCGTGTCTATTTTACCCCCCTCTTTTCATCCCTCACTGTGTGTCAGCGTGTTTCAAGCTGCTTGCTGGTAATTAGCCCTTCGGTGCTAGTCGATGTCTTCCTGTGTGTTTACAATACTAAGAAAAAGGTCCTCCCATGAGAGACGCTGGCAAGTGTGCAAAACAGACGCATGTGGAGTTCAATTGAAAATATTGATTTATTCCATGTCTCCCCTGAATTAAAGAACAAATTGGGCCATAGGTGGCCCGCAGGCCATCATTTTCCCACCCCTGATATACATACAACACTAACACTATAAGGGTAATGACACATTCCCTCGACAATCAATCACTGCTCTGCAATAAATGCAAAATATCTCCAGTACAGTACAGGGGGTCCTCAATTTAAATGGAGTTTGTAATCCAAATATTGATGGCGTCAGATGGAATCCTGAGAATCATCTCTAAAACTTCATTGACTTATTTATTATTTATTTCTATATCCTATTCAGTATTATTTTCCATTGCACTAACTATTCTCTTATTTATCTAATTTATATATTTATCTGAATTATTGTTGTATTGCACTGGAGAGGTTTGCTCTCTAATCTCGTTGCACACTTGAGTGCAATGACAATAAAGGGATTTCTGATTCTGATTTAAGGCAGTTGTGAACTCAGAAATACAATAAATATTTAAATTTGGGATGCAAATATCAAATATTGTTTGAGCCGAGTTTTCTCTCATTAATAATTGGATAAATAATGCCAACACATAATACAAATAAGTACATATGAGGTCCAGGTGTTATTTTATCCGCTTAGGATTGCCATCACACTCTATATTGTCAAGTATTCTATAAATGTAGTTGTTTTGGAAGGCAGGTCTCGGCCTGGTGAGTGACGTGTACGTCAGCGAATTAAAGTGTGGTTAGCGGTTGGCTGTTAACTGGCTTAGCGTTAGCCAGTCCGCGTATTGAGTGACTGGGTGTCAGTGGTGGGCAAAAGATGCTCACGCATGATTGTCGTTATGTGTTTTTCTTTTTTTTTTTTCAATATGGTGCACTGGCAGCTGTGATGTTGTGTGATATGTACCAAGCATCTTGCTGTTGTGTTGGCCAATTCTGCTTTGCATTAGACACATTTCACTTTAACTTCTTTTACTGGAGTGAATAAAAATTCCAAAATCTAAGGGATAACTATAAAGCAATCAAATGAAAAGCAGTGACAAAAAAAAAAGGGTGACTAGTGCCGCTACTTCTGTGGTTGTCTTGCGCACTGAAAGAGGCCCAAACTAGTCATAACTGGTTCATAACCGCAAAACGCTGCGGGTTGAGACCATCATAAATCCAAGACCCTTATATAAGTCATCTCCATTGTCATTGTCTGTCTTCAAATTGTTGCACAAAATCTTTTCGTTTTTCTACGAATTAATAGTCATGAATAGTTAGGACGGCGAAAAAAAAAGTGTTTTAGTTTTCATGTTTTGTTTGATTTGACTAAAATTCTAATCCGTAACTATTTTGTTGAACAAAAACTGCAATATTCTCACTGAGTTAAAATCAATTAGCACTGAATGATGTGAAGCAATCTTTTTATAATGTTTTTCTTCCACCATTAAATCAATCTTAAATCATGTGGATTTTTTGGATCCCACTACAGAGAGATTCCTCATTCCGTTTTTAGATTCTCATAAAAAGCAAACAGCACAAATTAAAGTGACACTGTGACTTTTTCTTCCGCCTAAAATGACAGCTTCTAAATCAGTTCCGCTGACATGTAATGGGGAGAGTGGCTGCCAGCTCTATCTTAGCCATTCATTTAAAATGTCACCGAATGATGTTTTAAACGTGGCTTAGAGGCGAGGGCGGAAGGCGTTCATTTGTGAGGGGAAGGTTGTTTGTCAGTGCTAGTTCATGCATGATGGTCTTGCGAACATTTAACTCGTTCAAGTGTCAGTCATTTTTAGACTTTCCTTTGCCCTACCATGTGGAAAAAAATTCAAATATGCAGTTTGCATATATATAATTAAATATAATGTGAATTCTGGATTTTTAAAACGCAGAAATATGTGACAGGGATTAAATTTTGCTGCAGTTTGCATTTTTTAAATGTTGGCAGTGTTGTCAAAATGTATTCATGCGTAGCTACAAAAACAGACGAAGACATTGTCATTTTTATACCACTGCTGGTCCAACTGGTATTAAATTTGGTGGAGGGAGAAAAAGGGGTTCTATGTTTAATGAGATAAATGACACCTTACCTGTGACTCTAATCTTGACAACCACTATAAGAAAAAATGAAATGGATTGATGACTGAGATGTGTTCATTTAAGGTCTGTCTGTATTGGCTGTGATAAGAGGAAATAATATATTTTGGTGGACGTTTTGGGGAAAGGCCTTATAAAGTTAATGAAAGTTCTGGTTTCTCATGTGGCCCTTTGTCAAATTAATTACCCACCCCTGTTTTAAAGCCTCCAATAGCTGGAATATATCCCACCAGCTCGTCGTATGGCTTTTCCACACTGTGTACAACGAGGCACTCTAGCTCAGCCACACCAGCCTGAAGCACCGGTTCACATGCCGGCTGACAAGTCAAACTTTTTATCTCCTCTCACTTTTTCACCTTTTCTCTGTGAGGTGTTTTTCTCACGGCCTACAACGAGGCGCTCTAAAGTGACCACACATGGCTAGCTAGCTAACTGCATATCGTATATGTGCAGCATAATGTGTATGCAAACCAAAGCGCTCAAGTTTTTATACTCATGCCGGACTGTAAAACGATTCACATGGCGCCATTTTGGCACCGTCTAAAAGACAAAGAAACACAAACGCACGCCATTTTTTTTGGGGGGGGGGTCTTTTCCACTTCAGCTCAGGATGAATGAATTCAAATTAATTTATTACATCTCTACTATATTTTTATAACGTGGACAAAAATGTGTTTGGTGGAGTGTTTAGTCTTCCCTCCTGCCGCTCTGGTAATCCGTGTGTGTGCGTGTGTGTGCAAACGCTGATGTCTGCTGGACATGAATAAACATGCTCATAAATATTTAATCCCCATCAGTAAGGTGGCAGGGAGACCCTTGTGGGTGATATTGATGATGCTTAGACACGCACGCACAATTATGCATACGTGTTTATTCACATTTGACTCTTTAACCACACCGTCTGCCTTGTACACAACCTGCGATACACCTTTTTAAGAGGTTCTGCAAAAATATGACACATGCATTTTTGAAAATTACAGTCATTTTATTCAAGGTGCTTCCATTTCCAGGCAGTCAAAGAAAACAGCCAAGTCTGCATCGAGTCTCGCATTAAACTAGAGAGAGAACACGGATATTTGCTGTCCTGTTAAACAGAAACACACTTCCTGTTTCATTGTCTCTCTGGGACTGAATCGTCTGAACTCTCCCAAAGAGTGAGGGAAGGAAGGGACCTCGCTGAGAACATCTGTGACGAGCGGCCCCAGCAGAGAGTGCGGTGTGACAGCATCTATTGACAGCAGATGCCGCTTGAGTGTGGGTGTGCGTGTGTTTGGGGGTTGAGAAGTCCGTGACCTATCGACTATGTCGAGGATATTCCCTCTGTGCTCTCTCACTTGCACTCCTGTCTGTACATTTCTAGCTGGTCTTGCCATTTTCCCCATCTATCCATCCATTTTGTATCGCGTGTGTCTTTGTTAGGGTAACGGGTGAGCTGAAGGCTATCCCAGCTGATTTTGCTCGAGAAGTGAGGTAATTAATTACATTGCATCGCTTCAAGTCAACTCCACATCTAAATTAGGACTTTTTCAATTCTTTCTTCTTTTTTTTTTTTAATTCTTCCGAGACTTTATGGACTCTTCTATTGCAACGTATAAATCACATCATTTAATCCGTAGCCTCAGCAAATGATTCGACAAATGAGGAGAGGAGCAGTGTTGCCGCATCGCAGCCTGCGTGCCATCGCATTGTTTTACTCTCCACTCAGTCCTCTTGGAGTTCTTTCAGTCTTCATTATATTTAGATCTGTACATTTACAGAATAAAAACTAATAATAATGTGAATATTTGATTATTTAAAGGCTCCATTTTCCAGCAACACTAATGAGGACATGCGCTCTAGAAAATGGATGCATGAATGAATGAATTAAAGTGGATTAGACGTCTACGTTCTACTTTCTGCGACTTTGGCATGGAAGTCTAAAATCAAATAACAATTGCTTCACCCACACTGGAGTACTAGGCTATTATGAGCCGTATCTATTGGTTACGCAACTGTTCACATGTTGAAAAAATTCCCTTTGGAAAAACACTATCAAGGTTTTTCACCTCAACTTTGAGGAATTCTGTTTGGTACAATTTAAGAAAAATTGAACTAACGTGTTTATATATGTCTTAAAAATACTGGTTTAAGAACCCAATAATTTGTGTTTCACAAAACTCAAACTCCAATGCTCATTGCTGTTGTGTATTTATTTGTGGGAATGTACAGTTGGCCTGGGTGGTGATACACAATTTTCTATTTTCTATCTATCGAGCTATCCCTCCAATTTTTATACTAGCTATCCTGTTTAGACTACTTTCGACAAAGACTTTTTTTAAAAAATAAATTAAAAAAATTAATTGTGTTGTGGTTTAACATGTGCCTGTTACTTTTTCCACTTATCTTTTTCTCTCAAGCAAAACAGTTAATGTACCTTTTTTAATACAACCCTTTATACTGTTAGTTATGATAAAGTTTTCTTAAAACTTGAAAACTTGACAATTAGTCTTGTCTCTTCAAGCTTCAAACATCCAATCCATCTAACGAGTCAACGGTGATGAATTTCGGCAAGCCCAACATATGCGGCCTCACAAGGACGCATTACTGTGCTGTATCGTTGTAATTTTTAATTATTCATTGCTGTGCTTTATCATAATTGGTTTAGAATTCAATATATTTTGAAAGAAAATATATGAGTCCAAATTATTTATATTTTTTCAATTTCCAGTGGGTCTCACACCTTGCCTGATTCAAGCCACAAATGCATGTTTCTTACAAATGCGGCACCATTTAAAAATGAACTATACAATCTTTCCAATGGTATAAAACGTCTTGCCAAGAAGTATTACTACAACAAAGAAATTATCTTCCAAACACAAAACGCCTTACTTTTTGTGCTTTGGTTATAAACAAATCGCACGGAACATAGATGGATTAATTACTATACAATAGACACATTTCTAATTAATATCTCTTTGACAGCACTGATTATACAGTCTACTAGTATGTCACACATGCACTCTAGTGATAGACCGATATTTGAAGCCGATATTCATTTGTTGAAAAAATCGTGTCAAAATTTTGAAAAAAATTCCAAAACTTGACTTAGTTTAAATGTTTTTGAGCATATTTATTAAACAACTTTAGTGATTTACAACACGTTGTTTTTAGATATTGGAAAAAATAGACAACTTAGTTTTAAAAGTCTGAGAAAACAAGCACAGAGCTCCCAGGCTCAGCTTCTGTCTTATAGTTCAATGAAAACAAACATCTTTTTAAAGTTTACTACGGTAAATCATGTTCTGTTTGTTGTGAGTTTTATTTGACTGACATTTATTAATATTTAGGCAAAGAGTCAAGGTGAAAAAGTAAACAGGCGGCTACCCGCTGCACAAGGAACCAATCAGATGGTGCTGTGGGCGTGCCAATCTGCTTCTGCTGGCAGGGTCACCAGCACAGGAGAGAGAGAAGTGTGCTGCAACGAGCCAAAATAAACCAGCTTTTCTCAGCCATGAAAGTTAAAAACAGGCAGATGCCGATAATCGTCAAAATGCCAAATATCGGCCCCGATAATCGGCCCGGCTGATAATAGCTCTATCACGAACACACACAAGCCCTCAAAAGGACTGCAGTGGTGCCTAAAACCAGCAGGTGCCATCTTGTGAAATGGACCGGAAAGTGTTTATTTCAGCCTCTCAAAGACATGAAAGCTTAGTGCCATAAAGTACGATGCACTATGAAGTTTGTATGGATTTAATTTCTACCCAACTCAAACCACGACTCGCACAGTAGTATCATATTTCCATAATTTAACAGCTCCTTACAATTCTTTCCAATTGATTTAGTCTAAAGTCTGGACTACCAGACATATAGACAACCTGGCCTTCCTGTTGGCAGGTGATTATTTGTGCAGTGCTGTGTGTTTCCAATTAAGTGGATTTTAACAAGGGAGTGTAATTTTAACTGGCCCCTGGACATGAGTGAGAAAGAGTTTCTCCAAGGGGAGTGAGAAGGTAATGTGCATGGGAACCTCTGTGAAAAGGGTCACGCTGCTAATTGTGCATTATACTACGACCAGTGAAAGACCTACTAGGCTCATATTTTTTTTGGATGACTCTGGCAGGATTTTAAGAAAAATGCTCCTAGTTCTCATTCTGAAACCTTTTCTTCTGAGTTGTTTACGTCCTCAGCGTCAGCCTTGTTACCTGTTGCTTTATTGAGTTAAACATAAGCTGCACGCAAACCACATTACGCTTGAGTGACTGATTGCATTTGGCTCATTGGAATCAGCTTTTACCATTTTCTCTACTGAACTTCTCATTGTCAAGTGTTCCTTTATCGCCTGGTCATATGTTATTCTCAGTAGACTCAATTTTAGAAGGCAATAACTCAATTAAGTGACCTCTTTTTGGGAGACATTTTAAAAGACACAAATTGAAAGGGCAACACACGATGGTGACTTGCAAGTATATTTAAGAGTATTTTCGTATTCACATTGGAACATAATTCAAATACAAATTAACATGTCTGTGTATCTGGAAAACAAACAATATGGAACATGAGTGAGCAGACCTTGCAGAAGAAACGATGATCTGACTGTTTAAGAACAGATTTTGTTACTTCACGCTACAGATGCTCACGTAGAGCCGTCTCTCTCTCTCTCGCTCTCTGTCAGCCATGCACGCACACACCCATTAGCATCTTTACTCATTCTTCCTTCCCTTTTCCCTCAAAGGAGTTCTCGCAACACCCACTGTCTTCAGGCTTTCCGACTGCCACCATTGTTCTGCCCATATGAGCACTGTAATAGTGTTATAATTTTGTGCGTGCATATGTGTGAATTGGGTAGGTGGTAAGTGATTTTCCTCACCCTTATTGCTATTGTACAGTGTGATCCAGCTATTATTTGGACTGTATGAGGAGCCTGTTCTTGTCATTTCCATCGATGTGCTTTCGGCCTCTGAGTGATAGAAATGTCTGGGACAGTTGGTTATTGTGTGAGGAGGTGATGGTTTCTGGGCAAGAAAGTGCCCACAAACACACGGGAAGCTGAGTGTGTGTGTGTGCGTGTGATTGCAATCAGACACACCCAGCAACAACTCTTTTGACGTGTCTAAATACAGCAGACAACATAAAAGAGGCGATTGCAGCGGCTCGCAGCAAAGACAAAAGAAGTTCTCTGGAGAGGTGACAGAAGGGCGGGATAAAGATAAGGCATGAAAAAAACCAAAGGCTTTTAATTGAACATGACTGTTCTGATTCAAGTGATCGAATAAGCACCTTTCCAAGGTCCTTACTAATGAGAAATCAATGACAATGCATGACCCAACAACCCCTTGCACCAATATTAGTTAAGGCAGACTCTAATCACTTGATTGAGATTCACTTACAATTTATATGTGGCTAACAGTATTAAGTCACGCCTCCTAATCAATAGTTTGTTCAATAAAGGGATGGGATGGAGCTCTCAGTTCCTTCAGAATGTCAATTACTTATCTGTTTACAGAGCACTGTTTTCAACTGACAATGAATGAATGTTACCTTTCAACGCGGTTTGTAATTATTTATCTCTCGCCGTCTCAAAGGCTACGAGCAAAGGTGTGTCATTGCCAATGGAGATTTGCTGAAGTGAAAGTATTTCTGGTTTCAACTGTGGATAGTCCTTATTAAAAATGTACTACATAAGAGCCAATAACATGTCAATTGTAAAAGAAGTGTCAAAATTAATTGATAACTATTTTAATAATCATTATTTGACTTTGATCGGTTGAATTTGATGGGTTAGCAGAGCTGCTAAACCCAGCAGAAGGGTGATGAGAGGATGGAACGCTGCACCTCCATGCTTTATCGACCTATGATGACTTGCGGAGATAAGCATGGATGCTCGGCCTCCCAATGGAGCGCTAGTAAATGTGTTAATATATGTAGCCAGGAAGGGTCTGGCTAGCTGCGCCTGGCACGCCCGTTCGAAAAGCAGCATTACACAACACTGAAATTCTGACTACTCTACATAATGATTGTTATCAAAAGGTTGGAGGAATTTTTGGTCTTGCATGTGACTGAAAAAAATGAAAGAAGAATGCTTTTCATACATTTGCCGCATGAATGACAATGCATTCTGTCAACACACGCATGCAGATTGATCGTCTAAGGAGACCAAACCTGTTTCTTATCAGCTCATTCATCCATGTGACGGACAAGGCCTACTGAGAACCGAAAAGCAGGAAACCACATTAAATGTATATAAATAAAAAAGAAAAAATTTGATACACATCATTGAAACAGATGAGGATCATTGTAATAACAAACATATTTTTAAATATTTTATAATACTGTAATATAATACATGGGTAATAAAACTAAAAATGAATATGTACTGTATAACACGTTAGCATATTGCACGTACGGAGCATCATATTTTTTCATTAATGTTGGTGTTTTTGCAAATAAAACTGGAATGTTACACAAACTATTAACAAAGGTTTGAACAGAAGTCAACGACAAAACAAGCGGAGCATCAAATTTGTGTTTTTTCATCTCATTGTTAGTTAGCAGGCGACTTCCTGGTCCACGGAGGATGACGACCAGATGGGATATGCATTTACGATGCTCGTGATGGGCGGTTGGTGAATAATTCTATTGATGCCAAATGTCACAAAAGGTCACCAAAGATATAGTCGCCCATAGATGTGGAACGGAAGGGAGCGGCCCGTATAATTCATGGATTTGGACAGTTACAATCCCAGTGACTCAGTAAAAACGATAAATAAATAAGTAAATATTGCACCCTTATCCAAATCATTACCAAAAAAGAATGTAATGAAATAATAATCATATGCAATAATAAATGTAATAAAAAAAATAATTGGTTGTTCCTTCATTCAGCTTTTCTATACAAATTTTGTGGTATTCTTATGAGTAAGGCTGCTACGTCCCATTAGTTCATGTTTTACAAGTCACACTTACTGTTGTAAAAAAAGGCACATAAAAATAAATCTAGTGACCAAAGACCACATACGGCAGCAGCACTACCGAGAAGTAGAAAAGGGGAGGGAAATCCCTTGTATATTATGACTAATTCTATAAAGATAGCCCAGCCGCCTCACAGTGTGTGTGTATGTGTGTGTAGTGTTTTGCAGATTTTTTTTAAGTATTCATATAAAAAAAAGAAAAAGAAAAATACAGCTATATCGGCATCCATATTGCATAGACGCGTTCTTTCAAAGAGATGAGCTGACTCGAAGGCTTCCTACATACCCACGGAAACTCAAACAAGGCGAGTGATTGGTTCTTTTACTTTGCTCAAAGTAAGCTTTAATGGTTAGCAACTTTAAAAAACATACAGTACCTATCTCCTTTTTCAATGTTTAAATTTGAGTTCAGTACTCTTAAGTATCTCACATTTCGAAAATATATTTCTTACATTCTTACGTACTTGTCAAACTGTAGGATTTGTTTCAAGTTAATTTAGTTTTAGCTAGTAAGCCAAGTTGATCACAATTCCGTGTCCTCACGCAAAACAGACTCGGTTTTTTTATCCACTTTGTCTTTGAACGCAGTTAAACGGTGTGAAATGTTTGAATTGTGTCTGGATTGTAATTGGTGGGGTTTTTTTTCCAAGATGGTCAGTTTGTCATTTTGTTGTCTTTGCCGTTGCATCCAAAGTTTCACTGTACAACTTTTTAGTCATCATGTTAGTACATCTAAGGCAGAGGTGTCAAGATCCAGTCTGGGAGGGCCGCTTTCCTGCATGCTTTCAATCTCTCCCGGCTGCAACCCACCTGATTCAAATGATCATCAGCAAGCTCTGTAGAAATCTGATAAGTACCCTGCTCATTTGAATCAGGTGGGTTGCAGCCGGGAGAGATGGAAAACATGCGGAACACCGGCCCTTGAGGTCTGGAGTTTGACACCCCTGCCCTCAGAAGATTGGAAAATGTTCAACTAAGAACATGTCAAGTGTCCGTCATCTTTGTGACATTAAAAAACAAAAAAAACTTGTAAGAGGCACTTTGCCTCAAAGGTCTGCTTAATAATTTAGGGGAAGAAAATCTGAAAAAAAACAATTGATGATTAAAGTAATAGACCTAGTCTAATTCCTAAACTGCTCAACTCACGAATAATGTTCCATATGCAATATTTAAATTGAGATTTTCTGCAAGTGACGCCATTTGTAATGCTAATTTGACACTTCAAATCCTTAAGATCATCCATGAGGTATGATGTGTATTGGGAGCCGTTCACTCGAAAGAGTGCACATGAGTGTCAATTACTAATCGTCAGAATCTAATTGTCAATGAGACACTGACTGCACGGAGCCAAAGAAGCTGCAGCTGGAGCATGCTAAATGAGGAAAAGTTGTTATAAAGGCAGAATATAGACAATGCGATGAAAAATCAAATAAACAAGAAAAAACATTCTCTGACGTTTGATGTTAATAATAATAATAATAATAATAATAAAATTGGCTGCCAGGATGGCCGAGTGGTCTAAGGCGCCGCGTTCAGGACCCAGTCTCCCCAGGAGGCCTGGGTTCGAATCTCAAATTTCCCCATTGTGGGACTAATAAAGGGAATATTATTATTATTATTCAATTTATTGTAAAAGGGGAGGATTGATAACAAATAAATGGCAATATCTCATATATCAATGTTATTAAAAGTGAAGAAAATGTCCTAGAAACAGGAAGTTGACGCACATGATTTGCCCTTTGCGGGCCACATAAAATGAGGTCGTGGACCAGATCTGGCCCCCGGGCCTTGAGTTTGACATCCTGTTTTAGACTGCCCCACTACCATTACTACTCTACTAACATACTGTACATATTAAACCAAAAACCAAAACATAATTCATTTTCAAAATTGTAATTTGACACAGCAGGAAAATAATGCTTGTATTTATTATTGAGGCTGCTGTTTTCACGAGTGCTGTGTAACATAAGTGGTGGACTTAGTCATTAATATCAATTTAAACACAATGAATTCGTGAATACATTCACTCGTGTTTTCGTGAATATGAAAAAGTAGGTAACAAGTCAGTAGCTGGGCCTTGCCCCCACTTCACGCTGTCGGATTAGAGGAGGAGTTTTCCCCCCATAATGTCTGGGAGGAGTCGGCTGGGTCTCCGCGCTCTCTGTCGTGTCTGGAAGCAACACGACCCGTGGAAGTAACGTACCGAGCTAACACGCTGTTTTTGTTACTTTGACACAGAACAAGTTTATATTTAGACGCTCTTTGGAGGTTTACAGTATGTTTGAACGGAGGAAACACTAAACGGTGAGTCTGCTACTTACTTTACGATCACGCGCGCTTTGTTCGCTGTCATTTAATGAACATATCGTCTCAGATTAACTATTTTGAAAGTGTTATCCAACGTTAGTGGGTGTTTTATTCAAAATTAGAACCTCTGCCTTGCTCGACAAAACATTCTGATGAACCATGTTTGACCAACAAGTGTTTCAGCGCAAGCTGAGTTTGCAGCGTTGACGCCGCTAAAACAAATTTTTATTTATACTCGCGTTAACTGTGTCCGTTCTTCCACTATGGAGTCAGTGAAATATGCTTGTTATTTTGCAAAAAAAAAAAAAAAAAGTAATTTTAAAAAAAGGTTCATAAATAAAAGTACATGTAGTGTGTAATGCAGCATGGTGGTCTAGTGGTTTTGTATATCTGCATCACGGGTCCTAAATTTGAGATTTGAATCTTCCGTGCTTGCGTGGCACACCCTATTAAAAAGTAAACTCGAAAATACTCATTCCATATAAGTATATGTTTAAAATGGTTATTTATTTATACAGTATGTGCCCTGCGAGTGACTGCAAACCACTCCAGGGTGTACACCGCCTCTCACCAAACTCAGCAATGCAAGGCTGCAGCTCACCCGTGACAAAAACAAAGACGAGCATGAAAGAAAATGAATAGGTGGATATAATGTGTATATGGGAGGTTATCCCATTCAAATATTAGCTCAGGAGCTCGTGAACATTTAGCTCATAGTAATGTCACTCTGATTTATGGGCGCATTGGCCCTTGCACTCAATCACAGGACATGACCACTAGTTGCATTAGAATGTCATTTAGTTGGTCTCTATTGTTGTTTGGCTGTGTGCTGCTTGCAAAAAGCTCTCGAGGCTCATACAGAGCCAACAAAAGGGCTCCTCCCCCCTGAAGTGAGGGGCCTGACCAGAGCAAATAGAGCCAGGAAGGGCTGCCTTCTGGCATTTAGGCCCCTTTTCGCCTTGGCAACCCTCAACTGTGACGGTTCTACATTTTAACCCACGCATGACCATGTAAAAATAAAAGCACTGGCTAATGGTTGCGAGTAATCGCTTGAAAGATTCTGCTTGGACGCCATCCAGTATTGTGTGCTGATTCTCTCTATTGGGATATTTATGTCCTAATTAGCATCATTAGTGATCGGTTTATGAGGCATTGAAGTTGTGGGAAGAACTGTTTCGTGTTTACCTCATTTGCACTGGAATTGAACGGAGCCGACACTCGCGCTGAGTAAGATGCTAAACAATGTCGGTTCGGAGAAAGCCGCCTCATTGGTTCTGCCTAGTTAATTGACCATAAAGAAATTGTAATCGACTTCCATAATTGTTGTATTTCTTGCGTGTATGTTCGTGCTCCCAGTTTTAACTGTGGAAACTAAACATGGTCGGTCAGAAGTTGTGGCACCACATTCTTATTTTTGTCTATGTGGTTCACATTTTTGAGGTGAGGAAATGTTTTCCACCACACGAAACATGATGTTTGTATTATTTCATTTTTCCTTGTGACGGCGATTGAGTGTGACCCGTAATTTCCTTCTAGTGGAAAGCACGTGATGCTTCTGGTTGTTCTCTTTTTGTGGCAGGGGGAGGAGGTCTGTTGTCAAATGTTGACTCGTGACAAAAAAAAAAAGAGGGACGTAATGTCAGCCATCTTTCTTCGTGGGTGGTCACAGACATTTGAACAGTGACATCATTACCACATGAACTTCCCTCATGCACATCACTCTTGTTGTTGATGTCAGTTCATTTTGTGTGAATTATGCATGGTGGTGCCGGTTAATAGATGATGGAAAATCACTTTTTTTTTTTCTCTTTTCATGGTCTGTGTGGCCAGCATGATTTTTTTTTTTTTTTGGGGGGGGGGTCGTTTCAACTCTTCTGCAGCCTATTTGGAAGTTTGAACCACCGTTAATTCTGTAGTCACCAATGTTTCTTGTCTTCTCCCTTCTGCATTTTTCTCCATATATGGCAAGGTGTGCATGTGACTTATCAGGCATGGCTAACATCTGTGCTCGCTTGTCACATGGTGTCCTTTAAGGTGGAGGTGGTGCACAAATCTTCCAGACTGATTTAACATGAATTCATTTGATTTAAATTCTACAATTCATTGTCCTTTTATGGCTTCCAGGTTCGTTTTGCCGTGTAGCCGGTCGAGTGAGGCCGGTGTGATGGTGACTCGTGTGTTTCTATTTTCTGCTGCTGTGGTTTGGATTCTATTTGTCTTGTGTTCATGTAGCAGCATCTGGAGAGGTTGCTATAAAAAGAAGCTTAACTAGAGGCTGCTGCTGACAGCATCTTGGCTCAAGACTTGTCATTTAGCAAGTGAAGGTCACCTAAAAGACACATGAACTGGCTTTGACCTGAGTTTGCACACAACCCTGATAGTACTGTCATGGTTTTTAGTGGCAGTAAGGAAATAGGCTTCATATTTTACTCAATGCATAATTCAGTGACTTGAAACTTTATTTAAAAGTTTCTCTTGCAGCTGAGTTTGTGGACGCATGTGTCCACTTTGAGAGGATTTACTCAGTTAAGCCACACTTTGGGTATCTGCTGCCGCACAAACAGAAACCTTCTGTCCGAGCTCAGCGGCGTGGCAAGGTCTGATCCAACAGGACAAGGTGTGCCAAGTCGTGCTCTGTTAACAGCCTCAAGCCTTTGGGGGAGATTAAAGCACACCTTCAGGGTCACCGGCAAAAAAAAAAAAAAAAAAAAGGTCGGTCTGTAAGCTGTGCAAAGAAAATGAAGACTGAAAGAGGACGGCGGCTTTAACCATTTGTCACAGAGTGCAGGATTAAAAGGTTCCAGGTGGATGATTGGAGTTGATGTAGGTGGGAAAAAAAATAGGTCGGAGGCAGCTTTTTGCAGTGACTCGCCATCTATAACATCATATTTGGTACACTTGAATCCTCTGATTTGATCAATTGCAAGATTGATATCACAAATCAAATTTCATTTTTTAAATGATAATCAGTGGTGATTGACGCTGTAATGGCGGTTGAATTTAACGCGTAATTATTTTGGTTGTAGTTTGCAAGAGTGAAGAACTGCACTGCGTCCTGTTCTTAATAAGTTTCCCAAAATAGACAACAGAAACGCCTCATTATAATGCAATGCAGTAAAACACTACGACCAACTGTAGCTAAAATTAAACATACTTGATTATTTGATCAAATCTGAGTGTCGGTTAAATTTGCATTATTATCGTTATGAAAGCATTTTCTATTGCTCTTAATTGCATCAGTTTGATTGTGCATGTCTGTACCTAATAGTGTGACCAGTTTAAGTTTAGTGTTTTTTTTTTTTTTAATTTTTATTTATTTATTTATTTTTTAGTGCTCATGTCTTGGTGCTATTATATGCTTTAAGTTTCTTTTCTTCCCCCTCCAGAGATAAATCTGCCAGCAAGTCAAGAGGGCTTTCTCTTGATGGGGGGGGGGGGGGGGTCTGAAGAAAACATACTTAAGAGATCTAATGTCGGTTACAAGAAAATCTGTGCACACGAAGAAACAATTAAGGCTATGATTTATGGAAATTTACAACTGCAGTAAGAAATCCTGGTGCATTGACACACATATATTGAAATTGATGGCGAACATTTTCGAAGTGTCTTATTGTGAAGCACATTTGTGTTTCTGATTGCTTTTCCTATCCAACATGTTTGCACATTCTGTATGCTAAAGCAGTAATCTTGTTTACACGTAAATGTCCTTCCATGCACTGGCTCAGTGGCTTAAATCCGGCTCACAGGTCGATCACGGTGACAATAAAAATCATGATTGATCCCTACTTACTTTGGTCCAGTCGCCATTAGGTGTCACTTACGATCCATATTGGAAAGGCAAACACAGCTGGTGCGACGGCCAAAGTGCTCGCCGAGTGTTTCACTTGGCGCCGTGTGTCTTGTATTATTCCTCCATGATGGATGGTGCAAATTCACATTTACTCCACCATGTCCCACCTGCTCTTCGCTTGGGTGGAGATGGATAGATTGAGTTTCCATCTTGAAGATAAAAACTAGAAAGTGTGCGTTTTATCTGTTATGTCACACATTCACCTCAGTCGGAGTATTTACATAACCTCTCAGTATGAATTATGGTTTGGCCATTTATGATCCATCCATCTATTTTCTATGCAGCCTATCCCTTTTCAGGGTCATAGCAGATGCGGTAGTTTGACAGCTGACAATGTGCATGGCGCACTAACTCTGGATGGGTCGGAGGGTGATAGTGAAGTGAGCAGTAAAATTGACCCACCCGCCACTTGTTGTATGAAAGTCAGCCAATACATTGCATCTTGCGAGATTATTTTTGTTTTCACTGTGGGCAAGCCGTTAATATTTCCATATTATCGGGTTATTTGCAAAATGACTGTAAACTCTTCATATGTGGAGGGGTGGGGCACTTGGCGCACATGAAACCATTCAGTTTAGGTGTGTACCCAGATTAAGTTGCGTGCTAAGGATTTGTTTTCTCATTGTTGTTGAGTTTGGCTTTGGCGGAGCCAAAAGGCTAACAACAAACAATTTACTGTCTGATGTTGCTGTGTAACGCGCAGACCTCCGGTCTGGCTGGATAATCTTTGTCTTGATTACCGCCTACCAGATTGTACAATTTCCTTAATGAATGTCCTCCTACACATGGCTCAGTTGGCATTCATACGTCATTAATTGTTTACAAAGAAATGGAAAAGGATGAATTGTATAATATGACCACAGAATTATACAGTAATTAGTCAAGTTTTTTTTTTTTCAAATCTGTTATTAGTTAGTGGTGAGCTCTGAGATCATAAGTGATCAGTTGTACTTGTACCTGTTCACGAGCACGCTTCAGTTAACATCACAAGACATCATGTTCTCATTTTGACGAATCCAAAGTTCTTCGGAGAGCCTTTGGCAGCCGTTGTTTCAGTTTTGTGTTGAGGAGCCTCATTAATACACCCCTCTCAGTCCCGCCCACTCTCCACTTGAGCAGGAGGTGGCTTGATATCCAAGCCAGATAATCTCTTTTCTTGATTTCTCACTCCCCAAGCTTTGTCATGTTGGTTCAGTCGTTTGGCACCCGGCCAGTGTCAACACATTCTGGTCCCTGGCTATCCCATATTGACTCTCTGAACATGCTCAATTAACTCTCTTTCCTAAAAAAAAAAAAAAAGAGGTGAATGTAACCAAAGATCGTGTTTCCTGGAGCGATACAATCATCGGGCCTTGTTTGGCTGTCAGGCCTCAGCTGTCAGACGGAAGAGGATGTTAGCTCATTGCAAAGAACGCTACGATAAGAACACTCATCTGTCATCTGTTTGCAGTCACCAGGGAGAAAAAGGCTGCAGTATACATCACATGGGCACCTTGCCTTATACCAAGGGGATGGGACCGTTTTCCTCATGACAGCTGCACTAAATGCATGAAAAATGTGATGCAATAATGAAAGCAATTCCTCTGAGGATTCATTTGTTTTTTGAATTGCATTGCGGCACTGATGAAATTCTCTTTCAGGCTACGCGTAGGCTTCTCACTGCTGCCTAACATGATGCCCAAACACTACACCAGCTTTCTTATCTCACACAAACATCCAGTGCGCCACTATGCCGCTGGCAGTGCCAAAACACTATCTCTCTTCTGCTCTTGCATAAGAGCTGTTTCAAGTAAAGGTGTGCTCCGTTTGCCCAAGGGAGCGCGGGAGATCCATCTCCCTCACTTGCTCACTGCACCTGCGCGGCTAAAGAAAACACTACCTGATGAAATTCATCGTTCAGTTTGCTTCTGTTGTGTGTTTGTAGCGTTCCTTGAGCTCGTTATTGCTATTGTAAATGGCAAACACACATGCATGTATGCTGTGTTTGCAGGCGACGCTACAGGCTATTTATGGCACTTGACATTCAACGGTCATTGGAGAAGTTGACTTCTAATTTGTCTGCAGCTCTGTGCTAATGTTATTAAAGGACGTGCGGTCCGGGGAGCGAACCGCTTTGTTTAGTCTGTTCTCGTCCTGTCGCTTCTTTCCGAGCACAACTCATTTGGTGTCGTTTGCGGGGATAATTTACATTAATTCAATCAGATCGTCAATTTGTCCATTTGTCTGTTTAGTATGGAAGTCCGGAGGTAGAGGATGGAAACATATTTGGTGGCTTTTCCAGATGTTTCAAAGTGTCTGCAGTTTAGACTGACTCTGTGTGGTAAGAATGGAAGACATGACTCATAACTACAAGGGATGTGCAAAGAGAACCGGTGGATGTGTGTATTTGGGGAAATCACTCAGTGTGGATGAATAAGGGCTGCTGTGGCTCACTCGTGAAGCGTTCCATCTCTCGGAGAAGGAAATGACCTCACGCCAGTGTCTGCCGACATTAACACTTTGAACAAAAAAAAGAAAAAGAAATAAGGTAGTATAAAGTCAGTGAATATGCCGATAATGTTCTATTGTCAAACATGAACCAAATTTCACATTTCAAAAAGTCCCAAATTTATAATAATGTGTTTTGAAATAAGTGATTAGGAAATGAACACTAGGAAGTTGATTTTTTCTTTTTTTTTTTTTAGTTCATACACACAATACACACCACAGAGCAACGTGCAGTTCACGTAACAACCATGAAGAAAAGCAGCCATGGATGTAGGAGGTGTCACCATCACAATCTTATCTGCTATTCATGGTATGAAAATGTCATTGGCTGTTTTGGCACTCCTCCATCTGCACGGCATGTCAAGGATTACTGCAAATTAGAGACAGACAGACTGAAGAGATGCACCAAAAATTCGGCCACTTATCATTTTCGGACCTAGACAGTTAATCACCGAAATAAACACAAGCAAAAACCTTTAAAGCCTGCGCGCTAGCTTCTCGGCAGACTAAACAATGCAAACCTTGAAAATCATGGGGAGTCACTCAGAATAAAAATAGCGTGATTTTAAAAAAACAAAAAAACAACAAGGCATGCTTCCATGGTAGCCCTTGATGCATTAGGCCCTCAGGGCGAGAACGCAGCCTGGTCACAGAGCACTACCTGCCTCTCTAGCGGCAGAGCAAACGTGTGCATCTCTAGGAAGGAACCAAAAAGCTAGCACTTAAGCTGCATTTACTCTGCGGGGTACGATGCTCACTTCACTTTTTTTAAACAGATCTTTTTATGTACTTGTCCACAAGAATTTTTGTTTTTGCCTGTTTATGTGAATGGAATGCATCTGACGTGACACGCACACATAAAACACAACATCATGCTGGGCAGTGTTTACGCAAGTAATGGCCGCTGTTGCACACTCCGCAATGCTTCCAAATCCGACTAGAACCCAACCATGAAAAAAAAAAAAATATTCAGACAGTTCGTCACTAACACCTTCACATCAGGCCATTTTTTTTTTTCGCGTGAACTGTGCAAATCTGTATTGTGTTCTGTTCTGAGGCTTCTCATACCAATATATTGCAATGTATTAACTTTTTCAAAAAAATCAATTTAAAGATGGTATTTCAGTCAGCTACATATTAATGTGGCCTGGGTCAGATTTTGAAAAAAAAAAAAAAAAAAAGTAAATCACAATTGTACTCTTTACACATTGTGGAAAAAAAAAATCCAATAAATGTCACATATGGGCAAACCCCACCCAGTATTTCTCTATGTCTGTCCGTCTAAATCACGTGTGACAGATAAAAGAGTTAAATGATAGCTACAGTTAAATAAAAGCGAAATAATTTCTGGATAAATGATGTGTGTGATCCATCGACTCTTGACAAATATCTGTCTGGTTGACCCGCAAGCGTGCAATGAAGGTTATTGTCATTCATCTTCCTAGACAATACAATCAAGAAGTCATGATCTTATTTTCACTTATATTTTGTTGTTTTGGGGATTGATGGAGCCTCAGCTCTTTGCCTCTGTCTGACAGAGACCTTAACTCGAAAAAATTATTCTAATAAGTGATATTTTCTTTTGAGTTTATTGCCATTTTCTTTTTTGGATGCTACTGCGAGGATCCAGCAGCAAGCCCTGTGGTCTGCGCCTCACCTCCACTTGGAAACTTGTGGTCGCCTTCCTGTGCACTAATAACAACGTTTTAGGGCGCACACGTCCACATTAGTCTTCAACTAATAATAACAATGTAGAGACGTGCCAAGATCTGGGTTTTCCTGTCAGCTGAGACGGTTGTTATGGTTCAAGGACCCGAGTGAAAGCTGTACTTATGCAGTCATGTTATATTAATGGCCTGTGCGTATCATTGCTCTCGCTGGATTTTCCCTTTTTCCGATGCATATACTCGCTTACAGATGAGCGTTCTAGTTTCCCACTGGAAGTTTGATAAAGTATGTTTTAGTTTTGAGCACTCTAAATTTTGTTTGTCGTGTTGTCCAAGTGGCATTATTCAGTGTGGACAGGGTGAAAAGGATGTCTTAAAATGTTAAGTTTAAAAAAAAAAAAAAATCCTTAAAAGAATATATATATATTTCAACCATCTGGAAGGCATCCCTTCTTCTTTCTGATCTTTTTCACCAACATGCTTTACTCTGTGACTCCTGGTAAGCCATAAAATATTTTTTTGGCCTGCCACTGGGGGACCAGGGCCAAAACACATACACGGCATGAAAAATACCAGAACTTGAGATCTTGTCTTTAATGCAGGGGTTCATCACAACCAATTTGATGCAGTCTCCCCCTGTTTCAATTTCTGTTGTCTGTCATGATCATTGTGGAGTCAGATAATGTGCGAATGTCTGACTTTATCCAGCAACTTTCTGCCTTGCACGTTTTCAAGCATGAAGACATCCTAGAATCTCTGCCTGTTCTGCATGTCCACGAGCAGATGAGAAGAACAGAGGATGGTTTGTAATCAGCCGTTCGCCTCAAGGGTTAAGTATCCATCCTTTTTGCCTTCTAAGCCCTCCCCCTTATTAGGAGGGGAAGGCTGTGAATAAATACCACCCTTGTCCTCTCATAATGGAACAGCTTGACCTCTCATGACCCCTGCTGGTAGCGCATCTGCCTGTCCAATCCCACCAACAGCGTCCTATGGGACATAACCAAGCTGCCACATCTGCCCCGCAACCTATAATTCAATCGCTTCTGGAATTTATTTTACTGATTTAAGAATAAAAGCGTGGTCAATAATGAAGGTGTTGTTTTAGACTCCATCTTAGTTGTTTTTTTTGCCTCTCTAGTGCAGATGATGACCGCATCATGACCAAGAATCTTATTGATATTCTGGTTCTGATTTGAACAATTTTGGCATATCATTTAGTGTCATTTGTAAAAGTGTCGCACATACGGCTAACTTTCTGGTTCTTTGCTGAGACGTGTCATGCGCGAAAAAGCTTGTTGCTGTGACATCACCAAGTATTGACCACAATCCTCTGTGGCAAAGCCCCGCCAAAGTGAGTAAATATGATTGCAAAACGTTATCTCTTCATGTAAAGGCACTCGCATAAGTCAAAAAACTGGTTTTGGTGAGAAGATTGCGGCCTTTGTTGCTTTGTTTATTTCAACGCTGCTGGTTAAACACAACGCCGCTTTGTGGAACACCTGCTCCGGATTAGAGTTGAGAGCGGCTCCCAGCTAATTACTCGTGATAATTCCCGCAGTGAACCTTAATCTTAACTCCGGCCATTTTGACTGCTTTCAGACTGAGCTGTAAATTGTTGAAATTCAAATCTGTTTCCTCTTGTCGGAAAGACGGATTAATCGACCCTACATGTTAACACTGGCACACATTCTTTACCGAGCTAGTTTAAACCACTAACGTGGCATTTCATTTCCCAAATCTCAGCACAGCCTTTGTTTCATCTCTGTAAATTGAAAGCTATCCATATTTTATCAAACAACCTCCAGTACATTCCTTTTGGCCATGAATTCAACCAAAGCAGATAAAACAATGAGTCCCTCTTTTGTAGAGATGAGTCAACTTAGGCAAGGTCTTTTATTCAGACCTACTGCAACATGTTGACTCAGACGTCCATGGTGGCCCAAAGTGGAATAAAATTAGTGTGTCTGCGTATCTCATAAGCAGCTGTCTCGCCAGTTGTTGCTTCTCCAGAATGCCAGGCTTCTCACATTTCTGCCTTATCCGAGTTGTAAACGTCCTATTGACAGTCTTGATAAATCATGGCGTGTATTTTACGTCAACCTCATCTGGAAGGTGCAATAAAGCCAACCTTGATAACGGGAGTGATGATTTAAGCAAAGCCTTCATTGCTTTGGCCTTCATCAACCTTTGATCGACAATTGCTGTGGGGAAACACACATGCTTGATTCCAAGATGCTGTCTGATCTGATGGATATTTATGTAGCAGTCCAGACCGTGGTGCTGTATTGCTTGATGGCAACCTGCTGCTTACCACATTTTCTACGAGGGGTATGCTCAAAATATTGATACTTGTATACTTAAGTACCATACAATAGACGTAGTACTCCGGCTCCATGTGGAGTTGTCTCACATAAGAATGGCAGGCCTGCAGAAGAGATCTATTTAAAATGTTATTAAAAACAAAAGAAATGTGGCGTCTAACCATATGACAGGTCTTAAACCTTTGCATTTTGGCTAAAATATTGAAGGACGCCAATAAATGTTTTCCACATGAAAGAGGTGTGACGCTCGGTCATCCGGGAGGGGCTCAGAGTTGAGCCGCTGCTCCTCCGCATTAAGAGGAGCCAGGTGAGGTGGCTCGGGCAACTTGTCAGAATGCCACCTGGACGTCTCCCTGGTGAGGTGTTCCGGGCATGTCCCACTGCGAGGAGGGACCGAGGACACGCTGGAGAGACTATGTCTCCCGGCTGGGTTGGGAACACCTCGAGATTCCCCAAGAAGAACACTATTTTCCGCTATCAATTGTTCAAAAGTTGAGGAAGGCACCAAAATAAGTTGGCTCACTTCTGTGCAACTACTTCAAAAGTTATATAAATGAAGAACTACAGAAATCAGAATGATTTCCATTGTGAGGCTGAAATCAGAGGGTTTGAATATTTTTTTTTTTTTTGTCTCTTAACAATTACTTAACAATGATTAAAAAAGGTGTTGATTAGTTTGAAAATTAATTTAATTTATATATTTTATTAAATAATTTGTTATATTTCACCAAGAGGAGCTCTTCAATCTTGTTGTACACTGAGTACAATGACAATCGAGGGCATTCTAATTCTGTTTAATGGATTAATTTCGACACCGGTTTTGACGTTGCCGTTTATCTCAAAATCTTTGATGAGGTCAGTGCAGTCACTTGACAGAAAACTTATTTAGACCCGCGAGTGCAGTAATAGCCCCTAAAGGCCAGTGAGTAACAGCTCCTTTGCTATTATGACCTTGACCATGATGAGCAAAGCAAGCAGGCAGTGTCAGTCTATTTCACCACCCGTAATAGCCTCCCAACGTCATCTTGGCTTTCACTGTCACTGTTTAAGACTTTGGCACGTGTGACTGATGAAAGCGCTGAGCTTGCAACAATCACGCCGACCTGCCAGTTTCCTGTGCTGACGTTCCTCAGCTTCTGATTTTCATGGCTTTGTTTTTCCGGCTCATTTTCCTGTGGCCTAAATCAGGCCCTCGGGAGATTAATCCAGTCTGTATTTGGACTGGCTTTAATCTGTACATTGGCCTTTATTATAAGCCATAACAGAAGCACCATTGCAAGATCAACGTATGTCTCGCGCTCTCTAGTCTTTGATTTCCACGTCACGTGCCAGTGATCCTCCATTCCCTCCACTAGGACTGAACTAGTTATAGTTTTTGATCCAAATTGTGATTCCAGAAAATTCATGTGATCGCCAAAGCTTAATTTTTTTTCTCCCCCTAGCACTCCTGACTGACCCAGTATGTGTTGCATCAACTATAATCTCACACATAAACACCGTCACTTTCCTCTCCTGCAACGCTCGCTTATCAGAATCAAATCATGATGGCACCGGGACATAGTAAGCATGCTCCACCAAAACCGAAACAGTTACATCCAGGATGAGGCGTTTAGAAGGTAAAAAGTGTATACTAGTTACTATTTTAAATGTTTATATTGTTTATGTATTTGCGTGTCATTTTTATTTCATGACATAAAAGTATAAACGTGGACTTATGTTTACATGAAAATGCAAAATTTGAATTAAAAAAAAACTGCTCAAAGATTCTATCTGCCCCCTTTAGCAGAAAATAATGACTTCTCACATTTAAACAACTTGTTACTCCCATTTTAATTTTTACACTTATATCATGCTCGGTACTTTTAATGTAAAGGGATTATTTGAAGCAAGTTAGTCTATGACTAAAATATGAAAAACAATTTACATATGATCTTACATTCTTTTGTAATGAACATGTAAAACTCAGAACATCTTTGGTTAAAATATAAAATAGATGTTTACATATGTTATTACATATGAAAGCAAGCAGTAGTTCTGGATTTATTGAACCTTGTAAAAAAAAATAAAAATAAAATGTGAAAGGATTGCCGCCCTTACACATCGGAGGATTTTTGAGTGAAAGCTTTTAATGTTCTGATGGTATGATGCAAGTTTCTGACACATTTGTTACTCTTACTCTATATTGTAAATATTGCACTCAATTAGGGAAAACAGAAAATCATAAATTGAATCGCAATCACCGTCAGGAAAAAAAAGCAATTCAGTATTTTCCTGAAATCATTTAGTGACAAATGTTGCACAGTTGCATTTTTGGATCGAGGTTAAACTGGGCTGCAAGGAAAGATGCTTTTGGGGACCTTTGTGTGTTAAGACAATGACAAACTCCTGCTGGCGTCACACTTCTTCAACAATGCAGAGAGGGATTAATGTATGTCTGGAACGCGTATGATGGATGAGCCCCCCCCCCCAAAAAAAAAAACGCATTTTATATAGCCTCTAGGTGCCTGAATGCAGATGGAGCTCTTGCAAGTGTGATTTCTGCTAGCATAGCAGGTGTGTTTGTGTGTTTTGGGACAAAGCCACAAAGGGTTTGGCCTACTAGCCCAGATGCTGCGGTATGCACCAGCCACGTGTCACTTTGGCTGTTTAAAAAGAAAAAAAAAACCTGCTTTTAGCTTGTTACTATCTCTCTGGGACTCTTTAAATGATTGGTGCTGTCCATGAATTCAGGCCCGTGTGTTGCCATGTTTCCACTAAGCAGTCAGTTTTGCCTTTCAGTTTTTTCCCATTGTCTTGCGAATATGTCAGCCCACCAGTGGACTACATTAAATTTATGGAGCATAATGCAGTCAACCAAGCTTTATGCATTGCTTAAACCGCTTAGCCATGCCTCAGTGTTTGTGTGACGGTGACTGTTTTATTCATGTTTGTGAACATTGATTACCATTTATGCCCGCGCCCCTCTCCCTAATCCCCGCGCTTCCATTGTTGCTATGAGACCTGTGGTGACAGTGTTGGACCTCCAGCATCCGAGTCTCATTATGATGCACTGGTCAATGATCTTTGATGGATCTTCCTGAGGGAATTCCGAGTCGGTCTCACCGCAGAGCACTATAGTGGCTTTGCTAATGAGTAAGTGAATGATATTAATCGCCCCTAGCTCACACTTCAGTGTAATAGATGATCCTCACAAAGTGCAGCCTCAGCCAATTCCTGCGGAGTCACACTTTAATGTGCCGCATGAACGGAATAAAGTCACAACATTGTGGATAATGAAATGGTTTTGTTATTGTATTGTAGCTAATCTTCTTTTCATGTTGCTCCATCTGAACTGAAGTTACTTTTTTTTTTTAAAGCTTTATCAATGAGTAGTTGTATATCCACTGTATGCCACAAAGCTCATGTGTGCATGTTTTCCATTCTGCCTCAGGGTTTCTTATCTTCCGGAGATTTCATAGGCACGGCATATCACGCACCATATTTCTTTAACCACATCCGTCATTCGTAGGATTTTCTCCCTATCGTCTTCAAAGCAGCCAGCATGCTCTTGCTTTGGTTCCACTCTTGAGTAGACAATGTGGCAATGGCGTGAAACCACTGGGTTGAGATGTGCTGCTCATCTTTGATGGCGGAATTGTACGAAAATACAGCAGGATGCATTTGTGAGCTCTTTTCTCATGTTTTAAATGATTCAAAAATAGGTTTTTGGGTGTTAATAACTTACAGCGCAGTGCAAAATGTTTTATTATAATGTTAATAATGTTTTATTGTTTATGTATTTCACACTATAAAAAAAAATAAACGTGGTTCAAAACCTAGCGTTGGGATTGGTAATTACTGATTTATTTTCAAACTCAAGATCGATTTTTCTAATTGTTTTCCTCCAATATGGATTTCTTTCAAAGACTGAATGTGTGACATCTTACCAGTATTCACATCAGCATTATTTGACTCAAATGTTTTTGTCATTAAGCCTATAAAGTAGAATTATCACGCTGGCACCGTGTGTTGATAGCATTATATTCATGCACAGATGTTTAATTGCATTAAAATATGCTCTATAGCCTGCCAGACTGAAAAGTGTGCTGTGTAAGTTTGGAGCAAATTCAAGACTGCTCTGTGTATTTAACCTTCAAACTGACCTTCTGCTGGCCAATAAACTTGTTAAATTAGCCGATTTGAACTCAATGCCTTACGGGAATCTGAGACATTGCTCTGCATCCTTTTTCTAGTGTAACCTATACATCCCTCTGCCCCTGCAAACAGGTTATGCTTGTTAAATGCATGCACAAACCCGTGAGTCTGTAGCTGGATGCGCTGCCCCTGAAGCCAATTAGTCTCTAAACAAAGCATCACCACAGCTTGCAGCATTTTTATCCTCTTTACATTTGAACAACTGTCACTTTAGTAAATCCTATGATCTCTCTTGATATAAACAAAGTGATGTTTTGCAATGGAACACTGACTACTACACACTAACCAATGCATTTTGAGAAACAGAATTATTTTGATATATCGCGGAGCTCGATTGGTGAAAAGAAACAAAACAATAAGCGGGTTTCACCCAACGGACCAAAAAGCTCGACCTCCGACCCCGGTTCAAAGCAAACTGTTCATAAGGGAATCCCATCAGTTCTTAACCCTCCATTCTTTATGACACTCTTATCGTTCATTGAAGCATCTGGACACTCCAGAGATTTGAGTCCTTATTTGTGGGTGTATCAGACTACTTGTCTTTGCAAACAAGACTAATCAGGATCAATTTATGGGCCTCCATACTCATGCGTCTTTTACAAAGTATATCTGACTGCAGTCCCGCTCGGCAGATCATAGCTAAATTGTTTCGAGGTAGTATTAGCATGCTGAATGAATTCCCATACTTCTGCCCCAAACTGTCCTCCATTTGTCAGGCCAGGTCCCACGAGCATCACCGCCCGCCCCCAGTGGGATTTTGTTTTCATTAAACAGGGATTATTGAAAGTAATCTGTGGCTAAATGTGGCATAATTTAAAATTGGCCCGGATTTTTACGAGCTGTAACTGTTTAACACGTTAATCTAGCAGATAAACTGCAGACATGACTTGTTTTGCTAAGTTTGACTTAGCTAATTAGCGTCGTAATTTTCTAGCATAGGTTATCACACTGGTGTTAAACTCAAGGCCCGGGGGCCAGATCTGGCCCGCAAACTTGTTTTATGTGGCCCACAAAGGACAAATCATGTCCATCATTTTCTTCTCTATTAACATTGAGATATGAGATATTTCCATTTTATTTGGTACCAATCCTTCCCTTTTAAAATAATTGAAAAAAAGTTGAACAAACAACAATTACTTACTGTCTGCTGAGTTCAAAACTGGCTTTTCATCAATTTGTTGTGTGTATGTGATAAGGTACATTTATATAGGTTCGTATTCATGACGACCCTGTGAGGGAAACCATAACTACGATGTGGCCTGTCCACAAAAATGAGTTTGATATCCCTAGGTTATCAGGATACAGGGGAATGTTTTCCTTATTGGCAGACTATTAATTTCAAATTTCAGGTAGTCTCATAAAAATGATATGATAGCTAATTCCCTGTATCTCAATGGCATCTGCAAAATATGCCTGTCTGGTTACCAGCTAAAGGTCTTTCCACGAGGTAAAAAATAGAAGATGAGTCACAATCATTCATGGTCTGGAACAAGCTTTTGAAAGTTTTTTTATTTGTCTTGGCAGAATTTTGTAATTGGATTTAATCAAGGGTCTCAACATTTGGCTAAACAGACTGGCTTGAGCACCTGCTCGGTATGAATATGCATCACCGTGGTGCTCTTTGCCTTCTTTCTGTCTCTTTTCATGCATCCTACTCCCACCAAGTGTGTTGTTCACTAACCTTTGAGCAGACAAAAGGCTTTGAGAGCAGACCAGACTCCTCTGCATCGTCTATTGTATGGCGAACAATGTTGTTTAGCTCCGATGAGTCCTGCTGGACCTCATGTTGTCATGTCAGGCAGCAGGCTGATAGATGCCTATTGCACAGCTGCTCATACAGCGTCGTTTGGATATGACTTTGTAAAGGTGTTTCGAAAAAGATTAATTTAAAGTAAGGATAATGTGTCATCGGATCTCAGGATTCCCCTCAGACTTGATCGAAAATGCCACCAATATGTACTACTCATCTAGCCTGGTTTTGGAATGGTAAAGGACGCATATTTCTTGTAATTCTTGATCTGACACGATACAATCTGACTATACAGAAACCAAAAAAGTCTTTCAAAGTTCCATTCTCACACCGGCTAATGGACAAAACTCATTTAATCCAATCAAAATTCGGATTAAAATTATGCTCGGATATACTCATGGACACAAAAATATTTAGCGGATTAAAACTTGCTTTTTCATGCATCGTACTTTCCATCGGAATAAATTATTTGGACATGCGCAGATTGACCAATTGATACTGGAAATAGTTCTTGTAGAAGAAGAAGTTCAAGTGACTTCAGTGTCTACTTTATTCACATATTTTTCCCGTTTGCGCTGTTCCGTTGCGTTAATATTTCCTCATGTAGCTGCAAATGTACCAGTTCAGTCTTGCGCATGCCATAATTCCCTGACTCTGCTTCTACGAACTTCTGGCAATAAGGTGTGTACTGACGTCATACGCGTGCACAATAATGACGGTTTGTTCCGACATTTCGGAAGAAATGTTTTCATGTGCGCCGAACGGATTATCAATAGACGTAAACTACCCCTCTCGTTTGGAATATTACGAATTGGGTGTGTACAGAAAGCATTTTTATTCAGATCAGGCATTTTTTTAATGCAGCCATTGTCACTTTTTGTATTCCTCTCCAATATAATCTGTTTACAAATCGACAAATAGCAGTCTGTATGGCCCCCCCCCCCACTCCCCAGTTATTTCGACAAAATGCAACAAACTGTGTGACATCACATAATGAGCTGAACTGTAGATTCACCCAGCCGACTCTTGCGAGAGTGTTGATAGCTGCTGTAGCAAACAGTCTTGCACTCGCTAAGAAACCATCACTCCCCCGCTGGTCCTGTGCTGTGCTCTGCTGTGGCCGAACTCAATTATGTGACCACAGTAATGCGAGCCATAGACAAATGGAGGCGTGCGTGGAGTTTTAAACCACCGGTGGTCTTGAGTGCGTCTCCACCAGGGGACGGCTTAGTCACAACATTTCAAAAGCATCTCCCGAATTCCACTAACAGGGAATGTTCGGAGTCTTTTTTTTTTCTTGGGGACAACTTGCTGTTTTAGCCCCAAGAAACAAGAAACTTGTCGTGTTGCAGACTTTGTTTCCTGTCAGTGTTGACTAACCACACACAGACTCCGTCTGCCATGTAGCTGGCCACCTTGGCCTCCTAGTGGGCTTATTGTGCGATTTCGGATCAGACAAGGGCTCCAGTCATTGCGCCCTCCCCAGTGCCTGTAAGGCAACGCTATAGCCACTCCACGCCTGCTTGTCTCGCCCAGTCGTCTCAGACGGCTATGGAAAATTGCCTTGGCTGTAGCCAGTCATGCATCCTCCTCCAATCCAAGCCAACGGAAAAGCAGGGCTTCTATACCATGTAGGAAAAACAACTGGCAGGAGTGGAGGCTCTTAATTGATGGAAGCTATAAAGAAAATTCTTCCTTCTCTGACTGAGAAAGTGCTTCTGTTGAGAAGTTTTCCCTCGCTGTTCTGCTGCTTTCTTTGCCTGTGTTCCGTTACCCAGGGTTACCCCAGGAGGATTGTGATTCGCCAATTCCTCAGAGCGGGGAGGGAGTTTCCACGTGTCTTCCCGTGTGCGTGTGTGGTTGTGTGTGAGTCAAACGCAGCGTGTGTCTGTTGCCTTAAGACTCAACAAGCCTTCATGGGGAGAATCCACTTTAAGGTGACAGAACAGCAGCGAGAGTTCGTCTTTGCAATCTCTTCAAAGAGCTTTTAGATTAAAGGTCGGTGCAGCAGAGGTAAGGCATCTTATGGGCTCTTGTTATAGTATCTCCCGCTCCCTTTTGTTTGTCGTGGATTAAAAGGTGGCCGGGGTGGTCCGGTTGCCTTTGTGGAATCCTCTTGTTGATATTCGCAGGGTTTTTTTGCATGTGTGAATTATTGCACTGAGTCCAAACAGTTATCAGAACGCCACCTTGTGTTTTCTTGTACAGATGCAAAGCTTTCATTGTTTTCTTGTACGCAAATATAATGAAAGGCCCTGAAACTTTATGACTTGTAGTGTTCCTCATGCCGAGGTTGTCAAGCCAGATTTTAACCTAAAGAAGCTTGACAAGCACTTGTGATTGGTCCGACTGCATCCACCACACAGTATTGTCGACTTTTCAGTGAGTGATTCATACAATGGCAGTTGTCATCATGATGGGGTTCAAATTACAAAAAGAAAAAACTGACGGGGACGGCCTGCTCATTGGCGCCTTGTTTCATGATCACATCTGGATGAATTTTGTACAAAACGAATGAATGCCGTTGTTTTGCACAAGTTTGCCGTGTCTGAAAGCTGGAAAGCACTCCGCTCCTTCATAAGCACACTTGAGAGAAAGTACTAAGAGGCGGGTCTCGCAGTCTGTGATTTGACAGGAAGAAAGCTGCGCAACTGTGTAAACAGTCACTAGTAATAGCAAATGACCTCATTGTTTCGAGTTCACAGCATCTTTGCTCGTTGTTTGCTCATGTGAGTACTTAAGTTATTCACGCCGTCAGTTGCTTCATTATCATCAATTTCATGTTTTTAGGGCTGCAACTATCAAATGTTTTGGTCTTCAAATTCTAGTGAATATATTCAGGTGTTTGGATAAAAAAATAATTTGCTTGGTTAATGAACAATTATAAACACAGGAGAAAAAAAACACATTTCCACTTAATCATTAACAACCAACTGTTTTTTAAATTTTAGATAACATTTTAATGTTAAAATTTTAATTTGCACAGCAGCACACTATTTTCCTCTCTAGAAACATTAGTGAGATTTTAACAAATATCTTCTTTGAGACAAAGTGACGTCAGAACCACAGTAGCGATTTTGTCGCCACACATGAGTAAGCCAGGTTTGTTAAAAAGTCATCTGTAGGGACGACAATTGCGTCAGGCTGTCACCATCAAAGTGTGCAATCATTTCCGTTCATTGAACTGCCTTTGAAAAGTAACCCGACTATATTGGGCACTTGAACGCTGCCCGCCGCTAACTCTGATGCCCCTGCTTAACACTGTGTCAGCTTAATGAAGTTGTTTTCCTTTCTTTTTCTTTTTGCACCTTTAATTAGCGATTTAAATGTTACTTCGGGACAATGTTGTGTTGTTGACAGTTTGTGACGGCAATATCAAACGCAACCTGGAAGATGAGTAATGTCAGCCATTACACCGAGGCGTTACTGTCCATATATTATTTGGTAAAGTACGTTTTGTTTTTTGTTTTTTTCATAAAAATTGTCCTTCTCACCGGGTTGACTTCTTCTTCCTGACATTGTACAAAAATGCCTCCAGATACTCAAATTACTCAATGGATTGATTCAGCCCTACACAATATTATAAATGTTCTGCTTTTGTGATCTTTCTTGGAGCCCAATCAGGTATAGCTAGCAAAGTACTGGGGTATTGGCAATTTTGAAAACTGCACGATATTGCATGGGTGGCGCTCTGGAATGGAGGGAATGCCTTACTTGCCAAGCTTCTGTGTCGCAAGCTTCCTGCTCCACTTATCTTCAAGGTTAGATTCAATGACAAAAAAACGGTCCGATTTGAATCGGTGTGTTGCTTTTCCAGTTGCACTGTGGCTTTGTTTAAGGAAAATTCACTTCCTAAACCAACTGTTTGTACCGTGTTGAAGTGGAGCCCGAATCCCCAACTGCAGACCCAACACACAGTGCCAGACTAAACATGAAGCTTACGTGGGAGTTTTTCAAGGGTAGGGGGAGAAGAATGCCAGGTCACAGGGTGTCTCGAGGAGCGTCGGGGTCCCTTGGCCCCTGAGCAGATGGCCTGTAGGAAATCCATTGAGAAGAGCAGAGGTTGAAGGGGAAGAAGGAAGGAGGGAGGGTTCAGATTCAACGCCGTGGTTGCAGCTAAAAGGCAGACTTGTCTTGTATGCCTCAAAAGTCGCACAATAGTCCAGTTCAAGTCACAGCAGAAGGCGAACGTGTGTGCCTTTGGGTTTGGCACGCCTTCGAGCCTTTCACTCAGCTCTGTTCTGCCTGAATTAACTTTGCAAGGAAAGTGTCAGTGGCAAAAAAAAAAAAAAAGCCCCTTGTTGTTTTGGCAGCTGCTTTCATCGTCTTTGCACCCAACAACCACTTTGTCGCAAATTAGTTGTCATGAAAAGAATGGTTGGATGAATGATGTTATTAAGCATGTCTAGTCTAGATGAACTAGTCAACTGTTATCGGACTCGAGATGGTTGCTAATGCACACTACGCACATAAACATAATCGGTTCAGATTCTGGAGCCCATAAAATTCTCAATTCTGATTCTTAGGGGACAGGGTAAAAAAAGTTACATGGTTTAGATTAGGGCTGCCAAGATTAGTCGACTAACCACGACTTCGTCGATGATCAAGATCGTTAACAATTTAATAGTTCACAAGTCATTTATTTATAGATTTAATTATTAGGCGCTTTGCTTTTCTCTCAAAACTGCCTCATCTTCCGCGTTCCCGCTGACTGACATTGACAGAAGCCCTTAACCCTTCTCCAAATTTGAATTCATTAAACGTTATAGTTTTTATCACCTTGTGAACGTCACATGACCTAACTCATAAATCGTGAGCAGTGATTGGTCGTTCCCTGAGCAGCTGTGATGTCATTTTCAGTCGACAGCAAACGGTAAAATGGCCGTCCCCTGAGAAGGATTTTGGATTTTCCACAAATGAAATATGAATCCGAATATCGCGTTGAGACTAGCGAGGCCACATATAACATATTATTATTAAGAAAATTTGAAATTTAAATACCGGCATCATTGTAAAGGATATTAGCACGTGGACTAAAGAACACTTAAAAAAACATAGTTCATTTAATGAACTTCATTACGACGTCTCCAAAAGTATCTTAAAAATCTACCATGAAAAATGGAAGCCTTATATCAACAAGACCGAGAAACACTGCCAGCTTCTCTGGGCCACCGCTCACCAGAGATGGACTGATGCAAGGTGGTTAAGTTTTCCCGGGTTCTAATGAGCCCACATTTCAAATTGATTTCGTGAACCATGGACGTTGTTGCGTCGTTGGGCCAAAGTGAAAAAGCATCCACCGCATTGTTATTTAGTAGCGTGCACATCTGTGAAGGCACCATTAATGCTGAAGGGGACAAAAAGGTTTTGGAGCAACATATGTTGCCATCCAAGCAACGTCTTTTCCAGGGACATCCCTGCTTATTTCAGCAAGACAATGCCAAGCCACATTCTGCAGCAACACGCCAGATGTGTTGCAAGACTATGCCATCAAAGTACGAGACTGGCCTTCCAACAGTACACTTCCAAAGTTTACATATTTGTTTCCTTTTGGCGGTACAGTGACCGACTGGTCAGCACATCCGCCACGATGGCCGAGTGGTCTAAGGCGCCGCGTCCCGGACCCAGTCTCCCCAGGAGGCCTGGGTTCGAATCTCGTGGCTGCCAGGATGGCCGAGTGGTCTAAGGCGCCGCGTTCAGGACCCAGTCTCCCCAGGAGGCCTGGGTTTGAATCTCGAATTTCCCCATTGTGGGACTAATAAAGGCATTATTATTATTATTATTATTATTATATAAAGGTCCAGGGTTCGAATCCGGCCTTCCTGTGTAGAGTTTGGATGTTCTTCCCCTGTCTGTGTGGGTTTTTCTCCAGCTACTCCGTTTTCCAAGAGCAGGACATCATTGCCAATTAACAGTACACAAAACATGGTGATTTACTTAATGGGTTGGTCCGTAACATATAGGCAAATATGTTGATAATTGTTTCCAACATAAAAGCATTTGTTGTTTTGACTTAACACAGAGATGATCGGTTCACTTTTCTCAACATACACAAATCATATATTTAATGTTGAGAAACTGAAATATCAAGCAGCTGAACAGTGATAAAATGAGAGTTTATCTGTCAACATTCCATCTAAGTCCATTCACTTTGATGAAAAGGACATAATGAGATACATGTGCATGATGGACAGATTGCATTTTACAGCTCCCTAGTTGAATTTTACAGATCCCTCTCAAACGCCAGTAACTCGGGATGAACTTTGATTATATATCCTTGCTCCGCTATGAGGAAAATTCCTAATTAAATATTTGTGTCCTCATTTTCTTTTTCGACATTTCCTGCAAAATTCTCATGAAATCATTTGTCATCTGTTCTGGATAGAATGATGGAAAAAATTAATTAGTAGGTTTGCGGGGTTCCATTCTACGGTGCGTCTCTCCCGTCAGCATTGCAAAATTAAACACTCCAGAGCCATCTTTTATTTGTTCTTTTTTTAATCATTAAAACTTTGAGCTTATTTGTTCTACAAATGCCTTGGTAATTTTTGCAGATTTAAGTATTAAAGCACTCTTTGAGAGTGCTCAGCCACATTATTGAATCTCACCTCGTGGTCAAGGTGTATTTAAACAGAAACAGATAAAACTCTTAATACTGCACATCACTTAATCCCGAAGGATAAGGCTTTTGGCAGCGGACGGCTTGCTCGGTAACCCTATACATGCTGTACGGTGCTGTGAAGGCTTAGCAGAGTTAGCACTACTTTGAGAAGCATGAGCTACACATATGTCCTGTATGTAAGAGTACCAAAGATGCACCAGTCCCCGTTAAAAAGCACTACTGGGCCATTACTGGTTTAAGTTCTTTCTCTTGAACAAATGGCAGTTGCAAGGAAAAAAAAAAAGAAACAAGCCAGGATTCCATAGTTTAAAAATAAACACATGGGTAAACTGCAGCCAGCATTCAAAAACATTTCCAACGCTGAGCAAAGATTACGTCATTTTGTACTTGGGAGGTGGAAACATGTTTCCAGTATTTCATTTGATTGGCTTATTCAGAAGCAGTTGGGTGGAGAGAATGTTCAACTTGCTGTGCTTTAGTGCACACTCACACACACGGTGGCATTATGTTACCCTACTGACACTTCCAACAACTTGGTTCAAGTGAATCTATTGGGATTTCATGTGAGTTCTCGTTCACCTCGTATAAACTGCACATTTTCTATGTGAAAGAAACTTTTTTGAGCGCTACAACTTTGGTGATTTCACTTTGTGCAAACCCACCCACAACTTCAAATACTGCAAAAGTTTGACAAAAAGTAAGACATTTTTAAATTCCAGACAAGCCTTATTTCCATCCTAATAACGTTGTTCAACATGGATAGAAACACATTTCCAAAGTCCTCTGCCAAATGTTGTGTGTTAGCTCCTCTTTTTAATTGGTCCCGATGTTTTCTAACAAAGTCAATTACAGTGTTGAGCAGCAATATTGAAATCAATATCTTTGTCTGTTTCAGATGATCAAGGCTACATAAGAAGTCGTGTAACTTTAAGTCATGACGTGGGCAGATCTGGCACAAAGGAGCACCAATTTGAGACACTGAGCCAGGTGAGTCTGAGGGCATCGCGTTGGGTGGGTTTGTAAAGCATGAAACACTTTTCTCCAGTGTCTTTTTCATTTATACCAATTAAAGGCACAAAGTGAGCAGTATCTAAAGTGCACCAGGTGGCCCCCAAGAATCACACAAGTAGCTTGTTGTCCTTTTCTAAAATCGGCACACCAGTGATGGGACTTTTTGACTTCTGAGGAATATTATAGAGAAACACAGGGATTTATAGGAATTTATAGACATTGTGTTACACAATAATTCGTCTGTTTCCTACCTAGAGTCATTGTTGATAATTATTGTGAGATTTTATTAGTATGATCAAAATGAATGTCATTAATTATCAACATTTAATTAAGGTGAGAAATGCGTCTCAAAGTCGCATTAATCAGTACCTACGACGTAGCTCTCAATTTAAAATGGTGGGTGCCCCTCTAACCAAACTAAAGTATTAAGTGTAAATAGGTTGTTGCTATTAATCTCTAATTCCCTTCTACTCATGATCACATTACGGCAATGTTGCCTTTGTTTTCAAATGTTTAAAGAGAAGTGTTCAACAAGTTTGAAAGAGCTTTGATCATAGGGCAGAGTTTGATCTTAAGATGTGCTTTACACAATCATCAAACAGGACTTGTCTTTATGTTATCCTATAGCACAAAACAAACCTGACAGTGGTTGTATGGGTATGTATTAAGTAGGATTGTGTTTATTTTATTAGACCAGCAATAAAGGATGTTTGGTCACGGAGTCGTGTCTTCGACTCATCGCACAAAACCGTAACAACATCCACAGAAATTAATTGTGTGTGCTGTTTTCCAGACAGCCAGCAATGGGAAATTCTGAGAGCCAGTACAGCATCCAGGGCCTTAAAGCCACCGGTTTTGGCTTCTCTGGGACCCAGAAGCCATACTCTCTAAAGCTCGGCTCAGCCGCGGACGACCGTCTGTCACCTCACGAGTGGTGGAAAAGTGCACCGGTGAGCTCCGGGTATAAGGCCAAATGTGTCAGCAGAGGTTGTCTCTCCCCTCCGAAGAACCGACAGCCTTACTCTTCTCGTCACAATGACTACGTCTCCAGAGGAGCGAGGGGTAGCCCGAATGAACACCGCTGGCATCGGTCCACTGGATGTGGTATACGCAAGCGACATGTGTCGGATGACTATGAAGATAATCCATATGGTGCAGAGCTCAATGGCCACACTTTGAATGGCCAGAGAGACAAACAACAGGTTTTGGAGAAACAGAGTAGCCCCAGAGTAGTAATCAAGAAAGACGGTAGTCTGAGAGTGGAATTCACCAACACCTCAGGCAGCGATTTTCTCTTGGATGATGTCTCTGGTCCTGTGCAGCTCCTCAAATTCTCTGCTAATTTGGAGTCCCCATCCACCCCTAGTTTGCCCGGCTCCGGCAGCAGCGAACCCGACGGCCTCCAAAGTGGTCCTCCACCAGCCTCTACCTCCTCCACGGCCAGAACCAGTAAAGGAAGCTCTCTGAGCTCAGATGGATCCTGGTATGATTCCCCTTGGGGGACAAGCACAGAACTTTGTGAGCAGGACCAATCCTGTTCTTCTAACAGAACACAAGTGCACTCCCCTATCCAGCAACATGTTTCTTTCATCGAGCAGTCTTCCCCCGTGTCTATCGTCGGCCTGTATAAAGATTCCGCAATGGCTGCTACCTTCCCCACAAGCAAAGACCTGACCTCCCATTTAGAGGCGGCTCCTGTTGGCCATCAGCCACATCGAGCTTCCCTTGCTTCAGTCTTGGATGTCCCCTTAGAAGAGGAATGCCTCGAGGCCCGCCAGTATTCATCATACACCCTACCCTGTCGAAGGCCCAAAGCTCACACTATGAGCGAGGACCTGGATCAGTATCCCAACCATGAACAGCATCGGGAGCGAGCTGGATCAGAGTTTGGATTCCACAAGAAAGCTTCCATTAAAAAACACATCCGACGTTTCAGTGATTGGACTGGCAGCCTCAGCCGTAAGAAGAGGAAGACCCAGGTAATTGTGGCTTGAAATGTTTCATATTTTAAATATATTTTTTTCAATGAAAAAAAAAAAATCCGTGGCTCCACTGTGTTTAATTAAACAGTGCTCAGCACAATCAAGTAAGAGGGCTGTAAATGCAAAGTATCCTGAGCATGATTCATGATTCAGCTGCTGTAAAATGATACTTATCAGGTCAGAGGAGTTGGTGGAAATAAGTACAACTATTCTGTGGCTGCCTCCTGAAGGTTTTGAAGACCAATGTAATTTTTCTTCAAATGCAAAATGTATTATTTTAAAACAATCGATTTGACTGACTTCGACAACAATTTGGCCCTCCCTCATAAAAGCTGCAACATACTTTTTTGAAAGTGCCAAGAGAAGAGCTTGTAAGCCTTTGAGAGACTCCACTGGAGTGAAACTTAATCCGAGCTCAAGATTTAGCTTCATCCCTCTAATGTTAATGAATGACTTATGGTTGTTCTGCCTGTTATGTGGTAGAGATTCTTTGGTCTTCTTTTGAATCTCTCAAGAGAGAAAGTCCACTAATAGGGATTGATGTTCAGTCATTTAGTTTTGAGAGCAAACTAAAACTGTGGTTGTATCTGGCTGACCTTTTCTGCAAAAATGTAGATTTTTTTTAACTGACTATCTTGTCATGGCTTTTTTGCTTGACTCTGTAGTGACAAATAAGCAATTCTAATTCAGTATTAATTATGTCCCGCTCTAGTTCTATTGCCATGTGTTTGTACTCAACTCTTCATGGGAGTTGGCTATCACTCGATTTACATCAGCCTACTTTTCCTGTCAAGTCTTTATCTTCCCTTCAGAAATCCTATTTGCTTTTATATTAGCTTTGACTTCAGGGCTTCAAAAAAGCTGAGGTAGATTTAGAAATTCCTGGAATCCAAAGCTCCACGCATCTCTAGCTTTTGGTTCCCTTCCAGTTTATCGTCCACCAGATATGTGTTGCGAGTTTAAAGGTCACATTGTGACCAAAGAACCTGCTTCAAATGAGAAACAGATGTGATACTAACTCTTGGTTGTGTGGCAATACTGTATGAAACGGTAGGAGGCTGAAAAACGGACTTGTCTTCCTTTACTAATGTTGTGTGCAAATATGCCACTAAATCTGCCCTTTGACCTTTCTGGTGTCAGATTGGGAGGAGTAATAAGTGAAATCTCTTGGAATCAACGATGCATCACTGTCATTTTTTTCATTAAAACATGATGATACACAAGAACCAATAAAGGCAGAGAAACGGCATGTAGGCACGTATAGTGTGTGTCTGCACTCCAAACGGTTGCCTGTGCCACAATCGATGCAGCAATTTATTCAAGTACAGGTAGGCTTCATTAGATTTGGAGAGTGCAATTCTATCAAGTGTTCATTTGTGGAATTGGGGAGCCACTCCAGGCTGTAAATGATGAGAAATTGTCTGAGCCCGCAGGGTTCTAACCTCCCCAGGTGCTGTCACAGGAAATTTGCCCCACTTTCCCTGCCTACCGAAAGATCAAGTCACTGTAATGCAGACTTTGAAGTAGCTTTGAGTGATTTGACTAGATGTTTTCAAAAGTTCCTCTTCTACTTTGCAGTGCCTCCTGGCTAATGAAAAGTGCACAGTTTGAGTTGTGTTCCATTTTAGACTCACAAAGCTTGACATACATACAGAGTGTGTAAGGCTCGGGGCTAACATGGTGCCGTTTTAGTAGAATTGTAGGTAAGGAAAAATGAACTTGTTTCTCTAATGGCATCATATTAAAAAAGAAAAAAAAAACATTGGTAGTGGATTGGTCACTGTCTCATATCCCGCCATATCTCGTTCATGCCTCTCATCTGTACTTAATTCGTCCTTTCAGGAGACAAGGCACAAGGACACGAGCGATGTCTTTGACAGCGGTGTGGACGGCATGACTGCAGACACCAGCTCCCCGTCTCAGGCGTCAAGCCTCTTGTGGTTCCCAGGAGCCCCAAGGACCCAATCATCAGGGGCGATTCACCAATCCACCAACGATGCCCTCCGCCAGAACATTTACGAGAACTTCATGAGGGAGCTGGAGACGGGGAGTGGTCAGGGAGGAAGCGACAGAAGAGACCCTTCCACGGGCGAAGACGACGGGGAGAGCAGCAGTGAGTCAGCTGAAGGCTCTCTGGAGCAGCTGGACTTGCTCTTCGAAAAGGAGCAAGGGGTGGTCAGACGGGCCGGGTGGCTTTCTTTCAAACCTTTAGTGACGCTGCAGAAGGACAGGAAGCTGGAGTTGGTGACGCGTCGCAAGTGGAAGCAGTACTGGGTCACCTTGAAAGGTGGGCTTTTACCTATTGTTGATTCATCTCAAATTTGTCATTTTCAGTGTAGATTGGTTAGTGATTTTTGATTTTCGGCTCCTGATTTTGATTCAATTTGATTTATTTTAAATTGCTGGTATATTGTCTTTGTGTGCTAGTTTGTTGCTACAAGCATCCACAAATTCAATAGCACAAGCGTGTCAAGTAATTTACGCAATCTGCTTTTGTTTGCTGTTTGTTGACAGTAAACACATGACCGAGCTGCTACATAGCGATTTATTTATTTTTTTACATCGTTGCATATTTTTAAGCAGTTTAAATTGATTTTTAATCGATTTTCGATGAATCATTTCATCCCTACTCAAGACATGGATGAGTAAGCAGTAATTCCTGGACACCCTGCAAAATCTTTTTTTTTTTTTGTGGTCCATTGTCATTTCTCATGTAATGGCCGGCTTGTCTGAATACTTTAGTGCATTTATTATAGCTGCAACATAGGCATATTTCTCTGATGACATGATGGACTTTTGATAAGTGCGATAACAAGCCTGAAGCAGTTATGCGTCGTCATCACTCACCCTTTCACGTGTCATCTCTTCTCTTAGGATGTACTTTGCTATTCTATGAGACGTACAGTAAAGGATCACCCGAGCAAGAGCTATCACCCCGCTACTCTCTCCTGGCCGAGGATAGCATCGTCCAGGCCGTTCCAGAGCATCCGAAAAAGGAGAATGTCTTCTGCCTCAGCAACTCATACGGAGATATCTATCTCTTTCAGGTGAAATCTGTGAGCGATGTGGCAATTGTTTTGTATGAATAGTGCCAGTTTGATGCTAAAGTTCTGCACACAATGTGCCCAAACATGGCAGGTAAGAGTTCTAAGAGCGCACTTGCCAGTTGTGCTTACTGACCTACATATCAGTATTACCAGGCTCACCACTTAACATTAAAAGCTTGCCAGCCTGCATTATGATGTTCAGACCAAGTGTGCATCTAATAAAGTGAGGAGCTTACGTTCCCCCTAGAGGCAAGCGGCAAAGAAATCGCCTCTTAAACATGAACACGGCAACAAGCTTATCTTTTCATTTTTCACATGACCCGTTAAACTTAGTTGTTGTTTTTTTTGTTTAATATAAGTGATTTGACAATAATGCAATAATGTAGGTTTGCTTGAGGTGGTGTTCATAACCACAGCTTTTTCATGAAGTGAATCAAGTCGGAATGTATCGATCCAGCTAAGCACAGCCTGTCATCGGATGTTCTTGTTATGACAGATGATAGAATAATGCACGAGCGATTCTGTGAGGTTTGTTAGAATAAATCCAATATTTCATAGGAATGTTTGCCTCGCTAATTCATCAACTTGATCTTATTTCGACCTCCCCCCATGCAGGCCAGCAACCAGACCGACCTGGAGAACTGGGTGACAGCCATCCACTCAGCCAGCGCCTCGCTGCTGGCCAAGCGCCAGGGAAAGGAGGATACGGTGCGTCTGCTGCGGAGCCAGGTCCGTGGTCTGTTGCAGAAGATTGACATGGATGGCAAAATGAAGAAGATGGCTGAGCTTCAGCTCACTGTTGTCAGTGACCCCAAAAACCGCAAGGCCATTGAAAACCAGGTGAGCTGATGATGTTATTGATATTGTGGCATGGGTAGTTGCAGGAAGAAATCCTAGCAGAAGACATGTACTACCTGCAAATCCTTAAGTGAATTTTACAGCTTTCCTGGAAGCTAACAGTTATTCATTTTAGACCCTGTACGAGAGTATGTGACTTTTTTTTGCCAGCCACATGCTGTGCTGTGATTTATTATATTGATTTTTATGACTTTGACTATAGTTTTGTGCTTTTATTTTTGTGGCCTAAATGCATCAATCCCCAAATGATTCACGAGGGGCCCAGGGGAAGCTTAGATTGGGATTCCAGATGTTTCCCGGTAATGGGTTCTTCACATTCTTGACTATACTACTACGACTACTAGTAGTTAAAGGGAGAATCCCGAGCATACCCAGGACTGTGCTGATGCATTCATAATAATAATAATGATGATGATGATGATGATACTATTAATGATACATGCTAAATGTGAAATCACTCTAGTGTTGCATAGAAATAATTTGAATGACTTCTGCACACCTTGACATTGGTTGTAAAACAGCTGGAATTTGGAGTATTATCGGTACCGTTTGTTGTTTTGACATTGGTGGCCGGCAACCCTGTTTTAGTCATCGGCAAATAACCATTCAGACAACCATGTGGACTATGAATGACAGAAGCAATATTGTGTACAGTATGTCCGACCATTTTGTCGCATTTTTACTTTTTATTGTTAATTTGAAAGCACATTCTTGATATATTTGTGCTGTGCCAACTTCAATCTACATTCAGAGAAAATCCACATTCATACACTAAAATATTGCACTGATGTTAGTATGAGGATATCTTTTTTCCTGTTTTTTTTATTTTGCATGCAGGTCACCAGAGTCCTAAATGGAGAAGATTTCATTGTGTTGGTGCACTCATATGTTTCCAATTAGCCGTCTCAGAGCAGACTGAGAGACAGATGCGGTTTTGAGTCAATGATAGGGTCAAAGGTGTCTGTCATTTGATGTTGCTGCCTAGAGGCTGATGATAGATTTAACGTTTTGTCGGGGTTATCCAGAACTAACGGGGCACAACTTTGATGTATCCGTCCACCTCCATCCATGTCTACAGAAACCCGTGACAACAGACTGCTTTTGAAGTTTTGCCTTTTGGACCTTTTAATCACATTGCATTGAACAATTTTCTTGGATTTGGGCGCCATGGATTTGACAATTAGTTTAGTTCTCATCTAGTCTTGAATTTTCTTTCTTTGGATTGTGGAATTTTGTTGCAGCTTTCTGAGATCTTTAAGATGACACTTTGTCCGTTTGTATTGTTCTTAACTGAACAAGTGTGGAGGTAATCAGACTTAACTGTGGTCCGCCAAAATGACGTCAGGTTTCCCAAAAATGTGATTAGTCACAGTTAATTCATGATTTAACAAGGGGGGTGGGGTTATGCCCCACATAGACGGGTAGCTTTGAATAGTTCGTTTTCTTATAATAACCATTTAAATACTGCATTTCATGTTAAGTTGGATTATCTTTGTCTGGTTGATATTTTTGTTTGTTGATCTTAACCAATCAAGTGAGGAAACCATGAGAAATAATAATTTTGAAAAAAATACATTTTCACAACTTTGTAGTTTTCAACATTCTATTGTTGCATTCCATTGTTGCTCGGTCTTTAATAATTGTTTTCAATCTGTTGTCAGTAAATGTTTACATTCATACATATAAAATACTGTTCTGAATGCAAGGTCATTTTATAAGCCCCTTCTCACCAAATGCTGTAATACCAAACCTCATGGGAATCATGTAAAAAATGTCTCAAATCTGAGGCTTACTACGTGGCCATCTGAGTCGCATTTTGTACATAGTCTGTTTCATCATCGTTTTTGATTTTCATGACGTTTGCAGAGGTTCTGGTTGAAAAGCCTCAGGTGCATAAAACACTTGTGTCCCACTCTGGTATTGCCTAATCCTAAAGAAGGCCATGAGAGCCAGTGCGCCCTTTTGGGACAATGCCAAGGGCTCCATTATTTTAAATGAACTCACAATGCAGGCAAGGCCTATTAAAAGTCACTTGCTGTTGAGGGTTGTTTTGACAAAGTGTTCTCGTTAAAATGAGTCTCAAGCCAACGAAACGAGCACTTCTCCGCTCTTATATGAGCCCAAGAGGAATGGGGGGCGGCAACTGTAAATAGGGGGGGTTGAAGGCCGGTCTGTGCAATATCACCATTCCTCAAAACTTAGCATTAAAATGGGCATTTATTGCACACATCCACACCGCTCTGCGTGATATCAAGCCTCCAATGTGTGCCCTTCGCTTCCACCAACATCTGTAAGCAATTTCAGTTTAATGGAAGCACTTTTCTGACCTTTACTCTCCGTCTGACTATCTCTTTTACCTTTTGTCCTCACCTCGCCATAATCTTCTCCATTCTAACTACCAACCAACAATTCAACACTAAACCTCAGTTTCTGCACAAATCTATAACTTTTCCGTACTCTTACCCTTTAGATCCAGCAGTGGGAGCAAAACCTGGAGAGGTTCAACCTCGATCTTTTTCGGATGCGCTGTTACCTGGCCAGTCTTCAGGGCGGTGAGCTACCCAACCCAAAGAGCCTGTTAGCAATCGCCAGCCGCCCGACCAAAACCACCCTGGGTCGTCTCGGGATCTTCTCTGTCTCATCCTTTCATGCACTGGTGAGAAAGCAAAGGATGGGGCCCAGAGGGGTTAGAGTGAATGACTAACGTTGAGATGCTTTTAACATTCCTTTGATTTTAATTGACCTCATGTCCAGCAGAAACCTTGAGCATCATTTTGTCATTGAAAACCTCTTGCAAATGCGCTGATGTTATGGAAACCTAAATCTAATTAAGATGTTGTGATTAGAGGGACTTTTAAGTTGAGCTGGATGATTATAGTCCTCATATTGATCTTTTGTTCAGATTTGTTCCAGAGATGAGGCTACACTGCGCAGGCGCTCATTGTCACGGACTTTCCGAAAGCACAAGCGAGGCCTTTTTTCTTCCCTCAAAGGCCTCGACACCTTGACAAAGAAGGGCAAAAGGGTCTCTGCGTCACAGGTATGGCTACACAAAATATTGACACTGATTGCAAAGATAAAAAATCCTTGATATTGTTGTAAAACAATCCGATCAAATCTTGAATATTTAACCCAAAGAATCCAGCACATGATTTAGCTCTTAAATTTAGATGAACCATTCTCTCCTTAGAAATTCAGCAGCAAAATGTAGTCAGAAAATCTACCATCAATCTGATAAAAGTTCAGAAATGCATTATGTGTTCATTATTTACATTATAGTCTTTTTAAGTGAGAATGAAGAGAAAATGCCACATTTCATGCGCAAGAGCGCTTAAAATATTTAGCGCACAAGTATGGGTTTTTAAAGATGATCAAGTACCCTACATTTTCTGGGATATCTATAATGCAGGTGGATTAAAAATGCAGTTCCAATGCCGTCTTCTCGTCGGTCAAATTCCCTGCAATCCTTACTTCCCTAAGTGAAACTAAAAAAGTACGCTCATTGTTGTGGTGTTAGCCAGGCAGTGTCCTGCGGGCATTTGCTTACTAAAGTAAAGGTGACACTGATCATGAGAAATAAGGAAGGTATTAATATTTGTGTTCATGCTGTGTGCTGAAAGTCCGGCAGCAGCAACTCTTCCTTGAAATGACTCCAAATGATCTCCTTTAAAGCACAGACTAATGAAAGTCTGGTCTACATCAGCAGGATTTTAGTGCAATATACTCTTGTAAGGAACCAACCAGATAGTCATATAATGCCACCGTGTCGAATTCATTAGCCTGTTCCCACAATCTGAAGATGCATGTACGTACCTGCACACGCACGCACACATTTTAGGCTGTCCATTACCGGAGTTGGGCACGTTACCCTTTTTTGCCGATCGGGCCTCCGTCTGTGACCTGGGAACCCTTCTGTCCTTGTTCAAAAAAATAATTGTCCTCCGTCCCTGTCCGTCCTGGTCCTTTTAAAGCTCTTCCGTCCTTGCATTTAACCAGTCAGTCGCCACCGCCCAAAAAAAAAAAAAAATACATCACCTGTGCATGACGAGAGGCTAACAGCAAATGTTTCATGATTTGTAAACATTATTTAAAGCTCATTAGTTGGGTAATTTCCTATTCACATTCACTTACCGTAATTTATAACACACACCTGATTAAAAGCCACATTTAGACATAAAACAGATTTGTACTTGCATTAGTTGCTTTGGACTAATAGACTGGGACGCAGTATGGCACACGGTTGAAAGAAACCAAAAAATTCTCAGAGTCACATTACGCTGATATTAAACCCACAAGATGGCAAAATGAGTTAAAAAAAAAAAAAAACAGGCCACGTACAAAGCCCGCTCAGCACACAATGCGGCAAACATATCTGTGTTTACTTGGATTATCTTTGTCTGTTACAAAGAATTTGAGAAGAGGACAAATACTTTTTTTCATGACCCTGCAAATTTCAGTCGCCTATTTCCTTTCTTTGTATGTCTTCATGCCGGCTTTCTATCAACATAAACACAAGGGAACAATCTTAATTCTTAATCCGCATCCATGGGGGGCAGGTTTAAATCCTTCCAGGTTTGCTGTGTGTGTAGGTACGAGTGTGCCCATTTAAGGAAACAATTGGTTACTTTTTGATGAAACTTTATGGAACTTTGCTCATTTACGAGAGTAAGAAAGTAAACTTCTCCCCATTATGATGTGAGGTCATCGCTCTTTCTTAAATTGCGCGTTCTCTCAAATGCTTCATGAGGTGCACCATTGACTGGTGACTGTTCCAAAATGTTCCCATTTCGCTGCCTCCTCCGTAATATTAGTGTTTGACCATTAACGACAGTCTGTCTCTAATGAGGTGTGTGTGCACTGTGATTTTTCGTGAGAATCTCAAGCTGGCCACTCTAATGAGACACAGTTAGGATTACGCTGCGCAGGAGGCCGAGGTGGCGCTGCAGCACAAACATCAATTATGAATAGCCATATGTGGTGGATGGCATTTCCCATTCTTGCCTCAGCCCCGCAGACACAAGCAGATGGTTGCCGTAAAGATGCTAAATATTAGATGTCCATCCATTTTTTCCCCCCCAAGGTCTTCGTTCTCTTAGAAGCACATTTAGCGCAATTTGCTATTTAACATGAATGCTAATTAGAAAGCATAGATGACAGTAGTTGTAAGGAGGCAGGACTACCTTATTTAAGCTTTCAAATTGAACTGTCTGTAGGTGGAATCCATTTTCCCGCTTTTGCTTCTGACTTTCTTACCCATTTTCACTCTTAATTTGTCTCAGTTCTACAACTTCTTCATTAAACCCTCTTCTCCTTGGAGCGCAGATATCAGAATGGTAGCTGGCAGCCTGTTCCGCCACAGCTTCCACACTGACTCATCTGTGTTGACTTAAGCTCATTTAACCCCGCGCTCGACAATCTTGTCCTAGAGTCACGCTCGTCCGTCTTCTCCTCCCACTTGTTTGAGTCCTATCATCCCCTTTAGCACTGCTATATGTATACCGTAAGAAGCTGGCCTGCACTGGGCTGTGGGAAGTAGGCCAAAGCGGTCTAGAGGATTTGTGGGTGCGTTGGTAATGCATTCTAAAATTAGTCGGTTTACAGGAAAGTGATGCTGTTTACAGCCAATTTATACTCTTGTAAGGGGTGGGAGAGTTAACTAACGAATATCAGGGTGGGGTCAGATGAGGGTGCTTACTGTTAACCGCAACACCAGCAGGCAGCTTCACTGACAAACAATTGAGACAGTCGGTGTCCATTTCTGACAACATCAAGTGACGGCTCCTGTGTGTGCGTTATTGTCACCTTCAGCCCAAGGCTCACTCAACAATCATAAGTTAGTGCAAGAAGGAATCAAGAATCCTGCTATTTTTGCCATTTATTACGGAGAACGGCGTCTCGTCTGCGTATTCTCTTTGCACCACAGTGGGCACCACGTTGCAGCACTTTTAAAAGCAGTATCAAAAGCTCCGCACCCACCGTGCATAGTTTTTAATTAACGACAAGAGAGCGCCGTTTGGGTCTAATACTAAAGTCACTCAAGTGGCTGGGCACATAATCGCTCATGAGTCAGTGGTTCCCCACTGTCTCGCACTCTTAAATGCCTATCTTGTGATCTCAGATCTTTGACGGCGACGCTGGAGGTCAAGCGCATGTTCCGCCTCCCAAGAACACAGAGGTGAGTCATTGCCTTCCCTCGCTTTGTCCAGCATGCTTTGTGGATCTCTGATTTATGATTTATTTTAAAGCCTCCCTTCTCTCAGACATCCATCATTTTCAATCATTTTATAGGCTCACGGCTGAGCGTGAATGAGTCGCTGTAGGACACGGCCTTTTCCGCCCAATCTTGGTTTTGATCGCATATTTGGAAGACGTTTTTGCGTTGTATATGCCTAAAAATAATTTTCTGTCAGTTTGCTTGCGTCAAATATACAAACAGCATATTTACTGGCATTTTCTAACAGTAAAATGTGTTAAACTTCAATATGTGCTGGAGTCTCATTGACAGCATTATTTAGTTTGTGTTGACCAAAAACGTTGACTGAAAGTGTAAGTTGACGCATGTGTGGTACAATTGTCAACCGATTTGAGGAGTGTGAATTTTGGCCATCTGGGCGGGCAGACTTTGAGGCTTCACTACTCAAGGCTATTAAATTCTACCATGCCTGCCTCAAGGATGTGTGATTCAGTGCTTTGATGTTCAGATACAAATTTTACTGTCCGGAAACAAGCCTGGATGAAACAGATGCAGTGTAACCAAAAAGACAAGCCATAAATGCTGTGGTCAGGAGGATCATAATCGTTTTGGTTTTTTTTCTGGATCGTAGGATTCTCTCCCTTGGGTTGACAGTTAAATAATAAATATGGATTCCGTAAGAATTAATTCAGTTTTATTTTCCACTGTTGTCAATCAATGCTCCAGTTTTAGTTCAATATGCCAAAATGTATGCATTTTTTCTTCAAATAAAATGTCCCCAAAGGCTTTTTAGGTGATAATTTGCCGTTGACAAATGAGCACAACGAACACTTTTAGACTGAATGAATGTTAGTAAGTTCCACAGGATGAAGTGATTCATAGTCTGTGGCGAGTGCGGCAAGTGTCAAAAGCTGCCTCCCATCAAACGTTTAGCATGAGAGCAGAATTGGTATGGGAAACAACTGAATAAATGCTTCATTGTTGGGTCAAATGTGGGAGCTTCCCCGAGGTTGAGTGTTTCGATCTTTCCTTGATTCAGGTTGTATTGATGTTGGGAGTAAGATTTCAGGCAGGAAGACAAGGTCAGCAGAGAGCACAGATCTGTTTTTTTTTTTTGTTTACGCAATTGTCCTCCTGTCCAAATAGCTTGGTTCATATTTCCTGAATGAAAGTAATATGGCTGATAATTAGTTGAGTTAAAATATACGGCTGAAGACTAAAATTTCCATTCACTAGCCATTGATGATTAATTCATCCTTGTACTGTAGTGTCAAAAACTTTGGGTGGAGCTTTACGGAAACTAAAAGTAATGATACTTTAATAGATGTACAGTAATTGAGGGAAATTGTTTTCAACGACTGTTCCGTTTCTTCCTGATGGCGAGTCTATCTATTTTAGTCCACGCTGAAGTACTTGTGTTCCTCGGTTGCTAAGTGGAGCAGAAAGGGTGCATTCTACACAGAAAGGGTGTAGTATTTATGCAGCTGTCACCAAATGTCCTCACATCTTTTTTTTTTTTTTTTTTAGAAACTCTAAAGTCATTTGGCGGCTGGTTTGGGAGTAGTTTCCGCTTTAGAGGAAAGACTGAATTATCAGTTTGAGTGTATTTCTGACTGAAGGCAAACATGAATAGTGCCCACAAACTGACCATACAGGGCACTCGTTGATGGCAAAGCACGTGCCGTCTCCACAGCCTTGTTGGCACTTGGTGGTGGAAGGTTGACCAGGCAACCGCCTGCCTCTTCGAACCCTCTGTGACCATGAATGGGTGTACAGTGTTAAATCAGCTGCTGCTAAGGTCAGTGGAGGCAACAAAATCTTAGTTTTCCAGTCACGCCATAATGCTGGGACACAAATGGGCTGCTTATGTAACCAGTTGCCGTGTTGCTTGTTACTTCATCCACGGTGAGCAAGCGTTGACCTCATATCCCTAAATGGATAGGTAAAGTCGGGTGTTGGAGCTGCACCTTGTGTTCATCTGTCTCTTTGTGTTCGGGAAACAGTTTGGGATGAGCATTGCTGGCTTTTTTGCGTTTCTGAGGGCTCGTCTAGAACATCGCTATAAAATAGTTTATTGTATGCGTCTGTGTTTATCTGCGCTAGAACTCTTATTGTGTCTTGTGGCCTTGTGGCTAGCAGGTTGAATGTCTGTCGGGGGTGACGAGAAAAAGAAAAAAAAAAGCTCTGACACATCAAGATTCAAAAGCCCCACACACCCACAGTCACACACGACTCTATATTCAGGGTAACTGGTCGTGTATTTAAAACTTAAAATTTGCCAAGGCATTTATTCCTCTCATGTCTCAACCACAGTCGTGTTGCCTTTTGCAGAAGTGCTGAATCACTGGCGCATTTTGGTTCAGTGAGGTTTGGTTCATTAGATGCGACCGTTTTCTCAAGATCCAGTCCCTTCACAAATGTGGTCAGAAGCTATAATTTGGTGTCTCCTGCTGGCCCACAGTGGAGCGTTTCCATCCAGAGTCATAAAGTCTGAAGCTTTAACACCCAGCTGCCCAAAGACGATGGCTCAAACCTCCTCCCTTGATATGCATCTCAAACCTCACTCCTAATGTTGCCAGAAAAAAAGTACTAATGAGCTTTTTTTATTTATTTCAACTATTCATCCGTATTATTTACAATAATATTCTTGTGACGTTTTTGTTTTATGAGGAATTAAATAATTATCTGTCAATTTGACTTTCGGTTTGACCCCTTCTACCCAAGATCATGACAATGACTATTTTCACTTTTTTACACACTGTCAAATAAAAATGTAATGAAAACCATGCAGTATACTTGAACCTTAGCAAACTATTTAATATATAATAATCTATAAATTCAAGTAGATGTATGTGCTGTTACTCAAAGCCTGTTGCTTTCTCTCACTCTCTTTTTTTCCTTTTCCCCTTCCCTTTTGCCACCCTTGACATCGGGTGCCGCCCTTCCCTTCTTAATCACCCAAATCCATTCTACAGAGGACGGATGGGCTCTCCAGTATCGACTCTATGTCGCCCCCTGAGGTTGGTGTGTGGGATAGCATCAGCTGTACCACAAGCGTGCTGACCTGCGTCTACATGCCAGATGGTCTGACAGCCCAAGTTCACGTTAGAAGGGAGCAGAGAGCCGCTGACCTCCTCTTTGAGGCCTGCAAGGTTAGTGATTATAAGCACAACTAAAGAGCAATATGCCAGATGCTTGTAGCGATTGTTACCCCATAAAACTGTCTCTACTCATGATTATTATTTTTATACTCTCTGTTAATGTCAAAACGGTCTACGTTAAGGTTGAAACAACTCTGTGGGGGTCAGATGCTGTTATTTTCCACTCCCTTGGGGCCTTAAAGCAACATACCTATTCATCCAGTGTTAATTTCACATGGTCCCATAAGACTGACAGATCGGCTGTAATCACTTGGTTGACGCTATTGTGTTTACGGCAAAGCTTTCATCGCTGAGTGAAAATTCTGTGAATAATTCACGCCTCGACCGTACCGCAGCTGTCGAACCAAGCGTTGGTGCATGAAACATGTCTGATAAGTCTGCGCACACAAGCTGCTGAGCATTGGAATCTCTTGTGTAAACAGGCTAAACAGCTGGACCCAGACCTGCACCGACTGCGTCTGCTCAGGCAGGCGGGACAGGACGCAGAGATTCGATCGGTGGCGCCAGGCGAGCTTGTCTGCGAATTGGTGAGGAGGGCAAGCAGACACAGCATGCTCTTCATTTTACAGTTGTTTGTAGAGTTGTTTTGATGTGTCTCCTATTACCCCGAAGGTTGACGGCCAATTGGAGGTAGTCCCAGTTAATATGTTTACACTGCGAATGAGCAGGATAAGCGGCAATGGAGATTTTGGTAAGTCAGTGTTGAAAATCCTCCCCACGTGAGCTTTATGCTCATCCTGTCAATGGTTCTCTTTGCCCGTCCAGGATTCGCCATAACAGGACATATGGATAGTCAGAAGAACAGTCGGATCTTTGTCAGTGAGGTCCTCCCTAACGGACTCGGATTCACTGAAGGTACCAAAAGCAATGACAGCACCAAAACTTCATGAATAGCATCATATGTGTTCCGTTGCCACTGGTGCTTATCTCCCTACATTTGTTTGTGTTTCAGGTTTACGTCCAGGTGATGAGGTTCTGATGCTGAATGGTCGCTATGTATCCGATCTGGACCTGACGCTGATCCAGGCGTTGTTTGCTGAGCAAACCCTCAACATGTGCCTTAGGCGGGATGGACCACCGCCTCAAAACGGTGCCTTAGATCACCCAGTTCCTCCTCCGGCATTCAAGCTCAAAGCCAAGTCCTCCTCAGGTGCCTTAGTACAAAGACCTTTAAAATGATCCAACAGTATCAAACGAAACATTACTTGACTTGGTTGTTATGAGACCAAATGTTGTCACTGAAAGCATGCACATGCATGCTTCATCCCCCAATTTTCTCACCGCGACTTGTCATGTTCACATTATAAGAGGCAGCTACTAATACATACCACCATTACGCGGTGTGATGAATTCATCTCTTGAATTATAATTTGTGTTGTTATGCAGAATGTTCCAAAAAAAACAAAACAAGACCTGAACCTGTGATTTTTGTTTGCAAGCGAGTCACTCTCCAAAATAAAGAAAATGACGCATTAATAAGCAGTGTGATTAAAATAAAATGAGCCACACTGTGCGGATCACAATTCCCCCCAGCATGCACACACATTGTCATGCCTTTCTATTGCTTTTATTTCCAAAAACAGTCAGAACATTTTATGTTATCTTGATGGTAGTAATTCATTAGCATAGTCTTTCCTCGGCGTATCTTTAATTAAACTCAGAGGGATTAATGACTTGAAAGCCTCATTACTGTAAACGGTGTGATCAAAGTGTCTGCAGTTTTCTTCTCAGTCTCTAGAGGGCACATGATCCCCGGCTGTCTGATCGGGAGGCAGGGAAATGAGGTATTAGTAGTTGTCAAACACAAATTACTTTGAGAAAAGCCTTCTCCGGTGTTTCAGACTCCTCAAATTCAGATTGAATATCCTTGGTTGACGATTGGCGGTTCAGAAAGGACACGTTTAGCTTGATAGGAGGTCCAGAAGTTTTCTTTTGTTTCCTGCGGTCAGATTGGCTTACCTCCCAGTCTACAATCGGGGATAAAATCTTTTCATGTGCCAACTGCTACGCAGTTTGGAACGAGAACCTTGAATTTAATGAGCTGTAGGCCGTATCAGAAATCATCTAAAAATATCTCGTCAGAGTGGCTCTTCAATTTTACATTACCAAGGCCCTCAAGAAAAAACAGCAAACGTGTACCTTGTCTTTTCCAAGGAAAGATAACAAACTATAGACGTCATAATTACTGGATTCCAACTGTTTTGTCTTATTTTTAGGAGTGACTGAAGGCCATTGTCTTTTATAGACCTGGCAGTGTGGTCGGCGCCTGTGATGGCTTTCAGTCGCTATTGTTTGCGTTTTGTGGTTGCTCAAATTCAATAAGCTTGCATTTCAATGATTCAGTGATGTGAGGAACACGCATACCTCCAACTTAACCCCCCTTTCCCTGTCTCGCTTCAGACTTGTGCACTGCAGCGGAGGGTAGCGAGTCCATGGGTGCCGGGCTGGAGAGTCACTCCCACTGCGCACACAGGCCTGTTCAGCTCAGCAAGGTGGGCGGAGCTAAAGAAAATGTTTCCATTGTCATGCAGACACCCGCTGCTCATACAGTATGTGTCTCCATTATTCCAGGATGTATGCGGCTATGTGCGTGCATGTGCACGTGTGCTGTCACAGCGGTGGCTGTGTGGTTGTCTGAAACCAGACTGGCACGGATTCCTCCGATTACCATAATTAGAAAGCTCCATCATAGCCACTGGTATAAACACAGCTTATTACTGTCATGCACGATGATCAGTGAGGGAAGAAATAACACTCACACGTCTGTCTTTCTATAGCTGGGAGGATCACTGGCACACGTTTAGTAGCCCCTTAACCAACGGAACTCCAGAAGCTAACAGCACACACACTGCTACTTGCTGCATGTACACACCGTGAGATATGCTGCTTAGGGCAAAAATAAACAATTGTCAGATACCCACTCAAGCATCTTATCAGCTACAGTGGCAGGAATCATCTTTATAGCATAGTGTTCTTCACCTTCTCTTTGGAACGCTTGCTCTCCAGTTTAAAGACAATCCTGCATCTGTTCTCGAGCCCTTTTAAAATATCTCCTCCATAAACATGCCGAGTGGTTGTCCCTGATGAATTATTACGGCAGATTGTGCTTCTATTTCTGTGTTGGTGGTTCTTAAATATCTGGTTAGGTTTTTTTTTTTTTTTTTTTTTTTTTTTTTGATAGCTAAACTAATTTTAATGAAGTCATTAAAATGAGTGTGAGTCTGGGCCTTGAGGGAACTGCGCCTCAATGCTGTAATGTAATAGGGGAGGATGAGGATGTTTATTGAGAGTGGTAATGAGTGTGTATGGTCATCATGAAATGCCATCTGTTATGGATGTTGACAAGTCTGGAACCATCCAAGCCAATGTGTGCGTTCACCAATGTGTTTGCTCACGCATATTTGTCTATTGTTATGCGTTAATGCATGTTGAATTCATGCAATGCAAATTCATCTTCTGTAATACAACACTGAGAAGAACACTGATCAGTAAGTTGTAAGCATAAAGAGAATGATCTGTGGGGTTCTGCTCATTCCCCGTGATTACTCTGTATTCAGGCCGAATAGCTGGAAACCACTTTTAATTGTAGAGCCTGCCATGACTTGACAAAAGTTGACCGATGATAGTGTATCAAAAGTAGAGGACAGCCTCATCTGCTTCAATTTGCTCTGCTGTTATCATTTGATTTCTTCCTATTGGTGACATGAGTCAGTCCCTCTGCACTGCACCACTGCTGCTCGGGCTGAGCATGTCTCTTATGGAGGATGTGCATGTGTGTGTGTGTGTGTGTGTGTGTGTATATGTATGTGTAAATAGGTCTATGAATGCGCTGAATGTGAATTGTTTTGTCATTCCATGCAGCGTAAAAATATTGTTTACTATATCACACAATACATCACTATGAAGATACATTACATTAAAACAAAACACAATGATATTGGGTTACTGGGTAGAAATTGACCCCGTATGAGCTAAGTGATGTCATTGTGAAAGTCAATAAAGATGGATGGAAAAGGAAGGACCAATTTCAAGCCTCTTGTCACAACTTGTAATCAGCTGCCGTGCTAGTCTGGCTGCCTTTTTGATTAATTGCTCGACTGCGTTTCAATTTACTCTAATTACACTAGAGAGATCTCTGTGTATGTTTGAGGTGAAGTGCTTACTAGGCAGAGTTAACAGTGTTGTTTACTATTGGGACTAATTGTGATTCCTGTGCCTGTGAGTTAATGCAGTGATATATTCAGCACTAGAAGGCCTTATTAATCAGTTTAATGCAAATGTTGTTTTGGTACCATTATGAGCTCAACCAATTGATCGGAGGACTCAACTGAATTTGCCCTGCACGGCTGCCATAAGGCATCTCAAATTGTAGTTGACATGCTTTGCGTGTTGTTTTCAAGTGGAGCCACATGGATGTGAATCAGCAAAATGCGACTTGTGTTGCCACTTTCACAAGTTAAGGAAGTGAAAAGAGACTGCTGCTAGTTTGCTAGCTAGCTTGCCTGCAACGCATCTCACGTGACACATCATGCATAATGATAAATTCTAGCAGACAGATGGAGAGATTTTATTAACTTATTTTGTTTTTCTTTTTTATACAGTATATCGTTTCATGAAGGAACAACATCAGTCGTGAGATTTATATTCTCTCAAGCGCTCATTCATTAATTGCCGAACATTTAACTGGTGGTCTATCCCACCACTCACCTAAAGGCAGCTGTGAAAGGCTCCAGCCCCCCATGACCCCTCACATGAGCATTACAGATAATGGATGGGTGGATTGCCCAATCCAATAAAACATAATAATCCTATTGTGTATTGTAGGCGAGGAGGTCATGGCCATATGGTGGACGACCACCGTGCCTCCTTGATGTTAAGGGTCTGTTAAATTGTAAGGGCTGAATGGAATTGGGTTGCATTTATAGCTGTGCCATGTTTGACACATAACAGTTGCCTGTCATGTCTTGTATTAAACAAAAGATTAAACAGCAGTCAGACGTATTAAGCCGCTTTGTCCAGACAGGCATTTCTGTAAGAGCATTTGAAGGGGCTGATGAGGAACCGTAGGACTGGATGCTTTGTCATTATGGCTGTTCAGTATAGCTAATGATGCAGCTGGGCTTTGCCTCTTAGTCAGGTTTCGTAGCATTTCCTTATTTTGGTCTTAGTCTTGTCTTTTGGAGTCATTCCTCTTCTAAACTTAGAATGTGTGACAAAGAAAAATGCTAAGTTTCAGTTTCCTCCTGAGTCTAAAAAGTTTAAAAAGTATCTCAGTCAATGCCTTTAGATATTAAGGAGTATCATTTTCTAAAAACATGATCTCTTGCTCGCAGCTACAGTCGTCCCCTCTCTTAACTTTGGAGAATCTACTTGAAATGCTTATGCGGGTCTGTTTTTGGTGGAGCTGCAACTTGGGGAGGTGTGTTTTATGACTAAGCCCATCAGCCGCCAGCCATCTGGCTGCGAGCGGGCTAATAATCTGGGTTTACTGTTGGCGGTGCAGTTAATGCTCGTCTCCTCCTGTCAGTCCACACTGCTGGAAACAAACATTGGAGACCGAAAAACAAAACAGAAGAAACGGACAGAGCCACCGGGAACAAGAACCATGACACAGATCTGGTTGGAATGACCACACCAGAGGTGTCCAACACCACCATGGCTGTCGGTGTCGCCGTTTTGGCTCCAGCGGTGAACTCCGAGGATCCTGGCCCGAGTCTGTACCTCACCACCTTAGTTGAGCTCTTCATGCGGGACCAGTCCCCGGCTCAGGCTCTGTGCTCCCTCCTGGCCATGTGCTGGTTCTGGCCTCCCAGTTCTGAAGCTGAGGAGAAGGATCTGTTCCTGGCTTCTGTACTGCTCAGCCTAGGACGCTTCCTGAAAGACAAGCTGGTCTGCTTGGCGCAGAATATGGAAAACTGCTTGTACTGCCAGAGTGACGCAAAAAGGAACCGACGAGCGGTAATTATGGGCTGTCGCACCTGGCGAAATGTGTTTTCAGCAATCTGTAACTTTCTGCACGAATTTGTCAACAAATATCTGCCCATTAGCTTTCATTTAGCAATTAAATAACGCCGATGGCGCCAGCATTTTTTTGCCTCTGTTGCAGCTTTCGTGCATTAGCGTGAATGCAAAGAGCCTTAGGACTCAAGGGAGTGGGTGCTATAATCTGAAGATGGCTTCATTATGAAAACACGCTCTTCCTCCCAAAGGCCTCTGAGTCTTTGTGGAAAAATATTTGTTTAGAATGAATAATAAAAGGGTAAATGGGCTGGATTGTAGCGGAACGCCACCAGTCCTCGTTCTCTTCTCGCCTCCCCTCCATTCTGTTTGATTTATGAGCGCAGGTCTTTCTTTGTTGAGCTTTTAAAATTAACCACAATTGCATCATTGTTGTCCACTCTTTGACAGATGAATCAATGTCAAAGCAGCTGGCCACCAGGTCTCGGATTTCTCGCTCTTTTGACTACTTTCGTACAATCAAAGAGAAGCTCAACCGTTTGTTGTTTGTCCTCCATTTTAATTCCCCGCATGTTTGCTTGTTTACTTCAGCTAAGATGAGACCTCAACTGCTCATTAGATGATGGAAGTGTTTCATCTGCAATACAAATTGTGCCGTGTATATAACGTCTTTATTGAAGTGTTGGTGGCAACCGGCACGTCTTTGACAGCTTTGACTTAGTTTTGTTCAACACAAACCCTTAGGACATAGAATTGACATCAAACCGATGATACAAAAATGCTGCAGTCTTATGTTTAATGAACAAGGCAAATCTTGTGTATTTGCATGTGGCATACTTTCTTTGGTCTTACTATTGCATTTTTTTTCTAGACAACTTGTCCATTTGAATCTTGTATCTGATGCACTGTTCGGGAATGTATTTAACATCATATTTATAGGTTTATTGAGTGGATGATATTGATGTAAAAAGAACTGGACTTTTTCTGAAAAGAGCCAAGACGCGTTGAGGTGAGCTAACGCAGCAAGTGTTAGGTTGTTGTTCTTATTGAATCGATATGCAAGCCTAATTAACTTTATAGTCGGGGACACAAATTGTGTTGATCATGTGGAACGGTCCGTTCACTGTATTAATTCATGCACTGCCATTGACGGCTATAGAAGCCAAAAAGTGAATTCATTTTACCTGGGCTGGCACCAACATTATTATTTTTTTTAAACTGATGAAAGGACTTTTCAATGTGATGGCAGTTGTTTGCATTCCTGCCCTTTTTCCTCAATGAGCTTGCAGCCTCCCTTTTTGTGAGTCAGCCATTCCTCTGTGTTTGGCGGTGCAAGCCAGAACAGTCTACATTGTACTGCTGCTATTGAATCTGATTACCGATGCTACACACCGTGTCATTTTCCAGCTCTCTGGAAATTATACATGAAAGTCACATGTCCAAATGAGAGGAAGAATCAGCGAGGACTGAGCATTAGGGACTCCTGAGGAACAGAGAGGCAGTGGGATGCATGAGATGCCGGAAGCCGAGTGGCCGCAAAGTCTGCTCTGAAATGATATGCGAGACAATCTCACAGCCAGCGCATCACATGTTGCCAGCGCGGGAACGTGTCGGATAACTTGCAAGTTTTGGCCCCAAGGACTCAAGACTAGATTTTTTTTGGACCTGGCCTAACCGTGAGGGTGCGCAAAATCAACCGGAAACGTAGAAACAGAAAGGAAATAGATATTTCACTCTTTGGTGTGAGTGTTTTTTGGGCCGCACACACTTTTTGTGGAGACACGATGCCGACTTCCAGGGGAGGCAGGCTGCGTAGGAAGGGATGTTCCTTGGCCAGAAGAACACAGCGACAGGCCACAGCAGCGTGGAGGCTGCTCTACAGGTTGCTCTTCATGGTGAGCAAAGAGGGGGCAAATATGTGCAGAACAGCAACGACAACCACATTGTTAAACATTTGGCTTGTCTAACAGCTTGTTGTTAGGACGCATTGCACCGAAAGAGATCCGATGCTGTATCAAAAAAAAAAAAAAAAATCTGACTTTGCAATGACAATCATGGTCAGGATTGTTTGATACTCAAATATTAATTCAGCGCTGCATTTATTTTAATTGTGGTCGTTGTTTGCAGCTGTGAGGAACTACGCAGCATCAAGCTTACATTTGCTTTTTTTTTTGTTTAAAGGGGACATTTTTAACTTTTTTTAATTTATTTATGTATTTATGTTCTTCATGAAAATGTTGTGTTCTTCATATTTATGACTTATGACTTGGTTCACGATGTCCTTTCCAAATGAACTTTGGTCATTAGCAGCAAAAAGAGGCAGAAACATGACTGTGCTGTCAGCTGTCAGGGCGAAAAACCTGGAAAGGAATTCACTGCAGTGCTGCCAGTCTTTTCTCCACCTCCCGTCCGCTGCACTTAATGGGTTATTCGGGCTAGCTGTCAGGCTCTGTTGGTAGAATTGTTGAGAGGCAATCACATTTTCTCGGTTGTGGTGTGGAGGGGTCCTCCCTCTCATTCTCACTCACGCTCACTCTCTCTCACTAGCTTTCTATCATGCTCCAAGGAACGTCTATAAGAGGTTGGACACCTTTTGTGTGCATCCCCTACCTTCCTGTCAATCTTATTACTACAATATTTTCATGATCTGTCATCCTATATAAGACCTCTTCACAGTTTGTAAACAACGCAAAGGCTTAGCTGGCACTTGTTTGAAAACACCGGTTGGCATATTTCAACAGCATTGTTTACGAAGGAATGGATGCAAAGAAATGGTCATTTGAGTGTGAATGCAAGTAAACTTACTGCCCATGACTGTGAATGTTACTTTAAGTAGTTGACTCTGACAGACGGGATGATATTTCCCAATCCCTACACCCTCACTCATCGGATGGGCGATTTAACAGGACTGCCCGCTGTGCAATCTCCGGACAATTTCACCTACCTAAAAAAAGAAAAAACAAGATAGAAAGATAAAATGAAGGCTTATAACTCATTAAAAGCCTATGATTATGTTGTACGCTATGGCCTGGACACAACTGAAACAAACCGTTAATGTTAGCAAGCGGTTAGCATTAGCGCATGTAGAATATAATAAATTAGGACTAATTTAAAGTAATTTCAGACAGAACTAAGTCGCATATAATTTCCCGGGCGAAAACTGATTTGAGCTAGACTTAAAATTGAAGACTTCAGCGTGCCTTATGGTCGTGAAAATGTGCTAATTTCTCCCACACAGCTTCCATTATCCTGTGTATGACTTGGGTTTGAGTGCATGTCATTTGTGTTTATGAGAATTAAGTCAGCACTTTCATGACAGCAGGCCACCGGACATGCTCACGCTCTTTCTTGTGGGCCTCCTTTTCCCCCCGTGGCTCAAAGAAATGGTCGATGTGACTTATCAGTCTCCGCAAGCGTTCTGTCGCTTAAGGCTACTGGGTGTCTTGATGAATATGCCGCTCTGATATCCTTCAACCTCCAATTTTTCCTTCAGGCTATCTCCCCCGTCCTCCTACGTGATTGAATTGTGTTGGTGTCTGGCTGCAGCGCTGTTCCCGTACTGTATATCGTATTGGGAATGCGAGTTCATGACAAAGGAGGGTGCAAGCTGTTACATGGCGCGCATCTATTTTTATTTTATAGCCTCCCAGTCTCCCAGCCTTATTAAACAGCATTTTAAAAACAGCAATGTGTCAGAAATAAGACAAGTACAGTCTGTGTCTGATCATGGTTGTCCTTTTTATTTAAATGTGAACTGTTTGAAGGGTTTAGATATATTTTGAATAAGCACTTTGTATTTCTGTGTTTTGTGGAATGCATGTATTCATGCTCATGCATTGTCTTTTAGTGGGATTAAAATTGTTTTATTTATAGTACAGCCAAATACTAGCTTTTTCATGGGAAACAAAGCCTCACATTTGCAAAAGACACGTATACATTTTTTTTGTATTTTTTGATGGCTCAGCCACGCAAATCCTATAGGGGGATTTGGAGGCCTTGACCTTTGCCCTGAGAAATTCCTTGAAACCGGACCCCCCAAATTTGAAAGCTCCCTGTGAGAGTTCTATGTAATATATGTAATGATTGTGAGTGAGCTTTTCTTTTGGCCTCCGATGAGAAGACTTGTACGTTCCTACCCTCATAATAATGCGCCCAAAATGAAGTAGGCCGTAAAAGAACACATCCAGACATCGCACCTCCTTGCCTTTCCTTGTAGTGTCTCTCAAACTGTCACAGCCGCATTTAGGCACACCTCTGGGGAGGCCGTTCTACAATGAGCCAGCTGATGAGTGCCGGGCGCTCATTGCAAGATGGGGGTGTTGTGTTGAAAGCTGACACTGCTCTATGTGCGTTTAAGTGCTGAATGATTTGGACAAGCTTTCACACGCACTTATAAAGTGACGCCTGCAGTATGGGACGCATTGATCTGTACGCATGGCTGCACGATCTTCAGCCGTGAGTTCCAGCTGAACGCTTACATGTGCAATACTCACCCACACAGGCACACACAGGAAAGCAGAGTGCTGACCACGGTGGTCCTCCTACTCACTGTGTCACTGTGCTGCTGATTTAGAATCCTTAGGTGACCTCTGCGACAAGGAATCACCTTCCGGTGTGACCAAGGAAGCTTCATGACAATAATTTCAGAGACGTCTGATTGGATACTTTACATACATACATACATACTTTCCGAGAGCCATCTCCATTCTGAACTCTCACACACACCCCTACCTTGCAGAACAGCATCGTGATGTGTTTTTATATACCCTATTCAGTACTAAATTCCATTGCACTCTCTTATTTATTTATCTAATTTATATATTTGTCTGTATTATTGTTGTATTGCACTGGAGAGGGGAGCCCTCTAATCTCGTTGCACACTTGAGTACAATGACAATAAAGGGATTTCTAATTCTAATTCTAATTCTAATTCTAATTTTGACTGCTCACATTATTCTTGGCTTGGAGTCCAACCATAATTGATGTGCGCATTGCTGCAGTCAAGTTTGGCGCTCATGAACAAGTGTTTTGCTTACATAGCTGTTCGACGACATGAAGAGGTTGATTTTGATGAAGTATACTCACGATTGAGAAATCACTTGAACTGAACGCAAATAAATGGCAAAGGAGCGACAGCCACTATGTAAATCAGAGATAATCTTTTTCCTTATTTTCTTCATGTAGAGAACAAAACTTTCAAAACTCATTTTCTGTTATAGTTGTTCACAAAGTAATTCTTCCCTTACAGCAAGTACAACTTTATAGTATGCGTATGATGACATAGTAGACAAAGTGGGCAGAACTGGTGTAAATAATCGTCATAGGAATGCGTAGTGCACAGCTTCTGTTCTGCTTCCATTGACCCAAATGAACGAGAACTAAATAATACAGTAGAAGACTACTTTGATCCTACACAATGTTAATTTTTTATCAATTGATGTGACACAATCCCACATAACTGACCGTTACTGTTAAAAAGCCATCAAGACGGGTATATCCAGTAGAACATTCATAACATAATTCTGCACTATAATGTCTTTGATGCAAATCTAATTAGGGTACAGTGAATAACTAACTCCGCGCTATGCTGCTAGTCGACCCATGGGAGTCACTTTGCATGTACATTGTGGATTTATTTTATTTCACAACTGTGGAGTTACCATGCGGGAAATGAGGTACTGCAGAGAAGTCATTATTTTATTTTTTTTATACAGCCCTTGTATTGAATTTCATCAGTGATTTTGTTTGGTGAGTGAACAAATAAGTGATTCCCATTTTATCCATGTGATGTTTTTTTTTTTCCTTCTTAAAAAAAAAAAAATAACTTGTTTGCCTCCCTCTACAGAGTGTGGACACAGTGTGCAACCTTTACCAGTCCTTCCAGGAGGGAGAAGGTTCAGCCACTGGCGGCACGTCGGACGACATCAAGGAGCCGCTAATGAAGCAGGCTGGCGATTTAGGTCCAGGCTCCAAGGGCGATGGCACTCTTCTCCGACCCTGCCCCAAGCACATGAGTGGCACTGAGCGGTTACGAAAGGTCATCCAGGAGCTGGTGGACACAGAGAAGTCCTATGTGAAGGTGAGAATTGCTTTGTTTTATCAAACATGATTTAACAGCTACTTAAGTGAGAGGAAAAACAACAGTGGGGGATACAATTCCCTGAAATAAACAAAACATTGCTTTTAATACGGTGCTGATTAAGGCTTTGGAAATTTTTAAGCCTCAAATTGGATATATTGTGCACTCAAGATATTGTGCGCAAGTGCACCTCTGCATCGAGCACCTCCTACTCATGTCGAGCATTTCCATCTTCTTCCCCACGAATGATTTTTCCGTTTCTCACTCTGACCTTTTCTTCCCTGACACCCATTGAACGACCACATTCATGATCTTCTTGTCTCGGCAATGCTGATCATGGCTGACATTTTTTTTCCCCGCTGCCTTCTTCATCTTCTCATTTTTCATTAACTCCCGTCCCTCGTGCGTGGCTCTTCATCTGGATTTTGTAGCTCAGGTGATTGCTTTTTTGACATGCATCGGCGCAGGCCTGTTAGCACAGGTCAATGCATCTTTAGCTGTGCGCAACACTGTCTCATGTACTGTAGCTTTATGAAGAGGGTGATCATAAATCGAAACCTAATGAGAATTGCTCCAATAGGGCTGCAGCTATCGAATATTTCAGTATAAATTCGAATCGGGTAATCGGATAAAATAGAAAATACAGATATTTTTTGCTTGGTTAAAGAAGACACAAAAACAAATTTCCACTTGATAATAAATAATTATTTCCAATAAATTAATTCCAAGATGGCGGCGCGCATGGACGCAGCGGCTAACAGCTCCCCCTCACAGTGCTCCTTTTTACTTTTTTATTAGTGTTTGCTTGCTCTTATTGGCATCAACTGAGGCACAACATCGATATACCCGCCAAGACATCGTGAACATTGGATATCGATGCGAAATAACCATCACAGAGGAATTTTGCTATGATCGCAAAATTCCGAACGAACTGGCGAGGCTGCCCGGCTCACCGTGGCTGGTCATCGGGGCCGGGAGGCGGCGCAGGCGACGCAGAGAGAGGAAGCAGAAGCGAGGCTGCAGGTCCGGTGTCTTGCAACGGCTGCGACGGCAGCCCCATAGGCAACCACTACCGAGTCTGCACCTCACCAACGCCAGATCCGTGGTCCACAAAATCGACGACCTGGGATTACAAATCCTGGGAAACCGCTATGTGCGCGATAGCAGTGTGATCGTCGTCACGGAAACCTGGCTGCACTCAGACGTCCCCGACGCTAGCATCCAGCTGGCCGGGCGCTCGCTACATCGCGCGGATCGGACGAGGGACACCGGTAAGAGGAGGGGCGGGGGGCTCTGTGTTTACGTGCATGAGAACTGGTGCGGCGATAGCACGATCGTCGAGAAGCACTCTTCCCCCGACATCGAGTTCATGTCCGTTAAATGCCGGCCTTATTTTCTCCCGAGGGAGCTAACGGTAGTGATTGTCACAGCTGTTTACATCCCTCCCGACGCTAGCACTAGCACGGCGCTCTCGCTACTCGCGTGCGTCATCAATAAACATCAGCGGGCCCACCCTGATGGCGTTCACGTAGTAGCGGGAGACTTTAATAAGGCCAATTTAAAGACTGTACTCCCAGAGTTTCACCAGCATGTCAAGTGCCCAACGAGGGGAGACAACACTCTCGACCATGTGTACTCGAACATCAAGCACGCATACAGAGCCCTCCCACTCGCCCCTCTCGGCCAGTCAGACCACCTGTCCTTGCAGCTCGCACCTGCGTACACCCCTCTCAGGCGCAGATTCAGGCCTACCACAAAGACTGTGAAAACCTGGCGTGACGACGCCATGAGTGAATTACAGGACTGCTTTCATGACACAAACTGGGACCTCTTTGATCATCAGGACCTTGATGTCTACACGCATTGTGTACTGGACTACATCAAGTTCTGCATGGAAACTGTGTCCCAACATAAGACTATACGGACCTTTCCAAATGCGAAGCCCTGGATGTCCAGCAGGGTTCGCTCTCTCCTCAAGGCCCGTGACGCTGCCTTCAGGTCAGGCGACAAAGCCCAGTACAGGGTGGCTCGTGCTGACCTGAGCAAAGGCATCAAGCTAGCCAAGGCAACCTACAAGGGGAGGCTGGAGGCCCACCTTGCCAGTAACAGGCCACGGGAGGTGTGGCAGGGTCTACGGAGCATCACCAACTTCCGTGGCAGCAGCACGACCTCTGTAGACCCGAGTGCATCGCTGGCAGAGGAGCTTAACTGCTTCTTCGCTCGCTTTGACTCGCCCCAACCGTCACACCCCCGCACTTCAAGCTCCAACTCCCCCCCACTCATCGTAGAGGAACACGATGTGAGGCGCGCGCTCCTGGCGGTCAACCCCAGGAAAGCTACTGGACCCGACGGAATACCAGGCAAGGTCCTCAGAGCATGTGCCCACCAACTGTCACATGTTTTCTGCAGGATCTTCAACCGCTCCCTGGCTCAGGCAATCATCCCCTCCTGCTTGAAAACTTCCACCATTATTCCTGTCCCCAAAAAGTCACCAGCCGTCCACCTGAATGACTACCGTCCTGTTGCTCTCACACCAGTCATTATGAAGTGCTTCGAGAGGCTGGTTCTCCAGCACATCAGGGACTGCCTTCCTCCCACTCTGGACCCCTACCAGTTTGCATACCGGGCTAACAGATCCACTGAGGACGCCATCGACACTGCTCTGCATGTTGTGCTGGGCCACCTGGAACGACAGCAGAGCTGTGCAAGGATGCTCTTTGTGGACTACAGCTCGGCATTCAACACGATCATCCCAGACATCCTCGTCGCCAAACTGGACACTCTCGGCCTCCCTGCCCTCACACGCATCTGGATTAAGGACTTTCTGACCAACAGACCCCAGACTGTGTTGCTCGGCCCCTACACGTCCTCCACCCTCATGCTGAGCACCGGTTCCCCCCAAGGATGCGTGCTGAGCCCTCTCCTGTACGCCCTCTACACCTACGACTGCAGCCCGGCCCACGGCAACAACACCATCGTCAAGTTTGCTGACGACACGACAGTGGTCGGTCTGATCTCGGAAGGTGACGAGACAGCCTACAGAGAGGAGGTAAAGAGACTGACAACTTGGTGCAAGGACAACAGACTGCACCTTAACTCTGCTAAAACAAAGGAGATTGTCGTCGACTTCAGGAGGAACAAGACGCTGCCGCCCCCCCTCTGCATCGAAGGCGTGTGTGTGGAGAGGGTCCACACGTTCAAGTTCCTGGGAGTACAGATCTCCGATGACCTTTCTTGGAGTCACAACACCACAGCAGTGGTAAAGAAGGTCCGCCAACGTCTGCACTTCCTGAGAGTCCTCAGGAAATTCAACCTGGACAGGAAGCTGCTGCTGGCCTTCTACCACTCGTCCATCGAGAGCCTGCTGACGTACTGTGTCTCCACCTGGTACAGCGGCTGCACTGAGGCGGACAGAGTGAGGCTCCAGAGGACAGTCAAAACAGCGCAAAGGATTATTGGCTGCCCTCTCCCCCCACTGTCGGACATCTACACCGCCCGGTGCCTCAGAAGGGCTCTCAACATCGTCAATGACAATACCCACCCAAACTCACACCTGTTCGACCTGTTGCCCTCTGGCAGGCGCTACAGATGCATCAAATCAAGGACCAATAGACTGAGAAACAGTTTCTTTCCGAGAGCCATCTCCATACTGAACTCTCACACACACACGAGACCACCCTAACCTCGCAAAACAGCATTGTGATGTGTTTCTATATGCCCTATTCAGTACTGAATTCCATTGCACTGTCTTCTTTATTTATCTAATTTATATATTTGTCTGTATTATTGTTGTATTGCACTGGAGAGGGGAGCCCTCTAATCTCGTTGCACACTTGAGTACAATGACAATAAAGGGATTTCTATTTCTATTTCTAAACTACCAACTGATTTTCATTTTTAGATAATCAGCAGTTTATACTTTAACTGTGCAATAACATTCTAGAAATAGTGTGAAAATTGTAATCTCCTCCCATAAATATGGGCCTGTCAGATGAAGTACATGGGAACAACAGTAGGGATTTGTTTTGTTTTTGTTTTTAGCGCCATTAATTAGCGATTGAACATTATTGTGCTGTTTTCTTCAGTAGCAACAGTTTGTGACGGCAATTAACAACGCCCCAAACACAGTCTGGAAGAGAGTCCAGTCAGCCGTTATGCCGCGCACGTTGTTGCTGTTACAACTTCAAAATAAAAGCGTACCTTGGCATTGATGTCCATACATTATTTTTTTAAATTGGCCTTCTTCCCAGCAATTTACGCGTAAGAGGCAGAAAAAATGCCGCAAGTCCTGTTATTTAGGACTCGTTTCAGCCCGAATCTCCACCAATACAAAGAGAAGCTAGCACTTTAAATCATTTGGGGACAGGTTCCTGCAAGAGCTGGTTAGATAGAGAAATGAGGCGAGGAATTTTTGGAGACTCGGTGGTGAATTGATGTGAAGATAAAAGAGCCTTTAAATGACGGACACATACGTCAATGGCAACTATGTATTCTTTGCACTAACCTTCTTTTCTGCTTTTCTCTGCAGGACCTGGCTTGCTTGTTCGAGATCTACCTTAAACCCCTACAAAACGAAACTTTCCTCACGCTGGATGAGGTAGGTGGCCGGAATTTGTGTGTGTTTGCATTGGGTAACGATAGACTGTGATGAGAGTAAAGGTGTGGACCAGATACAACATGAAATGCATTGAGTGTTTATTACCCCGTGGCGATGAGGAGAACCCCAGACAGGTCATATCTTTCTCGTTAGCACTGCGAATGCCTGCCGGACAAATTAGCATCCCCTGTACTATGACCTTCCCAAAGGCACGTGCTTGCGAAGGCCACCTTTTCAACTAACCTCATATATTACAGCATAGGAAGAAGAAAAAGCTTTAATTGTCCCCCTAAGGAAAAATGGGATTTACAGTCAATTGTTGATCACGTTGACGTTTGAGTTATTTCTCCAATTGTTATGTAATAATGGATTTCAACACTTTGTAGCCACCAAACACAATGTTACTGCTCTCTCTACAACAGACCGGCGCAAAAATAATGGAGTTTGCCTAACATTTCAAAGATATCTTATTAATCTGTCGCCATAACAGTGCTACTTTCATCATTTTTCAAGGATTTTTAGCTACTGGACTGCCATTATATGTTCACGTCTAAAATTCACATTTACTGGCAACTGATATTAGATTATTTTTCTTCCAAACCATCAATAAATGCCTTTAGCCTTCCTTGCTTAAGTTCACCTCGCCAGTGATCAGGAAGCAAACACTCATCTCACCTGCAACCATTTTCAATATATGTACTTCACCTGTAGCCACGTCAACTGTATTTCTACTAAAATCTGCATGGTTAATACTTAAGTACACTGTGTTGTGTCAGTTGCGACCTCAAAACCAGAAGGAGTCTTGCAAGACACACTGGTCGATAGGCCACCGAGCTGTAGGCAAATTAAAAGACAGTCGGAAGTGGCCCGGAAACCAAATGGACAAGGTCGCGGTATCCCCCGAATGGCTTTTAATGAAGGCTGCGCTGACCCTAGATGTATGTGTCGGAGAGCGAGAACGTGTAACTACGTATGTGTGTGTGTATTACATTTATAGCAGAGTCATTGCTTGTTCCTTAAGTGCCTTTGTAAGTGATGAAGGCATCAGAGTGGAGGTTTTACTGCACCCCAGGGTGCCTGTCTGACTTACTGTTATGAATTACAAGCTATCTTGGCCTCCTCCCTACCTCACATTCCCTCACTCTGTTCCTCTCGTCCGTCTCACACTTCACTTCACCCACAATCTTTCGCCTTGCCATGTTTCCCCCAGATGGAGAGTCTGTTCGGCAGTCTGCCAGAGATGTTAGACTTCCAGAGGGTCTTCCTGCAGACACTCGAAGAGAGGATTGCTTCCTCCCCTGACTTCAGCACGCTTGAGACGCCCTCCCAGTTCAAGGTTAGGTTCTGTTTATTATTGAACAACTGGCTAAAGATTTCAGGTAGATATCACTCAATTGGACTTGTGCAGACAAAGGTGTCAACACCGACTGCTTGAGGTTGCTAAATAATTGAGACAGCAAGGCATGAGGTTTGCCGGCTGATTTATAGGCTTGACATGACGAGGCATGGGGGTCTATTGATCGCGCTGGTTAGATTGTGAGGTGCTGAAAGCTGCTGTACTCGAGAGGTTAGGTGAGAGGGAGCGGACAGGAGGATGGAGTGCTCCGTTGGTCTCTCAAGGGAGGGAGGTTGGAAGCATTCCACTCAAAATGTCCCTTGTTCACACTTTTTTTGTTATGCATTGGGCACTCACCTCTTATATTTGTCTGTTCACAGAAGCTTCTGTTTTCTCTTGGGGGTTCCTTCCTGTACTACGCTGACCACTTCAAGCTCTACAGTGGCTTCTGTGCCAACCATATCAAGGTCCAGAAAGTCCTAGAGAGAGGTACTACATAATGATTGGGCTGCCACAAACCGCTGTTTTGCTAGTCGACTAGTCACCGATAATAGTCGACTAAACTGATCATATACAAATCACAGCTGATTTCGCCAGCAAGCAGATCATTCGCTTACATCTTGAATTGTTTCAAGTATATGCAAATTCAAAATGAAGATGATAGTACATTGAACCTTTACTAAACTTAGTAGCTCCCTAACCTTGCCTGCATGCTGAAATCTGGCAGTATTTGTGAGTTCCCACAACCCAGAGAATCCATTTTATCCCAAGCCCACCGATTTTTCTCTGAGCGGACCATCACAAAAGCAACAGTGTGTTCGTGGGTGGGATATGCGTCTGTGGTGAAAACATTTCTCGGTTGATAATCGGTTTGATTTAAAAATCTACGTTGTTATTTCAGATGCCCCTTGTTGTTGTGAATGAACTGGGTTATGTGTGTTTTATTATGTGTTGCTGTTGAGGGGTCAAAGCAAAAATGTCAAAATCCAATATAACCAATCTCAACATCGTGTTACACTGTTAATCAAACACACTCTGTGATCTGTGTGGCTAGCTTCCTGACACGGGTAAACCATGAAACTAGCCACAGTGTTTATGTCACGGATGACCCGGTTCACCACTACTGCGCAGTTGCATCACCGACAGGTCGACAGCAGGTAGGAGTTGTGGAAGGCGAGGCAGTTTTGCGAGGAAAAGCAAAACAAAAATAATAATGATGACATCGACTACTAAATTAGCCGTCAACTAAGTTGGTCGTCGACATAGTCATGACTAGTCGACTAATCTTGGCAGGCCTAATTGGTGATGGAAATTCACACACAGCACAGTGGCTACAAGATTAGATACACAATAGGAAGAAATAAATAGGTAGAATTTAGATCTTGCTTTGACAAAGATCAGTTTTCATTGAAATTATCAGAGAAGAATAACATTTGACAATGTAGATGGTATATTATTGAAATTGTGGATTTCAACGTTATGGAAGTTAAACTATAACTATGAGGTATCCCTCAATATTTTTACTTCACTTTTGGGTCCCAGATTGTCACCATAAAAATGCAGGTCTCCATCTGCTACTTCGGCATTGTTGCATCGACGTTACATCAGTCACACCTCACAGCACCCCACAGTTTAAGGTGGAGGGGTGGAGCCTGTTTGAGTTGCACGAAGGGAGACTCTGCTTACTACTGTCATTTCATGATGCATGGTTGCATAAAAAAATAGAGAATTCCTCTTTTACAAACAAATGAGGTCTTGACATTTGGCTAACCTTTAAATTAACCTTCTAAATACTATCTATCACCTTCTAAATTTAAAGCATGTGCATTGTGCCCTAGGCAACTTAAGATACACATCCATGCATCTTCCCCTGAATCTGAAAGAGTCGACATTTGAAAATGATTTCTGCCGGTGATCATGTTGGCCTTTTGGCAGCACTGTCCACAACTCTAAGAGGGTGTACTTCTTTGCCACCAAGGTCAGAGGAAGGTGATGGGTCATTTTTGGCCCATTATCAGAATTGCATGGCACATTTCTCCATGTAAGCTGCATGGCATTTAATAGGATTTGACTCTCAGACAAGTCTCTGATAGGTGAGGATTACGGCCAGGAAAATCACATGATGTTTATTCTGTGCAAACATTCGGAGCCGATTAATGTACTGAAGGAAAACTTTAAAAGCTATCCTACGTTTCGTTAAAGAAACAGCAGCATCAGTTTTCTGCATATGCACACCTTTATTGCACGAACCAGCATGATTGCTCCCAAAAATATGCACCACATTGGGGATTGATGAGCTTTTCTTTTTATTGAGTTTAAACCACCTATCAGACATGAACACAGTTTTTGGTAACCTTGTTATCGATGAAATCAAGGCACAGCCTTTAACCATGAACTGTACTTATCCCATCATATTTTCATTTTCAGAGGTTTGCAATGACATCAATTCATCAAGTACATAAAAGTATTGAAATAATGTTTTTCATCATCATCATTATTCACCATGTCCGAGGCAGTTGCAAAAGCTACTTTGGTTATATTGTGTAAATTGTGATTGTTCATAGAAAAGTTTCAAAAATACGATGATTATAAAACATACCCTACATTATTCAGGGTGAATAATCACTGGTGAAACAACAGAAAATGCCAAAACCACGAGTGCTAAATATATGGCTCCACCTTTCGTAAGAACAACATCCACAGCGATTGTGCAGCCTATTCTTTAATCAAAGCCTGAAAAAGCTGCGTCTGATTAAAAAAAAAAAAAAAAAAAAAAAAAAGGTCCATATGACCCGTTATTCGAATAACACATTGCGGCGCTGACTAACTCTGATACAGTGCGTGTGTAAAGTGGATTTGTGACACAGCATGATACCGAACATGCCACAGCCAAATCGCATCCAGTTGATCCAAGGACACCCAGGAAGTCTGTCAAGCCTATACAAAGAAATCGATGGCTATCTCCGCCGTCTTCATCACCTCCTCCTGACATTATGCCACAGGCTCGCTTCCTTGTTTATTTGTCGACTCGTTAATTGCCTGCCAATTAGTCTGGGAGGTGTCGACTGAGCTGCCTGTCTGCAGCTGCCAGTGCTATAATGAATACATTAATGCCCCCCCACAATGCAAGCGTGTAGCTCAAGGAAAAGATTTGTCCTGCCCTCTATTCTAATGACTGTGGCAGTACAGTTTCTACTGCAGTATGTTTTAAGACACATTGTTTAGTTGGCCAGCATTGAAGCAAATGCAGCGGTCATGGGAGGTAAGGAGAAGCCGACACTCCCCCCTGCTGGAGCTGTTTTATTGCACTATTACTTTGCACTGGTGGACACACTTTTAGTGTGACTGCCTTACGCAATGTACAGTACAAGTCAGGCGTACGCCTTCTGAAGTGCAAATAAGGAGAGATTTGAATCGCCAAGGCGAGCAGCAATCTTGGTTGTGGTTCCAGCGCCAGTCATCGCATGTGTGTAATGTATAAAACTGTATTGTGATTTAATATATTCATAATCTAGTGCTGAATGATTTGATTCCATACAAGGTGATCACGTGATCCCCGAAGCGACTTTAGTTTTTGCAGCGCTCCTGCATGACACTGAATCTGTGGCACCAAATATAATCTCACACGTGAACGCAATCTCTATCCTGTCTCGTCAAGATAACCTATCCGAAGTGGTATGTTACTCATGACGGGTCATGCACACCACTCAGCTGTGAGCGTTTGCTCGAGAACCGGAGGGAAAATTGGTACTAACACGCGCCACACCGAACGAGGCACAAGATACGAGTCGTGCTCTCTAGCTGGCGCGGCTGAATATCCTCTCGCGGTGCAGATCCTCTCCTCTTAGTAACTAATCATCGCCTCCACGGCTGCAAATAAGCTGCACTTCTAATAAGCATCGTTGTCACGATTGGTGGACGAGCACGCACAGAGCAAGAGAGACCAGAAGAAGCCAACTAAGCTAATGCTCTAATGTGTGTCGCCCAACACCAGAAAAAGTGCTTTGTTGTACAGTGTACTGCATTTAAGCGGGTTGCGACCAGTCATGAACAGCAAATTAGCAGGTCAATTGTCTTGAGAGAAAATGGTGCAGCTGGAAATGAATCAGTTAGTCCAGCCAGGACAAGGTCAAAAGTATATTATTTCATATATTGAATTAAAAAAGTAAAAGTAAAAAAAAAAAAAGAAAAGTTGACCAGACGCCAGTTGCAGATGCAGGGTTGTAGTGCACGCGGTGTTGTCTCACAGTTAGCCTGCATTTATCGAGTTGACCCTCATAATGTAAAAGGCTGAATCGTGGGTGTCTTTTAGTAGGGAATCAGGAAGATCTTTACATACTGCCCCCGCTTAGCAGCAAATTGAAGCATGCGGTTTTACCGCCATGGTGAATTCATGAGTCGTCAGAGCTACGCGCTGCCTTCTTCATAAATGCACGAGCCGCTCATCAAACTTTGACTGCCTGTCAGGCTGCTGGTGACATCATTGCTGGCTCAGCCCAGGGCCGTAGCGATTCATCAAGCACTTTGGCCAACCTACTATGTACAGTCAAGCCCCCCCATAAGCGCCCTTGTGCCACTCTCTCCTATACATGGTATCATTTTGAAAGTAACAATTACAAGCATATAATCTAATGTAATGTAAGGTCGTATAATATATCGAGAATAAAACTGATTTTATTAACAATGTTTACGATGTGCATTATGCAGAATTATTTTTTCCGATTACATAATATACCGCAATCACTGTCCCGCACTAATTTTCTTGACTTAATGTCAAAAAACGTACACACGCACATGTATGTACGCATATACGTGTATATTTGCAAATGCATATGTATATAATATACACACGCAAGACGGCAGTCTTGTGTTGTGAGTGATTCCGCCCCTAGTTAGTATTAATTTGTTCTATATTTGTTTTTTAAGCCAAGACGGACCGGGCCTTCAAGGAATTTTTGGATGCAAGGAACCCCACCAAGCAGCACTCCTCCACCCTGGAGTCCTATCTGATTAAACCAGTGCAAAGAGTTCTCAAGTACCCCCTGCTGCTCAGGGAGCTGGTCTCCCTGACCGACGCCAACAGCGAAGAGCACTGCCACCTCACAGGTAGGTTTACAGACTTTGTAGACAATACTTTATTTTTATCTTGTTATTCAGTATTGAGATGTCCTCTGCTGACTGTGTTAAGAGTTAATCGCTGCTAAGACTTTGTTTTGTTGGTGCCCGTGCAGAGGCGCTCAGGGCCATGGAGAAGGTGGCCAGCCACATCAATGAGATGCAGAAAATCTACGAGGATTACGGCACAGTCTTTGATCAACTTGTTACCGAGCAGGCCGGCCACGATAGAGAGGTACACACATACTTTACAAGTCAAATCTCATAAGCCGCCCCAGTAGGAATGACTATTCCTCTTTATCAAAATTAAAAGTCAAATTGAATATCCCCCCCCCCCCCCCCCCCACACACACACACACATCACAAATCTTCTTTGCTACTTGTGCTGTTTATGCCGTCCTCTGTTCTTTTGCCTTTTGGGTGCAGAATATATTTACAGATTGATGGCATATTTTGCTGATATCCTTTGCAGTGTAGGTATTCAAAGAGAATGTGCGATAATATGGTGCAGTAAAACGTGTGCGTCATATAAATATAGTCGCGCACTACAACATTCTCGTGTGTTATTTAAAGGGGATATATGATTGAAAAGTGCCTTTGGAATGTTTGTATACAAAATCTTGAGTTAACGGCCCACTTCTGAAAATGTGTCTGTGAGTCAGCTGTTCCATCATATGAGCAGAAAATGTAAAATATCGGCCGATCCGATCCAGCTCATCAGGTCTGTAGTCTGTTAGAAATATTTAGAATCAGTTATAATGTTGTCGCTGTGCAACCAAAAGTATTTATCCCCATATTTTTGAGTGATTTTTATATTTTTTATCCACAAAATGTGAATTTATTTATTTATTTATTTTTTCCTGATTAAGAATAAATTCTGAAATTTATCGTTCATGTCTGTCACGCAGGTCACTGAAATCTCTATGGGTGAGTTTCTTCTGCATTCCACTGCAGTCTGGCTCAATCCGCATCCGTCATTGGGCCGCATGAGAAAAGACCCAGAAATGACTGTGTTTGGTAAGTCTGCCTCCTCCGCTGTTGCATTCTAGATAAAGACACTCACCAGCCAAAGTAGGCAGGCCATCATAAGATAAGAATGCTGAGTTTTGATGGCCAAAATTATGGCTATTTTTTTTTTTGCTGCTGTGTTTTATTGGATTGCATAAGATCCGTGGCGTACCTAATGATGTACATTACTGTTACTGTCAATCCAATGAGCACCACTGCTTTAAACTATTGAAACAACGGAGCTCTTGCGATAGAATCAGAGTATTGCACTGAAACAGCTTCTTTTTGACTTCCAAGTTTGCATCTAAAATGCCTCTGTGGGTTGGACCCCTTCATTCCGCATCTCCCATGTGGCATTCACTCGTAGAAGTAAAGATGCTGAGAGTGTTTTTCTTTCTTGCCAGTCTTCAAGAAAGCCGTCATATTGGTCTACAGGGAAAACAACAAGATGAAGAAGAAAATGGTGAGAGGTTGCACTCATGCGCTTTCACATGGCATAAATGATATCTTGGCAGAAAACGGAACATTACTCTCTTGTTTTTAATGTGATCAGACCAACCCTCGTTCGGCGCTTTCCCACGGCGATCCGGACCCATTTAAGTTCCGTTGGCTCATCCCTCTGTCTGCGCTCCAGGTCAGGCTTGGAAATACAGCAGGTAAGATTGTCAAGGTACCCTTAGTAACGACGCGTGTTGGGCATTATTTTGATTGGGCATGTTATTTTATTTAATTAATTAATTAATTTATTTATTATATATTTTTTGAGCAACATAACCCAGTTATACTTTTCAGCCACATTTGTTTTCCTGTCCAAATTCCCAATACAGTTTGACTCTATTGGTGCCAAAAACATCCAGATTGATTAACCGACAATTGAGCTGCAAGTTAATCGACAACCATGTTGCCAATCGATTAATCTTTCAGTACCGTTGTTTATCTTAAAATTGTCCAAATTCTCGGATTTCAAATATTTACTGATTTCTGAATATTTAACAACTGTAATTTGGGGACTCGAAAAGTACCATGAATTTGTGACAGTACGGCCATGAGGAATTTAGAGCATGTACACATTTCGTTGACCCCAGCTGCACTCTTTCCATCCTGTTCCGCTGCACACAACTTGCGCAAATCTTTTCATCCACCATCTATGGCGGTGGGCATTAATTAGCAGGATAGGCATTTAAGTTTCTTCAGTGTGACTGCATGTGTTCGGAAACATTTTGTGATGTTTAAAACAGCGACACCTTGACCACGCTACAGAGAAATGGAGTTAAACTAGTAACGCCGCTACTGGCTACCAACTGTGTTCTTTTCTCATCTTCTTCCAAAACATACCCCTTAGCCCATTCTCCTTGGCCACACACGCAGACACTCATGCGCTTCTTTTGACATTTCTATTCAGCTTCCTCTAAAACGATAAACCCTTTTAAGACTGCGGGATTAAAACTCATTTTTACTCTGCTTTCTCTCAGGACCAGGCACAGAAAGCAGCTGCATCTGGGAGCTGATTCACTCCAGGTCTGAAGTGGAAGGGAGACCACAGACGGTCTTTCAGCTGTGTAGCAGGTCAGACATTTTGCTGGGACCTTATGATCCTAGATGAATGTTTCCCAAACGTTTTTTAAAACAAGGCACCTATTTTATATTAGGAAACAAAAAATATCACGGCACACTATCAAATAGAAATGTCACAAAAAGTGCACACACAAGTTAATTACCATCTATTGGCAGGGCATTTTCAGCAATTGTTCTGCCTGTCACTACGCTTCACTGGCACAGATTACAACATCATATGTTGTAAATAAATAATTTTGGAGCCACTTCAGTAGAATTGTACAACACATCACATTTGGCTGGGAAATCTTTGTTGAAGGCGATGCAGTAGGTTTGGGCCGATTTCAGTTTTTAGGGTTTAGCGTGGTTTTAAAAAGTCAAGGTTTCACTAACCGCTACAACTGTCCGTCGCCGGTAATGAGCTTTTCTTTTCTGTTTTGAGGGGACTTCTTAGCAAGCAACGTCGCTCTGCAATATGGCTGGCTGCTTGCAGAGATCACTTAACGTGCTGCCTCTTTGAAGTTAATGAGCTGCTTTTTCTTCTCCTTCTTGGCTGAGCTGAGAGGGGAGGGGCGAGCAGTTGCACATGGTGATTTAGGACGGAGATTCAAAAGAGCAACTCTGCTAACTCCAGCATACTCATTATATAATATTAACAGCAGCATACTAACTCCCATTAATATCAATATGTCTTGCGATTGACAGGTGATCAATATCAAGAGAAACCTATTTTCGATAAAATGTTCGGTTGAAACCAAATCAGAAAACCCAATCCTGAACTGCATAGCTTTTTGTGGGATGCTGGCAGAGTCTACAATATGTTCACTCATCGGCAGGCAAGCGGACAGCAGCAGAAGCGAGAGACGAGGCTGTGTCGTGTAGAAAAACAAAGTGTCAAATAAATAAATATATAAATGACTCATCGACTAGAAAATGATTTTGATCGTCGTTGGAGTTGTGACTAGTTGACTAATCTTGGCAGCCCGAATGTGCATTGTTCTAAAAATGAAAAAAAAAAAAAAAAACGGAAATAAGATCGCCTCAAGGACAACACGAGTATGCCACGGGTCTGTTCTGAAAAAAAAATACCTCACAAGTGATGGGACACTGTGACTTACTAAGAAGAACGAAAATTAAATAATGTCAATATTTCTTAGTTTTATCCATTTTATCATGGTTCCGTTTTTTTGTGTAACAAATCTTCTATAGTTGGTTTAAAAAAAAAATAGATTGTGTTGATTTTTTTTTTTATCATACTGACAGAATGTACTTTGTAATACTGGACAATGCCTACGATGCAAACTAGATGTTTTTTTTTTTTTTTTCATTTTATGCGGGTGGTGGTGAATACGAAGCTTGCAATCAAGATGGAAAGTCCCATAATGCACTGAGAAATTGGGATCACACTGAATGACTGCCATTGCTCTTCTCTCTGGGGACACACTGGAACTCTGGCAGCAATCCTCTTAATCTACATTTAGACTCTGAAATCATCTGCCGTTCACGCTATGTGCTCAAGCCGCCTCGTCTGTGTCCTCCCAGTGAGCCCGAGAGCAAGGTGAACGTCATCAAGGTGATCCGCTCCGTCCTCAGGGAGAACACCAGGAGGAACACGAGAGGCGAGGCCAGCTTGGAGCGTGGCTGTAAGGAACGCCTGGCAGCCATGCGCACCGCCGCGCCCTCCGCCGCCAGGATGGGTGAGTGTCACAACACACCACATCCGTCCAAAACAAATTCCCAAAGAAAACAAATAGTGGAATAAAGTTGAACAGGGATGGGCAGCTGGCAGCACTAATAAATACAAAATGTGGTTATTTTGGTTATCAAACCATTTGTTGTTAGGTTAGGATACTGGATCATTTATATATGCAGTGAAAAATAGATTAACAAAAATTAAATACATCAAGAGCATGTATTTTGCACATATCATACATATTTTATCAATATTTAAAGTGTCTGTTTAGGAAGTGCGTGGTCCTGAGTCGCATTGATGAAAGATTGTGGCTCCTTCCGGTGCCCATACCTGAAGTGAAACCTCCAAATTTGAACGTCCTTGAAGTCGTACCACTTTAAAATCCAACAAAAAAATCCATCCATCCAATTTCTGTAGCTGTCCTCAATGGGATGAGCTCTTAAGCCTATCCCAATTTATTTTACTTGAGAGGCAGTAAGATAGGATTGAAAGTCTTTATCCAGATCTGCACAAAATGTATGTAAAATGTTTTTCCTTGGCCTGTGAACTTGCACATTATATAGAAATTGGTAATGAATCATTTTGTGTATATTCTTCTTTCCTGACAAACTAAACAAGAGGTTGTAATACTTAGTTTGGATTAGCACCTTTATACTACCGTGCCAGCCATTTTCAGGCCCTTATTTTACCTACCATGTGGGGAAAAAAAACGATTAGAAATGCATACCTGGGATTAAATCGCTCGATTCTTAAAAGACATGAAAACACGTCCTTGGGATTGAATGAGTTGGTGTACTTCACGTAAAATCAAGATGGCACCATTAACGGCATGTTAGATGATCTTCCATCTAGCAAACAACCTTGGTGAAGATCCACACTCCACTGCAAGCTATTCTTGGGGTTAATTGTCATTCACATTGTTCTAGAATGTCACTCCATCATACTAGGGGGAGGTATTACATTTTGTCACTCTCACACAGCTACATAAATATTAGCGACAGCTCTTTTATTGAGACTTTGTATAAATAGAATGAGTAGAAAAAGCCTATATGAGCTGGCAATAGGGAATTGTTTTTTCCGTGCACAGGAGCAGCGCGGAAGAATATCAAAAGAATCACCAATCCAGAAAATATATATCATTTAAAATGAATTCCGATATACAACGCTATACATTCTCTACGTACAGATGTGAACGTGTATCAACAACAATACACATCTTTGAAGAATTTTGTTTTCCTCGGAGGGATTCAACAGAAGAACATGCAAGAATAAGAACATCTTCTTAGTTGCTATCTTTTTAGCCCTTCAGGTCGTTTGGCTTAATGTGTGAAGTGTGAAATGCACCTTGCCCAGATCATATCTTGACTTTTTAGGCCATAAAAAGACTGGAGGGCAGTGAGCTGTGTGTGTTTTGCTCAGATAAGCGGACCATGTATGACTTACATGTCCATCTTCATCGCAGGCTCCTCCAGGGCTTCCCGCTTGTGTCGGCAGCCCCTCGGAGAACCCCCCGTCCAGTCCGGGAATCTCAAGTTGGGAACGGATTTGGACAAACCTAGCCTGAGTAGCGGCACCTGCAGTCTGTCCGGCGCTTCCCCGCTCCTGCTTCCTGTCCAGGAGGGCTCGTCTGGGTCGCCCTCGGAACGTTACTCCCAAGCCGCTTCCGTCTCGGTCAAGGAGTCTGACATTCTTAGCGACGAGGACGACGACGGCTTTTGCGAGACTGCCAACGCCAAGAGGAGCGCTCTCGACGCTCAGTTCTTTCAGTTAAAAATCTCAGAGGAGCCCGTGCTGACGTACGCGGCCGCCCCCTGCGTCCAACCTGAGGGCGACACAACCGAGGCCCAACCCAGACCAACGAGAGACCAACCGAGTGCGGCAAAGAAGAAAAGCAGGAGTCTGCGCAGGAGCCAGGGCGGGCTCATGTGTATGAAGGAAAAAAGTGGCTCATTGGACGGCCGCAACGGGGCGTCATCTTCGTCGCCGCCGTTGGACCTCAACGCACTCCTGGAGAGAGAGTTTAGTGTCCAAAGTCTGACCTCGGTGGTCAATGAGGACTGTTTCTATGACACAGCCTTGGAGAGACCGCCGAGAGCACAAGACCACAAACCCAGTTAGCGCTCAGCCAGCACAAAACCCGCTCAGCTGAGAACCACCAGGCGAGCTAATTGGTTTACAGACTTTTTAAGGGGGTGGCGTGGGGAATCCACAGCCTGTGGGTTGCTTAGTAACCACAAGTGCATTTGATTCAGTCTGCCGTCACATTTGAAAACTAGTGCACATACACCCCCCTCATATTTGGAGTTTGGCATTTGCCAGGTTGCTGATTTTGTTCAGTTTTGTTCTGGACAGTAAGTATTGCTTTGGTGTTGTCTATTGTCATCGTAATGCCAGGGATGTTGAAGTGAGTTGATGGGTCTCAATTAGATATGTCGCTCGTTGCCACCATCTTGTGCCGTCTAAACTTTAGACTCTAAAGGCTATTAACAAACTTTTTTTTGCCAATGTTTTGAACAACAAATTTCAAATCAGAAATTGTGACACGCAAATGTTTGACTGAGCCTCGCTTTTCACGCGCTGACAGGAACGAGCCCTTCTGCAGATCTGCAATCGACCCCAAAAAGTTTGTAAGTTCCAATGAGAGCCACAAGATGCCTAAGCTGGATGACCTAACTTAAACAGAAGCGCCTCACCTCACTTCAGCGTAGTTCCTGAGTGCCAAGATGGCACAAAATGGCACCAAAGCAATATTTTTATACAACACAAAAACATTGAAAGAGTTATTTCTTCAGTGAATAGTGCAGGGTCGGTTCCCAAATCCATGAAGTGAATTTGGTGGTTTCGTTGTACTAATGTCCAATTTAGAAGAAAAAAAAAGATTTGTAGAAAACAAATTGTGTTGCTTGTAAAACCAGGTAATGTCAGGAAATCAAGTTAAGACCCAATCCATTTCGCAAAAGAATTTTCTAACTTAATAGATTGGACATGTTGTAGTCGCTGAGCAGCACGGCGCCACCAAAACGGGTTTCTATCCGGGACCATGAAAAAACTTAGTTTTTTTTTCTGATAAGTGTTGACATAATTTGGATTCCTTTTGATTATAATGGGACACTGATAAACCCTGAGGAAATGTTTTGAATGTGCATCAATGTACAATAATACACCAAAATTGATGATGTGGTCTGCAGAGGTCTTGTATGGTCGCGTTCCCCACCCTACCTGCCTTTCCTCAGGTTATGTGGCCCACTGGGAGGAAAACAAAAGCATCTCAGCCATGCATTCCAGCCATCCTTCCTTTAACTCTTGACTGATTGGTAGGTTTATTTTATTTATTTATTTTATTTTTCTTACGTCAGTGGGCCATGAGGGGGGCAATGATAAAACGGGGTAATTTTTGTTTGCTTCCACGGAGGTAAATACTATGCATCAACAGAGCTAATAATAAAATGCTGGCAAGAGCAATGAACATGTGGCCATGATACGCTTCCGTGATCATCAATAACATGACCTCACCACATGTCAGCAGCCACACATGCAAAAATAGGCCAAACTGTATGTATGAAAGCCCCCTCCTCTGCTGCCCCCCATTAAATAGTGGCTGACTGAGTTTATTTTTAATGAAACTGGTGGCTTGAAAGAAATTGGAGTTTGAGGCACATTGGTTTCACTTTATATTATGACATCTTTTTTTTCCTGTCACCTTTAAAAATAGCTGACAGGAACACATTTGAAAGTAGACTGAATGATAGGAAATGATTGAAGATTTAAAAGAAGGAAATGATGGCCCTTTGATTGGCCCTTTGATATACTTGGGAGTTGGGACACACACACTCAGCTCATGGTCACATGAGCAAAATATCCAAAGAACTGCTGCAGTCAAAAATAGTCTTTTTTTTTTAAATTATGTATTTTGTGCACTAAAGTACACTGTTTTGCCTATATAAGATTTAACTGTTTTTTTCTGTACAAGTTTTAATGTTATTAATGCAATTTTTATTTATTACTTTATATTGATTTTGTAGAAAGTGTTTTGGTTTAAGGCTTCAAGCATTTAAATTGGAATTTACTTGTAAACAGAAGAAAACAAAAAAAAAGGGCAGGTTGATCATTTTTTTTCTGCATAGCCTTTGGGATCGTCGTTGAGTGTGCCGAGGAATTGTTCGAAATAAGGCTGCTTTCATGATTCTGCCATAGCAATAATCTTTTTTCAACTATTTTGTATGTTTTTATGGGGCTTGTGTACATACTCTTTTCTATCTTTATTCTTTTTCTACTTGATACTGTACAGCTCAGAAAAGAGGCAGGAATGAATTTGCAGCAAAATAAAGTGCTATTTTCTTTGTTACACAACATGGATGGAGTTGAGGTACTATTCTAAGGCAATCCACTAAAGACAGTCCATTCTTACCACGCCTTCAATGCTAGCATACCAATGAATGTGAATTCCTCCTCCTGATGGAATTGTTTTCCAAATAAAACGTTAAATCTGTGAACGGTGCCTGGAGAACTGTGCTGTCTTTCTCGCCAAGTGAGTGTGTGCGTGTTCTCAATTAAGTGCATTGACAGGTAAAGCAGTTCTGAGAAAACCGCTTGTACTTTGCTTTTGTCCCTTTGGCAACGCTCACCTCATGAGAGCATCATTGGATGTCATAACATGAATAATTCTACCGTGATGCCATCTAGGCTCATCTTTCAGGAAAAAAAACAACACAATTTCTAAGTTTGTTTTTGTTGACAGAACACCTGCGAAGGAATTTATGGACTCATTACATTAACATTAATGGACAGATGATAATTACTGTGGGTTTGACATTGATAAAAGTACAAAAATATCTTCACATGAACAGATTGTACTCAAAACATTTAATAGCTGACGCTGAACAAACACGTAGTATGAGCTGTGTTTTGAGTTAGAAAAAAATCCAAAGTAGCTTTTCACAACACTGCGCACATTCATCTATGTGATCTCTTGTCCTCCCAAGTGACACTACACAAAACAAACAACTGACCTGGATCCACTGCTGCCACGTTTTTTTACATGTACAATATAAATGTGTGAATATCAGCAAGGCGTTAAACATGATTGCATTTGGCTCAATTTGCTCTTTATCTGTTCCAATAAACAGCCTTTTGAAGGTGATCCATGATGATCATACAAAATGTTGAGACTTTGGGTCGAATTCTGACACTTTCATTTCATGACGTACTCACTTTTGTTGCCAGGGGTTCCGTCGTTTACGGCGTTATGGGACAGTAGATTTACATTAACTATACTACTTTACATTGTAGCAAAATGTCACGTCTTCATTGTTGTCACGTAAAAATACTTGCACAAATGTGAGGGGTGTAAGTCACTTTTGTAAGACACTGCGAACATCAGCAAAGCTTTAACCACCGCTGCATTTGGGGCAATCTGCTCTTTAGCTTCCAATAAACAGCCACTCGGCGCTCTTGGATGCACGAAGAACAGTGTCAAAAATGCACGCCACTGCCAGGTGGAAATGTCAAGGCTACAAGAGCAGCACTAACTGAGCTCTGTGGTGCTTTCTGCTCTTTGTCATGTTCACTCGGGGCTGGGCGGCATTCCTTGCGGCACGTCCTTCTGCGTTGCTCGCTGCTTGCCAAGGTGTTTCAGGCGGAGCTCTTCTCGGAAGTCATAGGCCAGCAGAAGCGGCTCCCGGGCGCACATGTCAGCGTAGACGTCCGCCAGCGCCTTAATGTGAGGGATGGTGAGTTGGGTGGGGCGCAGGGTGGGCTCCACATCCGCCTTGCACATCAGCTCCTCTGTGAACGCGTCACGACACGCCTCGGGGAACAACATTCTGGCAGGAGGGATAATTGAGAGAAGACGCTTTGATATGTCAATGTTTAACATGTTTAATGCTTAAATGGAAGGAATACTAACTGGTCAACATATTTTTACTTTTTTTTTTTTTTATAAATCGTTCACGCTAACTCAAAATCTGCTCTTGTTTTTTTTTTCTAGCACATCAGGTTTTCATAAAAATAATCAAATATGTAGTATAATAATGTATATTGTAATACAAAAATATTTATGAATTAAGGGTTAGGTTCATCAGTCAAAAATAGTTTTACAGACTAATGATACTACTTGGAGTCACAACGGCGAGTTGAGGGGCGGCAAAATGTTTTCTCCCTGTGAGGGAGGAGCATAACAAATAAATAATTGAGAAGCCCATGTTTAGGTACACAAAGCCTTATATGATTAAAATTTACTGTTTAATGGTGTTTTTTGAAATCAGTGCATTTAATTCAAATCACACAAAGACCTCATTAATTGTTCACCTTTTGCATTTTTAACCTGCGAGACACGCCAGCTTCAAGTCAAAGTTGAAAACTGTTCCAGGTGGGTCAGCTTTCCATTTTGTTTCAGGTGTCATTTGGACATCTGTGAGGCCATCAGCATTTGTTGGCTCAGGTTTAGCAGTTTTTAGAAGCATATTGTTACTCTTGCCGACGGCTTCCTTGTGGAGCACTGTTGCAAATGTTGCCTTGGCAAGAAGTTTTTTGTCTCTAACTGCAGCTTCAAAATAAAGTTGCGTCTCCTCGCAGACTTCATCTAACTTCTCCCTGGTGTGGCGTGAATACCTGCTCAAATGAGTTTTAATCACTGGTGAATGTGTGAATGGTTGTTTGTTTTTAAAAAAATATTTGATAAACTACGTAACTATCAATGGCTAATTTTCTACATAGTTGATCACGTCTATTTTTTCAGTCAAGAGGCCCCGGTGCATAACGGCCAGGCGGGTGCGGCTTCCGCCAACACACTGACGTTATATAAAATCAGTTGCCTCGTCATTCCCGTGCCACCTCGGTGAGTAATAATTGCTGCTCTCGTCGACGCAGCCAGCGCTGTGTTGTTATCCAAGCCTGCGCGCCGGCTCCTCACAGGCATGGGGGCGCTTCTGTGTTCCTTTTGCTTTTGAAGCTTGTGATGTTGGTCACCACCGATGAGGCGTAAAACATCGCAACCACACGACATGACGGCAGCGGCGCTCACCCGATTCCTCTGTAGCAATGCTTCCTGCGGAACTGGAAAATATTCCTGACGACTTTTTCCACCAGTTTGAAGGGTTGCTGGATGAGAGGCCGAATCAGAGGTGTGAAGTGAACAACTCCAACATCCACCTGTGAACACACATACAACAACGTAACGTTGACCTTGAGATGACATTGCAAAAAGGTGCGCTTGTGGGAATGAGGAGCAAAAGTGGCAGCAGGGAAGTGGGGAGTGAAAAACATAAAAGTGGAAAAAAGGTTGCCGGACAAAAGTGATAACTGAAAGTAGGGGAAAGCAGATGACGCAGCGTGGCTGGCTGCTGAGTTGTCATAGTAACACCACAGACTAAACACTTCTCTGTGGCTTTTTGTTCACATTCAGCCTGAATCACCTCTTTTTTATGTCAGTAGTTTATGAAAGAAAATACACGACTGAGGAATATTCTGCCTCCAGATGAATTTTATGGTTAAACTAAAATGCAATATAACATTTAAAAGCTGAACTTAATTTCACCTTCTTTAAATGCTCAATGCAAATGGCCAACAGTTAAAAATATTTGTTAACAGCTCGTTATGAATCAACATTGTTGGGGACTCCAAAAAATACATGGTAGTAAATTGCACATTTGGACTTCAAAAGTATTATTTATATGTCCCAAGTAATAAATTATGGCCAAAGCAAACCACTTAAGAAGCATTCTACTAGTAGTTCCACCAACTGCGATTCTGCTTTGTAAACCGGATCAGATTTTCCAGCACGTGAAATTGACTGACTAATCACTGTCGGACTGACACCACTTGTATGCCATTTTCCTCTTCAATTCATTCGCTGAAATACTTGCACCGGTGCATCATGACTCATCATACAGCACGGTATATGGGGTCCGAGCTTTGCCGTTGCCATGGCAGTCATTCCTATGGTGGCCACTTAGTCATGATTACAGTAAATACATTTGTATGCAAAACGCTTTTTGGCTTTAAATACATGCCGGATGCCAAATTGGAATATGCATCAAAGCACTCACACTGGCGAAAGGTGGTTTTAATTTTGTTTAGAAAAATTGCACGACACACCATCAGACAAAATTGTCACAAGAAGCATAAAACTATACGAACTGATAGAATGATAATCTCATCTCAAATGACACTCAAATGTGATTACTCGGTGTGAAATGAGATCCTATTTAGTTGAAGACAAAGCTGATATTGCTCGCGGGAAGTGATGAGAGACACAAAATGGTGGTGCTAAATAAGACTCATTGGACCAATTCAGTGAAATTGGACAGCACGCTAATGTGGTAAAGTGGTTGGGAAATACTGGCCTATTCGCACCCTAAGAAGACCGGTTCGGGTAAAATGTAGTTAGAACCGCAAAGATATTAAAAACACTCGATGATGCGCAATACAACTCGGCATTGAAACAGGCGATGAATGTAAAAAGAAGCGACTGCAATTTGGAATAATTCATCATAGCCTCCGCGTTACCGTTAAGGTATGCAGACTTGTGTCAATTAGTAGTTCCACTAGTTTAAAGTAAACATGGTGAAGCTGCATTCAGCTGTTATGCTGCAGGCCAATGCAATAAGTGGAGTCAGCCCCGAGTGAAATTGTTTTCAAATCATGTTTTTTTTTTTTCGTAGCTTTGATGTAGGTTGTGCAATCATCAGTAATTTGAGACACCTATTTAAAAAATGTTTTTAAAGTTTACCACTAATGTGTTAAATTTGTGTCATTGTGCTTTCTTTGTATAAATTTTGCTAAGCTACTTGTGTTTTCTCCGTTTTATCTTCTGAATGTCGTTAACGCTTGTAGGTCGGCGTTGCGTCGTAGCCCGTGTGACGCACATTGAGTTGTCTTGTGTATGAAATGTGCGGGCTAAATTTAAGGCGACAATTTTGGTCAAAGTCAAAATCAAACGACTGCCGCATGTCGATTTGAGAGGTAACCACGTAACAATCTTGTCAATAGTGTGTAGTTATGGAGCTCCCCGCGCAGGTGGTCCTCACTGGTGTTCGAGCTTTGACAACTAGTGGAGGTGTTGCCTCTCGATCCTTCCCGCGTCAGCCCTAAGCTGACGTGACACGCTGTTGAAGAAGTCGTGACAGACTCAGCAGAGTTGCTTTAGGAGCTCTCGCTTTTACCAACAAGCGCACACTCGCCACTCTCCCTCTCTCGGTCCCTGCTGATCGCTTGTTTTCCTCTAAAGGATCATCTTACTTCATCTTCTGAACACCAGAATGGAATCACACGAAACATCAGAAGACAATTTCATAATCCCGCATCTGGGCATTTGGTGTTCCTTTGTAAACAGTGTTTGACATGAATGTTATAGCTTAATGGGGGTGGCGTGGGGCGCTCGCACACAATCCGCCAAGCGTGTGTGCGTGTGCGTGTAAGAACCAATGGCCTGGCAAGGCAGCGCACAGAGGAGCTTAGCACTCGTCGGTCCGATGGCTGTGCTCTGGCTAAGCACACGCATCACAAACATCAGTGGTATTAGTTGTCATCATCATCATCATCATCATAATACATTTCATTCCCTTTAAGGGCTTTTCGGTTTTGGGTGCTTTTCAAAGATCCATTAGAGAAGAACACATCTATAACTTAGTAGAAGGAACTTGCAAAGAGAGCCGAGCTTACTCCCACCATTAGTCATGCGAACAAGGCACATAGGGGCGAAATTAAAACGACTTCACTGAGAACCTCGTGCTCCCCTGAAGCTTGAAGCTTGTATTCTTGGATTTGGTGAGTCACTCATTCTCAGCTGTCCTTTACATTGCTGGGGTGCCGCTAGGAATCGGGCGAGGAAAAGCAAAGTGGTCCAAGGCATAGTGAGGGATTCCTAAAGAGGTGTTTGGATGTTCAAGCAAACAATCGTGTCCGTATTTAGCCGTGCTGGTAAAGCGCAGTGCTATCGCTTATCACATCTATAGATAGTCCTGTGGAGCCTGACCGCAGCATGAAGTGCAGTAATAGGACAACAATGGCAGAGCCTGATTGCCTGACAGCCGGGAGAGCGGACGATGCGCCAAAATGGTTTTGTTTAGTGCAGAATCTCGCCTTTGTTTGTTAACATTCAATTTCTCCACCAACTTGAGGTCAGACGGTACATTGTCGACAGACGTCGATAATAGTGACCGGGAGTGCGGCTGCAACATCCGGTCGAAATAAGAATCAATTGTCCACCTGTCATGCACACGGGAGGGATTTGGCTTGACCGTCCACTGAATATCGCAATTGGAAAATGCTTCTATGAGTGCTTCGTTCATGCAAGAAGATCAGACCACCATCTGTTCAGGGGAAGCAATAGAAACGCATGCGCACTATTCCACTCTGTCCTGAAATAATTAGGCCATTTATATTCTACATACCACGATTTAAGAGAAGAGCACGGAGAAAAGTCAATATCGGGACTATATGGACGGCGGCATTTCAGCCATCAGCTTGTCCATGTCCTTTTGCTATTCTGATTTATGGATGGCCTTGCTACACAGCTTCACTAGGTAGCCCCACGTAATACGAAGTGCATCCCCGCTATTGATCCACGCCCCCCGATAACCTCAGCATGCAATGAAACGCCACTGTAAATCACATGCCGCCATGTCACCCGGCCTGAAACTTCAGGTGAGATGAACACGCTTACACAATTCTCCCAAAGGCAAAGACGAGAGAAATCATTTGTACGGAGGCTCGTGCGGGTGAAAACAAGAGACTCTTTTAAATGAGTTTGTTTCGAAGGAATCAATACTAAAGCGAAAGTAAACTCTGGGTAGGCATGACTTTTACCATTGAGCCAAATTGGTCACAGGTACTAAAAAGAAACATTTACTCTTGAGTTTTTCAGTGAAGCTAAACAACGTTAAATCCTTGCTGCTCCATCACGGTTTCCTGAATACAATATATTGCATTGAGCGATTAACACCCAAGGGCTATTGCAAAAACTTGACCTGACAGCTAAGATTCAGAGAGTCGAGTGATTGAAGGCCAAATATTTATAAACACAATTGCTGTCTGGAAGTCATCTGTCTGTTTTTGTCTGCATCTGAAGTCTTTTTCTAACCCACCTGAATGGAAAGGTCCCACATGCACATGAACACACTTGTACTTTTCCATATTTCATGCGTTTGACCTTCCCAAAGCTCAATAGGGACCTCTATTACCGCTTCGCTCTTTTGTTCTCCGGCTCGCCTTCCCCGTTTCCACCTATATCGTGACGACATTTCACCCAGTGGTGTGTGAACTGTAATTTGTCACGTCCATCAAACGGAAATGGGATGGCAGAGGCCCAGGGGCATCAGGCACCTTGCTACCTCAAACACCAACACTTGCGCTTACATAATGACTGGTTCTGAGAAATGGAAAAGCTGGACATCTACATAGGTGAAAGCAGGAGAGAATATGTGGGAGAAGTGCTCACTGTGATGTTGCAACTCAAAAAAGAAGACTTACATTAATCATGAAGACACCTTGAGAGGACAACCCCCACATAGGCACAAAAAGGCAGCCTCTCAAGAAGAGAAGGCAGCAGTCCAAGTCGCCTAATATACAAGTCTGATGTTGCTTGCGGGCTTTTGAGAGGAAGGGCTTTGGCTTCCTGTGCAGGCAGCCCAGCGGACTTCCCACGGAATGGCCCATGGCGTGCAAGAGGACAACAGACCTGATCAGCTCCTTTGCTCAAATCGGAACTCAAACTGGTCTTTCAATAACTTCCACGGGTTGCTTAAACCTCAAGGAGTCGTCCTTTAATTGTATAAATACAACATTTGGAACCTTAACTGACAAGATGCCGCATTTGCATTGTTAAATGGCTTCACACTTGATAAAACTGGCAGCGCCACGCTACGAGGCAGCGCCGACAGCGGCATGACAGCTATCACATAGCACCTTCGCGCCTTCGCCGAGACCAGCGTGGAAACCAATTACACAAGGGGCCACAAAAAGGAGGAGAAATGCTCATTGAAGGATAAGAGACCCCCACGCGGGTCATGCAATCGCGTGACTGGTCGGGCTGTGCTGCAGAAAGACTAGAGAGCTCTGCTGAGAGGTGATAAAGAAAGAGGGGGACCCATGCTTTTAATAGCTTGTGAAATCTTCACACATCGCAAAGTCACACATCTGCACTCCAACGCTGTATGTTAACTGCATTTTGCTCTTTCTCCCCTTGCACCTTCCTTCTATAACCTATTTATTTATTTATCATATTCCCCATGGAGCAACACCAGTATCAGCACTTAGGATCTCATCAGTTACAAGGAGACAGGTCACACACGACTGTGCCTGCAGGAAAGTGGAAAGGCATTTTTCGGGAGCTGCCACAGCACACAACTCACATCATGTCGAAAGCAATGTAATTTGCAAATGAGATTTTATTCTCTTCAGGGGGAACTAAAGAGAGGATTGGTCCATAGGGAAAAAAAGATTAATAGATGAACAGACCAAACGCGACCAACCGATTTGAAAGGAATGGTAACAACTTGCAATGGTCGGTGCCTGCAGCGTGAGATTAGAGTTGGAGCACTGCTTCTGCTCATTTGTCCAGAAAGCACAACACAAAACAAAACATCTGCATGCCAAACGGTATCACTTGTCATGTTTCTGCGCTCCCTCAATTTGTCCTCTTTGTCATTCAGGAATCCAGAATGCCCTTGTCACACCCTCCCCTCTCGTATGCCCTCCACCGAAGAGAAGAGATAAGCAGGCACGGACGGGGGCGCAGCTGGGAGGTTAAGTCCCACACCGAGTGATCTCTGATGAAGACGATTCCCTACGGGAGCTTCATTTGTACAGTATATGTGTTGGGGTTTCAATGTTCTGCAATTAAAACAAACCAAAGCCATTAAGAAACAGCTGACCAGACGCTAGCGCAGCAAATATCAAGTCATTTACAAGCCCCAGTGTGGTCGCAGATTTGGGGAAAAAAAATCATTTCAAATCCCAACAGTTTAATGAAAAACAGAAGCAATTTAGAATTTAAACTAAAGGCTTTTTTTTTTACCCCCAAATATTTTGCTTCTCTGACAAACAAAGGGAAAGAATGTATTGTTCAGAGTAGACTGCAGTGCAGTTGTACGCTTAATTCCAAACACAAAAACGCGCACTGACAGACTCATGACTGAGCATCATCTTATATTGGATCTCGTTAGATTGTAGCGGAGTCCCTCGTGAAGTGGGCGGTGACTGTATAAAATGAACAAGTTATAAACCATCACAATCTTAAAAATAAAGTGTATGTTTAGCTTCTTAATCAAAATGTGGCACACCTTTTGTATCACAGTTTCCATTTGATCAAACTAAGAGCCATACATAAGACAGAAAATGCCGCTCATGTATACAAGTGGGAAATTAGTTGATTGAAGCGGTGGCAAAAGTACTCACACGGGAGGAGAAGTACAGATACATGCGTAAAGAAGACACAAATATGGCTTCAACTCAAGTAAAAGTAGAAAATTACAGACTCATAACGTACTTCAGTACAGAAAGTAGTAAAAAATTGATCAGATTAGAAGAATTATTTTGAACACCAGACGCTTGTGCTTTTTAGGCTTGCACAATATGAATAGGAAATGTCTTGCTTCTCCAGATGTGCGGTCATTGGCGTCTGGGCTACCTGGTTCATGGTCCTCCATGGTGCTTTTTTTCTACCTGATAAGTGTATACCTTAATCAATCAAAATGTCTTTTTTTAATTTTATGTCGTCACCGTCCGATGCAGCGATATGCTGTTTTCAAACATAAAGAGTAAAAGGCAAAATAAAGTGCACAACTAGCCCAGGAAAAATGAATGCACTTTTTTGTTTTTATACCCGCTGATGGCAGTGAATGAGTTAAGTACAAATACCCGAAAAATACGACTTAAAAAATACTAAGTAAACCACAAATGTTAATTCGTGACAAAGACTTGTTTTTTCTTTTTTTATTATTTTAATGCACACCATTTAGGTTCAAAATAATGTTATAGTTCACGTTTTGTACAGCAAACAAGGGAACGATATACACGCATGTTGCATTATTTGGAATACTTCAGCTCCATAAACATGTTTGATTGACATTTGTTGACAAGCTGCACACGCAGTTGGGAGCGCGCACACACACACACACATATCACACTGACAGACGCGCACACACCGGGTAGGAGAGAGAGGAGCGATCGAGAATAGAGAGAGCGCCAGAGCACACCGCGGCTCTTCCTCCCCAGCAGGCTTCGCTCCAGCCTGTGTGGTCCGTCGGGCTGGGGTGTGCTCTCCTCCGCTGTTGCTAAGGAGATGGACGTCTCGAACGGAGCTGCGGTCCGGGCTCAATTGTCCACATCGTCCCTTCCTCAACAGCCTGCCGTCGTTCAGCGTGCAACGCGTGTATGTGCGTTTACCGGAATCATAGCGAGCAACGTGACGCGTCAGTGGCAGCTCTGCAGCAGCAGCCAGGGTAAGACCGATTGTTTCATTGAGAGGGGAAAAAAATCGAGGAAGCAATCACTTGCCCATTAGGGGCAAGAATTAGATTTCGGTAATTCCATTTCACGATATTTTATGCTGGAATGCGTAGACTGAGAAAGTTAGCTGCAACTTGTTTATTTATTGTGCCATTACTTAAGCTAAATTTATGTGTTTTATTTAATTTCTAAAAATTAACTTGCCATTTTTTTTTTTTTTACTGCTTTTTGCTGACATTTCAGTGCAATTAAACATATTTAATGAGTGTTAAAGCGAGAGCGCTGCAGCTTTAAGTCTACATAGTCATTCAGCATTGCAAATAGCACAAAGTCATTTCTCCCTCTCCGCTATCAGCACTGTGCAAGGCACAGGAGAGGACATAGAAAATGCACACATGCACAATACATCCCTTTATTTTTGCTTACCTAGGGTCAGGCACAGTCAGCTCTTATTGCTCGTCCTTTGTTTCCAGCCAGTAAAGTGCGCCTGTGTTGAGCTGAATGAGGGGAGCGAGGCGGCAGTGCGAGGCAGCCACTCTGTCCCTTTTCTCATTTACGTCTCCCTCCCCCAGACCAGTGGAGCTGCAGCCGAGGAGCTGAAGAAGCAAGGGTTTGACTGGCAGCCGCTCGGCGTCCAAGGCAGGGGAGAGACGCGGCCGGTTGAGCGCCGATCGGCGAATGCTACCTGGCCAAGAAGGCTTGACAACGGAGCATGGCGTCCACAGGCATGCAGATATTTGGATTTGTGCTGGCGCTGTTGGGCATCATGGGCGCCATGGTGGCCACTCTGTTACCCAACTGGAAGGTGAGCGCCGACGTGGGCTCCAACATCATCACGGCCATCTCCCAGATGCAAGGACTGTGGATGGACTGCACATGGTACAGCACTGGAATGTTCAGCTGCACGCTGAAGTATTCCGTGCTTTCGCTTCCTGCGTACTTGCAGACTGCGCGCACCACCATGGTGTTGTGCTGCGTGCTGGCGGCCATGGGCCTGTGCCTGGCATCCCTGGGACTCAAGTGTACGCGGTGGGGAGGGGGGCGGAGGTCCAAGCGGCATGCGGCCATCGCCAGCGGCGGCTGCTTTGTTGCCGCTGGCTTTCTGTGTCTGGTGCCTGCTTCCTGGTTTACCAACGAGGTCATCACCAACTTCCTGGACTCCACTGTGCCCGAGAGCAATAAGTTTGAGCCCGGGGGTGCCGTGTACGTGGCCTTCGTTTCCGCCGGGTTCCTCCTAATGGGGGGCTCCATCTTCTGTATGTCCTGCTCGGGGAAGAGGCACGGCCCCCAGGATCTGGTCCTGCTCCCCCCGCCTGACAAATTGCTACTGCAGCAACAGCAGCAACAGCTGCTCCAACAACAGGAACTTCAGCATCAGTATTGCTCTCTCTCCCCGCTGGACAATAAGACCGGCTACAGCCTGCAGGACTACGTGTAGGCAAGCCGTGTTGTGTATGCACCAGCTTACAGGAGAGGGGGAGGAGTGGCCGATCACAGCTTCTGCTTTAAGAGAAGGCTGTGCTCCACACAGGTGGGAAAAGATGAGCTGCTCTTGTGTCTTGCCCCTGTCCTCCTTCTGTTTCGCAAGCACAAGCAATGGGGGTAATCTCCAAGTGACGCCTTGAAACAAAACAGACTGAAGGCGTCAGGAGCACGGGGTGATGTGCTGCACAAGCCGCTAACCAAATGCAAGGCATCCTGCATCGGTAAATCACTGGGAGGGTGCCCTGGGGAGTGGATTAAGCAAATAGGAAGGATTTCAACCAACCAAAGGTTTGAATCAAAAGAATAAAAGCAATCACTTAGCTGCTATTTACAATCTTTTGGAGCTTTCTCATTTGACAACAAATACAGTAGGTGGACGTCCTTTCATATATGGCCATATTTTTGTTTGCTGTTCCAGTGACTTCGATGTCTTGCCGCTAAGCATGCTGTGTGGAGCCTGTCTTGTGTTTTAATACAGCGGGATGATCGGTAAAAGTCCGAGACATAGCCACACAATATGCCTGTGCCTGAAAACGCTGTAGAGACATTAGCGTGTGGAAAGTGTTCAAAGCGGAGGCGGAGGAGGAGACGTGGGCTGCTGGGCAGGATTTGAGCAAATGCAGACAAACAGATGCCGGCTCTCCTCCTCTCGGCAGGTGGAAAATGTGAGCGAGAGAGACGGAGAGAAACAAACACCAAAAGAGATTGAATCCTTGAGTGGACCATGTGGGAGTGGGCTGGCTGTTATCATATTGCCATCTTGAAAACACCCCGTCACTAAGCTGCCAATTCTGGCCAAAGTAACCATTTCTGGCACACGCACACACACGCACAGCAGCGCCCCATTACACATGAACTCCCCCACTCCTACACATACTTGTGTTCTCAGAGACACAGTAAACACGCACACTCATTGATGGTTTTTGCATGTTTTCACCCCTGCCATCCTCCTCCATGCTACCATGGAAACCAAATTATTGTCTGAGGGCTGGTGCTTGTCAGCCAAGTGATTTGTTTGTGGTAGGACATTTTTTTTTTTGCTTCTTCCCATTGTTTCATAAGCTTCAATCAGAGCCTCTGTGTACACGACTTAGTCTAATCCCCTTTATTAGCCAGCGAGAAGAGGCAGCCTCCATGTTAAATTGTTTAGAGCCAGACACATTTTGTAGCTCGAGTGGTATCGAGGCAAATGTGAAGCTTCTCAAGTCATGGTCGATTGGCTCGCTATGTGGCTGGCGGCCAAAAAAGATTTGAGTCATTCTCCATATGTGACTTGTTTTCCAAACGTGTCGTCAGCAGTGAGGATGCACCTGCAGAAGGTCTCGGTGTCTTAAATAGGAGCCATTTGACTGCTCTCACCATTGCCGCCCTCCCTACCACACACACACACACACGTACATTCTCTGTCCAGCTTCCGTTACACGTCACATGGATGTGATAGCTGATGGGAGAACTCTGATCCATGTTGAAAGCATGACCCAACACACACGCATACGCTCACCTACTCAAATGTCAGGGGCACTGTTGCGCTTTCACACTTTCCGGTCCCAGTGTGCGTGTACTCTTTTCTAGAGGAGGAGTGGAATTATAATGGAGACAGGTTTTGGCAGTGATGCATAGGAGCGCACAGTTCCCTCCTTCTCTCTCATCAACACTCAGCTTTCTGTGGAGCGAGCAGATGGCTAAGCCCAGCTCGCCACCTGCAGGCCGCTGCCGGCACGCCACAAGGCAGCACTATGAGCATCATCTCCAGCCCTGGCAGCCCTCGGGGACCAGGTTTCTACGCCATCTTGCCCCAGCATCTCCAACAGAGCTGGCCCGCTGACAATAACTCAGTGCCCTGGCACCGGAACCAATGCAATAAACAACAACGCTAAGAATGTGCCATGTCATCAACTAATACTGACGTTTCAAGAATGTGCCAAATACTGTAGTCTCATGATGACATTTTATTACGATCCGGAATCCTTTATCTTTATTTTTCTAATGTGTTCTTTGTACATGAATTGTACATTAGCGAATGTTTTATGGATTTGTTCTGCCAGACTAAGTCTCAAGTCAACTAGATGCTTGTGTGCAGTCCAGGGCGGCTTTCGAGGGTTATTTCAAATCCTCTTTATTCCTGATTTCCCAAAGCACAGTGAGATTCACTAAGCATGAGTGTGGGGAGGACATGAGTGTGGTATTTTCTAAACAAGTATATTCATTCAGGAGTATTCAAGGGTCTGTGGCAGCTGTACACAAGTATCTACGTGTTTTGTTTATGCTGAGGGACTTGGAATTCCCTCAGATTATTCCAAGATACAATACCATGATCATAGCATATCTTCTTTATAAGAAGAGTACTCCAATGCACCTTTTTTGTGTTTCTATTTTGGGAGTAGTTTGTTTCAAATGGTTGAGCATTTCAAGCTCCCTGCACCAGTACAAACACAACACAAGTGGCACTCTGAAAGAAAAAAAAAAAAAAAAAGGGAATGACGTCTGACCGCTCCAACAGGGAGTTACGAGCTAGAGGTTCCTCTTTTTTTTTTCGTGTGTGTGTGTCTGTGCAGCTTGATATCAGCACGCGATTTCATTAGCTTAGCTGGCCAGAGTGCAAAGTGGTCCTAAGAGTTTAAAGAGTAACAAATAGTGCATAGAAACTGTACCAATAGACGGATTTATCTTTTTGATAAACTGCAGCTTATTTTTGTGGATGCTTTAGCACTTCTTACTTTGCCAGAGCATAATTGTGATGATGAGCAGCTCACAAGTTCAGAAACAGTTGTCTCAATGTGCTTGTGCAAGTAGTTCTATTTTTTACTAATAAAACTATTTTACGAAAGCAACGCGCCTACTGGGGTCTGTTACGTGTGCGGCTAATAAAGCTGAAGACGGCAGTTATTACCAGTCTTGCCAAATGTACAGATTGCCGGATGGTACAGGCTGTGCTGAGTGCGGCCGGCGCCAGCCAGGCTGCTCTTACGCAGCACAGCACCCTGGGGAGGAGCGGCATCGGTTTGACTGTATGCATCCATAATACATCGCCGTGTGCAAATGGGTTTTGAAAAAAAGAATTCTACTCTGAATGTGGCACCCAAGCTCACCAAGCGTTTCCTCACCGAGATGACAGCATGAATAATAACCTTCCATGGAGTTAAAGGGAACTGGAGGGATTAATTTGGTATTTGTCCTACGTAAAGAACATTTGACAAGGTGCTTTTTAAGGTAGAGTTCATTATAAAATTACAGTATATATAATAGTCGGGAAATGTGGGTGTCATGGGGGCCAAGTTCAACATTTGTATTGCCATCCATGCATTTTCTAGATCACCTGTCCTCATTACGTTCGTGAGAGAACTGGAGCCTATCCCAGCTGACTTTGGGCAAGAAACACAGTATAAGCTGGACTATTTCGCCAGTCATTTGGAGGGCAAATAACTATTCATGATCCTGTCACACCTTTGAGTTTTCAATGAACCTAACATGCATTATTTTGCAAAGTGGGAGGAGGAGGCCAAAATGCCAGGAGAAAACCAATGCAGGCAAAGGTAGAAAACGTCAACATCACACAGGAAGGCCTGAGCTGAAAATTCAAACGTCAAGCATGAAATGTGAAGCACGCATGCCAACTACGCCACCACCATGCTGCCCACATTTGGATTTAACAGTAGGAGGATTAAGGTCAGGATCTTTTATGATCAGCAATGCATTTTAGTTTCTTTGCATGGCATTTAATATGTCGCAGGAGTGAACACAGCAAGCACGGTAAATAACTGAGAAGTGGGCAAGTTATTTTCCAGCGTTCTGCAATACGGTAGGTAGTCTCCAGATGATTATTACTATTATTGTTTTTCATAATCATTTGGAGGTTTACAATATGTGTTGTTGCTAGCAAATGCTTCATATCTCAAATCAGTTATTAGAATCGACAGCATGCAGCATAAAATGTCATTTAAATAACCAACAGAAAAACAATTGCAATTAAAACAAGTCATGTGAGAGAACTTCAATAAATCAGGATTATTGTACTGTCTCGTTATTCTAGTAGCCTTGTAGTATTTTGATTCTTAATGAAAGACGTACTGGCACTGCACAATTCTGCACAGCACAAATCAATCTTTCACTTCACATGGGGAATTTCTCATACTGAAATTAAGGTCTGGCCCTTTATAACAATTGATCAGAGGTAGAGCAGCATCAAACAGAGGAAATTCCTGAAACAAACAGAATATTCACAGCTCTGTCACATGCTCCGACTCCTTGCGGTTATGCAACAAGAGAGCAGCTCAAATAGCTGCTCCTCTCGTGGGAAAAACACTAATAAGATCTGCTCCTCAGTGTATTTAACCTACATTCTCCATCAAAGACTCCCACCTTGAGTTGCCGCAATGACACATCTGTACATGAACTTAGACGAGGGGGTGGTGAATGCTCAACACTTCCAAGCAGGGGCCTCCGTTTTTAAACATAGCCCATGTCACATGTGCACATATCTTTGTTTGCTCTCTACAAATAACCTCCTAGCTAATGTGGACAAACAGAGAGAGAAGGAATAATGAGACGAACACTCCGCCATTCACACAAGCAAGGCCGAGAACGGCATCCATGTGTCCATTTAACATCAGTGCAACGGCCAAAATGGAGTAGAAATCTCCAGTAAATAGCCTTTGTGCGTCACAGCTCTTTGTTTTGGACAGCTATTATGCTTGCGAATGATCATACGAGAGATATAATGTTCTTATCGATGCTGCTGCAGGGGACTTGGGGGGGGGGGGTGACCTTCCTTTGTTTGGAGGTTCTCATGGCCCCAGTGCACATGCAAAGCTGGGGGAACTATGGCAGCGACCTTGACAGCGCAGTAAACTGCTGAGGAAGGCAGTAAAAGCTATGGGGATGACAAAAGGGACTACGTGTAAGAAAACAATACACTGTGACAGTTCAAAAGGCGACCCCTTAATATTTCAGTACAGAGCACGGAGCGACACGCGTGGCTGGGAGGATTTGGTGGTCAGGCGAGGTTAAATAGATAAAAAAAAAAATTATGCTCCAGCTCGATTTCTGTCAATGTTTTCTGGTTATAATGGAGAACATGAAATAGATTTATGAGGGACAAGTACGGTGACAAACCAAAAGTCACAACAAAAACTTACAGTAGTGAGGCCAGAGGCAAAGTAAACAAAGGCATAGCAACACACAATCCGCTGAACATGTTTTGAACATACAAAATTGAAGCATTGACTTTCACAATCGCTCCTACTAAGGCCGAGTCATGAAATCACAGTGCATGACGTTTAAATAGGGAACGTTCAAGTTAATAGGTTATAGACCGACGATGACTCCCATAGTGGTGGTGATTTTATTTTTCCTGTTATAATACCTTATTACCAATGTAAAGCGGACCTTTGTGAAGCAGTTTGGTTTAGCATGGTATGGTTTGCAATGGTGAATCTTGATCAGGTTCTCGTTTTCATAGAGTGGGCTGAAAACTAAAATCAAATTAAAAGAAGAATGCTCCATGTTGACATTATCCATATAATTAAACACAAATCTCTTCACTGAAGGGTGTACTCTATGTTTCTCCGTGTCAACCAATCAGTGGACAGCAGCACGGCAGTCTCCACATTTCAGGTACTGTACCATTGAAGACTAACGGGAGAAGTTAGAAGAAGTGAAATATGTACTTTGGTACCAATTGAATGCTTATTTGTAAGTGAACGGCAACATAACAGTAGTATGTCGTCACACATTTGAACATGTGTTTGCTTCCGCACTTGTTGCGGTTTGCTTTAGGAAGTTATGAATATAGTACTCAAATCTCTGGTCCCAAACTTAGTTTGGTTGTGGGATGAAAGTACTACAGACTCAATTGAATCAAGTAGCAAATCAGGTTTGTCCAAAAGAGAGAGAACGGCGACGTAACGACATTCATGTAAACATACGAGATCGCTGCCTTACTATGTTTCTAGTGCAAATGTAGTTAGCAAGTCATATGATAACAGCACAAATGAACATCGACTGAGTAAGACCAACAAAACACAATTTTGGCAGCTGCTGCATTCTGTTTAAGGTGATACGGTTGGAGGAGGAGAACTTTTTTTTTTTTTTTTACCTTCTAACAAGACAAAACCCTCAGGCGTTTAATGCGCTGGCACGGTTCCCTGAAAATAACTTTCCCCGATCCTCTTGATACCACGTTTGACCCGTTTTACGAGGCAGGAGGAGGCTGGGATGAATTGTGGTGGCCATGGAGCGTGTGCACAGTAGGAGGTGAGAAACCGTGCGGGCCCACAGAATAAATTTGTGCTCTTGCTGTTGAAGCCAGAGCTGGGCCACGTCAGGTCACAGCAAAGGTATCCATCATTGTGTCTGCCACTGCACTGTTTCACCAACCTGAGACGATACTACTTTCATACTTGGAATACAAGCTAATGGCATAGCTGGGAGGAGACCCAAAATATAAGCGAGCGGAATGCATCTGCATCCTCCCTGGACAGTCACCAGCTCTAATGGATGTTCAATGCGGCATTAACAAATTTAATTTAGGCTCAGCTCATCTGGCCTGTGGTCTTAGCTGATGACTGTGTACAAGGCAAACATCTGTAGGGCTTTCCTCCTGCGGGGCCCAGTTAGCTGGCTTGAGCTGCCCGGCGCAACCATTACTCAAGACCGGGTGTGACGACCAGCACAGACAGGCGACCATCTGTTGGAGGTATGCCTTGCGCTCCAATCAGATCCATCTTGTCATGAAATGAAGCAGCTTTTTGGCTGATTCTGGAAATGAGGCTTAGCCATATGGGTCATTTTCTTTACTCATTTGTAACGAGCAAACGTGTCGGGCATCTTTAAAATGTAATCGTATAAAATTACAACTTATGGAACTGTGGCGCCCTTCTGGAGCTTATGGAAGCATGTTGCCCGTGATGAAGCATCTACTGCATGTCTTATAGTGCCACTTGTCACAGTCTAAAGTGGATTTGGTAACATATTCTGGTCATGAACACAGGTACATTCTTTGCCAATTAGCTCATTTCTATGTAATGACGTTGTTGAGATGAATCCGGATGGCTGGATGTGGACGCAACGATGGCTTGATGGGTTTCTCTTGACCCATGACCAGAATATAAATGAGAAATTATTATGATTGCAAAAGCAGCAGCAGTAAAGATTGCAGACACACTGTGTGTGCGTGTGCGTGTGTGCGTGTGCGCCCCTGCGTGCGGGCCTGACTGTGACAGCGCAGTAAACCTCGGCTATTTGCCATAAATAGCAAAAATGTTTTTAATTGCATATAGATGTGAAAAGCACTTTTTACTATTCCACAAAGCTACAGCTTTGTCAAATGAGCTCCTCCCTCAATTCTTGGCACCAAGACATCACCAGATGTTGGAAAATATGGTTTGGTGCTCGCCATTTCAGCCAGATGCCTTGAAATGCAAAGTTGAAAGGAATTCTGTTTTAGGTGATTTGGCATGACTCCTTCTTGTTACAGGCTCCAGGCCCTTAGATCATTTGGAAGATCCAAAACTGCATTGTTCAATAAATGCTATTTTGGATTTTTTTTTTTTGTTTCTGGCATTTAAAAATTAACAGTTGGAATGCTGATACAGTGCATTCGTACTAGAACCCCAAAAAACGGTTTTATGACACCGATACCAGCTTGACATGATTGCCTTCCAGGCAAATGGAGCAGGGAGCCAAGTGGACATACTTTAAGGTAGACACATGACAACAGTAGAGTTGAAGAAACTCAATGCCATCTGGCAAATGACGATTTTCTTGGGCTCTGCTCGACTCCGGCCGAGCCAGCCGTGCCGGCCGGGCAATGCGCTACGGTGCAATGCACTGAGAGAAGTAAATGATGGTGTGATAAAGAATCACCTCGTCGTCCTGCTAACAGTTTTGTTTTATAACTGAAATGCCTTATGTTACAGGCTACAATTAAGTGAAATATGCGGCAAGACAATTATTGATAAAATAAAAACATCACAAATGTTGTTGTACGTATATAAGCTACTTAGAATCTAAGTCATGAAATCTAAGTACCTGAATTTGGGTTCAGTTGGGGAAAAAAAGTGGTGTCAGTCTATCCTTAATTCACAACAGTGGAAAAGTTTAGACGAGCCGCCGCTCATTTTGCCAGTGCTACGCTGGCACCGCTGGATGTGTTTAAAGATGCAAAAAAAGCTGTCACAATGTGCCTCAGGTTTGATGAATTATATTGCGAGTGCTGAATTGTGTGAATGCAATGCTCCCAGAATGCGAAAATGAAATGCCCGTTTGGCTGATGAAATCCTTGGTACAGTGGATCAACGTCCACATCTATGTTATTTGTGTGAGCAATTAAGTTTGCACCTGTTTTTGCACACGCGCACACCCAGACACAAGCGCACACCCAGACACGCGCGCGCACACACACACACACGCACGTTCAAACCTTTAGTAAATCAGGCCCATCTACTGTGTAATATTGAAGATTTATATTTTTGCTTCCTTTCCTGCAAGTTTTTCCACATCAAGTCATTGTCCTGACTCCAGGGTATAAAATATCAATTCATTTTTAGTTTTATACGCTTTAAATTCCAGCTTTTCACAGGTTGGAAAACGACCTCAAAAATGACATTTTTATGTTCTCAGTGCCGCCACCTTATATTGCAAATAGTAGTCCTGCTCCAGCCTGTAACGGGAACATGCACAATTGCAATGGGATTCTTCTCCACGGTCGGCAGATTGCGCCGCTGCAGCATACCTCGGAAACAAAGACCAACATGAAATTCGTCCATTGCCCAAAAAGTGATAAATTGTGGATCTACAATGAAACCCGTATTATTCAAATTGTTATTGAATCTAGACAATTACAAGGAATAGAGCTTTGAAGTACAATATGATGTAAACAGTACATCACTGCCAAATTTAAAGTTATGAAGCTGAATATTACAAAATAATAGAATTCCCACCCTACTTCATTTCATTTGCATCGACATGGCTAAAACAGTTTAAAAAAAATTAAAAAGGGAAGCGAGGTGGACACAAACGGACAGCGAGCACAAAACCCGGAGGGCTAACCGACCAAATTCAAAGATCAGGCTTTGTGAGAATGTATCAGAGGAGTGTGACTAAAAAGAAAAAAGCAGGAAAGGGGGGCTCAGGTGTGATCTGCCTCGGGTGTATGCCGCTGGGGAGAACGCCATCAAAGCGTCCAATCGCGACTCTCCATATTCCTCAAGGGCAATCTCAGTCACTCAATAAGACACAAGCAGCTGGGGGTGAGGAGAACAAGCCTGACAGATAAAATAGGGAGGACAATCAGCCCCTCCCCCATGACAATATTGGCAACAGCAGCCACTAATGCAAAGTGGATTCAACAATTCCTTCCTCATTACAATGTTGGCTTAATGTCCAGCACCACGGCCCCTCCTTCAACCTTTTGTTGGATGCTGAAAAGGTTCATTGCTATGTGAGTGCACAACAGCAAACCACTTCCAAAAAATGTCATACTTCACTAATTGTCATGTGTAGTGTCGCACCTGCAAGTAGCTGTGGATCACCATTGGCGACACAGAGAGAAACGGTGGGCATTTAAACAGTTCTCGTATTGAATCTCATTTTGATTTGATTGCACAGGTAAGTAGGTACTGCTATTGCCATTTAGTATTAATTATTCACCAGTCCTGTCTGAGGACAGCCAAAACATCTCACAGGCATACTTATAGCAGAACCAAGAGGCTCAGAATCAGGCATGCCAAGAGCAAACAAAAAGGAATACCTCTTGTGTATCAATTAGAGCAAATCCTTCTTCATCAACACAATCGGTGAGCCCACAGCATCAGAGGCAAAGAGATAATGCCAACAATTAGACCAGTGAGCGGATTTATTGGCTATAGGTGCGAGGTACACACAAACAAACTTGCACAATCAATGTAGATATTTTACCATTTTATAACAGCAGAATCGACTTTGCTGTATATGATTTTTTTTTGTTTTTGTTGTTGGCGTATCGTCAGATAGCAATAAATATGTAGTATAGCCATCCATTCATTTTCCAAACCGCTTATCCCCATAAAATTATGAAACTTTATTTCAAAATATATTATAGTGAGGATAACATAAACAAACCAAAACATTTGCTGATCTTTTCTTTAAAAGCTTAAATTTGTCATGGGTGAGAGGAGAAAAAAATAAATAAATCAAGCCAAACTTTATAAGAGATGCTGCTGATCCTGGGAACTCTCTTCTGTTTTTGTTTGAAATTAAAACACAGATAAGTGAATGTTTCAGAATGTATTTACTGTAGAAAACTATAGGGAGCTACATAGTTGCTTATATTTTCATTTTAAAAAATTAAGACATGCTGTTGACCCTGGGAGCTCCGAAGTTTTTGTTATATTTTTTTAAATAAAAATGTCCATTGTCTATGAGCAAAAAAAAAAAAAAAATTAGAAAAGTTGTAAATAAGCATATGCTTCAACAAAGAGATGTATTTTGAATTTGACCTTTTACTGAAAACGAATATCAGCTCAAAATATCAGCACCTCCTGGACTACTAATTGGCTATTGGCCTTTGGGGAAAAAAATCTACCGGTCTCTCTCTCAATTATATGTGCTACATTACAGAACGAACACTGCATTCTTTTTATTCACCATGTATGAGAATGTTTTATTTTGTCTAGTGTTGAGACATGAACATTCAGTACTTATAAGCGTTAGGTTTGTCCATTTGTGCACTAGTGAGGATAAGCGTCCTCTCCCCCCCTTTTTAGCAGTGCTTCCCAACTACAGTGGTGGCATCCTAGCATGCTGTGAGAGATCATCAGGGGAGTCGCAGTAAATTATCCAATTCCACTTAGAGTAATTCGTCCGTCAAATCAACACGGCAATTACAAATATCTTTGTTCATCTCTCTTTCTACAATGACAGGCAAAACTACAAAATGCTCCTGCACTAGATGGCAGAATGTACTATAAACCCGTTGCCATTCAGACTAAGTCATGGCTTCACAAGCTTTGTGTTCAATTAAAAAGGCTCAGATTTCATATTGATTAAGTCAATTAGTGAGTTAATTGAGATGAGACCATCATTATTTCAGTAATTCTGTTTGGTGATGTATCGTGAGATCTTTTCTATGCGAAATGGGTTCCATGGACCAAAAAAAAAAAAAGGTTGGGAAACACAGCCCTAAAGGAACCTGCACATTCCAGTTTCAAGAAACTACTTTGCTTGAAGTCTTGCTGAAACTTGAAGGCATTCATCACTGCATATAAGTGTTTGAAAATTAATTCTCATGAGTAAGCTGAAATGTTTTGCTTGCTAAGCACCGACCCGCTGTTTTGCATAATGCTCCCCTTCTACAAGCTCGACACAACAGCAGCAACACACATTTCCTGCACAATTTTCCTGACAGAAAATTTCATTTAAGCATTGTGTCAGCCTTTTCATTGCATAAAATATCCATTGTGTTCAAGCCATGACAGTCTTTCCATCATGTTCTTCCCTCACTATATTGGCGGACATTGTAATGTATATGTAATCCATCCATCCATTATCTAAGCCACTTATGCGGAAAAAGGTTACTTTCATTCAAACAACCAGCAAATAGGACTCCTTGAGATTATTTCAAGATTTCACAGGAAAAACTAGTGAAATGAGAAAAATATTGTAATTAATGGCATTACAAAGGCATCACATAACATGTAAAACACAGCACAAAAAAGGAGGATTCAAATGAAAACCTTTGCTTATTGATCGGCTGGACGTGGCTTAATCAACTGCACTGGACTACCACAATTTGAGCTTCATGGGTAAATACCATAATTCCTCAAACACAGACAAAAAAAAACAAAACAAAAAAAAAAAAAAACATCCAAAATTGAGATTGGTTTCATACACACGCAACTCACTGAGAAACATGATGGCGTTGCATGTAGATTTTTTCCCAAAACGGTTCGGGGAGAGGAACAAGGAAATGTCCGTAAATAAAAACAAGCATGCCTTACCCAATATTTTGGACAAAAGAGAGTTCCCCAGATGGAGAGAAGTGTTTTTCCAAAGCAAATATTTCACCTCCATCACCACTTTACAATACACTCGCCACTCATTAAATGTCGGTGCATATCTGGAAGTTTTTCTTCTTCGTTTTTGCGTCGGGCTTCTGTGACTGTCTCACACTACAAAGTGACTGTGAGGAATGTTCGAGTGTTCACAGCTGAAATTGTGAGCAAGGTAAGAGGACTTCGCTTTATACACACACGCACACACAAAAATGTATGAAAACAAAAAAATCCCAATCTATCAAAGGACTATTTGGATAATGATTCAATTTTTGAGAAGGAATACCAGCAAATCAATGGAGCACATAGTACATAGGGAAAGCATGTTATGCACCAGTGTTATTCTCGAGAAATTGCGGAACTGCATATCCTCTATTGTAGACTACAAGAAAATACATTCAGACAATAGTCCGGGAATGCAACTCTTGAGCAATTACTTACCTAATAATGTGTCATGCCAGATCTATTTGTTTGTTTTGAATCTTTATTCGTCATATTCGAGGACATTTGTAATCATTTCGTTTGAACAGAGGAAGAACCTTTTCTGTTCCCACATTACTGTGCTCCAGTGCACAAGCAGGGTACATAAAGGCATGCTTGGCTGAGTTTGGTGTGGAAAAAATGACCTCAACCTCAACCTCCACACCAAACACCTCTTAGATGAACAACAGAGAACATGAGCCAGGCCCCATCGCCAAACATCAATGACCTCTGACCTCACCAATGCTCTTCTGGACAGAGTACCAAAAAGCACACAAGATTTAGGGGGAAAAAAAGTCCCCCAAGGAATGGAAACTGTGAAGCTGAGAAGCAGGACCAACATTCTATTTTCGCCCCCTGTAGGTATAACGGCTTGGAGTCCCAGAACTTTAGTCCATATATGGTGTCTAGGGCTTACACACACGCATTAATGCGCTCTGAGAGCAGTGATCTTTTATAGGGCACCAGCACCAGGGGGTCTACTCATCAAACCGACATCATCTTTCCTAATGATATCATTTCCGCCAAGTGCCCATTAAAACATTTAGAGCGGGAAAGATGGCCTGTGTGGGCATGCGGGAGGTGCTGAATCATCTGCAGTGCAGTGTGATCCCTCTGTAATCATGTTTATATGCATCGTGTGTGTTTGTGTACATTTACAGCAAAGCATGCTGATAGCCATTAACTTGCAGGTAGATGCACAGACAGGAATAAGACGCATAAGAGTACAAGTAATGTGCTGAGTGGCAGCTGACTCTGATGAAATAATCATCGGGAGCCATCTCTTCTAAGAGAATGGAAAAATCAGCCCTGGTCCCATTCACGCGCCTACGTTTTACTCCTCACAGGGAATGATTTATTTATCCAGTGTGTGTCCTAAAGCACCACAGTATATTCAAGGGACCAAAAGTCCATCCCCGGCATCAACTTTACACCTCTCTTTTAATGCAGAGACGGACGGAGGGAAAACATGGTTTCATTTGTACCAGGTTGTAAGGAACCTCCCGAGTCTTTAAGGAGGCGTCCAGTCTATTATCTCTAAATAAATATCTCGATGCAGCTAGAGCTGACATTTTTAATTTTTGAGTCTTTCCAGCAGAGCTTTTATTTCTTAATACGCCCTCTAGTCTTACTATAAATCCTGACCCTGAAAATAAAGCAAAAACATCTTGCATTCACATGTTATGTAAGCCTTAGTGTCTTTCTTCCTCCGCTGATCCACACACAGGCTAAAAGACGCAGGCAGAAATGGGGCCTAAAAAAGAACTTGGGCCTCATTACGAGGCGCAGCGCTAGGGTGCCACATCTCAAATACCCACCAGGCATCATTACATCCCAGAAACGGTCCAACGACAGAACAGAGACAAAAGTGATTCAACACAGCCTTAATGAAGCCTTAAAGCAAGAGGGGTGAGGGAGGGATGAGTGATGGAGACATGACAAGGGACTTGTGATGGGGACATGGGTCCAGATGAAGAAGGCCCCAGATTTAAGGTTGAGGTCCCACAATTGCCCTCCAGGAAGAAACAAGAAATAATAACAACACGTCCATCTGGCATTGATACCCTTGCAGCTACAATTTTGCTACGGATTGAAATAAACATTGAAATTTTGAAAAGTAGAGAAATTAATAAATCAAATGTGCTCTGAAAGATGAAATGCTATTTCAGCAACACACCCCTCAGGAGGCACATGTGGATTTTCTACGCTTAAGCAAACACATCAGACGATGATTATTGAAGGGGCAGCAGTCAAATGACTCCATGGAGATTACTAAACAGACTGCCTCAGTAACAAAATATACAACTAGGTTGTGCTTGGTTTGACAAACTGCAGTGAAAGCAAACACGGCCCAATCTTCAACATTCCTACCTCTGGTTTGGGGACGAAGGCCCTTCCAGGTATGGTAAAACGACTGTGGACGCTGCACAGATACTGTGCCATGATGGACAGACGGCTCCTCTGTCTGCTCTTTGTGCTGGCTATCAACCTCTGGTTGGAGAAGACAATTCCGCAAAACATAAGAGTATTCAGTCACTGATACAAGTTTTATAAGACAGCGTCACAGGATGAGCTCATTCACCATTTCCTCCCAGTTGGCTTAGTAACCACACACATTTACAAAAGTAAACAAAGTGCATCCCTGAAAATTCTAAATGATTACTCGGTCATCTGACGTGGGGCCAAATACTTTTATTTTGTTGGGACTATATTCATTTTGGTTAGTTATGAGACATATTGTGAATTCATAAGACCGCTAATTTAATTGCTACTCATTCACACATTCGCCAAATTTATATTTGGCCCAAATGTAGTTTCAACACGGGAAATGTAACTTTTCATCTCGTCACAAGTTTCTACCAGGACTCTTGTAGACATGAAAGCAGTCTCCAGACACACGGACAAACAAGATGTAGCTCTCGTACCTCTGCGACCTCTTTCTGAAAGGTGAGAGTGAGTTGGGTGCGTCCGTAAGCAAAAGGTCCGGTTCTGTTGGCTATGTTTTCCAGCCATCTGATGATAAGGGGGGTGGAAACACTGAAGGGTAGATTGCCTATGATGTGAAGATTTGGTGGCTCTGTGAAACACGTACACACGCACACACACGCGCACGCACGCGCACGCACACGCACACACAGCAGGGCTTACATTAGTCTCATGTCTTTGGCTGGCAAATATAAATAAATAAAGAACAGTGGAACCTCTAAAGTTGAATGTGCGATTTGAAGTTTAGGAAATATCTTCCAAGAAACTACCTCGAGACATACCGGTGAGCTATATATCTACGCACATATACATGGCTTGTGATTGATTTGTTGTACATTGGCAAAGAGTGAGTACACATTGGACTGTTTCATGCCCATTATTGCAGTGGTTACAGTCTTATTACATTTCCAAAAAAGCATCAAGTTCAATAGTTCAAATTAGTTTAAATCCAAATCCGTATGTGACCCTAATTCCATGCATTCATCCAATTTCCACTGCTTACAGTTTTCATGGTCAAGGGTGAGTTGAAGCCTATTCCAATTGACTTGGAAGAGGGCAATTGGTCACCAGTCAATTGCAGGGTGCACAAAGAATGGATAAATGATCATTTACACTCAGAAAATCTCCAAACACTTGTATCACAGTGTTATTGTATGAGTGTTTTAATGTAGTTATTGTATTATCATTGTCTTATACATGGTCAGAATTCTAAAGTTTGACGGACAACAAGTCAAAATGGACAATACAACCGGTGACATTCAACGGATCGCATACAGTTTAGTGAAAGAATCTCACCCTCCTCCCATGGTCGACAAATACTTTGAGGGAATCCCTTCTCCATTCTGTAGGTAAGAATGTCTCCGTGGACGATTCTCAACCTGCCTGGTGCAGCTTCTGATAGCAGCTGCGGAAACAGAGTTGCAACAGCACCCAATTGGAAATATTCACTGAAAACGATGCAGCCTCATCAGTCTCTCTCCAGGTGGTAATGATGCAGCAGATGAAAACAGATTTATCAAAATCTTTAAAAATGAAAGAGGCACGCGTTTAAGCTTTTTATCTACAATAAACTGTTGACATTAATATGCTGGTGCAAATGTGCAATCTCCATCATGTGTGGAGAGACTCATTTACCTTTAATCCAGGGATGAAGCGCGAATCCTTCTCCACCACAAGTAGGTCCGTTGCTCCGGCGTTCAGAATGGATCGGGTCAAGCCCCCAGGACCCGGACCCACTTCACACACATGGGCATTATTCAAATTTCCAGCCTGACGCACTAGTTTGTCTGAAAAGATGGAGATGGATGATCAACTTAAGGCGATTCTGTACGTAATCCGTGAATAACACTATTTTGGCGAGTAGAAGTCATGCATCATGTAAATTACACAACATGTTCCGATCAATCGGCTTCATCTGGATTGCATATCCAAACTTGGATAAATACAAAGTGATGTAGCAATATATGTGCAATGAAGATGAGATGCATTAATCTGACGGTCACCTTGCACAATAACAAAAGGCCACATCAGACCTGCATGCATATAATTACATTAAGCTCTACAAGGTCTGATGACTAGCTTCATTCCGTTTAGCCAGAAATCTAATTCCTCAACATGACCAAAACAGGAAAGCATGTCTTCTTTAATTCTGGAAACAAGGCGGTGTGGAGCTGTGCAGTCAAGTGCACTGGTGTGGACAAAATAATGAGGAATAGGAAGTAGCAGGTATTGGTGCAATGCAGATAGACTAAGAAGAGGACAGTGTGTGTGTGTGTGGTACTAGGACCAACCTGTGAGCCTCAAGTCCAAAAGAAAGTTTTGGGAAAGCTGTTTCTCCGCTCTCAGTTTGTACAGCTTTATGAGCTCACCAACAGTAGGCAAAGGAGGCAAGCGGAAAGACGCAAGCTTCCCAGAGGCAGCCATTTCGTTTAAATATACACTGGAAAAGTAAGAAAAAATGACAAAATGATTTTCCTCAGTTAGTGGCTGGGAGACATAAATAAATGCATGGAAATGCTAACGGAGAAAACTTAAGACACTCATATACGATCACAGACATGCTGCATGAATGTTACCACCAGTCTTTAGAATGGATATCTAATATTAAAGACAACATTAAATTGGTTGTGCAATACATGGCAAATAGAGAATGAGAAACAAAATGTATTTAAAAAAAAAAAAAAAGAAATTGTTGACAGGGTATGCTAATCAGATTTGTTCTACGTATTTTGTGGTCATCAAAGTTTGAATTCACATTGCATTTGTTTATTTCAGGCAGCGATGAAATGCAGTTAGGTAAATCAAACCCTCAAAAAGAGTTACTCCTCAGAAAAACGTTGTTGTGGTTTGTTGAAACAAATCTGATACGCACAATCAGCTAAATGTAATGTTTTTAGGATGGAAAACAGCTACCATTACGTCGGTCAATTCGTGCACTTGTGGGGACAGTGACAGTGGTGGATAAACAAAAGATATGGGCAATATCTATTCCTCATTTGTCTATTCATTTGAATGTGTATTACATTCCGAACTTCAATTGCAAAGAGACTGTTTGCGGTTGCCCAATAGATTTAGTCAACAGTGCTGTACAGATTTCTATCTCAGGGGACCAATTTTGCAAGCGTCGTAATACAGTGAAGATGATGCATTTACATACAAGGTCCATGTGCGCCATCTTGTGGCATAATAAAATACAACGTGAAGTACAGTACTTTTAACAAAGGTGCACATGGTCCGAAATACTTTCAATTACCAACGCTATTTTATTAGGACAATAAATAAATTACTTAAAACACACTTTAATTTATTCAATATTAAGCTATAGTACGAAATTATTTTGTCGCGGCTGTAAACATTGACTGGATGACACAGCTGCGTTATTTTAGACTTGACACCAACTACATGAATTACTTTGAAAATATTATTATTATTTCATAACTGTATTACTACCAGATTCGGGATTACTATTATCTTTTACACACGCGGTGGTACCGGCGGGTATTAGCAATATAGGCAGCTAACCTCCTCACTCGTTTCGCATAAGCTAGCAAAAGCTACAAATTGTGGCGGAGTGTCATTCCACAAACAGAGTCCGGGGTGAAAGTAAACGAAATAACTTAAACAACCCATGCAACAAAGTCAAATAAAACACATGACCCACGCTTCTCACCAGTGTTGCTTTTCCTCCTCATATTTCCGGGTTCGTCATGCCGTTGACGTCAAACTAGCCAATGAAGTTACATGACTCGTAAATTCCACCAATCGATGGACGAAGGCGGGGTTTAAATTTACCCTTGAACAATCGCTCGGGGACAGAGTCTTTTGGGGGGCATTTTAGTTCTGATGTAATTTTTACATGAAAATATATAAGCGCCAGTGTTCATGGAAGTGTCCCTCAAGTTCACAATTTTTCCCACGTTTGCGAGTGAGCTTTCTGTTGCCTTTTGCAAGTGTGTTTTGGTCAACTTTGTATTGTGTGTATTATTATGGATTAATTTTTGTCACCCCTTATTTGTGCCTGGATCCAGCCGTGCACTCTATAGTTGCTTTTTATTTTCTTAGATAAAAACTTGTCATGTCTGGTACTGGGTCCAAATTCCACTCCTCACGTGACAATAAAATGTGTAAGGAAATTTCCTTCAACATGTCATTAACATTTCTGGGATGTTAAGTCAAACCTATATGTGGAAGATCAGAAGGAAACATATTCCAGAGTGTATGTAATTTCTAGGGCAGTTCAAAATAACGGGCTAACGCCAATAAACACAGAAACCAGAGGAAAGTAAAGTCTGCTACAGTCTGTAGCATAATCAACAATGACCTCTGGGTCAGTATTATGCTCTGTAATTTTACTGGAGGTCTCATGGGTGCCACAAAAACGAAAACAAAAAAAGTGAAACCAGATGTATATCCAGAAATGAATCTAGAATTGCTTGGTACGAGTGTTCACTATGATCAGGTTGTCTTGTTACCGCTGTCCCTAAAGACTGTCAAACAATTTGGGCAGTGACATATTGTTTTGACATATAGACTGAAATGTGTTGGTTATGTGTGAGTTCAAAATCACTGGGGTGATTGCGAACATTTTTATGTTGCTTTTGCTTCTTTTGCTCATCCATTAGACGCCATCTACAGCACGAGATTTAATCAAAAAGCCATATTAACAATGTCAGTGGTGGTGAGCCGCACTGTATCATACTGAGAAATATACTGTACTTACAATTGTGATCATCTAATGAAATGCTTCCCTAAGCCATATATTTTACATTGGAAATATCTCTCAGTGCAACACCAAATGAAAATGTCTGAAAAGTATGTCTACAAAAAAAAAGGATTATCCTGACTCAATTGAATCACAAAATTTTAGTGAATAATGTAAATTCTGCCATTTGGTGGAGGAACTTTCATTGTTTTTCTCAGTCGCTTTTGTACACTTTTCACATCAGAATGGAATTCCTCAAAACTACTTGCTCACTTGTCACATCATTTGTGTCACTTGATCACATCAAAAAAAGTTTCTCATTTCTCTCAATGAGATGCAAGTGCTTTAGCACATGCATGCAACTTACATACAACTCCGACATGTGACGTTGATCAATATGAATGGATCCCTGTTGAATTGTCTGACACCCCAAAACATTTTGGCATTTGTCACGCCACTGGCATATCTGAATTCAAGATCGAGTTTGTAGTAAATAAATTATACTTTGCCGAGCAATTTAATGAAATCTAATAATTTTCCATTGCACACCTGATAATGACCTATTAAGGAGCCCTGGCACAGTGGGGGGGAAATCACTTTTGTAAAGGATGGCGATAGTGACCAAAAATATTAAAACAACCTGATGCACATGATGCACTTACATGACCAAATTCAATTCAATGGTTAATGGTGTTAACATTTCATCCTGTTCACGCCCAAATTCTAAAAGTTGTATCTGATTGTGGGGGCGAGCATTGCACCGGCGTTTCATGATCATAAGTAATCGGACCCTGATATATCTACTAACTGAAGGCAATCTTTTGTTGTGGCATTTCTGCAGACACTCCTCTCCCAGACTGGTCTGCAACCTTTTTAAAAGCTAAAAGACTCACAGTAAAGGAATGTTTGATACATCCTATTTTCATGACCATTTTCAGTGATCATATTAGTGCTTCACTTTATAATCCCCTTATGTCATTGGCCCTGGGTCACCATTTTCCTTGAATGAGACAAAAAAAAAATTACTGAGTGGGTTGCTAAAGCGGCAGCAGTGTTTTGACGACAGGCACAGACATTGAGCCCCAAAGGAAAAGCGGACGAATAAAAGTGTGGCACTAAGCACAAATTGGTTTCGAATAACCACATTACGTGTTTTAATAAAATATGATCTAATATACATAAAATACAACTATTGATCAAGTTAGTGTGTGTATGTTGCTCTTCAAACTGCCCACGGTTCTTCTGGGATTCATAACACATAGCAGACAGGTCATGTGTGTATTATATGCACTGTATAAAGAGTGAAATCATAACAAGCCTCTTCCTCGCTGCTTCCCACCACATGACTTCACTTTAGGGTGTGGGAATTATGGCCTTCCATCAAAATACAATTCTCATGACCTCATTTTGGATCACCCTTCCTCTTTGATACCACAAGTAGGAAGATGTCATCATAATGAATATGATGAGGAAAATGTTCTGTTTTTCTGTCTTTTGGTAACACATTAAGTTCAACAAAAAAAAGTATTGGATTTCCTTATAGAGCCTGTGGATTGACCTACGACCGAACAATCACCCAAAGTTCTGTCTTGCACGCTCTCACACAGACAGACAGACACGCACACACACAAACACAGACACACATAGAATAAAGTGATAGCTGAGGGACGTCAGAAGTTATCAAGCGGATGGCCTGTACAGTGTGCTTTCACTTCATCAACAACATGACATCAGCACAACACCCTCCCGGTTTGATAATGACTACATAAGAACAATACTGCTCTTGGGTCGGATCCACATGAATCACAGAAGACGCGATTGCAGTCATCACATCATCATCCAAAATAACTCCTCAGTGACTTGATCTGCCTTATGTGACGTTTGTTATCCTTGTTCTTTACTAAAGCTGTTTTTGTCGCCGTGGCGACAACAATCGGGCAAGTCATATTCTCTTGACCTCTTACCTGTGAAGCAGACCTTCTAACCACAAATATTTTGTGGAAACTAGTGTACACTGTGAGTACAGCTATGGAACAGAGTTAAGTGGCTTTATATGTGAGGAGTTTTGACCAGAGCTGGGCACTTGACCCTTTTTTGCTGATCAGTCCCTCGTCCTCCGGCCGTAATTTCTGTACCATTCCGGCTGTATTCATAAAAATCTCATCAGTCATATGCGCATTTTGGTGGACAAGACTCTGAACAGGTCACCAAATTATCACAGGGCAAATATTCACATAATCTGAGTTGGAGCTGAACCCGCACTGCCTTCTCGGAAGTCAGACAAATGAACCACTAAACCATCCGTGGCCTGGCATGATGGGAGTAGTGTCTTCACAGTGTACATCAAGTCTATACTAAACATATGGTACGCATCAACAAAAGTTCAAAATGATCAATATTGTCAGTAGAATCAAAGAATTAACCAATTGCATAATTGTTGGCTTTTGGACCTCTTCTTTGCAGATTAATGCGCTCATTTGAAGAAAACCATGTGTCACAGTTCAAGTGTTGACTGAAAGCAGGTGGAGCGAAGTGCAGAAAAACTTAGCGTTAGCAGCAGCAGTCAGAAGTGAAATAACAAAAAATCTTTTTGTTGTTGACAATCTAAGCATTGGACTGAAAAGCTCGGTGATTGATGGACCACAATCTGGAAATATTAAATACAAATAAAAACGTGGTTTTACTTGAAAAAGCAGACTCTAAAACGTTGGTGTCATACCCAAGGCCCGGGGGCCAGATCTGGCCCACGACCTCATTTTATGTGGCCCGCAAATTACAAAACATATGCATCAACTTCCTGTTTTTCATCACTTTTAACAACATTGAGATATGCAATATTGCCATTTTTTATCACCAATCTTCCCCCTTTAAAATAAATTGAAGAATTGTTGAACAAACAATTACTGACGGGCTTTCCATCAATTTGTTGTGTGTGTGTGATAACGTACATTTATATGGGTTCGTTACAGATGCAATGATAGATCATGAGAAAATTTTGCAAGACTTGAATATGGAGAATAAGATCAGCCTAGATCCTCCGACATACAACATTCCAGGCAAACTGGTGAGCCGTGGCCGCATAGTGTAAACGTAACCTTCAACTGACATGTTTTGGACCGCACTGCCTTGGTGGAGGTCTGTGATCTCATGAGAGCGATTATAGCACTGAAGTGAATTTTTGATATCACTCTTCTTTTGGACCTCATTGGAGCAAGTGAACCTAATGAATTGTATTGTAGAGCTCAATGACTGATGTACTACGCGCTAACCTCACTGTCTAAATTCATATTGTAGCAGAGACAGCGAGCAAGTGTAAGTACAGAAGTGTTGGAAAATTTGGCTCACGCTCTCATTGCAAGACCACCTATACGTCAGCAGTTGGTGGTTCCTTGGAGCAACTTAAGGGGTTGGGTGTCTGCTGTCACCGGACTTTCCGAGCATTATGACATGGTTCAGCTGTCATCCCAGGTCAACAGGGAGAGTTAATGGTCTTGCTGGCTGGCCAAATTGTCTAAGATTCAGATAACCTCAGCTGCCAATAGCACCCAAGCTGGCAAGAGAGGAGGAGTTATATATAGAGTGGAACTTTTTTAGCTCCTGTAACTCTGAAGAGAACAAATGCACGGGATGCTAAAAGGGTTTGCGAGAAGAACATCCGACTGTACTTCTATTCTTCCTTCTGGGCAACAAACTCATTCTCTCAAGAGGTCCAAACATATAAATTGTCCTCCTTTTTAAGTCAATACTTGCCCCAACTTCCTTCTGGAGAGGATTGCTGTCTTTTTAGCTGAACTGAATAGACTGAGGGAGTGAGCGAGGGAGGGAGGGCAAGAGAGAGAAAGAGAGAGAGCAAGAGAGTTAAGAGTGGGACGTTACAGTGCTCCGTTATTGCTTTCTTCTAAGGAAAGGAGTATGGGGATTGCTCTTAGCATTGCTCAATAGCCAGAAACACCACAGCACATCTTGAGTGGATATTTGTAGATGCTTCACTTCCCTACATGACCGGGAATACCCACGAGGAGCAACCACCAATTAAACGTGGGGGACAACACAACAGGTAATTCTTTCCCCCCTTTATTTGTGTGTAACAAAAAGTTACTCTTGTCAGATAGAAAAACACTGTCCGGGTGTTTTCAGTCATTTTGGAGAACTAACACTTAGACCTTATTTAAGTCAAACATCTTCACTGCATGGATCAACAAGGTTTCTTTTCAATAGATCATAAACGCAGATTTTTCACAAATTATTCACTCATGACTTAAAGATGGTGTTGTTCATGCTACTAGAGCGTCACCATTGTTGTAGAAAATGACGAGTGGTTAGAATCATGAATAAAATATCTGGATGAAAGGCATTTTATTGCAGTACATGAATGTGAGCATTTAGTTCGTGTTTGCATGTGGGCAGAAACCCGCCGGACAATGAAGGATGATAGCCCACTGAGTCACGAGCATGAAGTCACGTAGTCATGCAAGGACTGTAGGATACTCAAGCATTTGCTTAGAATCATTCTAAACGGTTTTACAAGTTCAAGGTGTAAATGTTAACCACTGTTAATATTAAAATGTAAATGAACCCAAACGCTCCCTCTTAACTACAACGACAAGTAGTGAGTTGTAGGTGAGTTGTATTACTGATGTCTCACATCTCACCACAAGTGTAAAAAGAAGTTAACCACTGTAAAACCACAAAACAACCCATCTTAACTTTGATGACTTGTGACGACATCCTATACTGTAATGACGCTGGTGTTTTACTGCTTTGAATGTGAGTCTGCTTACGCCAGCATCTACTTTGCAACAAACAAAGAAAAAGTTAAACGGATATGTTTCCCACTTGAGTGACGGCTGACAAAATAGAAACACTCACACACCACTTCAAAGCATCCTGCAACAGGATGACACATTTCATCAGCATGTGTGCCGTAATGGTGTTAAAGGAATTTCATTTCATCCGCATGAGGTCATCAGCCTGTCGGAGGAGGCACCCGAGCTCGGCCGTTATCCTCTATCCATTTGTCAACATACTGTATACTGTACACCGCCACCGTATACCAAAACGAAAACCTCAAACATACCTCACTGCCAGCGTTGGATTCCAGCACAGGAGTGGCTTTCATTTTCCTCAAACATTCATTCGATCAGGTGTCCAGAAGCCGTGCGCAACCTTTGTCTTTTCTCGTCCTCGCCTTTGCTCTTGCGGCCTACCACACTCCTCAGTTGATGTGGTATTATGCTGCAAAGAAAACCAGTGGCAATGTATGGCTCGTTAATGTTGTTGTGTGCTCATTTCAGCTCATCGGCTTGACAAAGTGCTGAATGTGCACTCAAATGGCTACTTGAAAAAGATACGATTGTAGAGCAATTATCGGAGTCTTAAATGAATAAGAGTGACTGTAAATCTTTTTAGTGTTCCACGGTGGCCAGGATTTAACCTAAATTTTGAAGATAGCTAACTCTGAGCGTGTGGCAATGCTGTATTGACTCAAGACACACAAAATAATTTACCTCATTATTTGCTCTATTAGAGTTGAAGCACAGCAATTGTTTGTTTTGAGCATGGTCATTCCAAGATTATTATAGTTAAGAAAAACTAACGAAATCAGTCCAACTAAAATTGAGAAAACATTTTTGTTAATGAATTAAAAAAATAAATAACTGAAACTAAAATTTCGCTGATAAAATTGACTAAAACCAACTATAACTATAGCGAAAATTCCCTTTTTCGTCAATATAAAACTCGCGCTTTCAGGGTTAATTTTAAATGTGTTTATTTATGTATTGCTGTTCATCCTTAGCTACAGAAGAAGGAAGTGTCAATTGTTTGAAATTTGCAGTTTACTTAATTGCACTTTTTTAATCATCTTTTGCGCAACAAATACTCAATAATTAAAAAAAAACTAAAACTAATTCTAAAACGAATACAAAACAAAACTGAACGGAAGAATTTTTGACGTAATAAAAATTAATAACTAAAACAATTATTTAATTTAAAAAAATAAATAAATCAAGGTTCTTTGTAGGCTCCTGAAAATGAACATGTCAAGGTGAAGGAGGACGTCGGATTACCCTTTTTGACATTCACACCGCACGTTTAGAGTTCAAAAGTGTTTCTGGTGTGTGTGGTGATTATCAACTTGCTAAACTTGTGCACACAAAATGAAAAATAAAACCTCACACAGTCAATTTAAACAACTTTAAATAACGCTGGTGAGAATGTGTTCTGCTTTTATTAGTTCCTGACACATTTACACTTACCTGCAGCAGGTCAACTCTATTCCTATATCAGATGCATGCCCTTATTGTGTTTAGTGGGATGGGAATTATGGATTATATTCCTCTAATCATTAATAATTCAATTCATTGCCTTTATTTTCCTTTTATGATCATTGATGTTGGAATATTAGTATTGCTCTGAGTTTTCAAGGTTACATATTGTAACTGTCCCGTGTCTCCCTCCTCCAACACACCGGATTCAAATGATCAGGCTTGTTTTCAGACTTTTTCACAGAGCTTGCTGATGAGCTGATTATTTGAATCCGGTCTTCTGTAGGAGGGAGAACAAACATGATGAATAGGGGCCCTCAAGAGACCAGAATTGGACAACCCTGCTCCAGTCACAAGGCCACATACCTGATTGTAGCTAAGGATTGTTTCACTCACATGGCCTTAAAATAGAACATTACACATACTGTAGCTTTGGCATAGCATACAACAGGGATGCAAAGCGATATCAAATTATTGTCACCTGTGAACTGGATCTTGGAGCTTGATCTCAGGCAAGGAGTCTTAATGCAGTAACCGGTTAGAACTATTTCTGAAAAAATATATATCAATAATCATGGTTTATACTGCAACAAAGGACAGTAAGCAGCAAAAGTAATTATCTTTCCACATCAGAAATTCCAAAAGCTATTGGTGCCAGAATGAGTGCTTCTGTGCACATCCAGAAATATGCTATGAAACTCTCAGTACTACCGCCGTTTGCGCTTTGAGTCTGGCGGGCCTCAACAACAGCTGTCACGGACACATGCGCAGCTCTTAGACATATAAGAGCCCCCGCAGTTGAATTCCAAAAATGCAAGTAAGACACATTTGGAGGTTTCACAGATCACTGGTACTCATAACTCACTTTGGTTTAAAAATAAGTCCTCAGACTCCATAGCAACTTAAGATCTTCTCCAGATCATTTGATCCTGAATGGCAAGGCGGCAAAGCGCACTGGCCATAAACATAGGATTAGCTGCTAATTGGTGCCTAATAATGTCAGAGGGGTTCCAACATCTCTGCAAGCACCCTGATAACTAGTTGCACCCCCTACATCTATCTGGAAATGAACAATATTGTGATAGATGAAATCCAACAATAGGGAAACAAATTGAGAGGCGATTACATCACTGGGCAGTGACGACATTCTATTATGTATGAAATACCATAGGCGACAATATCATTGTGCGAATACATGTAGCCTCTCCATTACTCATTAGTCTCCAAGACATCTTTGATATATCGCTTGTTCTGATCAGTATCACGGTTAAGCTGGAGCTTATGCCAGCTGAATTGAGGTGAGAGGAAAGGTACAGCCTGGACTGGCCAGGCCATCCAATCTCAGTACTACACATTTTATAAACTGTATTTTATGAAAAAAAAAAAAAAAAAACAGGGGAAATTAAAAGCAACTCAGATTGTGATCGACTTTGAAGTTTCCACTTCAGTCGGTTTGTTCAGAACGTAGTCATACTGGCAACACACAAGCATCGTGTTCGACTGTATCACTTCTGAAATAAGAAGCGAATCAGCCAAAGCATCTCCAAAACAAGCTAAAAAAAAACATACTGTATGTGAAGAGAGCTGAGTAGGACGATAAAATTAGGTTGTAAATCTTACATGACAACAGGCTGCCTGAAAATGCTTACCTTTTCTTCTACATAACCATGTAAAATGAGCCCACCACTCCAGTGCAGGTACTCTGCCTGTTTCTTCCTGTTAGCGTTTTGTCATATTACACCATCACTCACATTGAATGGCCAAATCATTTTTTTAAATGTGAAAGTTTTCGCATATATTTTTGTAACAGGGTCGAGGGCCAACAATTTTTATAAATAAGGTAGGCGGATCGCGGCCGGAGCGGTAACTAGGTCGCGGCCGGAGAGCGGGGGACTGACTGGCAAAAAAATGTCAAGTGCCCATCTCTGTTAATTTTCCTGATCAAAAATACATAAATTGTGAGTGAAAAATGGGTCATCCTCACTGGACTGTTCATTTAAACAAGAGCAACCAATTAATTAATAATTTAGAGCATGAACAATTATCAAAATATTAATGATTAATGTAATAATCGATTAATCGTTGCGCCTGTAGGTCCTCCTAAAAAGCCACTAGAGGGGTCAGAAGAGATGGTAAAAAAAAAGCAAAGCAGTTAAGTTGGAAACACTGAGTAGCTGCTTGCTCTATGCTAGTCGTCGGTTACATTAGGTTACAAACCTCAGTGATTTGAATTCTAGTATGAAAAGTGGATATTAAATGTGTCGTTGCTTTATCATTTGTGTAACTTGGCAAAAGGATCTCAGACACCTGGGAAGTCATTTTAAATGCGAAAATAGTGGCAACTCTAAACATAAACAAGAACACAGAGTGCATTCTTTTTCGAAACACTGCGAAACATGTGCATGTTTATGCCCCATTCCTTGATGTCGGCTCGCTCAATATTTAAAGTCTGGTTTCATGTTTCCTGAGATACTGATTTCTTCTTTATGAAGGTGAGTCATGCAATCAAGCAGCCGCATTCCCCATTTTGCTTAATGACTGCAAGGACTCATCAACATTGTCAAGAGTGAACGCGAAATGCATAATGTTTGTGGTCTCATTCACATGCTTACCAAGAATACTTTTAAACTGAGTTTGCTTTGACATGCATGACATGCAACAATTTCTCATAATTATACAGTTTGGTATTTTAAAAAATGCTGCTGACGTTTTGGTATTTTAAGGTGATTTATAGCTGTATGAGTTACAGTTGCTACTTGAACAGCTTGGATACCAAATCTTAATTTTCTAAGAACACGGCAGTTACGTAAAATATGACCCGTGAGGTTACTGGTCGTCTAGACTGGAACGCGCTGTCTATCAAAACACTGGGAACATTCTGCTGCTTCGTACCCCTGAATGGTAACATGCTCGCCAAGTTTTCATTGGCAGATTGATTGATTTGAAATGCCGACGCGACGGTACAAAAAACGGTTCAAAAATCAAATTGGAAAATTTTGGCTGGCTTTGCCTCTCATGTCAAAATAAAATGGGCCCTCTAGGGTCATGCATTTTGTAGGTGTCAGCTAACGGAGCAAGTTGCCAAATACTAACATTTTTCTTTCCTTATTTAGTCACAAGGGAGTATTCGGATCACACCGAAGAGAAAAACAATTATTTATAAAAACGCAGTATTATAAATCATAGATATATTTTTATGACAAAAGCTACAAATGTTAGAAGTGCGAAGCCGTGTTATAATGAAAAATAAGGAAGGTAGCAGTCTGCCTTTCTGCAAGTTATAAAACCACAACTGGTCAGTTATCATGTTGTAGTTCACTCGCCTGCTTCTATGACCTTCCCACTTAATGCTTGTGTGACTATAAATAGCTGTCTGATTCATTGGCGACCAGTCCAGGGTGTAATATGCCTATCGTCTGATGTCAGCTAGGCTTGGCTCTGACTCTGCCTGACCCAGAACAGGATATGCCCGATAGAAAACGGATGGATGGTGTGAACACCGTAATATCTGTTCAAGAGAAAGAAATGCTGGCAATGAAATCAATCTTTTGCTGGGTTTGGCCAATCGTCAACCAAGTGTTTAGAACTAACATTTTAAAGGGGTACACACCCTCAAATCAACTTACCTAATATAGACTGTTCAAAGTAAAATATACTCTACGGAATTTACTGTGCAGGAACATGCATGGTAGGTTAATTGAAGACTCTAAATCGCTGAATTGTCGAGGCATTACAGAAAATGATGGATAGTTGTCACTGTATCTTAGGCCTACTAAAACGAAAAACAGTTTTAGAATGTTTGACCAATATGGAAATGAAAGCAAATATGGAGTTTGCTTCCTCTCTGCAGTTTTAACAGCCTTTTCAGATAGAAGCAGATTTGTCTTTACAAACCGCTAGGTTTACGTTGAACTTGAACTACTTAGAATATAATACAATCCAACTTTTATTTTATTTATTTTTTTATTTATTTACCGCATTTCACAACAGCTTACTTAGTCTATTCCTCCAACACAAAATCAGCGTGTTTGTATTAATTGCTTATGGTACATTGCGTATGCACTGGCAGAGCTATGATCTTTTTCCTTGGGGATTGTCATGGGGGACCTATAATATCTCAGGGGATCCACAAATAATTTGTTATTATTATTATTTTTATTTATTATTATCATTATTATTTTATTTTTTTTAAATCCCAAAAAATCTCCAGAAAACACTGATAAACATTCATTCTGTGTTCCTGGTGGAGGACTGGGGAAATATGGAAAATAATTCAGAAATTACCAAAAAGTCATTTATTTGGCCTGGCACCAGGGGGTCCAAGCACATTTTTTCTCCATGTGTAAGCTCCACCAGTGTGTGTATGCTGCCACTCTTTACATGCCCCAATGTGGAAGCTATTTTGTATATTGAGTACTACTTTGAGAAGAAATAAAATGAAAATAGGCTACCAAATTTAGACCAAAGATCTTGTAGAAACCATTGGTGACATACTGACCACTGTCGTACTTTATAGCTTTTTTTTTTCTTTTTGGAACGAGGCACTATAAATACTTGTATGTATGGACGTCTATGTGACAGCTGGACTTGCAATGAGTTACATTTGGGTTCTCATTTTAAATTTAGGCTTTGTTTGTGGTCTCACTGGTTCTGTCTTATGACATGACACTGCACCCTGTTGGATGCCAAACGATCAGTAATTTTGTGAATGTATAGTGTGGGCAGTCTGGTCACCACCAAAGATATTTGACTAAAGCCTGATTGTCTGACAGCTCTTTTTTATTCACCATTATGACAACTGGGAGTGCTGCATGCCAGACTGGAATGTAGGGCACATGACTTTGGAATGCCCATTTGTTGCTCAGGAGAATTCAATCCAATCAAGGCTGCAATGGCCAAAACAAAGGGTAATTTTTCGAATGATACCGTGTTTGTGGAAAAGGAGTTAAGCAGCAAAATCCACCCATTTTTAGTCATCTCAGGGGGTGGCCATTTTGTCACTTCAGTTCGCTGAAAATTACATCGGAGTTGCTCAGTGATCAGGTAATGACCAATCACGGCTCACCTGTTTTCTAGTTGAGCCATAATTGGTTGTCAGCTGAGCCCTGAGCAACTGTGATATCATTTTCAGTCAACAGCAATGAAAAAAATGTCCGCCCCTGAGATAGCTAAAAAAAAGGGTGGATTTTGCTGCTTAACTCATATTCAACAAACACAATATTAATCAGAGTGCCATGTTTCGACTAGTGGGTCTCCATAGAACATATTCTTGTAAAGAAAATGTTGTAGTTGACTTCCCCTTTAAGTTATTTGTTTTGATCTGACTTTGCGCTCCGCTGTTCCTTTGTTGTGATGGTGTCCCTCAAGAAAGTTCCCTTACTTTAGTGAACTTAGACAGTTTGTTGTCATCTTACTCTATTGAAACATGAAGAGTGACCCTGCAACATGAGAGCCACAGATACTGTACCGTAGTAGTTTGTGGATTATCATGGCATCGGCCCAGTATACAAAAATAAAACACTGATTTTGTCACCACTATTTACGGCGTCACACATGCTTCATCACTAGTGCCGAGTTGGTCAAGCTTTAAAGCCATCAGAACATTTGTCATGACTCATTCAAATGTGTCGATGTTGCCCAAATGAGCCCTTTTGGAAGCACTGCTGGGTTGCATGTGACCTAATGAAATTAATCAAGTAGCACTCTGTGCACTCAGGGAACTTCCAGAGGTCAGAAGAGGCATGCACGTCATGTGTAATTTTTCTCCTGGTTCTTTATCTTTTCTCTTTGAACTTGCTATTTTGTATTCTTCGGCCTATTGTGCACGGCTTATTTCCCCTGGAAAAAGGGTAGCCTCAGAGGTCAGTTTCAAGCACCATTAGAGTGCAGTTAACATTTCACTTTCTCCTGAGCCAGCCAGCTGTTGAACAGACAAGCTCTTTATGATGCATATTGTTGTGAATCTGATTCTCAATGACGCACTGTTCTGCATTCTCTGTAATATTTTTGCATACTGTTACATTTGCTTCACATTTTGATACACTAGATCAGAAATCTGTTCTGCCTGATGATACTTTCTTGGCACTTACACGTCCAGATGCTTTTAATCTAAAGATCACAAAATTACTTGTCTCGAGGACAGGTGGAGATTAGAAACACACGAATGCACACATAGGAGACTAAACACACACTCCCACTTTGATGAACCACAGCGTGTGTTAAACAATGAACACACTATACAAGTGAGTCAAAGTCTTCTTGCTGGCCCTTTCCACCTGTGTTGAAATCATCAAGGGAGTCATGTTGCCTCAAATATGATTAATGGCGCAGAATTAGGATGAGAAAAATGTTTCGCACGTTGATTTGATTTAGATGTCAGATAGGCAGCACGATGGCTGACTGGTTAGCGCATCATTTCCTGGCGTTGGGCTTCCTCCCACATTCCAAAAACAATTGTTAGGTTCATTGAAGACTCTAAATTGCCCAACGGTGTGAATGGGAGTGCGAGTGACTGTCTATATGACCCCGCCAAATTGGCTGGTAACCAATTCAGGAGTGTATACAGCCTGGTTCCTAAAATCAACTGGGATAGGCGTGTTAAACTGTTAAAGTAAATGAAAGGGTGGCAGTAATAAAGAGGGGAAAAAAACAAGAGCATATTTGTCAAAACTCCCATTCTTTGTCAAGTCAGATAACATACTTTTCTCTGTCCTTGGGCCAGGTGAGAGATGAGATCCAAAAGCAGTGAGGTGGCACGGCCGACCAGCGGGGTGCTTGGAGTCCCACAAGATGACCATGACATCAGCCATGAGCAGGATGTGTGTATTGCTGTGAAGAACATGAAGGCCAAGGTTCAGCAGCAGGAAGGTGAAGATCACAGGGAGGTGATATTTGACAAAGAGCAGACAATGATGGACTCCACGACTGGAGAAAAAGGAGGTGCGGTCATGAACCTGTCCAAACAGGATCTGCTCAAACTGCTGGGGATCATGGAAGGAGAGATCCAGGTGAGTTTGCAAGAAGTTCAAAGGTGAAATGATTTAGTTTGGTTTAACGTTTGCCTGTAAGCACAGGATTTAACAATTAATTTAAAGTAAGCATAGCGCTGTTTGAATGGGAATACCACACTGTAGTCTAGGATTGAAGTTGACGAGACCACCACCTTGTGGTTCAGGGTGAATATTAATACATCAATCCCAAAACACCATTATTACTACTTGGCGATTACAGTATTTTTCTATGATAATAGATGACTCAGTAAACTGTGACGTAGGAGCCATTTTCCCCGTAGAATTTGGGGAAATACCAAAATAACTGCAGCATAACAACCCTAAAAGTGAAGTGAATCCATTCATTATCAAAGAGAAATACAAAATTACAGCACGCTAACATTTTATAATTTCCTGCTGTTTGTTTTGCGTGCACTTCAAGCTGCATTATGCTATTTTGATCTTTTTATCTCTATGTGTGCCCGCAGGCAAGAGAAGATGTTATCGGCATGTTAAAATCTAAGCAAACCCCTCAAGTGACCACTGTATCAGCAGACAGCTGCACGGCAGGTAGCTCGGCCCTCCAGGCCCTGCAGAGGGACGGCCTCATCACCGGCACCCCACCACATCTCCACAGTGTATACCAAAAGCCGATGATTGAGGTCAGTCACAGCAATCTTTTGTGACATTGATTATCACGTCTCTCAAAATGAAAACAGCGTGTGCATTGTTCTTTGTGCTCTTTTGCAGCTGGAGCGCCTGCAGGAGAAGCACAGGGAAACCTACAGGCGGATGCTGGGTCAGTTGCTGCTTGCTGAAAAGTGCCACCGTCGCACTGTTCATGAGCTGGACAGCGAGAAGCGCAAACACGTTGACTACATGAACAAGAGTGACGACTTTACCAATCTCCTTGAGCAAGAGAGAGAAAGGTGAGGAAAGACACACAGGATATAGATAGATTTGTGTGAGTTACAAACTTAAAATTTTAATCGCTTGACACCATAAGTGACTTCACATATATACATATATATATATATATATATATATATATATAAAATGTATATATGTGTGCGTGTATAAGCTACTATATTGGGGTATACCTTACAAAGGTGTATGTTAATTATTGTAGTTCTGTAATTGGCAGAGTTTTGAGTGTTTTCCCCCTCAAAGTCGATAAAGAAGGCAACCAAAATGTGAAAATATTAAATGTTAGAAACTATTACTTAAGAGGTGAACAAAGTAGAAACATTTGATGTGCAAGGTGTTTGGTTCTTCACTGGTGGAGCTAAGGACTGTGCAATCTCAAGAGTCCATAGCTTGTGACCTTTCTCTTTTGGTCATGAGGGAAACTGCAGATGGGATGTGTGATGGAGAGACAGAAGGTGGGGTGCTGTTCACCAAGAACATTTCATCATGTGAATACCGAGGGCCTTATCAAGTTCAAGTGAGCTGTTTATATATACAAACTGAGCCCCAACTAATTAAAGGACTCTCCGATGAAAGAGAGTAATTGGCAGTTGAATTACTCAGAGAAGACTTGTACATATTCAGCGGAACCTCCAAAAATTCGTCCGGGATACCAGTTGGCTCTCGTTTGGTCAGATATTTTTATTTTTATAAAATTATATATATTGGAAATATAGTCAAACTGCTGCCATTATGAAATGGTATAAGTTTTACATTCACCGCTATAAAATCGTTATTAAAAGGGAAAACCTGTTCATGTATGGGGAGGCAAGTCGACTTGTTTGAAGATGTTTGCATGTCACTTCATTGTTATGTTTTAGCAACAAAATGTAAAAACAATTAAACATACTTCCAACAGTTAAACAATTTCATATCCACCCTTAACTCGGAAGACGAGAGACCCCGTTGTCCAAAGGAGACGATTTGTGCTTACTGTTGGCATGAGTTGAATGGACATTACCTAAAATTTAAAAATCATTTAGATTCTGCCACTCAGATGAAAGAAAACAATGAGAGGAGGACTATAACATCAGAGCGTAATGCAGGAATTCTCAGATTCCATGCCAATATGCTCCCCTCAAGCTGTGAGTAGCAGACATCTGTTTGACTGGATTTTTGTTCAGTTCTAAGATCTTCAAGCGTTGCTGTGACACCAATATTAAATGATTGCTTTTCGGTACTGAAACAAGTGGCACACGCTGACATTTGAATCCATTGAAATGAAGCACACCACTCAAACCGAATGATTTTTTTTTTTTTTGACGCACAGTGGGTCTCCTCAACAAGATGGTCACAAAAGACATTTTTGGTCTCACAAAAACATGTGTAATGCTGGTAATGCTCAAGCATTTAAAGTGTAAAAATGTCATCTTCCCTCAGAGAGACACATGTGTTGTTTTGAAACAGAAGATGAAATGAGTGCCAAATAAACAACTGCGTCGGGAGCAAATATTTTCTGTTGACCTTTTAACCCGTTTCCCCTGCAGCAAATGCCTGCATGAATGAGAATCGAAAGCACAGCGGAGAGAATAATCGTCGCCTTACAGTCATGCCTGGCTAAATGGTTGTGACAAGAGATCTTTGCTTGAGTGGTAGTGACTTAAGTCGGCCCAAATCACTGTTTTGAGGACAGAAATCAAAACTCAGCTATACTTTATACATGGAAGTTACTTTTAGTATTACATACAGCTTGATTTAAAAAAAAAAAAAAAGAAGCTCAACATTGTCACCTTTCTATGCATATGCTTGTTGAAATGACATTGCCATGATTTGGGTAAAAATTTGCAATTTGTGACGTATTACACTTGATGATTTTTTTGACATTTAATTTTAGTTTTAAAAGCAATATGACCTAAATGTATCTTTAAAAAACTAAAAAAAAATTAATTATCAACTTAAATAATTGGATTGATGATGAATCCGAGCTCACAACATATAAAAAAAATGTAACAATACTGTATTATATAATTTAGCTGTCTATAATATTGGTAGGTCAACCTGACACTCCTGCTGTGTGAAAATAAGTAAAAGCACATTAAATGCTTACAATTTGTATTTATTAAAATGGCTTGAAAGTAAATGCTCAAATGAAATTCTGCCTCCACCCTATTGCTTCTTTCTTCAACTTCTAGAGCTGTTAGTTACGCCTTACTCCCGGTGGAACTCAATTAATTGTAGAAGGTTGTAGTTTGAATTAATTCCTGACATCCTTATGGTAAAACTGGGTTATCACTTTTTGTCTTATGAAAGGTGTTTAAGGAAAGTTGGCACTAACCTTGCATGCTGGAATTTAAATATTGTAAGTCTCACTTTGGTAAGTTTAGCTTAAATAAACATTTGATTTTCCTCCATGAAAGATATGACTGTAGTTTGCAGCAGCTGGTCTGCTCGAGTTACGAGTGTGAAGAAACAGCTGCAACATCTCTCTCGCCATAGACCTGTGCTGCATGGTAATCAGCCCAAAATATTCAATTTAAAAAAATAAGGCATGTGTTCCATGCATAGAGAATGAATACAAAATATGGATGAGGAATAAATACATACATAATTCCCTTTCGAGAAATACATAAAAGCCACAATATCAATAAATAAATATATGAATAAATAAAAAATTCTGTTAGCACTGCAAGACTGCTGTTGTTCTACTTTGTCATTCTCTTTAGTTAAAATAGAAAAGAAATTCCAGTGTTGTGGGTGAGGGCTAAGTGGAGAAAAAAACGTTGTCGTGTGCCAAACAGTCACAAGAATGCAGAAAATGGGCACCAAATAAGCTCTTTCATACTGGTAACCATCAACAACACCTCTCAGGTAACAGATCAATTTGTACGTCAAGAAACTCAAATACCTAAGTGACGTTGAGGTTGATGCTTAACAAAGGAACAAATTCCACTCTTGGAAGGATGTGTACATTCATGCACAATAAAATTTGAAGCTAACATAAAATGGGGGCTTTTTTTGGGGGGTTATTTAACTGGACCATTATTTACCCATGTAGCTTTGTGAAATGTGGTTGACAATATCAGTTTTGCTTTGAGGCTGGTAGTAATTGGGCTTAGTGTTCACAATGCAGATGGATTTTACCCTAAACAATTCAGACAAATAGAGGCTCAACTGATGTTCCTCGCTTAAAAGTATTGAAGGCAACAATTAAGACGAAGATGGAGAAGACATCCATGCACCCATTTTCTGTTTCACTTCTGTCATTTTTTGTTGACAGAAAGTGACAAAATGGCCGCCCCATGAGATGCTAAAAACGGGTGGATTTAGGCGCTTCCCTCATATTCCACAAACACAATACGTATTAATCAGAATGTTGTGTTTCGACTAGTGAAGTCGCATGGAACATTTTATTGCAAATATATATATTTTTTTTGGGGGGGTTGATCTCCCGTTTAAAAACTCACCTATTTTTAGATTTGTTTTAACAACATAAAGACACAGCTTTGGCACCATCTAGTGTCATATTGTTGCCAAACACTTGTGTCAAACTGGGTCAATTAGTCAGGCCGTAGCGTTGGCCGAGTAAAAAAAAAAAGACTGCATCTTGCGGTATCTATAGGCAAACTGTTTTCCAGCAGAGTTCCGCTAATATGTGCAGAGCTATGTCCCCTATCCCAGGCTTGATTGTGACCAAAAATGTGCGTATGAAGGACAGACAATTGGGGGGGGGGGGGGGGGACATTGCCGGGACAGTCACAATAGCAAACTATCTTTTTGTGGCCAGATAAATTGCACCAGTACTCAAGGGTGCAGTAATAGTCCCCATTCCAATTAAATGTGCTATGCACCATGGTCAATGCCAAGCATACCGGTATACCTGCCATCTGCACTTTATTGCTTGAATTTCTTCCAACCATTTTCAACAAGCTCCCCAATCGATGTGAGGGTTGTCTAGGATACAGTGGATTAAAAGTGGACACCCACTACTTTGGAATACTTTTTCCAAAAAAGCCGTGGGATGAATCCTCTGCATACCTCACACTACCACAATTATCATATGCATATTATCAAGCCAACATTCTAGCATCACACATGAGTGTATTTTTTGTGTCAAGTGAGATAAATTCTACACATTTTTGTCGCGACAGCTTTTTTGGCCGCTCTCGTCTTTTTCAACTCTTAGCCTTTGGAGACATAGGGCCTTAGAGCAAATTCCTCAGGAAACAGGGCATAAAACGTTGTGCCATGGTTCCACGTGATTTTTTTTTTTTAGTTCCCATAACCATTATTCAACTTTTAATGTGTTTAAAACCTATTAGCCAGATCACGAACTGCCTCTGCATTTTTTTAATTCATTTAATTTCAATAATAACAAAGAGTAAAAAAAACACAAAAAAAAAACACCATACAAATTAAACGACTGCATCATGTGGTTAAATATGGAGCCATAACTTTTGACAGATTTTTGCTTCTTTATTAAAAAAAAAAAAAAAAACCAATGTACCCTGGATATCTAATTGGTGGCACATTTTCTAATTGGATGCAATGCAAGACATGTTGATGTGATTACTGAAGACCCATCAGAAAACATAAAGGTCCTGTGCTGTGCATCACGATAGCCTCATATAAACTCATTGTTATGGTTACATTTTGTCATCCTCAATCTTCTTCATCAAAGAAAGGTTCCAAATCTGTTTCCCTCATGAAATGGAGAGCGGTGCAAGTCCAGTTTCCCCTCCCTCGTGTTTCCTTTATTAGTTTTATCCTCAAAATGTCAGAAACTGAAAAATCCTTAAATGAACTTGTGAAGAATTACAAACTGTGTGATGTTTTACCCAGCCAGACTTAAACTGGCTGGAAAATTGTTTGGACTGGCCTTCACTCAAACATGCCAGTATTGCATGGAAACAGGAAAATTGGGGGAGTTTTTCAGAGCACTCCTCCTGTGGCAAAAATCCCACCCCTTTCACAGTCCAAAGTAGAACAGTACGCTGTCTCTCTCACTTTCTTCCACATGCACACAGACACATACACACGCACAGACGCCTTATAAGGATAAGGTGACATCGCATACCAGAGATCTGATGGTTCTGCACTGTAGTAATTCACCTTTCATAGGTCTTAAACAAGCATGCTTGAGATGTGACTGAGGATAGTTTGTGGGAAAAGAGGCCATGGCTACTTGTCACGCATCCTGATTGGATTTTGTATCACTGTAACTATGCCTGAGTGTTGCTTGTAGAACAACAGTGGTAAGTTCTGATGAAGTTATTTTTCTGATTTGCATTTATATTTAATGATGCATTGAAACATGAAATTCCTTTGAAATGGATGTATAGATATGTTTTATTGACAAAAAAATGGTGCATTTTGCATAGCAAATGCTTATAGCATATATTTGGTACTGCAATGTTTGTGGTAGTGCAGTGGCAGTACATGCAACATTGCATTGTGTTTTTGTATGTATTTTGTTGGAGCAGCATGAATTAGCAGTCTGGAACGTATAAAACACGAACACCAGTTTGTGTATTAGTGTCTACCTTGATTTGGGGGGAAGGAAGTACTTTGGGAGAGCTGGATGTAATATTTAACTCTGGTTTTGGGTCAAGTGTTGATTGTGTCGATGAATAATTTCCTTCTTGTACTGTGTTGTCAGAAAACTGTATCTAATCCTCAGATATCTGGGTAGTATAAAAATCCATTGCAGGTACAATGCAAAAAAAAAAAACTTGGTGGAAATTAAATGTGTGAAAATTACTAATAGAAAAAAATATATTTAAAAAATATAAATGTGTATATATATTATATTAGGAATAATAATTAGACGGGAAATTATTACTGTTTCAGAAATGACTTAAATCTCTGCTCAAACAATACATTAGTGAATAAAACATATTCATATTTGTATAATACAGTTTTCTTCCGATTCTCACTTTTAGGCTAAAGAGGCTGCTTGACAATGAAAAAGCCTACCAGGTGAAAAAGGACAAGGAGCATTCAAAACGCCTGGCCAAGGTGCAAGAGGAGCTGGTGAAACTGAAATCCTTTGCCCTGATGTTGGTTAATGAGCGCCAACAACACCTGGAGCAAATGGACCAAGAGACTCAGCGGATCCAGGAACTGAGCCAGCAGCTTCAGCAGCAGAGGAAGATACTAAGTGAAGCCAGGGAGCATGCTCAGGAAGATGCCCATAGGGTTCTAGGCTTAGAGGCCGAGCTAAAAGAAAAAACTGTCACATTTGCTCAGCAGCATGAAGAGATGAACACTAAACTTGCCAGTCAGGAGCATCTCAACCATCAACTCAATTCAAAAATTCTAGAGCTTTTGCATACAGTGGATGAGATAGAAGAGAGCAACAAAGCCTTGAGGAAATCTGAAGAGGAACTGCTGGAGATTAGGGACAAAACTGGCAAAGGAGAGTGTGTAAACTCTAACTTAATCACAGAGCTAGAGAATTTAAAGAGGCGTGTTCTGGAGATGGAAGGAAACGATGAGGAGATCACCCGAACTGAAAACCAATGCAACGAGCTCAGGAAGAAGCTGCAGGAGGAGAATAACAAAAGTAAAGAACTTCGGATCGAGGTGGAGAAACTTCAGAAAAGAATGATTGAGTTAGAGAAACTTGAAGGTGCCTTTAATGGAAGTAAGAAGGAGTCTGCTCAGTTATACACTGCTTTAGAAAGAGAGGAGGGCCTGAGCAAAGAGCTCTCTGAGGAAGTTGTGATGCTCAAGATCCGGATGAAAGAGCTTGAATCCTCTGAACTCAAGTTAGAAAAGTCTGAGCTTCATCTCAAGGATGAATTGGGTAAGCTGAAGTCATTGACTGTCGCTTTAATGGAGGAGCGGAAGACTTTGGTGGAAAGAATGACGTCAGATGAAAAGAAAAAGGAGGACTTGAGTAAGATGGTCAAAGATGAGCAGAGTAAAGTTATGGAGGTGACCGAAAAATTGATCGAAGAAAGCAAAAAACTCTTAAAGTTCAAATCAGAAATGGAAACAAAAGTTGATAGTCTGACGACAGAAAAGAGGGACCTCAACACCAAGCTGGCATATGAAACAGATAAAACAAAGGATCTTCTTTCAAAGGTCAGCCAAATGAAAAAGAGGTTGGATGGTTTGGAGCAAGCAGAAAGGCTGACTGCAAACAAATCGGTGAAATGTGAGCAGGGAAGAGCGCCTGATGCTGGAAAAAGAGAAGATAACAAAATTAAAGAGCTAACCTTTGAGATTGAGCACCTGCGAAATCGCCTCAAACAACTCGAGGTGGTTGAGGGAGACCTGATCAAAACAGAGGATCAATATGACATTTTGGAGAAAAGGTTCATAACAGAACAAGATAAAGCCAATATACTTTCCCAGCAAGTAGAGGCTATGAGGAGTCAGATAGCGCGGAACAAAGCCATTGAAAAAGGAGAGGAAGACAGCCAGGAGGAAGACCTGCGACAACAATACAAGAGAGAGGAGGCCAAAACCAGGGAAATGCAGGCAGATGTTGTCGCTCTAAAGGAAAAGATACACGAACTGATGCATAAGGAGGACCAGCTTTCTCAACTGCAAGTAGATTATTCCGTCCTACAGCAGAGGTTCTTTGAAGAGGAAGAGAAAGCCAAGAGCATGGGCACTGAGGTTCTCCATTTGACCAAAGAACTGGAGATAGCAAAGCGTCACAGTCGTGCACTCAGGCCTAGTTTGAACGGAAGAAGGATGGTTGACATTGCTGTCACATCCACTGGAGTACAGACAGAAGTAGTGTCCAATGGGCCAACAGAGGAAGACACTCCGGCTGGTTTTATCAGGAAGTCTGTTCAAGAAGAGAATCACATCATGAACAATTTAAGACAGAAGAGCCTGAAGAAGCCAACAGAAAAGACTGGGGGCATTGAACGTTCACCGTCATCTGGAAGTGATATCAGTATGAAGAAATCATGGATTCCTTGGATGAGGAAGAAAGACACCCATTGTCATGAAACCAGCCTGGAAAAAACACATATTAGTGGAAATTCAAACCTGACTATGGCTCACAAGCAAGGGCAGCCCTTACACATCCGAGTGACACCGGACCACCATAACAACATGGCCACTCTTGAAATCAGTAGCACCACTACTGAGGATGTCTTCTCAACAACAGCGCCACTAAATGCAAACACATCACAACCTAAATCCAGAATTACAATCATTCCAACACACTCTGCTACAATTCGGGGAAAGTCCACCAGTGGACATCAGGGTCCAGAAAGAACCAAATCTCCAGTCACCATCACAACCATTTCCAGAGCCAAGTCTCCAGACAGCAGCCAAGCTTCCGCCACTACCTCGGGAAGGCCAATGTCTCCCGTCACCATCATGACAGTTAGCACCACGGCAGTGCCTGAAACCTCTGTCTCCCCAGAACCCCAAGAGATGACCATGGGCCGGGCTGTTTTCAAGGTTACCCCTGAAAAACAGATGGTCCCGGTGCCTATCAGGAAGGGTCACAATAACGCGAGCATTATCACCACCACTGATGATAACAAGATCCATATTCATCTAGGTAATAATCTGACCCCAAAGATGGTAGTCAGGCCAGCTTCTGCTGTAACTGAGAGCAAGGAACTGACCCTGTCAACTGGGACAGTTTTGCGCTCCCCTCGCCAAATTACCACGACTAGGACCACACAGAACAAAGTGATGAGCACCATTACGATTTCCCCTGTTTCATCAAACTCAACCAGAACCACACAAACCATGGTATGTATTTTTCTCAGACTCATTACACCAGAACAATAAAATGAGATTCAGTAGGATGCAACGGTCTAAGGCCAGCAGTAGTATTGCTCATTCGCGGCAGTCATTTTGTTATTGAAAATTTTTTATGAGAATTTGGATACAGGTGCATATACAATAACGCTATCGCTACACATTTGCATCAATTCATATGTCTGCACCCTGTACTCTAAATCCACTTGTTGATCACCTTTCATAGACCAGAAAGTAGTCTGCTAAGTAACAAAGTTAGAAATAAAAAAAAACATAAACACAAATGCATTATGACTAGTTGGACAATAGGATATTGTATATATATATATATACAAACATTCTGTCGTTACAAAGGTAGCAGAGTCACAGAAATGTTCATTTAATAATAATTCCCAGTGGCAATATATTGGTTACCTAAAACCTCATTTACATGAGTGAGGGCAGTATTTGATTTATACAGCATTATCCTCTGCTAGTGGTCATAATGACAGGGCTTCCAGTACGGTTAAAATAAGAAATTGAATTTGCTGGCCAAAGACTTTTGCACAGTACTGCCCTTCTGATACCGGTTTAAAAAAAAAAAAACTAAATCTAAGTCTAAAATATGAACTTTAAAGAACAACTAACGTTTATGCGTTTATTTGCATGTGTGACTGTGCGGACTGAAGGCCATGAGAGCGAAATAGTGTTGCTGTTTCAGTGGACCTTATGATATCCTCTTTGTGACTCAGCTTGCTAGCGTGACAAAAAAGGCCCTACAGGCTGGCCTCAGCACAGCAGAGCTAATGATGTGGCAGTTTGCCACCCCGCTACAGGCATGCTGCAATTTATATTTGTTTCACAGTGTTTACATTCACACACAGATTCACAGGGCTCTGTGCCCCGTGGCTGACAAAAAACAGCCTTGCAGCAGTACCAACACAGAGAAACCATGCCCGGCTAACTGGGTTGCAAATGACAGGATGAATAAATATTTGCATATTTATTCTGTTTCTGTCCAGTCAGTTACACTGTTTAGAAATGTTGAATTCCTGTTTTGCTTTTTTCCATTCAAATGCCAACTGTTTCATTCTGCCTGCCTGAGAAACTGTACTCTCTCTCTCTGCCTGTCTCTCTTTTGTCAAACAGTGTGGGCACGATTCCCAGGGCCCTCGTACGGGGCTGACCCGCATCCCAATGTCAAAGAGCCTGAAAACAGGGAAGACGGTGCTTGGTTCCTTGGGCATATTGAGCGGAGTGAAGGCAGAGTCGCGTGCCGAGAGTCATTCGATGAGGATAGAAGTTAAGAAATCAGCAGTAAATGGCATCACTTATCAAAATGGAGGAAAAGGCTGATTAACAAACCAAAATACTCGACGGTGCTAAAGAGACAATAACACCTTTTGATAAAACAACAGCAGCCAAGTGAGTGATTCAAATTATATTTGATCTAAAACATTATATTTATGTATTGCATTTTGTATTTCTCTGTCACATATCATCTATACTTCTTTTATTTACATAACTAAAATGTATACGGAGGAAAAAACACGGCGAGTAATTGTTTATTGCGTCACATATGATGAGAAAAAATAAATTGTATGCAGTGTATTTTAATGTCATTTGGGTTTTACTTGTATGTAAATCATTTGTTATTAAACATATTTTGAATAAAAATTATTTGAAAGTGTTCATATTCATTGGGAAAAATAGCACAAATTTAATGTTTGTCCATGCTTGGATCAGTAATTGTTAGCAGAATCAAGCTGTTTTCAGTTCCAGTTATGTACTTGTCAAAGGTTAACATGAGTTAATGTTGTGCTTCAAACATAAGAAGCGACCGAATTTCTAAATGAAACCTAAAGCATGACAATTCAGTAACAAATGTTCATTTCTTTCTGTAATTTAGAGCAGGGGTGTCCAAACTTTTTTCCAAAGTGGCCTAGATTCGGTGAGTTGAAAATGTGAGAGGGCGGACAATTCAGCATCCAGTGGGTTTAATTTTTCACAGCGTTAAATCGCAGTCACCGTGTCGTAGTATGCAAGTTTAGTTTGGTAGTGCCTCTTGATCTTGAGCCACAGTCGCTTGTTAAATTTGGCAGACGCGGTTGTTTGTTATTTCAATAATATTTCCACTTATCATGGAAGCGGCGGGCCTCTGTCAACTTTCCTTTTCTTCGCAACAGTTTTCATTTTAGAAAAGGGCTGAGAAGGGTCACCCGAGGGTCATGCAGCGAGGGGTGCTCTCGGAAATTCACTCTGATGCCTGTGCGTTCAGAGAGGCGCAATACTTCTGAGCGCACTCGAGTGGGAGGCCACGGGATTGTTACCAACTTCTCGTGAAATATAAAATTGTTTTTTTTGTGTACATGTGTATTTTTGACTGTGCATTATTAATTTCATGACAGATCCAAATCTCTAATCAAAGGCAACATACCGTGCACTCACATGCGTGTCTAAAGTCCCTGTGTACTTGTCCATCACCCCAGATTATCAAGTCCACTAAAAACTTCTACTCACGGAAACTAAAATGGATATTTACTCTTAGCAACGTACTGTCGCTTGCACTGAAGCTTACGACTGTGGTCGAACGCATGGGATTGTGGCATGTTACTTTATAGCACAATGTCGGAACCCCTCTATATCCGCCATCTTTCTAAGATCCCAGGCTCCCTCCAAATCCATCCCACTTTTCATGTCTCTCTACCGTAGCCAGTCTCCTCAAGCCCACTAAAGACTCCTACCGAACTCCTTCCACCCCTGCGCATGAAAAGCCACCCTGCCTACGCTGCCTGGAACATTTTTATTGCATGTTACCATAGTTGGGTTTTCAATATTTAGTTTACTGGGAGGGTTATGGTACCAAGGAATTTTACTGGGTCTCTAGGTCCCTCATCCTCGATAATTCCCTCCTCCCAAACTTCTACCGTAACTTCTCTCACAAGCAGGGAAGAACCGTCACCAAAGCCTCGTCTTAATGGGGGCACAAGAAATGTGATCTTGATCCTTGGAGAGGTATCATCAGGCAAGAAATCACTGGTATAATACCAAATCATTGCTTTTGATTGCATGATGTCATTCTGACTCATTTGCCAATTTTATGAACGACACAATGGCCACATCCAATATTGCTGATGCGCTGACATATACCTTCAACAGGGCCACATGGTTCAATGGGTGGCTGTTACAGAATTTAAAAGAATTTTTTTTTAAATATATGTATATATATATATATATATATATATATATATATATATATGTATATATATATAGCGGCTGACCCGAATAATTGTATTAATTCTAAAATGCAACCGTCAATGAACAAGTGGGTTAGCCTTCTTGTAATTGTGTCAAAGTTTCATATACACTGCGTAAAATTTGCAAATTAACAAACAAATGTTGCTGTAACCTAATTGCTAATGTAAAATTTTCTGGATGCCATTAGGCTATTCAGACCAGATGACTATGCAACGTCTGTGACTTCCATCCAGCCATCATCTGCTCCGCTTCTCGACACAAGAGTCGCTGGTGTGCTGGAGCCTATCCCAGCTATCTTCAGGCAGTAGGCGGGGGACACCCTGAACTGGTTGCCAGCCAATCGCAGGGCACACAGAGACGAACAACCATTCGCGCACACACTCATACCTATAGGGGCAATTTAGAGTGTTCAATCGACCTACCATGCATGTTTTTGAAATGTGGGAGGAAACCCATGCAGGCACGGGGAGAACATGCAAACTCCACACAGGAAGGCCGCAGCCGGGATCGAAACCACCACCGCTGATGTCTCTCACTGTGAGGCCATCGTGCAAACCAGTCGGCAACCGCTCCGCCTAATATTTTTGTTATTATTATTATTATTATTATTATTATTATTATTATTATTGTTATTATTATTATTATTATTATTATTATTATTATTATTATTATTATTATTATTATTGTAGCGTCTTTAAAAGACACACGGCAGACCTCAATTCAGTTCTCGTTTTTTATTCTTACAAAACGGGTCAGGTGGCCGTAACCGATCCGGGCAACTTGTCCTGTCCGCAGCACAAGAGATCTCTCTCTCTCTCGGTCTCTCTCTCTCTCTCTCTCTCTTTCTCTCTCTCTCGCTCTCTCTCTCTCTTTCGGTCTCTCTCTCTCTCTCTCTCCCTCTCTCACTCTCTCTCTCACGCCTCCCGTCTGCGAGTCACACGATACACTAATAAAAATCGGAAACAACACAACTCAGCGAAACACAAACGTCAACAAAAGAACAGATAATCCAATTCGTCACATTATTATTATTATTATTATTATTTTATTATTATTATTATTATTATTGTAGTTTGTTACAGAGTGAAATTATAGGAAATGCCTTTTTGGTGCGTGACAGCGTCAGTGGGCGTCACCTCACTGTGGTGACGTCAAAGCCTATTGACTTTGCTACTTCCTACTTCTTGGTGTAGGATGGAACCATCAAAACTGAAAGAATCGAAGCTATCCTGAGCAACTATTTATATTCCATAGCCTGACTATTTGCCCCACTCTCGGAATTTTGCAAGTCACCTTAAAGTTACGTGTCTTGTTTTTGGTGTGGAACAAAACGGGAACTGAGCGGCTGTCCACAACAGTATTATTGTCTCGAGCGGATTGCAACCATGATGGCGTCGAGCTACAACGCGAAGGAAGAGGACGGTCACCACTCAGGCCCTTCCAGTCATGGCGGCGCAGGGGCCGTGAAAAGCAAGAAACCGGACAACACAGCGTTTAAACAACAGAGACTACCTGCTTGGCAGCCCATCTTGACGGCTGGAACTGTGCTCCCTGCTTTCTTCGTCATCGGTCTCATCTTCATCCCTATTGGTATCGGCCTGTATGTTACGTCAAACAACATTAAGGAGTTCGAGGTAGGTCCAATGTTTATGTGTTTGTGCAACCCTTCCACTGGTCACATTGCCAGGCAGCCCCAGCCTCGTTTAGCCTAACCGCTGAAATTGCAATCGGCCGTGTAGGCCAAAAAAAGCTTAATAGTGGTGAGCCCTTAGCATGCTAGCGTAGTTTGCTCATCTGATCGAGTACGCTAGTTCAGTACAACATGAACATACAGTACATAAAACGAGGAATGACGTGGAATCGAGTGTATGTCCGTGTGGTTTTTGTTTGAATTGTATGAAATTTCGTTTTTTAATCATTTGGAATAAAAATAATTTCAAGTGTTGATACTCATTTAAAGACAAGCAACAGAAAATAGAACGTTTGGTTGATGCTTACTCGGTGTGTGGATTAATCTGTGCAAGCAAGGACACGCTGTTCTATTTATTTTTTTTGTCGTTGTTGTGTTCTTAAAACGTTAGCAATAGTTAATCTCTTGCTGCACAGACAAATTGGTCAAGGAAGTACTGAGCATAGGGAATCGCAAACAATACTCAGGTACTGTGTTAATTTACGAACAGCTCCACACCAACTTGTCACCTGCTACCAACTCTCAGTTGGGCTTAAAGGGACAATTTGCGATCTTAACATTAGCATTTATATAATGATTTGCATGTAAAAATGACATCAGAACTAAAATTAACCCCCTAAAATATTCTGTAGTGATTTAAGTTTTTTTTTTGTGATTAGAGTTATGATAAGGCACGCCCCCTTCTGGAGCTCTGCGTGTTATTTTTTTCTAGTTTCCGTGTCAACAAACAAACAAAAGAACATTAATTATTAGGAGGAACGTGTTTTTTCTTAGCACTGTAAATGAGTATATTTTAACAACCTAGATGGGTTATGTTTTATTGTTAGGTTTGTGGCAAATGAGTCATGTGATTTTACTTTTGAGTGCTGAGATGTCCAAGTTTATAAAAGTAACACTTGGTTGTGGTTGTGAGTGACCCTGAGGCACCACGTGTGTCCTCTCTGCTTGATGTCAACCATCTTTTTACAAAAACAGTTTTGATTTTTAATAAACAAGAGTTCAAGAGTTAGCTCACTAATGTTGCCATATTGAACAGTAGACACTACAAAATATTTGTGTACCACAACAGGACATCGTATGTGGTGTTCCATCAGACCACACAGTAGACCGTGTGTGCTAACTACAGCTAGCTGTTGACCTATGTCAGAAATTACATCGAGCATTAGCCACAACGTGCTTCCATTTTAGATGCTCGTTTATCACTTCCGTGCTGCCATGAAAGGGAGGTTTACATCGTATTAAGTGATTTTGTGTGTACCTGGACTTTTGGATTCATTTGCTAACGCTAACATGGGTTCGCCATAAAACACAATTACCCACAATTCTTCTATTTTACATAATGATGACCCGAATTACCTCAAATGCACATGTGCGTTGCAGACAGGCATATAGCCAGCGGGAGACAGAGAATTTTGTTCGCAGTCTCTGATACCATCTGTGTCAAAACATCCTGAAGGTTATTCTGTGTTTTATGTGGATATTTTTTATATACTCACCTTTCTTTCAGATTGATTACACTGGTGTGGATGGTTCAAGCCCATGCTTTAGCTGTGCCAAAAACTTCAGCTGGGACAGCACAACATCCTGCTCGTGCTCTGTGAATTTCACGTTGGAGCAGCCTTTTGAGGTTTGTTCCACCTGCTACTCCTTTACTCTGCTCACTCTTAATGAATAATATATGTCTGGGTCCAGTATCGATAGTGTTGCTTTCAATGTGTCGAAAGTGGAGCAAAGCCCAGTCTCCAGTATTGAAAGTGATGCTTGGTCACTAATGTAAGTGAGGGGAAAAAATCTATATGGACATAAAATGTCCATTAAGATCCAATTTTAGTTTATGTAAACGGAGACTGAAGGTTGATGATTGATTCCTCTAATTTTAAAATCTTCAAAATATTTACTGAAGATTTTACATTATTTTTAACAGTGTTCATCATGAACATTTAGTTTTGTCACATATAGTACTTGTTTAGGGCTGCCACAAATGATTATTTTACTAGTCCACAAATCACTAACTGTATGCACGATTAGTTGACTAATCGGATCATATGTTCATCGCACCAGCAAGCAGCTGCTCTTGTATAACCATCATTATTTGACATCTTAAATTCTTTAATTTAAATACAAATTAACGATCACGACGAAGATTCTAGTACATTTAACTCTGATTAGATTTTGCACCTTCTAACAGCATCCCTGGCATGTTTCTAAGTGATGGTTTTCTCTTTCCAGAGCAACGTCTTCATGTACTATGGCTTATCGAACTTCTATCAGAACCACAGACGCTATGTGAAATCCAGGGATGACAGCCAACTGAATGGGGATCGCTCTGCTTTGACGGTAGATTTTAAAGATGTTGTTCTTTCTTCCTTTTCTGCCAAGATTTTTTATCAAATAATTTAATTTAACATTGATTGCACCTTACAGAATCCAAGCAAAGAATGTGAGCCTTATCGCACCAGCGAAGGCCTGCCTATTGCTCCTTGCGGAGCCATAGCTAACAGCCTCTTCAATGGTAACAACAAAAAAGCAGCATGGCCCCCTTGTGAATGCTCGCAGCACTGATGTAACAAGCAATATCTTTTTGTCTTTTGCAGACACTCTTGTCCTCTATCATGTTGACTCCAATGGGACCAAGATCAGCATCCCTCTGGTAAAGAAAGGCATTGCTTGGTGGACAGACAAGCATGTGAAGTTTAGGAATCCTGGTGGAAACGACAACCTTACCATCGCATTTCAAGGTAATTCTAGCTCTCTGGTATTTTATTTAAACTTCCTGTGACTTTATATAAAGAGTGTAGTTCGGTTGCACTTCAGTCACTTTTAGCTGCATTGCTTGGAGCTCAGTGATAAGTCAGTCGCAATTGCCCCCGTTAACCTGTGTACGAAGGCGCTCAGGCAATTAGTGGGGGAAGAGTGCCTTCTGTCCATGCCGAAGTGCATTACTCGGCACTGTTTTAGCCACAACCCTGAAATATCAAGAAAAGTTAAATGGTGGAAAACTAACACCATGTCGCCACAATTCAGTATTACATGGTTCTCCGTCTTTGCACGTTTTCAGCAATTATCTTCAACCATTTACCTTATTTTTATGACCATAAGGCCCACTTAAGTGCGATATTTGATGGAGGGGACACCTAATAATGCGGTACGCTTTGTGTGTGCACTGAGTTTCAAAATCTGTAAATGTTGTGGTGACTTTCTTCAGTGCTCTGTTTGACTGACTAGGAGCATTGCCTGCCAACACACTGCTTATATAGGCGAAAGGCGGACATGACTGAGGACAGCATGCAGACGTAAAAGTGGTACCAGTTGGTACTGTAGCCCAGCAAATGAACTTGGAGCTAGCAGTCATTCCAGAAAGCTTCACAAAGGAACTCCAACCATTAGACATCAGTGTAAACAAGGCGTCCAAAGTGAAATTGCGGGCAGGGTGTGAGCGATGGATGACAGATAGCAAACAGCCGAACACAGCTTTACTTAGCTTTAATTCAATTTGTGAATGGATTGTGGATGCTTGGGCTAACCGTGAGCCACGTTAGCCACTAATGTCTGCTTGCACTGTTTGAGCTAAAGATGGCATCATGTTTTAGGAGCCGCATGGTAACAAAACAGACTGTCACTGCCGGGAGGGAACCTGTCACGTTAAATACTTCAAAAAAGTGCAACGAACTCCATTTTGCTCCCGTTGGCTTTTTAATACATACGCTAACATTTTTGCGTGTATACATGTTCCTGTTTGTTTTAAACTGGCATGTTTTTTTCCATGCCTGCGCCCAATAATACAGTGTTACATTATATGTATGTGTTAAATACGAGAGCCCCCATAACTGAGACAGCGCCTTTTAATACGCGCCTTATGGTCATGGAAATACAATATAATGAATTTAGAAACAAATATCTTCAGTAATTTTGCAAGGAAGGTCTTTAGAGATGACTATTTTGGTCACATTCTTTCTCAGGTACTAACAAGCCAGTGAACTGGAGAAAGCCGGTGTTTGAGCTGGACCCAGACGACCATGATAACAATGGCTTCATCAATGAGGACTTCATTGTGTGGATGCGCACGGCCGCTTTACCCACTTTCCGCAAGCTCTATAGGATCATCCAGAAGAAGTCGAGCTCAACCCCAACCCTAGCAAGCGGCAGATACATCTTGGACATCACCTACAGTATCCTTTTGTACACTAGTCAGCACAGTTGCAAACAAAGGCCAGCTTGGATTTTAAATTGTGCGTGTTTATTCTGCTTTAAGGTTTGGTTTGTAAAATTTGTTTTTGCATCAATGTACAGAAGACCAAGGAGAATGGTTGTTGTCTTTAGGAGGGCTCTCTGCATCATAATTCTCTTTTTTGGATTCATATTTTTCATTTAGAAAATATTGTGCTATCTTATCAAATAAAAAAATGCAGCATTTTTGCGGGGGATGGAAAGGATAATTGGCATTTCAATTAATTTCAATGGTGGAATAGGTATGATTTATGAGTAAATTGAGTTACGAGGTAAGTAATGCCCCAAATGTAATTGTTATTTCAACACATTTCAACACAAGTTACTTTTTAATGTGGTATTTCCCCCAAAGCTGCAGTTATATTTCCTTAACGTTATGTCATCAGATTACCCTGTCCTGAGCTTTGACGGTCGCAAGCGAATGATCTTGAGCACCATCTCCTGGATGGGAGGGAAGAACCCATTCCTGGGCATCGCCTACATCACAGTGGGCTCCATTTGCTTTTTCCTGGGCGTTGTTCTGCTCATCATCCACCACAAATATGACTCGCGCAACAGCGGCGCAGATATTCCGAACTAGATTGCTCTGGTGTAGCGCCCATTCTGGACTGCTTGACGGTTCCCGTGAAAATACACTGGTCATCTGTAAATGTATGTTTGTGCAAGAGCAGTTGTTGTCTGACCTAAAGCTGTGTTTGAAGGCAGAGGAGAATGCCTGAGTCTTGACTGCTTCAAGTCGGCTGCTGCAAATGTCAATTTCAGTTTAAATTCTTTTTTTTAAATGTTCTATTTATGTGTATATCAAAGGATGTCTTGTATCTTGGCACAGCTTTGCGAATGGCTTAATTATTGAAGGGCATGTTTTATTGTATGTCCACTTTTGTCCATGTCGTGTGTGACAAAATGTCCTGCTTTATGAATGTACTATTACATTACATTGACGTACCTCTGGGTTTGAGATGTTGAAAATGGGAAAAAAAAAACTTTTCTTGTCACCGTCAAACTTGGTAAGCGTTAATGTTAGAAGGATGCTCTAATAATGACCAATTACAAACTGTCTCTGCTCCCTTTCCACCGTTTTGAAATGTCCAAAAGCAGACAATGTTTATTCATGCATGCAACTAACTTAACACTCCATTGTTACCATGTCTCTGAGCTTCCCGTCTGGTTGATATGTGGTAAGGGTTTTTATGGTTAAATTACATTGCACAATTATGTCAGTGTTGACCAAATGATTTGCACTTCAAATAAACTTTATGTTGTCCATAGTCAGCGAGGGTACGCTTCAGATCACCCTTAATAGGATTAAGTGGCAGGAAATGAAACGGTGACAACCTTCGGTTTTCCTCCTGTTTGAAGATACATTGTTAAAATCTCATGTCTCTTGTTGAATTGAAATGTGTGGGCTTTTACAATGATCACACGTTCCAATTAAATAATTTGTCAATGTCTTTGGGTAGTTTTATTTAGTTTCCACATCCATTGTTTCATCTATTTATAAAAAAAAGGTTGGCCCAAAAGTCAACTGTGTTGAAAGGAGACTTTGTATAGTATTCATATTCTTACGGGACAAAGCTATTTATCAGCTAGAAGTACACTGGTAGTTTGTTTTAAAACGTAAATAAACATGATGCAAACGGGAAACCCTTAGTCCTGACTCCAATTAATGATGGCCACATGGAACAATTATAGTTGATTTCATGTATTTTGTAATAGAGGGTGACACGCAAGTGTATTTTCACTCTCGTCCCATTTCAGTCCCACAAAAAAAAAAATCCTGTCCCTGTGAAAATGACTCCCACTCCTGTACTGCTCCTGTTTTCAGAGGTCAGCTACATAAAACAACAAAACTAAAGTTTGTCGCCCCTTATGGACTCTCCTGCTCCCGTTAACCTTTTATCCTGTACCATCCCAATCTGGTGATTGAGTAAAATTGACTTCCTGACATCCTGCGGGATTCATGAAAAAAAAAAAAAAGGTGTATGGCTGAAAGTAGTAGGCTGCACTTGTCTGTCATACATCTGAAAGCAGGCCATTTTGAAGTTTAAAACCGTATTGTTACAATGTTTGTTCAGATACACATGCTTCTTGAGGAAATGTTTATTCTCGTGGGTTTGTTGTGTGATATTTATTGTCATATGGCTTTTTAAAATATGCAATAACAGAAGTCGGCCAGCAGATACCACTATTTTGCATGTAATGAAAACATCCATCCATCTGTTTTCCAAACCGCGTATACTCACTTGGCTTGCCCGTGTGCTGAAGCCAATCCTATTGGAGGAAAGTTATTATTTTGTTAACTTTGTAACCTAAACTGCCTGAGCCGTAGCAACAAATCCAACCGCCACAAGATTTGGGTTCAACATTAACTACAGCCTACTTATAAACAGTATTTATGAGGATATTAATAATAGTATCCTTGGATTTGCTCTAAGATGGCACTGCAAGGACAACTTTGTTTATAACACAGATATAATAAAATAATCTAATATAAAAGTAATTAATTTGTCCCCCAGAATATACTGTAAAAATGCAATATATCAAGAGATTTCAATTAAATAGTACTTAACTCTGCCTCACAGTTCGGAGGTTTGCATCTTCAGTTTATGACACAGCTTTCTGGAGTTCTCCGGCTTCCTCCCAAAAACATGCATGTTAGGTTAATTGAAAACACTAAATTGCCCATAAGGCGGAAAAGAAGTGTGGTTAGTGTGTGCCCTGTGATTGACAAGCGACAAGTATTTTGGCATGTTCTACGCTCACTACTTAGTGACGTAAGCACGCATGCGAAGGATATACGAAAGTTATGTTATAGGCAATAAAAGTTCGCACACGTACGCCGGAGTAGAAAAGCAGAGTTTGACATTATTATAACCTAAAACATTACACTCAGTGAAATGTGCAAACGACAAAAATTACCTCCAAACGCGTCAAAAGCACCACTACCAACTGTTTGAGTAATAAGAGACGAGAGACGGCAGTATACATTCAAGCATACCTGTATTTCCCTATTCTGACCACGTAACCGGCGCCTCCCACCTGCTACTGGGGTATACCATTACAAGTTTGGGGGGTGGGCGGGGGGGCAGCTAATGATCCTTAAATAAACCTCTGTTAGCATCTCTACCGCGGCGGTGTCGTGCATTTTCTTATGGGCGAGGGACAGAACGGGGTCGGGGCCCGACAATTTTTAGGAATAAGGCCGGAAGGTCGACGGTCGAGGCCGGAACGGTACAGAGCCGGAGGGCAAGGGACTGACCGGCTAAAAAGGGTCAAGTGCCTAGCTCTGGTGTAGAAAATGGATGAATATTACATAAATAGTTTTTAACCAACAGATGTCAAGATCTCAGTGGCATTTCATTCCTTTTCTAGAGCGGTGTTAAAGGTCAGAGATGCAAAAGAAACAAGAAGCGATTATGTACACGTAATCCATTTTTGTGGTTTTATTTTATTTTTTTCACATGCATGCACGTGCGTGCACACACACAAAAATACACACTTTCACGCACAAACAAAACAAACTGTTCCCATCAAGAGATGATCAAGAGTGAAAAGCCCTAGCCAAACGTTTGTGTCTGTGGGCACATATTTTACTTATGACACTTTTTTAGTACCTTGAGGCTTGTTTGTAAACACACATGCCACAAGTCCTTCCATTTATGATGTGCAAAATACGCAACTATCAAAAGTGCATTGTTACGTACATTGTTCAGACTATAGAGGAAATGCATTGCAGTCTCAGCATCTTTGGATCCATATCAATAGGACCAAAAGATGTCACGTGTCGACAAGCTGGTGTGAAAAACTGATTTTAAAGGTGACATGATGTAGGATGGGGCTTTTTTTTTAAATCCATTTTACACATGTAGGTGTACAATGTTCAACATTTGCCATTCTTTTCCAGTCTAATATACTTTGCACTAATATAGCCAAATCGCACGGCAAGCTTTAGACTGCAAGATTTGTTTTCCCAGATACAAAAATGTGTTGTAAAAGGAAAGTGTCCTCGTCAAGTGCTTTCAGGGCACCATCACCATGCCATGACAAACCCAAGGGTACAATATGAGCTCAATTGTTTTATACATTGTATGTTTTTCCCCATTAATGAAGTAAACTCATATGGCGCAAGTCAACAGTTAATAATAACATCTGCGAGTGTTCTGTTGGAGTGTTCACCCTTTAATCCTGTTTGAACAGGATGGCAATACTTAGTCATCTGAAGGGTGGATCAAATATCTGATACGCAAAAATCCCTCACTCAGACTTGATTTGACATGTCTGCTAAAAAACACGAGTCTTTATTGTTTCCCGAACTGTGGCCTATGTATCAAATTAAAAAACGCCAAATCTTCTTGTAAGCATCCCACCCCAAACACCCCCTTTTCCAATGACCATCCCCTCTGCTAGGCCGCTATCGCACACAGTATAGTAAAACCACTATAGTACTCCTCACGCCAACATCTTATTTCCTTTCACCATTAAGGACACTTTGCCATTTTTTGCCTAAATCTAATGTAATTATTAAGCGTACTGCATCTGTATTACTAGGCCATTGTACACCTCACAGCACACACCTGTGCTATGTACGTCATTCAAAGCAATTCTGAATCGACCATGACAAAAAGAGAAAATATGTATATAAAAGACATCCTAATTGCCAGATATGCTTATTATTAAATGTGTCGCCGATTACAAATATTTATGATTGCAGAAAAGTGCTTTTTGTATGCACAAACCTTGGGTTGCTTTGTATTCACGTGCAGTTTTAGGTTTTGAGCTCTAGAGCGCACCAAAGAACAACAAGTCAGCGACACCATGCGGAAAGAACGGCTGATGAAGTCCTTGCACTTTCTTTAACTAAACTGACATTTTCACAAACGTCCAAATTCTCATGAAAAGCGGCCAATGAACTAAACGCTCTTCGTTTGATTACATCGGTGGAGATGCCTGAAAACATTCTGCGCATATTAGCTCAAGGCGATAGATCACCGAAGAGCCTGTCGGTTTTTTTCAAAGAGTAAACATTTTGACTCATCTCTTGACACATATCCAAATAAATTGTATTTCTAAGCTCGTACAACCCCCGCAGTGTCGTCTGGCCAAACTACTGTGAGGTCACATTGGCGCTGGAAATTTAATAAACCGCCAGACCAATGGAATTTGAAGGAAAAAATGTAATTTCCAAGGAACCGCGCCGTCCCAGCAGGGGGACATAGATCAAGTAACAGGCGGGGAAATTCGTCAGCGAGCAAAATGATGGTAAATTGAGAGTTGGGAACTGCCCCCCTATTAAGTAGCCGGTGTTGGAAAGAATCTTCCCACTTGGAAGGAAGTTTTTCCTCCTTGGACATCTGCTGCTGGAGCGCGCAGGAGGCAGAGAGGAGAAAAGGAAGGTGCACACAAGGAGGCTTCACGCAAGGCTCATCCGAATTCTCATCGTTCCATCTTTTGGCTTCTTCATTGGGTGAGCCGTCCAATTTCTTTTGAATGACTTTGTGACAGTTTATTCCTTAGTAGACCAAGAGCGCGTTATGGATTTTTGAGTCGTCTTTATTCTTTTACTCATTTGCAAAATAATTTTAGTCATTTGCAAAAAAAATTGAAACTGTCTCTATCTATCTATCTATCTATCTATCTATCTATCCATCTATCTATCTATCTATCTATCTATCTATCTATCTATCTATCTATCTATCTATATCTATCTATCTATCTAGCTATCGATCTATTTTTACAGCATAGACATTTTACAATTAATTAATCTAATTTGAATTTTTGGAGAAGACGAGGGGCTCGCGTTTTAATTGGGCCCCACAGTGTTCAGAGCTGTCCTTCTTTTAAGACAATCTAGTGTATATCCTTTAAGTTCATTTTATGTGCAGTGCATTTCTATTTAGTATAATATTTAAATAAATAAATAAATAAATAAATGAATGAATAAATAATGCCCTCGAGATTAAGCCATAAAATGTTGCCAGTCTATTCATAGCTGCTCAAGCAAAGCATCTATGATAAACACCAAGAAGATAATGGAAGAAATCTGTTTTATGGTTGGGCCGCATGATAACCTTGTGTTTCGCACGTTTGCCTCACAGCTCTGATGTTCTGGGTTTGAATCTTGCCTCTCGTCTTACTGTGTGTATTTCTCTGGATGCCCTGGCTTTCTGTGCATGCATGTAGGGTAACTGAAGACTATAAATTAGCCATGGGTGTAGATGTTGTATTTTGTCTATTCGTGGCAGGCGACCAGTCTATTACCCCACAGTCAGATGAGATAGACTCTAGGTCATAGACCTTATTGAAAACGAGCAGTGTAGACGACTGATGGATGTTTTCAAGTAATGTGGTTTAAGGGTCGAATTAATAAATGTCATATACAATATTAAATTATTGTGTCTTAAGTTGGCTGTATCCTTTGGGGTCATAACCTACAGCCGACCGTGTCTGTGCCAAACTGCTTCCACTTGGACGGCTTCGAGCGGCCAATTAAATATATCCATTGCATGCAGTATACATACTCGCCACACGAGGCGCTGTTGACTAACCTTGAATGCCTTGCTCTTATTCAGACCCATTGATGCCCTGCTAACCCTCAAGGGCGCAACATGAAGAAAGGGCTGACTCTGGCCGTGGCTGCGTTGTTTGCAGTTCTGATATCCTCCATCGATGCTCAAGGTAAACTAAACACACCCGCCAATCACTCTAAGGAGACACACTTTACCCTTTCTCTCTCTTTTGCTCCTTCTTCTCTTCTTTGACCAGTTATCACCAGTTGTTAATGTTGCAGGGAATAGCCCTTTATTTTAATGTCACTGACTATATGACAATGTGTAATGGTGAAGTCAATAAAGTTGTTGTTATTCTATGTGTATTCCTGACTGTGTGAGCCACGTCCATTGTGGTGCATTCCTTCAGATTTAAATGCCATGACTCAATGTTGGATCACATTTAGGCTGCAATTCAAAGGATTTTCAACTATTCATAGTAAATGTTACAATCTGGAAAATAGTTGCAAATAAACAACCCATAGATGTATTCCATTTCTAACTTCTAATTAAATGTCTTAAAACCGCAGGGCAGACACTGAGACATCATCAAATGTAATTGTATTGCTTAGTGTTTCACTATTAAATATCTTAGTTGGTCTTTGCTATTTTCCATGGTGACATTAGATACATTCCAACTAATAGGACACTGGAAAGAATGATTATACAATTGTAAAATAGTGTTTGCATCAGAAATTCTCCGTGTGTTGAAGTCATCACATTACTTACAACAGTGAAAACAAATCGGCAAGATTTAAAAGACATCAAGCACTTCATTGGGGGGAAAAAAAGCATTAAAGAGAATTTCGCTACCATCATGAGTTTACTAAAGTTTGGTTAGCTGTATTGATGATAGAAATTAAATGATGGAGTCATTCTGAGTGCTTACTGTTTGCTAGATTATATGAATGTTATTAAGATGTACACGCAATGTCATTCGTTATAGGTTGTGAAGAGGGAAAATGAAATGTGACTTTAGACACAAACATGTATTCAAAAATCATGTCAAATATGGTATGGAAACCTTGTCATTTTTTCCTTCCTTATAAATATTTCTGGCATTTGGAGTGGAGTCTAAGCTCTCCTCTCACACATCTCCGCTAGCCGAATGGAAAGATGAAATAGGAGAATAGCAAATGAATCCTCAGACAGCACAAAGAGCCTTTCTCGACCTTCTTTGCGGGCTTTTGCGAAAATGCTGACTTGCGAAACGTATGGAAAGCGAATATGCAGTAATGTTTAATGTCAGCACATGTTGCCGAATGACTTTGGCATTTTTCCCTGCCTCCTTGGGAGGGTTCCGTGTTCTTTCCCCCCTATCCCTGGACTCTCCTTCTGGCAGTCGCGCAAACCAGGGTGGCTGGATGCCTGGAGACTGAGGTTACTCAGAGAACAGTAGCCAGACACATAGCGGGTGTCCTTTATTAGGAGCTGATGGGACATAACACCAACAGCCACAAGTTCCTAAAAACACCCCAGAGACCACCTTTGGTCCTCTAGTCTATTCAAACTCCAGGAAAAGAAACTATACGTCAACAAAGGTCGTAACGGTTGCCAGTGAAGACTTCCCTGAGCGATTTTTATTTCGCTATTTCCTGAACACACACGCATATTCACACCTCCGTACCATTGTTGGAGCAGTGAACTCATGGAGAAACGAGTGGGGACACGGTCCATCGGGGTTCCTTGAGTTTATAATCCAGGTTGGTGATCCTCCAATCCCAGTTTTTACCTATTTGATGAGCTCCTCTTCGTCATCTGCCTTTCATTCAATGTGTCCCAAACTATGGCTTCCTTCCCCCAAAGTGTATTATACAATGATATTCATAGAAAACTTTTATTAACATCTCCTTCCTAAAATTGTCTGCATGCTCCCTTCTCTAGCAATGTTTTTTTTTCTTTTTTAATTACATTGCTATAGTACGTATTAAAAAAAAAAGTCATTCTAATTCATTGATCATAATACATTTTCTAACTCACGGCCATATTGGCACATATCACAGCATTAATGATAATTATTAATAACACAACTCATGTGAAGGACAAATGAAACATTAAGCACTTTGAGACGACTTTGATGCATGCCGATTTTCACACTTCTATCGATTAACATTGATCTACATTGTAGGCTTTTAGACTGACACCTATAAGAGAGAATATCATTGTAAAATATATTTGTCATCTGTCTGTGTGGTCCCAACTGTACATGGAGAAGCAAGCCCATCAAAGTTGTTGAGCCGAACAACTTTCACATGTACATCATGCATGACGCTATGATCCAAAAAATGTCCTCTGTATGTTTTTTTTTTCCTAAAGACTACGTATGTATTGCACATGTAGAAAACATGTTGATGTTGTCAGTGGAAAAAATACACAAGAGTCTCATGCGACGCTTTGTGTATTCTTTTTTAAAAGGTTTGCAATGGATGCGTGCCACCGGCTGGTATAAGGCCTCTTGAACCAAATAAATAACATTGAATATGTTTATATACTGCGTGTATATAAAACATATGGTGTTCAATTGTGTCAAGACTTCAAAACGGCATCTTCAGTTCCATTGTATAATCAATAACTTGCAGTTGAGTTGTGTTTTTGTCATGCTGGGATCAACTTTGTGGTTTAAGTGGTCGTTGCATGCATTGTGATGACTGCACTCAGCATGTTATTTGGATGGTTCACGTTCATGTTTGCACTGTGGTTATGTTTGAGTCGTGCACATGTTATGTATGCCAGTGCTTGAGTTGTTGGCTTCCATGGTTGAGCAACTCAAGCAAATGCCATTTTTACTCCGAAATGGCTTCTCTTACCATTTCTAGTGTTGTCACATTTCTTTACTCGTCACGTGACACATGGACATGAGTGCTTTGTGTCTGTGTCTCCCCAACAACGAAACGAGCTCACTTCAGCCGTGAAGTGTTTGTCGTTGGGATCAATGTGAATGCTTGACTAGAAATGACATCTTATGTTTGATCAAAAATATTTCCATAAGCATACATAACTTTTATATTTATTGTGTTTAATACTGTTTCATCTGTTGTTTCCAGTGGATCCGCCCTCGGACTTGAACTTTAAAATTCTAAATGAGAACACGGTGGAAATGTCGTGGGTAAGGCCCTCGACAGTCATCGATGGCTTCAGAATACAAATTGTTTCAGAGGCAGGTCAGTAAAGGCTGCATATTTTGGGACAACACATGTAAACCTCACTAACACATATTTCTTATGCAGATGAACCGACAAGAGACTTTGCCCTTAATGCATATACTACGTCCACATCAATCAGTAATCTGACGCCCGATTTGGATTACTCAGTGTCCATCAACTCCTATTATGGATCTGAGGAGAGTATTCCCATCTTTGGTCGACTCACAAGTAAGTGATTTTTTGGGGAAAATTGGATCCTTTTTTTTTTTTTTTTTTTCTGTCTTTTTACAGCCAGACGATTTATCTGAAAGTATACACTAGCAGACATTTCATTAGTTACATCTGCACCCAAACTGAGATGCATTGCAAAAGCAGCACAGCATTCGCTGTATGTCCACATAGATTAGAAATCCCTTTATTGTCATTGTACTCAAGTGTGCAACGAGATTAGAGATAGATATAGATAACGATGCTCAATTTTGATTGACATTGTTATATGTTATGGCACAAACGATCCACACAAAATAAACAACGTGCACCGCTGTGAAAGTTTCAATTAAAAGTGAGCATCATTTTCTATTTACATGCAGATTTTGATTATCTTGCACATTTGGATTGATGGTTGGCTGAACGAATCAATCTGGAGACATCCAGAGATGAATGATGTACTTTTGTAATTAAAGCCACATAAATCTAAATCTCACTTATCCGAATTGCATCTTCTAGGAAGAGAAGTTAGAACAATGTATTTTTTCCGCTCCTGTTTATGTCTAATACACTACCATACAGTATTTGTAAGCAGCTGGTTTGAATTGTCTTGGCTTGGTTTTATGATGTGTTGATTTTCTTTCCTCCTCCTGTTAAGAAAATAATGCAACGGACCAGAGTGACACTGTGCTTTGCTGACTGTCCAAGTGTTCTTGTCTTTCAGTCCAGTCCGGTAACTCCAGTGGACGTGTCAGGAGGCCACAGTCAGATGCAATCAGTGAGTGCTTTTTGTTGTGCCAACCAAAATATTTACAGGGCTTCTTCTCCATCTTCTCTCATTTTCTCAAGTATTTTATTTTTTTCATGACAGTCTTCAGAGTACATTTTCCCTTGGAATAATTTGATCATTTTACCTTCTGCTGGGTAGTCGCTAGTGAGCGCACAACGTTCCTGACAGTGGGTGGGAAGGCAAGCATTGATTCCTTTAATTAACAGCAGTCTCAACATTCAGAAAATAAAAAAAGGAAAAGGGAGGCTTCAGGCTTGAAGGCAGGACACAAAGTTTCTTTTGTGCGTCATGGAGGGGAAAGAGAGCAGGAAGGGGAGGGTGACCCACCAATGACACCTTCATTGTACCCCATAGAAACAGGCACCATCTGACAAAGTACGTCATAGGGATTTAAATATCTTTAACATCCCCCCACCTGTTGAGCCTTCTGGAAATGACTTCCAGATTTCACTTTGTCCTTGTTCGTAGCTAAGCACTTGCTGTCTTTCACATTACATAATTTTCAACATTTGGTGAGAGAATTTCAGATGAAAAAAAAATAGGGACACATTTGGAATGAATTAGACCAATTGAATTTCAAGTCTTCCCACAAACGCATCAGAAAGTTTAATAGACAAACATTATTCTAATAGAAAATACAATCTACTATCAACAGCCATGCAGAATTTTAAAGGATATAAAAGTGAAGATTGCAGCTGGGACTTTGGGTAAATATTTAGTCCACAGGGCTGCTTCAGGTTGGAATAATGATACCAAACCCACTCTTTGGCTCACGTAGATATTTCCTTTGTGGTGTCAGAGTCCACATGGGAAGAAAATAGTTATTGTAAAAATATTTTTGAACTCATCCCCAGCTCAGGTCAGTCCAAATTCTACCACGTGACGTGATTCAACTCCTATTTCTGCTCCTTGTTTCTACAGAGTGCTCTGTCAGTGCGATTGCAGATTTGGTTTTTCTGGTGGACGGATCATGGAGCGTGGGCAGAGAGAACTTTAAGCACATCCGCAGTTTTATCGCCGGCCTGGCTGGGGCCTTTGACATTGGCGAGGACAAAACTCGAGTGGCTGTGGTACAGTACAGCACGGATACTCGCACAGAGTTCCCTCTTACACGTTATACCAGGAGAGGAGACTTGCTCCAAGCCATCAACTCGCTGCCATACAAGGGAGGAAATACCATGACAGGTGAGGAGCCCCTCTGTCTATATTTCACTCAAGAATGAAATAAGACAAATATGTCTTTATATCACTTTCTTCAGGGGAAGCCATTGAGTACTTGATGCAAAACATCTTTACGGAGGAAGCTGGATCCAGGAAAGTTTTTCCAAAGATAGCCATGATCATCACTGATGGAAAATCCCAGGATTCGGTTGAGGAGCATGCTAGAAGACTTAGGAACATTGGAGTGGAAATTTTTGTCCTAGGTATGTTTTTGACAAAGGGAGTTATTATTTTGCTCTCCCATGTGTCCTATCAGCCTGTTCTGGGAAGCCTCTTGATTTTCCACTGATAGTTCATTGTAAGATGCCTGTTATAAATGCTACCTATAACCACAGCGCACTCCAAGTTACACGTTTTTTTCTCTTTTTCCATTCAAGGTATCAAAGGCGCAGATGATGATGAACTTAGAGAAATGGCCTCCACTCCATATGACAAACATGTGTACAATGTACCAAATTTTGATATGATCCAAGATGTCCAGAGAAAGATCATCACAGAAGTGTGCTCTGGTGTTGATGAGCAGCTCAGCATTCTAGTCAGCGGTGAAGAACGTAGGTCTTACATTCTACTTCCTAAATGAAGTACTTTATCATTTATGGCTTGGAAAAAGTTGTTTAAAATACAAACTGGAAAATTATAGTAGTCTCCAAGTTGTTGAATTCTTTTCTTGTCTGATCTGATGCTTTTCATTAGCGGTGGAGCCGGCATCCAACTTGCAGGTGACGGAAATCGCATCAAAGTCAATGAGGGTGACATGGGATGCCTCACAAGGATATGTCTCCGGATATAAGCTTGTCCTTATCCCCATGTTGCCTGGCATCAATCGTCAAGAATTGTACATTGGTGCCACACAGACGTCCATCAATGTTCGGGATCTCTCTCCTGATACTGAGTACCAGATAAGCCTGTATGCCCTCAAGGGTCTGACACCCAGTGAGCCCATTATGGCTATAGAGAGGACACAGCCTGTCAAAGTGAGAACAGGTGAGATTTCGTATTGTCAACCTGTCATTCATGTTACTTTGTGGCGAGACATCAATTGTGCATGCTGTCATTCTAGAATGCTCACTGGGAGTGGACGTGCAGGCTGACGTGGTCCTGCTTGTGGATGGCTCATACAGTATTGGATTACAAAACTTTGCCAAAGTCCGTGCCTTCTTGGAGGTACTGGTCAATTCCTTTGACATTGGCCCCAGCAAGGTCCAGCTTAGCTTGGTCCAGTACAGTCGAGATCCACACACTGAGTTTGCGCTCAACACCCATCATGACATCAATGCAGTTGTCAAAGCTGTCCGCGCTTTCCCTTACCGTGGAGGCTCCACCAACACTGGCAAGGCCATGGTCTACGTGAAGGACAAGATCTTTATCAATACACGTGGTGCGAGAGATAATGTCCCTCGTGTCATGGTGCTGATCACAGATGGAAAGTCATCAGACTCTTTTAAGGATGCTGCGACCAACCTGAGAAATAATGATGTGGAGATCTTTGCTGTTGGTGTGAAAGATGCAGTGAGGTCCGAGCTGGAGGCCATCGCCAACGAACCGTCAGACACTCATGTGTACGAGGTGGAGGACTTTGATGCCTTCCAGAGGATTTCCACAGAGCTTACCCAGTCCATCTGCTTGAGGATTGAACAGGAACTTCTTAAGATTAAAAAGAAGAGTAAGTTCCAGGGCAAATGTACTTCAAGTACAAATTATGAGAAAAGATTCAGCAGCTGTGCACAGCAACAATTAAAAGATGCAAGACATGCTTGGTTGCTTTTTTTCAGGCTGGACACAATTAGAACACCAAATGACTGTCCATTACTATGGACTAGATGTACTATATTGGCAAAAATAATTGAATTCCAAACTGTGGTTACAATAATTGCAGTATATTAATTGAGGCAAAAAAGCACCCAACTAGAGTATAATGTGTTCATCATGTTAATGATTTTCAAACATCATGTGATTTAGCCCACTTAGTATGTTATTGTTTTGTTTGTTAGGTCTGCTTCCACCCGAAAACTTGGTATTCTCTGAGATTACCTCCCGCAGCTTCCGCACTACCTGGACTGCACCTATTTCCGATGTGTTGTCTTACCTGGTGCGATTCCGTAAGGCTGAAGATGTCACCGGAGATTATATTACTCTGGCAGTTCCCCGTGAAAGTACCACGGCTGTTCTGCCTCATCTTACCCCCCTCACTACATATGAGGTCAACGTGTTTGGGCAGTATGACAAGGGAGACAGTTTTCCTTTGACTGGTGAAGAAACTACCCTTGAAGGTAAGATATTTGCCTTAGTTTTGAAGGTTTGGCCCACCTGTAATTTTTAAAGAGTTGGCTGAACTGACCTAATCAGGGTGGATCACTCTATTCCAGTCCACAGTAGATCCAAATGTAAAAATTAGATGCTCTATGTGGGTTGAATCAAAATCTAAAATTATTTATGACAGCACACGTTAACACGTATGTATCTTACCTTTCCAGAGAAAGGGAGAGTACGGAACCTACGAGTTACAGAGGAGACTACTAGCAGTTTCAGGGTATCGTGGAAAGCTGCTCCAGGATCAGTTCTCAGATATCGTCTGTCATACGTCCCACTGAGTGGTGTTGGAGAAATACTGGAGGCGCAGACTATTGGAGATGAGACTACCATTGTACTAGAGGAACTTTTCCCCATCACCACATACCGTGTGTCTGTGTCTGCTGAGTACATCACAGGCATGGGGGATGAAATGCAAGTGGATGGTACAACCAAAGAAGGTGAGCCAAGAACAGAAGTACCCTACTGACCATTTCTAACTAAAGTATAATTCTGAGAACTTTTCTGACTGTCCACTGAATACGATTAAAGTCATTTTTGTTCGTCCTCAGTAATTGGGTCTCCCCGTAACCTTCGGGTGTTTGATGAAACCATCAACACTATGAGACTAACATGGCAGGCTGCTCCAGGAAATGTCCTCCAATACATCATTGCCTTTAAACCTGCCGAGGCAGGTGAGAGGAGGGAAGTTACCATCAGAGGAGATACAACTCAGGCTTTGCTTCAGAACCTCCAACCGGATACTGAATATGAGCTCTTTGTGAGTGCACGCTATACTTCTGCTTTGGGTGATCCTCTCCTTGGTACAGGAACAACATTAGAAGGTAAGCAAGATGTATCTCAAGACAATTTATTAATCTGAATTGAACTATGGAAAATGGTGTCTTCAGTGGTGTAGCATGGTGTGAGTCTGATATTGGTAGGTCCTTTTTGTAGTTTCCAGCCTTTTTGACTCTTTAGGGCTACCATCGTTCTTCTAAGCAAAACTTGCATCTCTAACAGCCCCGTTTGACATTAACTTTTAAAAGTAGTGCTATTCTTTTGATTTATTTATTTATTTATTTTTTACTCAAACCGTAGTACATCCACTGCTACTTTTACTACTATTACTACTACTTTTACTCCTGTTGCGCAGTATTCAGATTTCTGATATCTAAATTGCTTACCCTCTACCGGCCACCACCCTGCACACCAAGGTCGTCACCCTCTCTAGCCCATGCGACACCTCTGAGAGTGTGTGAAAGACTTGAGACATAGCCAATAGGATTGTGGGCTCAACAAATCAATGCTGCTTGTTGTAAAAATACATGATCAAACTCAGTGCCACAGGAGCCGTGCAGCAAATTTACAATTTTAGTCTTGAGTTGTTTTTTTTTTTTTGTTTTTTTTTGAATGAGCTATGAGAGTAATTCTTGGAATGCAGTACTGGACCTAATTATTGTGGCACAGGCTGTAGGTGTGATGAGGAGGAAATCTGTGAGTGTGTGTTGAGGTGCTTGTAAACCTGGATAATATGAATGGCTTGGAGCAGAGCGCATGCACTCTGATCTTGTTACATTTTGGTTTGTCTGCCAGTTGTGCGCCATATGTGCTCTATACTAGTCACTGTCTACAGTACAGTAGAACATATATGTATTCATTAATATTCATATGCAGTTTAATACTGTAAGAGAGTTTTTGAGATATTAAGAGTGCCCGAGAATGTAAGCCCAGCACCTTAGAATGGAAAGTTAAAAAAAAAGTATGGCATGATTAGTTAGAACCAGAATGGCCAAAGTGTTGTGGAATTATGAACAACAAGTAAGGCATTGTCTCCAGCAGAGAAGAATGTCAGTTCCATTAAATTGTGTATTAAAGTAAAGGTAGGGCAAAAAAAAGTCTGCGTTTTGCCAGTGAGAACAGTCATCATAGCTTTCTGCTGTGAGGACACATGCAACAGAGGCTTCATTGTTGTTGAGCTAAAGTGAAAATGCAATTGTATGCAATTCTATTTTAAAATGAGACTTGATAAAAATTTACATTTTAATTCATCATACCATAATTTGATGAATGTCGTTTATTAAAATGAAACGATGAGTAGCCCTGCAATAAATGTCCTCAACCTTCAACTAATGATGACATGATGTGCTTCCATTGCATTCCTAACAATTGTATCAACAATGTAAAAATGTCATTTTCCTAGACAACACAATCATGCTGCTCCAGCCCAAATGCCGTTGGATGTGCTACGGTTTATTTTTGTGTAATGTTCAATGCAAACAAATTTCCCTCTCGAGCAAAATGAAGACATCATAGAGTTAACTTCGACGAGTCAAATGTGTGCTGTCACTAGCTGCACACCCCCATAGGAAAAGGCCTGATGACAAAGCAGTTTGTTTAGGCGGCTCTAAGAACTCTATCATGATCTCAGCATGCTCTGAACACTGATCTCATTGTCTTCAGGGGTTACTTGCTTTGAGTGACCCTCCCTGCGAAGTCCGTGTAGGTGGCTTACACAAAGCAAGCTCTTATAGCTAAGCCCATATGGCGCTAGCCAACACAGAAACCACAGGGTAGGCAGAATTGTTACTCTGAAAGGTCTAAGAGGGCAGCACACTCACCAGGTGCAGCCGCATATGGGATGATGAAATGCGCCTTTCAACCATGAACAAACACTGATATTTACTTATAAAGAGGCAGTTCTGTCCACAATGGAAGATGTTACCAATGGAAACATTAGAAAGTTGCTGTCTCAAGGGTGGGGCAAATGAATTCCAAGGTCCTGGGAGAGTGAAAATAAAAAGAAAGGAGTGTTGCATTGAGAAAATGCTTCAGGGTGTCCTGGACGATTCAGAGCTCCGACTGTATTTTGGGAGGTCATGTATTCAGACCTTCAAGCGCATCATTGGTCACTATCAAGATGCTTGGCATCAAATTGAGTTGCCTTTCTCGTTTTATACCATATTTGTTTGGTTTCTGTAATTTACAGTCCATGATACTATTCTCAGAAGTTCCTTCTTAGTTGCATGTGCAGTAAATCCATTTCTAATGGAAGTTTCTGTTTGTGACGCTGCTGGCTCATTGTTTGACTACATTAGTCTAGCTTGGAAAATGAAGTCATAATTGAGTTTCAGATGCTTATCATTAAAGTAATAAGTGAAGAGGTAAGCGAAAGTAAGGGTGACCTGCCGAGCTGCGATGTGACTGTCAACTTCGAAAAAGTGAAGACTCCGCAAGTCAGAACTTGGTGCCGGAGATGAGTCCACAGTTCAGGGGCCTAATGGCATTTGAAATAATTAAGGTAATTATTAGTGCATGAGATAATGCTGGCACATTTTTTGTGGATGCTCTTTCTTTGTTTCGATAAGGAGCTTTAGGTGTCTTTAGTTACAAATGTCAAGGTTATGCCAGCACACACCCAACGGAGAAAGCTTTTACGATATTATTTAGTTGCGTCATATCAGGTTTTATGAACGTGGGTTAGGCTTTTGTGTGAAGTTATCCGTTAGCATACAATTATTCACACCGGGAATGCCCATGATTTGATTTACGATAGCTGTCTTTTGCTTTTCAGAGCGGTAAAATTCAGACTTCGTTTATGCTAAATCTGTGAACCATGTGTTTCATGCATGCGTCCTTTACCTTTTGCAGTGGCCCCTTCACACTTGTGCGCAAATGTTGAAAAGTGGGCCACTGTCTGCAAAGGTAATCATCCTGTGTTCCTTCCCTTCACCCACGGTTCACTCACAGCCGGAACAGTCAGTCACGTTTATGTTTTGCCGTTTTTTTGGCACAGGTTCTCTAGTTATTGTGATGGTCTGGCTATGGTATGTGCAGCCTTGACTGTTTTCAAGGTGCTCAAATTCTGGAACTCCTCATCTCTGAAGTCTACTCTCAAGGTGCCGATCACTCTGCTTGGCTGGAACATCTTCTGCTCTTATTTTTGTTCAGATCGCTTTCCAGGCCCTCAGTAATGGATGGATGGGATGCTAAGAAAGCGCAATAAATTAGACACAGTGGCTGCTTCTTAGCTTCTTATGCTGGGAGTCACAGCTCACGTTTTGTTTTCCATGAGGTTTGATAAATGTGATTAGCAGTGACCACCCAGCTAAACTACTCCGTCATTAAGCTCCAGCATGAAGGGATAAAGGCCTTTTAAAAGATTTGTCATAGGGCACATGGTTGTTCCGGCTTGTCAATGTTTCAGCCAGGTGGAAGTGGTGAGACTCTCAACATGGGCTCACCACTCAACATCTGGCTGATCCTCATGAAACACCACCAACAAAATCCCCAAGCTGTAAAACGAGTGAGGACATGAGGTAGTGCAACATCTGCAATTGTGGAATCGTGGATCGTGTTCCCTTAGTTTGTGGAAAATTAAAGTGCTGCAAGTAGAAGTGCGTAAGATATGCAATTTGTGATGAGTTTAGCAGATTTCTCCAACAGATTATAAAAGGAGAAGGTCACAGTGTAGTGCAGATCCTGCAGGGTTAAAGGAAAGACAGATCAATGATGGTTTATTGTTTGGATTGGATGTTGACACTCGAATTCCCCAGAGTCAGTTTTCTATCTTTGTGCTCCAATAGAGGGAATAAACCAATAAACATAGCTGAAAATGTATCCAACTACTGTATTTTTATTGACGTATAAACATATCTCTGAATTTATCCACAGAACTTGGTTCACCCAGAGACCTAGTGACCAAAGATCCAACAGACACAACTTTTATTGTGTCTTGGGTCGCGGCCCCGGGTAAAGTTCGTCAGTACCGGATTACCTGGCAGTCTATGTTCTCCGGGGAGTCTGGAGAAAAGACAATTCCAGGAGACTTCACGTCCACTATTTTGGAGGGTCTCACACCAGAGACACGTTATCAAGTGTCTGTGTATGCTGTTTATGGTCATGGCGAAGGTCAGCCCTTGAATGGGGAGGAAACCACTGATAGTAAGTCCATTATTTTGATTTCACTAACTTTCTCTTTCTAACTCTCAGTCACTTTATCCCCAACTCCACCTTTTTTTTTTCCAAGCAGCTTTTTAAATTTCAATTTACAAACTATTTTTGATGACTTTATACCAGCTTGATTTAGCATTCTGCTTATGATCTGCTGAAAGGACACGTTTCAGTTGAAAAAACAAATTGCTCTTTCGTCTCCGTTTTGTTTTTGTGTTCTAATGAAGCAATGCTTCTTTAGCCGTGAAATAGCATGAATATTTTTTTTCAAATGTATTCTTGCTCTTTTCTGCTATGGACAACAAGTCCTGTGCAACTCTCAAGCATCCAGTCCAAAGACAACAGGCTAAGTGTAATCAATCATGTAACAAAGTAGATATCCAGATGAAAGACTTTGACATACTGATGTTTAGTTTCCTTACCATCAGCACAGCCATGATGCTTATGTTTCCAAAGGTGCGGAAACACAAGCTGTTAAGCACACACTTAGCGCACATTTGAATCTGAACTTGGTCTGCATTTTCCATCAGACTCAATTCATCCTTTCCCTCATTTTAACCACAAGTGTTTTTTGTTTTTCTTCCCTTCAGTCTCGGATGCTGGCAGAGTGATCTCTGTCTCAGAGGAGACCGAGAAGAGCATGAAGGTGACATGGCAGCCAGCACCTGGAAATGTGGTTAACTACCGTGTTACTTATAAACCGCAGTCTGGAGGGCGCCAGCTGGCAGCCAAGGCGCCCGGTGGCAATACCACCACAGTGTTGAGACGCCTTACTCCCCTCACCACCTATGACATCATTGTTGTGCCGGTATACCGTTCCGGTGAGGGCAAAGCAAGACAAGGCGCAGGAACAACATGTAAGTTGGTCCATCACTTGGTCTTAATCCCAGTACCCCAATGTTCCTCTGCATGTTTCTCATAACATGTTAAGCAAAATATTAACAAGTGGAGTTATAGACAGTATTGTGACCTCTTGCTGAGGAACTTTTTAAGCATGTTAAATTTGATGAATTTATTGATTTTTAATATAAATTGGACTTCATGTTGGTCATGTTTTATCCGAACTCTCAGGAATCATTATCCGATTCCAGAATGTTTTGATATGGCCTGAGTTCAATTGCTAGTTTAAGTCAGAAAAAAAATCCAATTTATTACTTATCACTGTTATTGCCGCCAGCGATGCCCATCAAAGTCTGTGGCAAACCAAGAGGAAATGATTTAATAGTAAACAAAAGCTACTGCCTTTGTTTAGATCATCTTCCAAGAGTTTACTTCAAAGGTCCAACAGCCATGAGTGATGCAACACAGCGAAATTAATCTGCATGCAGACTTGGCTGACAAGTTTCCGTCTGCAATGAAGAATTAGAGCTATCAGTTATTAACAACATAGTCCTACTTAAATGTATCCAACTTAACAACTTTCACTTGTTATTGCCAATCGTGGATTTATTACTTGTCGCGACTTTCAATCTTGAGGAGATGTAATTTTGTCAGACTCCTTTCAGGAGAGGAAGATGTGGAATTTTCAGCACTTCTCAGAAAGTTAAAAGGTCCAATACAGTTAACAGATTTGTGTCAAGTTACTTCCACCATTTTTGGTTATTTAATAATTTGGGAAAAGTACTGACCACGTGTGCACTGACAAATACTACTGATTTATGAGAAACATTAAACTGATCAAATTTGGATTTTTGGATTCAAATTTGGAGATTTCTGCCTGACACTGAAGACCTATCTTAGTCAGGGATGGACAATTGCAGCCAGTGGCCCGAGTGGTTCCTTGATTTAATTAAAACATTTGTATTCATTTATTTATGTATTTTTACAAACACCAAAGATTCTTCACAAAATGCTGATTAACATTCAATCGACATTTTATATATATAAAAAATGCGGGGTAAATGTCAACATAATCCAGAAAAAAAACTATTAAAAAATATTGACCGACACATCAAAGATTATTTGACTATCTTCCTTTCTTGAGCATTGACGTCGGACTCTTCCACTAAAGGCTCAGTCAATTGCTCTCTGGATTATTAAAGATCCATGATTCCTAGCAAGTCTGGTCTCATTGATGTCATTATCACTCAGCTGCTCACTGCGTAACGACTTGGCACACAGGATATGTATATGAAAGCATGTGAAAAAATGTCCAGAAAGCTGAGCTTTCCAGTTACAGCATATACTGCAGGGCAATTACACTCAAGAGGAAAACTCATAGTTTGGGTCTGAAATATGTAGCTGGCGTCTGGCCAAAACCTCCTATGTCGCGAGTTGGTCATTTTATTTATTTATTTTTTCACAACTCTCTACTAGTGATCAAGTGTGTGAATATATACATTTGTTTTTATTGATTTTTTTTATTTTTTAACAATCTTAAGTGTTGAAAATAGGTGAAAAGTGATGACTTTTAGTAGTCCGAGGAGAGCATCAGCAATTTGGGACACCAGCCCCGGAATGTTTCTGACAAACCTTGTAAAATGGAAAAGTCTTTTCTTATTAATACATTGTGCTAGTTTTGGTTTAGTTTTCCTGCTTTGTTTTTGTAAGTATATGTCTATAATAAGTAAAATGTAATTATATAGCCCCATTCTCAGAGCAAGAGTTAAAATAGAATAAATGAAACATTTGCAACTCTCTCCCTACCAGTGACCCCCTATAAAGGTCCCAGGAATCTCCAGACTTCAGAACCAACAAAGACCAGTTTCCGTGTAACATGGGACCCTGCGCCTGGTGAGGTGAAGGGTTACAAAGTCACTTTCCACCCCGCAGAAGATGATATTGATCTGGGAGAGCTTCTAGTTGGCCCCTATGACAACACCGTGGTACTGGAGGAGTTAAGGTAGCAGTACATTTTGTCACTTTTGAAGAACCATCTTGTGTATTTTATATGACATTATGAATTGCTGATTTCTTTGTATTCTTAGAGCTGACACCAAATACACAGTGAATGTGTTTGGCGTGTTTGAGGGAGGAGAAAGTATGCCATTGGCTGGAGAAGAGAAAACCACACTCACAAGTGGACCTGAGCCACCTCCTGTTGAACTAGCAGGTAACTTTACTTACTGGTCTACTATCTGACATTGGAGTGAAATAAAAACGAATGAGTCACTTCGACAGTAGTGCCACATCATTCAAGACTTTTCTGCTCTGTGCAGTGTGTCATATTGGGATTCCACCTTCAATTTCCAGCCCATTTGCAGACTTGATGTGTACATACGTCATTTATTTAGATTTCAAAATATTTTATTACTTTCTGAGTCAGAGGGCGGCACTCATTTATGAGCAGTGTAAAGGAAAACTGACGTGTTTCAAAGGAGCATGAACGGCAAGTTTGACCAGGTCATCCCTAATAAGGAGATAGATAAAAAACGGTCTACTTCCAAGCATTTGAAAAGCTAATAACAAATCTATTCTGGAAGACATACACTACAGTACAGTAATGTTCATTTTTGCACCTGAAACAGCTTAGAAGTTTTTCCCACTTTTATCACGTCTCTTTGTTTGACATCTGCTTGTTTGTTGTGAGGTTTTGATTTTTCATTTTGTTTTTAAAGGGGTGGGTCTGTAAACCAAATATGTAACCTGTGTTCAGTTCCAGACAGTGGCAGTTAGTGCAGCTTCTGCCCGTGCCAGTTGCACATCTGCAGTCTCCTTTTAGGTGCTGAGGATTCCAGCGCACAGTTGGAAGACAACATTTGAATGTTACCTGGCTGCTAAGGAGGGCAAGGGAGTTCCTTCAGCCTTTGATATGTCACGGGCTGTTATGACTTTATTCTCCTGATTTGCCCCTGGGATGAACGCACAGATGCAAGAAAACCACAGCCAAGAGACACTGCCCTGACATGCAGCAAGACGAGAGGACAATCATTTCGACACCTGGAAAATAAATGCTTGCTGAAAAAAGAAGTCCTCAGAGAAGGATGAAATATTAGGCACTTCACTGCCTGTTTGTGGAGATATTTGCACTTTTTGGGTTATGTTTGCAGATATATTCTTTCATTTCCTTCTTTTCTTTACCACTTCCATATCTTAAATCAACACAATCATTCTTCTCCATTTACATTTTGATGAATAACGTTATCACGCACGAGCAATTGCAATTCAACTGAAATGTCATCCAATGAAGAAAGTGAACTCTTTGCCCTCTCAGATGTGATGTGTAAGACGAGTGCCCAGGCTGACATTGTGCTCCTTGTCGATGGCTCCTGGAGTATCGGACGTCTCAACTTTAAGACAATTCGCTCTTTCATCGCTCGTATGGTTGGAGTTTTTGACATCGGCCCCAAAAGAGTGCAAATTGGTGAGTCTCGCCAGCGGACGAAAGAAGGAATATTAAAGTTGTGATTGGTTGTCTAATGAAAATTTCTGGTTGAAATAGGTCTTGCTCAGTACAGTGGAGACCCAAAGACTGAATGGCATTTGGATGCTCACCAAACCAGGGAATCGCTCTTGGATGCAATCTCGAACCTTCCCTACAAGGGCGGAAACACCTTGACCGGTACTTTCGTTTGTGCATTCAAAATAAATGAATGGGGGAAAAAATGCATTTAAGAAATCCATTGATACAAAACATCCACGTATTAACTCCCACAGGTCTGGCTTTGAACTACTTGCTTCAGAACAATTTCAAAGAAAACGTTGGCATGCGACCCAATGCTCGCAAAATTGGTGTGCTGATCACTGATGGCAAGTCCCAGGATGATGTCATTGTCAACTCTCAGAGACTGCGCGACGAGGGCATTGAGCTCTATGCCATCGGTAAATATATTTTGCATAGAACATGATAATGATGATAACTGACATTGCTACCATGATAGTCACTCTCTTCTATATTTTATTTCAGGTGTAAAGAACGCTGATGCGAATGAGCTTAGGTCCATCGCCACGGATCCGGATGACATTCACATGTACAATGTGGCCGATTTCTCCTTCTTGCTGGACATTGTGGACAGGCTAACTGATAACCTTTGTAACAGTGTAAAGGGAGCAGGTGTGTATAAGTTTACATTAGTGTCAAATCAACTTTCAGAGCTGATTCTGTGACAGAATTTTTTGAATAGATGCTATATCATGATAATTGCACCCCTGATTCCCTGTAATTGATTAATTGATCCCAAGGCATTCTAGAACAGTGGTCCCCAACCTTTTTTTTACGCTGTTATCGGGTTCATACAACTCCATAACGTTTGTGGACCGGGTGCTGGCGGCATTGTGTGACGATCGGGGGAGGAGGGGATGGTAGGGCGTGTGCTCGCTGTGCTGTGTGACAAGCGGGCTTCGTAAGTGTGTTTAATATTAGCGTAATGCGACTGAGACAATTCGCATCTTGGCATGTGTTAACCGCAAGTAGTTTTTTTTTTCATCTGCTTGGCCCGGTCCAAAGTGGCCCACGGACCAATAGTTGGGCACCACTGTTCTCGAACTTAGCATTCTTCTACATAACTTTATGGGAACATGGGCAGGCCCTTATCTGTTCCAATATGATTGTGCCCCAATGCACATAGCAAGCTTCATTAAGCCATGCGTGGATGAGTATCTGTATAGACCTTATGAGCTTTGACTTCAACCCCCATAAAACACCTTAGGGATGAATAAGAACAGAGATTGTGAGCCAGGGCCTCTCATCCAACATCAGCGATCTCTGACCTCAAGTGTTCTTCTGGATGAGTGGAAAAAGATTCCCACAGACGCATTCCAAAATCTTGTAGGGAGATTGGAATCTGCTTCAATTCCATTTGCTTTTCCATCTTCATTTCCTGTAATTTGTGTTATGGCAAGAAGTCCCATAAGTTTTATCAAAAGGGTATTTGGCTTACTATAAGTGCAAAGTAGAAGCAGCAAATGAGTCAAATAACTGCAAATGCAATGTCATTTTATTCATGCCTCCCTGTTTCTAATTAAAATGCTGGCAACTTAATCAAATTTAAGAGTTGAAAATTGGCTCTGGTTGCAGCAAGTTGCGACTTTCCAGTTCATGAGAATTTGCTGGTGGTAACACATGTCGGAAACAACTTTTGTACGCATATAATGCTGACCGTGACGGTTTCTCTTGCACTTTCCGTCTGCTCAAGGAGGTGCGCCCGATGCGCCAACTAATCTGGTAACATCTGAGGTGACTCACAATTCTTTCCGAGCCACATGGACACCCCCTGAGGACCCAGTGGAAAGATTCCGGGTGGAATATGTGTCTGAATCAGGAATCGCACAACAGGTAACTATATCACTGTTGGACCAACAAAAATGAAGGCAATATTTCGTTCTCAAAACACATAAAGGTTAAGTGCCGTTCCCTCGAGTAGAGGTATTGAGAGACGTTTGGCCTAAAGTACTGTATGTAATGGTCCGCTGTTTCAGAGTTTAATGGCCTACTGTGCAAAAACTTCAATTTTCAACCTCCTGTTTGGATTGGCCCCCTGCTGAATAGATGTCAAATAACATTATGATGGGACACAGGACTTGGAAACATGAACACACGGGTCTCAATATGGAATAGAAAACATAATGACTTCATGAACAATGGCAGCACTGGAAAAATAAAATAATTAAAAATGTTCATTTATAATAAGTACATGATACCTGCACATATAAGGCCCAAATTTATCAAATATCAAATTCTCAAGTACATCAAACGGAAAAAGTATGATTATTTCTGATTGCCATGGACAAACTGTTACCCGTATTTATTTATTTCCTATTGTGATTGCAATTATAAATGTATTGTTCCATTAATAGTTATCTGACGGTGTCAAACAGAACACATCTTTATTTTATCATCATAATTTGTGGAGTGAATCTCATTGTACATGCTGTCGATGACTGTAAAGGTTAGCTGTTCGTTCTACTACCTCCTGTGTACAAATACTCCCCTAGTAGAGATTAATCAGCATGTGCACCAATGTGTGAAATATACAATAGATGCCAAATGTATATTATCCTTTCTGTTATTAGGTGCTTGTGGATGGGACTCAGAACACATTGGTCCTCCAGCGTCTCGACCCTCTGACTGAGTACCTGGTTAACGTCTACTCTGTGGTGGGAGAAGAGATCAGCGAGCCACTGAAGGGCGCCGAGACTACATGTAGGTTTTGGTTTTCTACTCGGCATGTAGTGTTTGATTAAAGAGACTTTTAAGCATCCATTTATGGTTAGCGTTTCTAGTGGGAATGTAAATTTTGATAGGCATCGCCAAATAACATCAACATTAAAGAAAGGCTCACTAGACTTTTATCCACATAGTTTTGGCCATGTTGTGTGAAACCGTCCATCCATTATCCAAACCACTTATCCTCAGAAGGGCAGAATTCAGATTTTTTTTCTTTGAGATCAATGAATTTAAGTAGTCTGCCCCTGTCCTTTGAGTCTTTTCATTTTAAAAAACATTTGCTTTTGCCTCAGTCACCATCAGTGAATCAAATGTGTAGCGAGAGTACATGTTAATTGATGTCTTTAACTGTGATTCGAATGTGGCCATCCATTTCCTTTACCGCTTGTCCTCATGAGAGTCGTTCACACTCAAATTTACAGCTATGTATAATTTTAGAGTCTTCAATTAACGTTACATGCGTGTTTTTGTAATGTGGGAGGATGCCGGAGTACTCTGAGAAAAAAGCCACACTAGCGCAGGGAGAAGATGCAAACTCCTTACAAAACGTTTTGGACTTGATTGAAACATTTTATTTTTATTTATTGACGTCTTGGAAACTTTTAACCTGAGTTAAATGCTTCCAAGCCACAAATATTTTACCAAGCTGACCTTGCCTCACTTGAACAACTCTACTTGAGAAAGCAGAGCTAGAAATGCTTGCACATGCACGGGATGTTAGATTTCGATTTTATGTCACTCATAGCAGAACTTTCAGTTGGCCCAAAGTTATGGTCGGAAGGACTATTTTATTTTATTTTTTTTCTATTGGCACTCCAGTCCTCATATGCAGTTAATCCAAAAATGACAATTTATTGCAGCCCCCAAAGTGATATGGCTGCAAAATGACTAATAAATCTTCATTAAATGCATTTACAGACAACTTACTTTTCATACTTGCCATGTGGTATGAACCTCATGTTGACTTCTTAGTTTCTTAAGTGTTTAATTGGCTCTGTAGGAGAAAAACAAGATTTGTTGGTGCCAATAAAATGCAATGTAGCGACACCATTAAAGCAAGACTCTGCCCATGAGAATTTTGAATGATTATAATTCTTGACTATTTACTCTGCAGTGCCCCTGCCGAGTGTGAGAAGGATGGACATCTTTGATGAGCAGATGACCACAATGAGAGTGAGATGGGAGCCGGTACCAGGTGCTACAGGTTATATGTTGCTCTACAATGCCATTAATGCCACGGAGCCTACAGTTGAACAGGAGGTAAGTGCCTTTCAGATGTTGATATCATGCTATTTCAAACATACAAACTCATTATATTGTCGGCAGTTTTGAAAGCAAAGTACATCCAAATGCGGTGCTTAACACTCGGGAGCAGTTTTTGACAAAAAACACATGCAACAAAGTGAAGTCATATTTTTACACAGCTACCAGTATTGCCTCCAAGGAAAAGAGAAATACAAAAGTAACATTGTTACAGAAAGGTGGGTGTGATCATGTATGATCTCACTCGGCTGAGGGAGCGTCAGAATTGGTGCTCAAAACAGTGAAACCAAATGTGCGCCACTGGTGTCTGACTTTGGTCATTTCTTCACTTTTACCCCCAACCGTGTGTTGTTTTCCCACAGATCACAGTGGGGAGTGCTACAACTGATGTCCAGTTGGTGAAATTATCCCCCAACACAGCCTACTCAGTATCCCTCTTGGCCCTACATGGAGAGGCAGCCAGTCAGCCATTGACACAACAGGGAGTCACCTGTACGTACCGACGCGATTCAGATATTTCTGACCGAGCAAAATCCTGAAAATGTCAGCTGGGCCAACATTTATGCCTGACTATCCTACTGTTCCTTTCTTCAGTGCCTCTGCCACCTGTGGGTGAACTAAGGGTCCAGGATATCACTCATAGCACTATGAGGCTCATTTGGGATGCTGCTCCTGGTCCAGTCCGCAAGTACCTCATCACCTACAAGCCTGAGGGGGGAGAAGCAAAGGAGGTGAGTTTGATTAAAGTCTTTCTTTCGGTCGAATAATACCACGGAAAATTTTCCAATTGTTTGAGTCTAATGTAAAGGTTAAGACAGTTTGGTTTTACTCGGGTCTAAGACGGGTTATGGTGCTGTTGAATAGATATTGTACATGGTTGCTTTTCCCTTTTGGGAAAATTCTTGTTCTGGAAACATATGTGGAAGTGTCTCATGGCCTGTCAGTTTGATTATGAAAAATGTAGTGAGTAGGGGAAAAAGCGTTCTGGCCAGAAAGTAGCAAAACGTTGGCTTTATGGATCATGGGATTCCTACCCGTTCAGCGACAACATGCCACTCAAAACACAGACACACAAAAATGTCATTTTGTCTGATTTGGCTTCCAAGTAAAGTCAGTTAAACTGGAAACTTGTGCAAGACTTGGCAAAAAAATGAACAAAAATCTGAAGTCAGTTTAGAAATTTGGAATAATGATTTACAATAATAATGTTTACAGCTGGAAGTGGGGGGATCAAGGACCAGTACACTACTAGACAACCTGATCTCACAGACTGAGTACGGCTTGGCTGTTACTCCAATCTACGATGAGGGTCCTGGCCGCACCATGTTGGGTGAAGGAATTACTGGTAAGAATGAAGATATAACACAACTACAACAACCCAAAAAGTCAACCTAACTTCAAATATTCCATCTTGTAGACGTGGTTCCTGCTCCAAAGAACCTTCGATTCTCAGAGGTTACTCAGACCAGTTTCAGAGCCACCTGGGAGCATGGAGCGCCTGATGTGGCGCTCTATCGCATTGGCTGGAACAAAAAAGGAGAAAACAACTTCCAATATGTACGTCTGTTTACGTTTCTTAAAAGCAACTGGAAGTATATTTCGTTGCTTGTCTTATTTTTTCCCCATAATTACATTTTAAAATAATTATCTCACATGCTCTTTGTTTCTCATCAGTCCATTCTGAACAGTGACGAGACGACCCAAGTTCTTGAGAACCTGGAACCGGACACCCCCTATGATGTGTCAGTCACCGCCATCTATCCAGATGAGTCTGAGAGCGAAGACCTGCTTGGCACTGAGAGGACATGTAAGATGACTGAAATGATTACAAATGAACGTGCATTCGATGTTCACGCCCAGTTGCATGATAATATGCCAATGTGGAGACTTGGTGTAAGGTTTTGTCAATGGTGCGCCCATTATACCTTTTTATTTTTGCCTCTGTAGTGCCCAGGAGAAGTGTTCCGTGTAAGTAAATGTGTCAAAAGGAAAATTCGGATTTTCCTTTTTAAAGTGACAAGAGCATGATTTATTATTTTTGGCCAATCTGCATTGTTGTTCATTGGTCAAACATCATCATTGTCATCATCATCATCATCATCATCATCACCTTCATCATTATCAAGCAAGGCTGTGCTGCCGCTGACACAGCGAGTTACTTGAAGTGCTGTCCAATTTCCATCTTTGTCTGTTTGCTTGTTGCCCTGCTGCTTCTCCCAAAACTTTTCTTGAGAATGATTTAACGAGAGTCATGTTAAATGGCTGAAGACGGATTTCAGATGTGCATGTCGTGCCACACAGAATTGACAATTCCTTCTTTTGAAGCCCATTCCATGATTCATTCATCATTCATTTAGTTGTCATTCTATCTTTTCATCCATCCATCCGTCCATCCATCACTTAATCCAAACTCCATCCCTGCTTCAGAAAAGATACCATCCCTTGGATAAGTATTTTTTCTCCTTTAAAGCCGCGATCCTTGATATTTGTACCATATGAAGCATGCACATTCCAATATGTTGGTTATCCTTTTTTGATGACTCAAACATTTGGATTCATTGACGTATAAACACAGTCAATGGCCGGAATATCAAGGACAGCATCTTTAAAAGCGATCATGAAGCAACACATCTGCGCCTAGTAGGATAACCCACCATACTGACATGGTTGTAATTGTCATATTTGTCTTCTTCAGCCCCTCTTGCCCCTCCTACCAACTTGGTTGTGTACAATGAAACAATCACAACCCTCAACGCCAGGTGGAATCCAGCTCCAGGCCGTGTCCAGAATTACAGGGTCACCTATGTTCCCACTTCCGGAGGCAGGACCCAAACGGTAAGTCGAAAACGAAGCTCCGCTAATGAAGGGTGTTTGGTTGTATCCATAAGTGTACGCGTTAAAAGAAGCAAAAATCAATCCAAATGTGGATCTTTATTTGGATTATTTTTGAGTTGGGTTAAAAAGAGGTGGGGTAAACATGGAAGGATGTATAGATTAAAATTTGGGCAGTCCACGTACTTTATTATTTGGCAAAATTCAAGCCACAACTAAGTAGTCACATTGACTTTCTTGATTTTTAACTCAATCAGTCGTTGTTTTCTTCAGAGCAGAGCCGCCTTCAAGCAATATTTGTGCATTGCTCAACCACAGCAGCGTCAGTTCTGCATGAATCCAGTTTACTCTAAGCTAAATATCCTAAACTGCTGTCAGGAAAAGCCAACCGTAATTTGATGGAACCCGTCTGAGTTTTGTCTTGTTTTTTTTTCCCTCAATGTTTTCGAACACTGGAGACTGTGTGCTGCTGGTCATGGCCACTCTGACTGAACGTCTTAGTGGATGGCAGTTTCCTTTCGGTTTCACTTGGTTGACATTGCTTCTGCGATCCAGCTTTATAGGGAATTCAAAATTGTAATCATGCATGTATTCAAGCAGCATACGGAGAATGTTGCGTTCCATTTTGCTGCACGGCATATGTGAGAGTGAGTTTTTTTTTCACTAGTCTGGTTATTACACATAAATATGTTTTGAGTGCCACACAAAATATTTTCCCACTGTGTTATGCCTGACTTTTCTCTTTCAGAGGCTGTCTGCACCTTTGGCTTTGCCTCATATGGCTTTACTTAGATTTGCCGTCTAGATGGATTGCCTTCCTCTTTAGGATTTGATGAAATGTGGTTACCTTACAATTGGCTGCGTAATAAGACATTGAAGGATGGATGAAAAACCGGAAGTTAATGTCAGCTCACGATATTATAACTCGGGCAATATTCTGTTGCTTTTTACATGATATTACATTTTGTCTGTCAATATTTGATAGGGTCACTGTCTTATTTGAATTTTTGCATTTAAATATAAAAAAAACAATGCCTGAAATGTCAACTATTTCCCAAATAGGCCCAAGTTGGAGGGAAGAAAACCAATCTCTTCATGCCCAAGCTAACCCCTGACACTGAATATTCTATCAGTGTGGTGGCGGTTTACCCCCGAGGAGTCAGCAATGAACTGATTGGACTTGGCAGGACCAGTAAGATATTTATACTTTGAATAACAAGTATCGACAGGAGTATCTTTAATGATTTTTTTTTTTACAATGGTTAAGGAGGCACGTGTGGGTTGTGGCAAAAATAATTTGAATTGGGATGAGAACCAGGACTATCACAATTAAATATGATGTTATTACATTCGTAATTGAGTTGCTTGCTTTGACCTCAGAGCCTCTGGGTGGTGTCAGGAACCTTCGCGTCACTGATCCCACTACCAGCACCTTGAATGTCAACTGGGAGCCTGCTGACGGCAACGTGCGACAGTATAGAATCTTTTATGAACCTGCAGCTGGAGGCCAGAAAGACATGGTAAGTGAGGCGATACCACCAAATCATCACTGGGTCTCAGAGCCAAATTTGCTCATTAGAATAAAAATTTTGCAAGGTCTGTAAACTATAGGTAGATATACGATGATGTATTTTTTCAAACCCAGAAGTAAGACACCTGGTTCACTCTAACCCTGTCTCTCCATGCGAGGCTGTCGCGCCCCTTTTATGACGTCCTAACGCTGGCTTCTGCGCGCATCACCCACCAAAGAGTAAATAGTTATATAGTGTGTATAACTAGTAAGTTTAAGTTTTTATACACCAAAATACTTCTGACATATGTTGCTTAGCAACGAGGCTAAAGTTAGTGCATCAATGCTAATATTACGTCATCTTTTATCTCCCGGCCAATTTACTTTTGTACTTGCCAAGGTTCTCCAGGCAGATGTCTGAGAAATGACGATCAGACAGCTGCTAAATGGTCTGTCGCCGGGGAGGCCGGCGCCCAGGGCGAGGTGGCCGCTCAAAGCACCACTTTTACGGATGTGCTGGGCATCCCGCTGTCTGCTCAGAGAAAGTGGCCGTGTGTTTATTTAGAGCGCGCCTTCATCGGACACAGTTGCGCGGGTGAGCGCTCGGTGGGGGTGAAATTTCAGAGCAGTGGAGCTTCAGCCGAGGAGGCCGAGTTAAACACTTATAGCGCCTCTTTCCTGGATACGCTTGTCAAGCGTCCTACTCACTGCTTGAGAAAGTGGGCGTGTGTTTAGTCTACAGGGGCGGTACGGGGGTGGCTCCTCACTTCATGGCGTGGGAAAGTGAGGACCAAGTTGTTTTCTTGGAATGGGATGGACTGTTGTGTAGAGACCAGGAATACTCCGAGATAGGCGAATGTAGGTAAACACCACTTTGTGTGTGTGTTTAGTGAGGAATTTGCATTTTAGCATGGTTGAAAGCTCAAAAAATAGATTCAGTATGCTATGCCTCCTTTCAGAAACGTCTGCCAGATTTGTGGAAGGTTTTTAGATTGCGGAAGAGTTTTCAATACATTTTTGTGAATATGTGTTTGCACATATTTATTTGTACAATGGACAATGACGCACACGTCTTGCATATTCCTGAATATTGTCATAAGTCATGCATTATTCACAAAGATATGAATGGAAATATTGCCAAACACTCTGCTGCAATCAACCCTGACTCAAGTCCCATTCACAGTTAAATCTGTTGGTAGGCTTCAGCCCCTGCCATGACCCCAATAGGATAAGCATCAAAGAAAATTGATTGATGCATCATGATTACGGTTGGAATGTTAATAGAAGAAGAAAATTCTAGGACTTGAAACTTTCATCCAGATCCTGCTTTTTTTTCCCCCTACCCCACTTTTATGAGATTGCTTCCTCTTGTCAGATCTTTCCCTAAAGTATTTTTTGTTATCACTCCTTCAGGTCCAAGTGTCAGGCAACACATACAACACAGTGCTCAAGAACCTAGATTCCGATACCGTCTACACTGTGACAGTGGTTCCCGTTTACTCTGCTGGAGAGGGACAACGTCTGTCGGAAAATGGCAAAACACGTAAGTCCAGCCCGAGAATGTCAAATTAAATACATTTCCAGTAGTTTAATCCTTTTTTATCCTTGTCGCCTAACAGTTTGTATTTGTGAAATCAGTCATTGCTAAATATTCTGAGTACAATATTCAATGAAGGCTGCACCCATTATACTTTTCTATTTTTGCCTCTATAGTGTCCGGGAGTGGTGGTTCGTGTAAGTAAAAACTTCAAAGAGAAAGTTCAGTTTTTCCTTTTTAAGAGAAAGCATGCTTTATTTATATGACCAATCTGCACCGTTGTTCATTGGTCCAACATCATCATCATCATCATCATTCTCATAATCGTCGTCATCATTATCACCATCGTCGTCATCATTATTGTCATCATTATCATCGTCGTCATCATTATCATTATCATCATTGTTATCATCATGGGAGGCACTTAGCCCATGGCCAACTCTAGAGGGCCCTGCTGATGCCGACACAGCCAGTTTTTAGAAGCGCTGTCCAGCTTAATCTTCATCTGTTTGCTTGTCACTCTACTGCTTATCCCAACACTCTTCATGGGAATCATCTCACTAAAGTCATGTTTAATGGCTGATGACAGAGTTCAAGTGCGCATGTCATCCCACCCAGGGTTGAGAATTCCTTGTTTTTGAAATTCATTCCATCATCCAGTCATCATTCATTTACACATCATTTCATCTTATCATCCATCCATTGCAGTCACTGATCCATCCATCAACCCATGCTTCAGAAAACATGAAGCAGATCTTTTCTCCCTTTAAGCCGCAATTCTTGATGTTCACACACGTGCACGTTCAAATGTGTGTATTATGCTGTATTTTGATGACAAATGCTTTTGTCACAATACACAAAAAGAATAATTGATGTAAATGATCAGAGATAGTGGAATATCAAGTACTGCAGCTTTAAAATCATGTTTCAACTGAATGATGAAGCAATCGCATTTACTTCATGAAGTAACCAACCATACTGACACAGATGTATTTGCCATGTATGTGCATGTGTTGGCTAGCATCTAATGGACCTTCCACCAACCTGGTTAAACGCACACTGTAGTTCCATCTCTGAAAGACTGAAGAAAAAGACCTCATCCTTTACTTAGTTCAAAACCGGAATCCATAGTCCACAGTCCCTTCTCGGGCAGCTAGTTTAAAATTCATTAATCAATTTCACAGTATCACAAAAACCACGACAAACTGATTGTATGCCATATATTTCTCAGTAGATCAATCATAAAACATGAGCAGCAGAGTCAGCGAAATTTGGAGCGAGGCTACAGTCTGCTTCAAACCGCCAACCTTCACCCTTGAATGAGTCAGCATTTTGCGGGGGGATTGCGTAGGAAGGAATTCCTCAGCTGGCAGTCTTATAATCGTGCCTCCTCTTCTTTACTGTAATATTGTCCATTTATTGGTTGGAATGAAGGGTGGTGGTCACAATAATGGTGGGCCTGGGGTGTCAGGGAAGGGGGAGCGTTGACTAATTGCTCTCCTTCAGGGAAAAGGAAATGGGGGGAGCTTAAATGAATAGAGAGCTTTATATTCTTATGGCCTTAGACTCACTTCAATAAGGTCACGAAAAGTGCCTGCTATAATTTCCGTTTTGTTAAAATAGTTGGTTGTTTTCACTGGTTTTCTTTTATGTGCAACGAGTCCAACCATATGCTTGCGCAAACAGCCTTTTTATAGTGCACATTTTGTTGCCTTCGCGGTTCTTATATTGTCAATTACAGTGCTGTTAATCCATCTCATTCAACTTCAGGATCTTCTTGAACCATTCACTATTTATTGGGCGTTAAAAATTCAAAGGAGGTGCAAGCAACCATCTTCAGCCTGTGAAAGTACGGAAGTACTCTCTCTGTGTTTAACCCGCTGTTTTTTCCCCCTCTGCGTTTATGAGGTTATAATGGAGGCGCGGCACAAAAGCTCTAAACGTGCTTTGGATTTTTGAATGCGTGCGTCTGCTCATACACCTTGTGAATCCTTTTCATTCACCTTTAAGGCACTGACAGGAAGTTTCCTGTTGGTAGCAGTATTGTTGAGCAACAGCTTAAAGATAAACACAGGTGAATTAGTTTTTTCCCCATGGGATGTATTGATGTAGTTGCTCTGGAAAAACATGTAGCAACAGGTACTATGGACATCATAACACATGAAAATGACACTGCAGTATAGTCCACAATTTTCACTGTTCATCCGTTGAGCTCCAAGTCTGCTTTCGACTCGAATTATGTACCGTAACATGAATGCAAAGAAGCAGGACTTTCCCCACCTTTTTCCGTAGCACTAGATGAATAGAGTTGTCCAGAATTCATTAGCATTTTGATCAATGAAGATTCCTGCGGAACGCAGGGGTCAGGCCACCAAATAGTAAGCGAGTCAAGAAATGCGTTTCAACTGGTTTGTGTTTGTAATTTAATGTTCGCATAGACACTGAAGTTTCCCCCAAAACGTTTTTTGGCTTCAGGGGACATCTGTGGTTTATTGGTATATATCTGACTAGTCTGTTTTGTCTCATCCTCTCTCCATCTGTCTGCACAAACACTTCAACTTTGCTCTGTCATCACTTCATTCTGTCACGATCCCCTCGTCATACTTGACTTCCTGTCTCACCTCTTCTTGACCCTGACCTCTTACTTCTTGATCTTGATCCCTCTCTGCCCTCAACCACATTCCTCCCACCCACCATTCTTGGCTCTGCAGTGGAGCGTCGACCTGTCAGGAACATCCAGGTGTACAACCCCACGACCAACAGCCTGAACGTTCGCTGGGAGCATGCCACAGGCCCAGTTTTGCAGTACCGGGTGATCTACACTCCTGTTACTGGGGCCAAGCCTTCAGAGTCGGTGAGTTTGTGGGCGCAAATGTATAAAATGCAATTTTAAAGCCCAACATCCCACTTTTAGCTTGAATTTAAACTATTCTTCCATTTGCCACAAGAAATGTAACATCAATAGGACATCAAAAGTTAAACATTCGTCTGCTTACCAAATTTCATTCATGTCTTTTTATCCGTGCATTAGCATGAACTGTAAACCACGACTGGGTTCATTGAAGAAGTTCTTGAAAGCATTTACCACTGTATATGACATCTGCAAGGAGTGTTTCCATTCCACGTTTCCTTTACGTGGAAAGAATTTTGAGGAGTATCTAAACAACTTTTGAAGTTGTACTTGATGTGACATCATTGGCTCGCTCTGTCACCTGCATCAAATAGTGATGATTTCAGAACTCATCCCTTCGCTGAGGTGATTTGACTCCACAATATGGACTATTTCATCTGCATAAGTGGCTGTGGGTTGACAGCTTTACTTTTTGTTAGCCTCGATTTTTTTATTCTTGGAATAAGTCTCCAGCTACTCCGTTCTCACGCAACTGTTCATATTGTGTGCAAAGATGTGACCTTCGCAGCCGTCAAACACACTCTTCAACTTCAAAGGAATACAGTACAGTATTTGGCTCTTCCTTCCTCCCAGTGCTGACAGCTCTGATACGACTGATGAGTCAAAGGGAGGCAATGTGTGGAATGCACAACACGTGTGTATCCAGAGAGAGGGGGAAAGATTCTGGTGGGAGCAATCGCCAGGTGGATGTCATGCATGTCTATACACTTCACGCTCATTCGCTCGAACTGGAGTGTTTGGTTAAGTGGGGGATCCAAATGTAGGCTAGCAGCAATAGAGGCCAGACCAATTTTCACAAAAGAAGGAGATTGTGATAGAAAGGAAAAATAGGCACATGTGCAATTTACACAGCTAGGCATGACAATAGTGTAAATGGGGAGTTTTTGGGAGAAAAATAAGTTAATAAGACAGAATTAAACTAATGACTGAAACAGGGAGAAAAATGTAATTGGAAAACCATTGAAATATAGGAATCTAAACTCTAAGGGCACTTTACAGAGTGGCCAAGGCCAAACATTTTTAATGTAGATCAGCAAAGAAAAGTACTCACAAATACTGAATTTGTACCAATTATGTCATTCATATGTCATATGTAATACCGTGGCCCTGATTTTAGTATTTTACCAGGTTTTTCAAAATTGCTAGTAAGCAGTAAAGTAATAAGTAGCTAAGTGCTGAGTAAAAAAAAAGAGTTACAAATAAAATCATCTTGGAAGAGGTAGACTGGTCGTTTCCCAATCTAGAGGTTGTGAGTTCGATACCCTGCTATTGTGATCATGTTGAAGTATCCTTGAGCAAGATATCGAACCACAATTGCTCCTGATGGAATGTCATCAGTCGGTAGCTGAGGTAATAGTGTGAAGCACTTTGCGTACCTAAGGTAGAAAAGTGCTATACAAGTGACACCCCCATATAAGCAGACAAATTGGATAGCCGACCATCCCAATGACAATTCGCACTCATGACAATCTCACCACATAACATTCATATTTTGTCTTTGTATTCAGATTACGGTACCAGGGACCTCCACCACGGCACTCCTGCCGGATCTGATTCCAGACACTGATTACAACGTTGCAGTCGTTGCAGTATACAGTGATGGTGAAGGAGCCACCATCACTGACAACGGCAAAACACGTACGAAAGTCGTTCTTACAACTCTGCATTGATTAGAAAAACACAGTGAATACCTTATACGCGAAGTCCTTATTTCAGTACCAATGGGTTAGTAATAAATTGTATGATGTGGTATTGAAATTCCTCAAAATGTAGGTCCACGCGGCGGCCCCAGGAACATGCGCGTGTACGACCCCACTACCTCCACTCTCTCTGTGAGCTGGGAACATGCTGATGGCCCAGTCATGCAATACCGCATCACCTACGCCCCAACCACTGGAGACCCCATTGATGAATATGTAAGCGTTTGCAAAATTTGTTTTTAACCTCAGATTTGTCATTGAAATACAGAATATGTATAGAGTATACGTATACAGTCTAATGATATCCTGAAAAATGCTCCATAGCATATAGGATCTTATTACATATTTCAGGTGAAATATTTTAAACATGGTCCTTCGTGTAAGCCATGCCTTTGAGTTAACTTTTAGGTTTCTGTCATGTGACTTGCAGGTTACAGTCCAAGGGAACAGAAACAATGTGGTTCTGCAGAACCTGGATTCAGACACCCCTTATAACATCAAAGTGACTGCCGTCTATGCTGAAGGACCAGGAGGAGAGCTGGAAGGAGATGGTCGCACAGGTACAGACTATTCAACCCAAAAATCGATGGGAGTTTCCATTTAGATGAGGGAGAGAGTTAGAGAGCTTTTTCGATCTACATTGCCTGGATTCGGCACAAATGTTTGGAATTCACAGCAGAGGTCATAACATTTGCATTGACTCAACTACTTGATTGGAATTCTGATGAATTCCAGAAATAACACATTTTTGACTTGGTGTCAATGGAATCACAAACTATTGCCAGAGGATTACAAAATGGCTCGACTCCAGAGAGACCTGCATCTTCGAGAGTAGTCCTGGCTACCATCGTACCTAATTTGGCCCTTAACAAAAGGAAACCCAGTATCATCTGTTCCCTGAGGTTGCTTCATGTAGTTGCCCCTTAAATCATAAGAAATAGTCAGTGATAAGCTGATGGAACTGAAACATCTGCATGTTGTTGCTGATCCGAACCTCGTATAGATCGTTATGCCCGGTCTTTCCTACAGCGGCTATGCTTGGACCAAGGAACCTGCGAGTTTCTGATGAATGGTACACTCGCTTCAAGGTCGCATGGGACCCCGCTCCTTCAAGGGTTACTGGATACAAGCTGATCTACCAGCCCGATGGTATGATTATGCCATTCTTGATATGAGTACTTTGGTTAACATACATATTTTTCACATTGCGTCTGGTTTGTGTTTCTTCCCAGGCTCTGATGATTCCACAGAGGTGTTTGTCGGGGACGTCACTTCCCACCAACTGAATAACCTGACACCTGGAACTACCTATGATCTGAAAGTTATAGCACAGTACAGCACAGGCGTCAGTGGACCTCTGATTGGCGAAGGCACCACATGTAAGTTGGATAACTGAGGTCCAGCTCCTACAAATGACATCGGCAATCCCACTCAAATATGATTTGTGTATTTTTCAGTGTACCTGAACGTGACAGACTTGACAACGTATAACGTGGGCTATGACACCTTCTGCGTCCGCTGGGCGCAACACAGAGCTGCAACATCCTACAGGGTTAAAGTCCAACCTGTCAATCGTGAGTGAATCAGTTACTTTGTTTTTTTAAAGAATCTCTGTTGAACAATTATTGTCCTGATTAGTTAGATCTGATTTCTCTTCCCCCTTTAGCCTCTCAACGTGGTGCTCAGGAGATCACACTGAAAAGCACTGAGAGTAGCCACTGCTTTGACGGCTTGACACCTGACACCCTTTACACTGCCACCGTCTACACGCAGACCCCCAGCATGGAAGGGCCTGGCGTCAGTACAAAGGAGCGAACATGTAAGATGACATGCTTCATTGTATGCTTCGTACCATTTGCACTTGTTTTTTTAATGTATCTAATTTCAATTGCCTTAAGTGGTTAAACCCACGGAAGCGCCAACCGAGCCACCCACAGCTCCCCCACCAGCAACAGTTCCTTCGGCGTTGGATGGTGAGGAGAGCTTTCACTTGTTAACCAATGATTCTAATCCACTGAGCTGGCCGTAATTAATCAGTGATGTGCTTGAATTACAGTTTGCAGAGGTGCCAAAGCAGATCTGGTCTTCCTCATTGATGGCTCTTGGAGTATCGGCGATGAGAGTTTCCACAAGGTCATCCAGTTTGTCAAAAGTATGACTGGTGCCTTTGATGTCATCAGCCCGGACGGCATGCAGGTCAGAAGGAATTCTCTGGTGTCAGAGCATTTCAATCGTCAAACTGTTCGGGTTGATGTAGAATCTAAAAAAACTCCATTTCCATATCTCTCTCGTCACATTTCCACCTCCCTTTGAACAGGTTGGATTTGTGCAGTACAGCGATGATGCAAAGACTGAGTTCAAGCTCAACACATACCATGACAAGGGCGTCGTCGTTTCAGCTTTGCAAAATGTCCGCTACAGAGGAGGAAACACCAAGACTGGTACTGTTTTTATAAATGTGCATCTGCAAGGTGAAAATGATGAAGTTTGACAAAGGTTCTGATTCTGACTCCTTCGTCCAGGCATTGCGCTGAAGCACGTTTACGATAAGGTGTTCACCTACAACAGTGGAATGAGGAGGACCGTTCCGAAGGTTCTTGTGGTAGTCACAGATGGACGCTCCCAGGATGATGTCAAGAAGAGCGCCCTACAGCTGCAGCAAGCTGGTATGTCTAAAAGTATTTTCATCTGTTGTTTTCACAAACAAAAATTTGAATGATTGGAATTTCACCCACAAAATTGTTTGCAGATTTTTTTACCTCAATAAAAAGGTTACAAATTCGTCACATTTATATTTTAGTTAGTTTGTTTATGGCAATATGTACTGACTCAAAGTTCTACAGAAAATTATGGAGCTGTGGTGCAAGGGATAATGGATCAAGAAATGTGATTTACTGACTTTTTGTTAATGTTCCAGTCCACCACAGCTTTCCATTTGTCACATCTTATGTCATCGTTCTCAACCAGAAAGCAGCATGCCAACAAATAAACAATGCATCATTTAAAATATTAACCTCTTAGAATAGAATTTTCTTGTGTAAGCTTTAACAATTGTATTGTTTTGTGCGGTTACCACCACCAGGCTACAGTGTATTTGTGGTTGGTGTGGCCGATGTGGACATGGTAGAGTTGAGAAACATTGGCAGCAAGCCCAGTGAAAGACACGTGTTTGTGGTGGATGACTACGATGCCTTCGCCAAGATCCAGGACAACCTGATCACCTTCATTTGTGAAACAGCCACATCCAGTAAGACAGAGATTATATTTTCTCCTTTAAATATTTTAGATGCCTGACTAAAAGGGTAGACATGACTTTTGTAATGTAACGGACGATTGATTAGAGCGCCTGCACATAAGCATTCTTGTTTCTGTTTTGCTTTAGCTTGCCCTCTGATCTACATGAATGGATACACCACACCAGGTAAGCATCACTCTGGCACACACTGACCGATTCTTACTCACCATGCTTATATGACCACCATGTTATTATCTTGTGGCCACAATGACACCCTTGATCCATTTTCAGGATTCAGGATGCTTGAGGCTTTCAACATCACAGACCGAACATTCGCTGGCATGAACGGTGTGTCCATGGAGCCGGGCTCATTCAACAGCTACATTGCCTACAGGCTGCATAAGGATGCCTTCATAAACCAGCCAACCAAGTAAGAACTGCTGCAAAGTTCTGTGTAGATGTCAAATCAGTAGATTGGCTTCTTTTTCAGTGAGCCCTCAGTCATTATTGATAATGATAATACATTTCCCCTGTAGTCAAACGGATTACTCAAGTGAACCAGTAATAATACAACTTAATTGGTGTAGAATATGAAGTGCAAGCGATATTGCCTGGCGAGGCTTGTCTCCCTGTCCTGTTCTGTCCTGTCTTACTGAAATAACTCAGCCTGGACTCAAGATTTTTATGCATCCCCGAGTGGTGCGTGGCAACTATGGAATTTCTCCAGTTTAGTGTATTTATTTGGATGTGTGGAATGGAAACAGTTCACATTGTAGTCAGGAAGAGAGGATGTGGATGGAAAATGCTTTCAACATGTGAGTTATTTTTGCACACCCAGAGGGTTAACTGGTAATAATTTACCTTTAAAGGCTTTGTGACAGACTGTAACATTCTTGTTACTACAATTTGCAACTCTTCAGCAACATTTGCTTGATTTCTTGACCGTGTCCGCTTTTGGTTAATGAGGGTACAATTCGTTAACGCCAACCAACAGGGAGATCCATCCAGATGGTCTTCCCCCATCCTACACCATCGTCCTCCTTTTGCGACTCCTTCCTGACACAACTTCAGATCCTTTTGATATCTGGCAGATTGCTGACAGAAACAACAATCCGGAGGTCGGACTCACCATCAACCGTAAGTCACTTCTTTTCATTTGGTCCGCTCGTTGCTGTAGCAAATTAAACTTTGACATAGTTGATTCATTTTGGATAGTAATGGAAAACGGTAACAGGGAATGCATCCGAATTTAGGATTCGGCTTGCTTCTAAGATTGGCATTTATTTTTCAACGAGTATCTTTTACCGCTGTGGAACCGCACATGTGGTAAGTGCATGCAAATGATTAGGCGCATGGACTAAATCCCCCCGAACCTTCCTGTTATCCCCCTCATCCGTCTACCCCCATGTGTTCCCGATAGTACAGCCTGTGCTTTGCGTGCCGCTTCATCATAGCGTTCATCAAAGCCTCCTCTCTTTCCAGCTTCAAGCAAAACAATCACGTTCTACAACAAGGACACCCGAGGAGAGATCCAGAGAGCCATTTTTAATGAGGAACAAGTGAAGCGCGTTTTCCATGGCAGTTTCCACAAGGTAAACACACTGCACCATCCTTGAAGGGAAGAGCTGCAGTGCTCCTTGTGCATGATGATTATTGACAATGGGCGTCTTTATGCCAATTCACGTACCATTTAAAATGTTTTAAATCATTTTTAGGATCTATTGTTTCGTTATGACAGATCAACACCCAAGCTCCTGCTTTTTTTTTCCTTGGCAAAAAGTTATTCGTAATCCATTATACAACTCCTTGTCTCCTGTTCAAGTGGTATTTTAGAATTCTATTACTCACTTGATGAATGAGCTTTGGAGTTTATGAATACAATTTCGAAGAATTTCTTCGACTTTAGCAATCCAATAACCACACGAAGACAGCGGAAATATTTGGCAAGTTGTTGAGTGATTTCCAAACCAATCAGCGCTGCTCACAGGAGGCTGGATTGATTTGGATTCAGCGTGAATTAGTCATGACGCATTTTTGTACTACGTAAACGCAGCTTTATACACTACTATTTTAATCAAAACTGATTGCAGCTGCAACAATGTCGTCATCTTTTACAGCATTACAAGGAATTAACCCTTCCTTATTAGCAGAGTCGTTAAGAGAAGAGTGTCTTCTAACAATCTGTCAAAACAACTCATCGCTTCAACTAACCGCCTACAGAGCCATTATTTTCCTTTCACGAAACCTTTGTCTTCAGAACATTTGCCACTACATTAGGCCGACTTGCTTATGTAGCATCTCTTGGGAGGACTCAAATCAGATTGTATCAAATCCAACTCAAACCAGCAGCGACTGTAAAACATCTATTGTTTTGTTTCAACACAGCGGGATGTTGGGATCACACAATGAAACATCGTATATTTTCTTACTTATGGCTCATCCCGCACTGCAGGGGAAAAAAGTCGTTTCAAGTCCAGTTGCTTTAACTTTTTTTTCCCCCTCAAAGACTAATATGTAGGTCCCGTAAGATGACTGACCAAACAAAATTCAGGGGACCTATCCAATGGCAACATTCAATCATGCCTGAATAACCTCGATTGAGTGAACTCTTGGAACTTCAGCACAATCAGATTTTCCTATAAGAAATAATAGGAATAGAATGATTCTTCTTGTAAATATTGTAAGGAAATATTTTAAGTGATGATATGGTAATGTTAACATATTTTGTTGTGATTTTAGTTCAAAAAGAAAACGTTTTGCCCGTAATATGCAAATAACTCTTTTTGATCGTATTTTTGAAAACTTAATTTTATATCGTTATTTAGTGTTTTGACTTCTAGTCATTGTTATTATTGTGTCAACAAAACATTTTCCCATCAAATTATTGTTTGATACCAAGTTTTTGACTGCAGCTGTCCCGAAAGTCCATTTTTTGTCTTTTTTCTCGAAATGAATATGAAAACGGGAATCTGAGCATGATTATTCAGAAACCACACAACTAAATTGGGGGGAATTTCATGACTAAATGATATCCTGGAAAATGTTTGCTTGTGATTTAATGACATCACCGATGGACAGCATAATTTGTATGTGTGAACCCTCAGAGCGTGACCATGGCGGCGACTGTAGTCCGAATGTACACTGGGTGGCTAGTTTGTGGCCCAGCGGTTTACCGAGCCGCTTATTTACTGGGGTTGCTGACTGAGTGCTGCTGCTTCATGCTTTGGCAGACTTTTTTTGATGTGGTTTCCTGACACTTTGTCCACTATAGTTTCAGACTCACCTCATAGTATCGTATGTAACGTGTCGATTCGTGTATGCCATATATAAATGCGGGTGGCCTGAACTCCTCTTCTAAAAATTGCTAGTGTCTGGCCAAAACCTCGGATGGCGAATTTCTTCAAAATCTTCACGTTTTTCTCCCAAATGTGCCAGCATTATGGGGGGGTTCATACTCCATTTTGTTGATTTATGTTTTCAATAGAATGCAAAGAGTTATCATTAATTGAGACTTAGTCGATTAGCATGGCTCAATCTGATAACCACGCCCCCAGCGGCTTTATAACACATTGCAGAAAATGCAATTTTCCTCAAACACATTCCCCCTCACTCATGTTCTCTTCTGCTTCAAGATTTAGCTGACGTGCTGATAACTCAATAAATGTAGGTAGTGTTCAAATGTTCCAACCCCAAAATAATCCATCAGGTCTCAGACACTGTTGTTTGACATTCATAGAGGCATTCAACATCAGGGCTGAAAGTTGACCACAGAGTTGTACTTTGCCAATGAAACTTTAGATCATTTGGTCCTCTGAAGTTCTCTTTGAACCGGTACTATAAATCTAACTTTAACCATTAGAATAATAGGACTTTCCCAGTAATGGATAATATAAACATTACTAATCGCAGTAATAAATTTAGAAATAACGCAACTAAAACCTTTTTTTTAAATCCAACAACCACATTCCAGAATTAGGTTTCATAGAATTTTTTAAAGTCGAAATGACAAAAAAACAAAAACAATGTTACAGTATGCAGGCAGTTAAGTCATTCTGGGACAACTTGACCTTTAATGTACTGTTTAACAGTCATACAGAGGAAAAGAAAAATGCAGTGAGTATTGAGTATGCATTTTATTTAGGTAAGGAGTGCAATGTTCCTTTTATTTCTTCACACCAACTCCTTTTCGGCTTTTTCATTTTTGTAACGTATTAAGAGTCCTATTATGTGGTTCAAGTCCACAGCATCGTGTCATCGAGTGCTTGCATTTGGCTTTCCCCCTCAAACTTGTAAATACAGAGCAACTCAGTCTTGAGAGGTCGTGGTCTACCGCTAGCTGAGCATGTGGGAAAGCTCTCAAAGATGACTTTTGCAGCTGAGAGCCACACTACCCCTCTTGGGAACTCCCTGACTCCCACACTTGAGGGGTAGGAGTCTGTAGCCAGGATGGTCCACGAATGCACTTTTCAGTTTGTCTCATAGTAAAACACAAAATCTTTTGCATCGCTGCATCAAGTCAACCTCGAGAAGTAAGTCTAACATAGACTTCAGTAAAGTAACCAATTTAAAAAGAAAAACAAAAATCAGTGTGGAATCTTTAAATACCGATGGGTTTGTCTCTTTGGAATTTCACCTTGAAGTTACACCACATCTCATTTTCACGTGGACATCCTATCCTTTCTTGACTTTCACAAGAAGTCTTAATAACTCAAGAAACGTCACCCGAAATACAGGAAACGTCTTGTGTTGTATCTTGTGAAGTGACATTAGACAAAGGCGCCACCCGACAGGACCAATTAGCGCATACTTGCTCATTAGATCATCCGTGCAATGAATCCCTTTGGACGTTAAGGTTCAGGATTGGTGCATCCCAAGAATAACAAAACATATTCTGATAGAAATTGTGCACGGTAGAAGATCATCCTGGAATTCAAGCCCATGATCATATGTATGTGAGGTGTTCACAGTAGCCTTCCTTTGAGTCAACACAATGATGATGTTTCACTGGAGTAACACCTCCTCTTGTGCAGTGGTTCCCAAGCTTCATTAAAACAATGCAATTCCACCAAACAAAATTGTCCCACAAAATACGAATACTGAAATGATGGTTTTTTTCCTCATGTAACTCACAAAGGTATATACTCGTTGTGAAATGTTTACAAAGTTACACAGGCTTATTACACCTTCTAACATTTAATGGAAGAGCATTTAATTGTTCTGCCTGTCTCTTTATGTCGATGGAATAGATAAATGAATATATATTTGTATTAACAGTTTGGGGTCACACAAAATCTTCAAGATACGAGTGTCATGGTGCCGTCCACCCAAGGCCCAGATACTAAAGGAAGTGAGGAGAAATTAGTTTCCAAGAACTTTGGTCAAGGCTGTGGTTATTCAGGTTTTGTTGAAAGGGATAGTGACTTGCTTATTGTAACATAAAGAAACCTTGTTTAACCGCTGAGCAAGTGAAAATGGGCTCTGGTGAAATGAAAGCTCGGTATGCCACAAATGATATGGTTTCAGGATGCCAAGCAGGACATTATCTGACACTTAAGTCATTTTGTATTGTTATACAAACTCTGTCTGCAGTTTTACCACTGCAGGCTGCTGTCAGATGGTGTATATTTCCTTCTGACTATCCATTCATCAGCAAAGGCATCAAATGGCAGTTGTGTACTGAATCAGGAACCACTGAATGGTAATATCGCAGCGGGTAATCAGCGCAGTTTTGGAAAGTCTAAACAGTTTCCTGAAAGAAGCAATTGTGCAGACTCAAGTATGAGCGTCTTTAGAAGCTTAATACAAAAGGGTTGTGAAAGGTTTAGTGAGGTTGGGTTTATCCGTAAGGCTGCACTTTTCCTTAATTCCTCATTTCCTTCACGTTTGAAAGGTCAATCAGATCCCAGACAAATCCAAAAGTGAATGTCAAACCCATATTTTCAAAAGCCAGAAGCGTTATCCAATAATAGCTTAGCTGCAAGTTTGGCAGCTGAAAGGTTGGAAAAGACAATATGTGTAATAACAATGTGCCACTTGTCCATCATCTTCATCCTACAGATCCACATCACCATCTCTCCGGAGAAAGTCAAGCTCAATTTGGACTGCCAAGAGGTGGGAGAGAAGCCCATCAAGGCGGCAAGCAACATCACACTTGAGGGAACCGAAGTGCTTGGCAAGATAGCCCGCTCTGGAAGGCGGCAGTCTGCAACAGTAAGTGAAACAAGACTTGCAGAAAACACATGTGCAAAAGCATCTCATTTTTTATCACAACTTCAGTGAACAACTAATAAAAATGAATTCTCTGAAAGAAGTCCCATGTGTGTACATACATAGTAAAAGAAGAGCTCGGTTTCCAGTACTTTGCTGTCTGTTTTTAACACTGTGCAGTGTCATCATGTATGGAAGCCATTTTTAACACCCTTCAATGTTTTTGTCTACCTCTGTGTAGTTCCAGCTCCAGATGTTCGATATTATCTGCAGCTTGAGCTGGATCAGCCGAGACAAATGCTGCGACCTGCCCGCCACAGTGAGTTTCAATTGAAAATCAGTGGTGCTCAGTAATGGAAGACTTTTTTTCTGAAAACTTTTGTCAGAGGGTGTACGTAAAAAAGTTACGTTTGACATCATATAATATAAAAATGAGTGCTTCTGCAATTATTTTAGATCTGGCACTTAAAACACTTTCATTAAGATTCTGTTGCTCGTACCAAAAGGATGCATACACGTTTTCTCAATTCTAATCCCTAATTTCCATTGATTGTGAGGTTTTGCCGCACGACCTCTCCCTGATTAGGATGAAACAATCCTGACAGCATCCGCAATTTATTTTATTTATTTTTTTATTGCTAATTGCTAGGGCTTATCTACACTTGTATTTCCCTCATCTAATCCTTTTTGTTTTTTTTCCAGCGAGATGAGGCAAAATGCCCGGCCCTCCCCCACTCCTGCACATGCACACAGGATAGCATCGGCCCCCAGGGGCCTCCCGGTCCTTCGGTAAAGTCACTTCACATCCCACTTTCCTCCGACCTGTCTTCATCTCTTCTACCGCTGATAAAATACTTTTTTCATATGTCAAACATGTTATGACAATGATGACAATGCCATAGATTCTTATGATGGTGCGACTATAAAGAGCAGCTTGACATTTGCCTGCAATACAGTTTGATCTCCCGAAGTCTTGAGGATGTCTCTCGCCTCAGGAGATATTTTCTTTTCCTTTGAGCAGAGCAATTGAGCGTGAGGCCAGTCACATGCAATGAAATGTGGGTTTCGGGGTAGCGTCAAAAGATAAATGCCTGTTGGAAAAACGAGTGGATAATGTGCGCTCATAACCCCACTCATCTCATGCGAGGATCATTTGTATGGCTGTGCATTTTGGGGCTGTTGGAATCTACTCGCGTTGTTGCTCTCATACTGTGTCTTTTGCCTGCTTGCCTTGCTAGGGCGGCCCGGGATCTAAGGGACCACGAGGAGATCGAGGCGACCCGGGCAAACCTGTGAGCAAAACCGTGTTTTACTTTTAGCATTTTGTAATGTTTTTACTGTCATTCAATCCGAAACTGTTTACAAGTCAACAACAGCCAATGACAAAGACAAATCCCAGATTCGAAAAACCGAATCGCAATGCTGCGGTTTTCCAGAAGCAGCTCCAAGTGTGCTGTAACAATATATTCTCTTGCACCAACAAAAGGAGCGGCATCTGAATTTAGTTAATACACACTGGCTGTTTATTCTCATTCCGCTCAGTCTAATAGGTGTTGAGGATTTTAAATAGTCTTAAACCACCAATGTCTGATTCGGGTTGTCTTTATTTTTTAAAGTTTTGGTTTGTGTTCTATATCTCGGCAGGGTCCAGTTGGTTCACGTGGTGACCCAGGAACTGTCGGCCCAATGGGACCACCAGGTCCTCAAGGTCCTAACGGACTGTCTCTACCTGGATCACCTGTAAGTTCACATACACCGCAAAAGTTATCTAGTCATCATTATCAGTGTTAAACACAGCAATGAGAAACATGTGGGGACATTCTTGAATGGCTGGAATATTTCCCTACACAATCATTAGTGGTTGGGATGGAAAGCAAAAGGAAACATTTGTATTTTTCTCCTCCACATTCAGGGTCGCCCCGGACCAAAGGGAGATCGCGGAGACTCTGGCCTTGCTGGCCTGCAAGTAAGGACCTCCCCTTTCTTCTTGTGGTTTATGAACAGGAAGCAAGAGAGTATTCATTGAGAGAATTGCTGCTTGGGGGCGGGATTCAGTTGACACGGCAAGCAGGGAAACCACACTCAGGAGTGGGAGGATTACCCTCCATCCTCAGGGACATCCACACTCTCAAGGGGGCGTGATGATTGACAAACGGTAGACCAATGATGCAGTTAAATTATTAAGTCTGGGCTCAGGTTACCAAACGGGAATGGAACATGTTCTTTTCCCGGCCTTGTAACTGAAGATGATAGCGACTCTGTTAAAAGTATGTGTTTAAATTCTGAACTTAACATGAGTTTGCGTGATCTTTCTTTTTCATATTGCACTCCCTTAGCGGATTTCGATTGAAAGTTAGTGTAGCCAACACTGGATTGGAAATGGGAGGTTGTTGAGGCAATTCCCAGTGGTTGAAAAAGTGTTTTTTTTTAGGTTTGCTGTATATACCATCATTAATGTATATGTCCTTATGGATATTATGTATCAATTGGATTGAGTCTGAGGTTAGTATGTTGACTTTGGTGTAATAACTGAGAAAAGGCATGATTTTTATTTTTTTTTTGTCTTTATAGTCCATTTAAGCAGAGCTATTTGGTAACTGCAGGAATAGGTTGTTCCTGACCGTTGCACATTGATTGACTGTGTCTGTTTTTTTTTTTCCTCCAAGGGTCCTCCTGGACCACGTGGTCCTTTGGGCGCTGTTGGACTAAGTGGAGCGCGGGTAAGATACACCACCAGAGCCGCTCAGTGTGCACTCTTGATGTGGTCACAAATGGATGCAATCACACTTATTTGGTTCTAAATTGGTCACTCACTTATGGAATGAACCAACTGTGCAGACCAAAATGCTGTTGTAAAGAGTGTGATTGTTCTAACTAGTGTCCTCAATAATAGTCAAGGCACAAATGATCCAAAAAGTAATTTAAAAAGACAGACTGAAGACTGAAAGCAATAGAAAGTCATGACGCTGACGTATTGCAAGGAGTGTCCCAAGTGTGTTGTAGCCCACGTATGATTGTTTGTTGTTTCTACACAGGGCCAACCAGGAAAGGACGGACCATCTGGACCCAGAGGCCCACCAGGGCCAATGGTAAGTGTGTGTTGCATTAAATGTGCTTCAAATCCTGATTGATGTGTAACCATTGCTTTTCCACTGTCGTCTCTTCGTGCTTCTGCTGCCAGAGTGATGCTGCTTGTGTCGTCCCACTTCTTTTCACTGTGGTTAACGGGATGTCTGAATGTAATTAATCCAGCCCTGCAGAGGACAGGCGTCATGCCAACATACAATAAATAAATAATTATACACTGTATATCTCATAAGTGCTATTAGCAGAGGATGTTTTGACTTGCGAGTGTTTTCATCCCCGCTTTTGGCCCTTGGCAAAATGTGGCCTCTAATGCAGTTGTTACAGTGTAGATCCCAATTTAAATGAAATCATGCAACGGTTAATGTGAAACAAACTTAGTAATAGCACATGTGAGAATAAGTCACATATGTGTAAGTCTCAAGTCTTAACTTTTCTATTTCAAGCAATCCCCAAGTTACTGTGGAGGAACTAAAGCAAGTTAAGGTCTCTCGGAATTTCAAGCAAGTCGATCACTTAGGTTAAGAAAGTCATCAATCAAGTGTTACGACTTTGCTGAGTCATAACATATATTGGAGTGAAAATTAAATAGTTTTTTACTTGTAATAACACAATAAAAATATATTTACACCGATAAAAGTCAAGGGATCATGTAATAAAATTAATATACGCTTATTATTTAGAAAAAAAGAAGTGGAAGTAAAGGGATGGATATCTAGAATAAGACATGTTTTTTTGTTGTTGGCATGAGTGTTTACAGATACACTGTTACCTGATAATAAACATTGAAATATACATGGAAGAAAATATAACATAGATTTATATTAGTTCGTTAGTGTCTCTGTGTGAATTGGCGAACGGAATTAACTTTGTACACTTTGTCGGGTTCCTCTTCATGAAGTTCAGTACATTTACTTGCATGAGATTACAGGCTGATCTGCCACATCCAATATGGCGTAGGTGCAGACATCGTAGCAAAAGGTCAACAGCAGTATGCATGTCTATGCTACCACATTTATAAATGCATTGTTTTGTCACAAACCTCTCTTTCTAAATGTCCATCTCTATCGCCTTCCCAATGAAACGCCAATCTGACATAAATCTTATTAATCTTATCTTATCTTGTCTTAAAAAAAATGGGTGTTTCAAGTCTGACACAAGTCAAATCGTGTGACTTTAGTCTCCTGTCTCTGTTTCTAGTGCTTAAGTTAAAGATGATGAATTATGCATTGCTGTTTTCTTTGTCTCTGCTTTAGGGCAATCCTGGCACTCCAGGTGTACCAGGAGTTACAGGCAAACCAGGAAAACCAGGAGACGTGGGACGCCAAGTATGTGATGATGATGATGCAAACATGTCATGTGCCACATGGCAAATAGAAGCACAACTTTTTAGCTGACGTTTCTCTCATTAACAGGGACCCGTCGGCAATAAAGGAGAAAAGGGCGAGCGAGTATGTACACTTTCATCGAATCAGTCATTTCCTACCATCGCTATCGCATTGATTTAATCATACTTTGTATTTCCAGGGAGACTTTGCATCCCAAAACATGATGCGCTCTATTGCGAGACAAGTTTGCGAACAGCTTGTGAACAGTGAGCAAAATTCTTCACCCTATTATGCTCGACTTTGATCATCCCGCTCTAACATGTGTTGTTATTTGTTCCAGGTCAGATGAGCAGAATCGACCAGATGCTCAACCAGATTCCTTCTGGCTACCGCAGCAACAACCCAGGACCACCGGGTCCACCTGGCCCAGCTGGCGAACCAGGAACCCGTGGAGAGCCCGGACAAAGCGGACGACCTGGCTTCCCAGGAGGTCCTGGTTTACCTGGAAGTCAAGGAGAAAGAGGTACTTGAGCTATTTTTTTTTAGATTCGCTTTGTTAAATTTGTGTTTAAGGTCATGTTCATTGTGACTGAATTACATAGCTATCTGGTGTAGTCTGCACGTGGTTCAACTTAACTATTTTCCATATGTGGGCTTTAAATTCCAATTTATTACAGGATGTGTTTTTTTTCACTAATGTTTCATCATTGCAAAACTGCTTTCACTCTTATAGGTACGCCAGGTGAGAAAGGAGAGAGAGGATCTCCAGGCACAGGTGTCAGAGGACAAAGAGGCACAACTGGACCACCAGGTAAGACTCTCCTTCCTTCTTCTCTCTTTAGTCTAACAATGGCCTTCATTGTTGAATCTTCCACCCAATGAGGCAAGGAACGGAGGTGTGTAGGTCTTCTATTTATCATCTCTCAGGAGCAGCTGCAGACAGACTGCTGGCCAAATGCAGTCGCGTGTCTTTATGTTTGCACTTAATCCCACTCGCACAGTGGCGACATTTTTCTTTTCATGGTGCTTTTGAACACAATAACTAGTCCCCTTTGTGAAATTAAAATAGCTTTTCAGGAAAAATAAATAAATACATTTTGACCAAAAATCTGTGTTTGCAGGCAGCTTCATTGTGCAGCTGCATCGCATAAAATCTCTGAAAAACACCAAAAATATTCCTGAAGCCTTTTATGTGCAACGGGCTTCTCCAAACATCGTGCACATCTGAAATATTACATACCGTAGCATTCATTTAAATTTTACTTGTCTTTACATTCGGACGTGTTCCAGATGTCAGTCATGGTCATGATACAATTCTAGATTTCTTGTAGAGTTCTAATGACTTCATTGTAACACTACAAAGCGTAATCTCAACACGAATTGTATAAATTGCTCGTCACGTTTTAAGATTTGCTTTTGGTAAGAGGAAGATATTTGTGAAGTATGTGTTCTGTTGAATCCTGCCTCACGAGACCAAATGCTGAATGATGTGAGACACAACTAAAGACCTTTGGGAGGAAGTCCACTCTGATGACTCAATCCAATATGAGTGTGTCGAGGTGTGTGCGTGCGCAAGTGCTGGTTTTAATGTGTGCGTGAAGGAGAAAGAGTCAGATTGTTGCACAATGATCTTACTTTGGTGGCTTCGTTGACAACACATGGGTTCACTTAAGGCAGAGGGCGCGAGGGGGAAAATTCCATGCTGAGTTCTCACTGTCTAGACAGATGGAGCTTGGGGGAGCGGGGCGGGGGGCTAGAACTGGTACCTTTTTCGACGCAACCTTTCTTTTTTTGGGGGGGGGGTCAAGCTTTTTATAATGGAGCAACTGGAATTGTGAAAGGGCTGCCAACCGGCTCCACTCAATATTTAAGCGAGATCTCGTGAGGTTTTGTGTGCGTACCTCTTCAAAACACCCTCTCGCTCTCTTTTCAGGACAACAAGGAGAGTCAAGAACAGGACCCCCAGGTCCCACTGGCTCTTCCGGTCCTCGGGGCCCTCCAGGTCGTAATGGTAATCCCGGGGTGAGGGGACCACCAGGACCCCAAGGATACTGCGACTCCTCTCTGTGTGTCGGCATCCCTTACAACGGACAAGGATATCCAGGTAAGGCTGAAAATGTCTCGCTCCTGCATGCTACTACATGACATAGCACACTAATTACATGCAGCCCAGTGCACTACTTTCTATGATAACATTTAGAAAGATGCATGTTCTGTGGTAGGGAAAACAAAATATTAATGTGAGAAAACTGACCAGTCACTAAACGCTATTCTTTAAAGAGCAATTATTGAATTATTACCTGACAGTGAAACCTCTAAGGTTGAACTCTAGCCTTTCCCGGAAGCTGAGATGAGTTAACCACTGCGTTGTAAAATAAGTTTCTATAGTTATAATCACACTTTTCCTTTTTTTTGCCATATTTGATGCGGTCGTCAAATTCTGGTCAAATTCCAAATTGTATAACTTCAGGGGTATTTCACTTTTGAGGTTTCACTATTCTGTGAACAATGGGTCCATTCAACGATTTTGGCCGAGATAGTCAAACATCAACTTCCTCACATGGAAACTGACTTCACTGTATCTTCATCATCGCCAACTTGGAATTCTTCATTTCACTCTCACTCAAGCTCCGTGTGCAATTTTTTAAATCCAAATCTTAATCGGCCAGCTGTGGCTTGCCAAGCCCGTGTTGGACTATCCCTACTGGGAAGTGTTTAGTGATCGGTCAGTTGGGACTCACCACTTTCCACCACCTGCAATTTGTTTTATCTTCTATTTAAAACATGCATGTAAATCACTCTAGCTAGCAGTGTATGATTCCCTGCATAGAGTATAGTACCTTTTTTTTTTCACAGAGACAACCCACTCCATATGAATATTTACAGTTTTTGGCATAGTAAATTCTCTGAGTCTACTATGCAGCGTTAAAGTTTGAAGTCCTGTTTCTGAGACCTTTGCCCATTTGTTTCAGGGCATTAATAAAGGATAAGCACCATGGACATGACTAATGAACATTAAAACAAACATTACAAAAAGCCAAAAACCAGAATGGAAGTGGACTGGCACTAACATCATCTCACAGCTATAAGCTACCATGATGGCAACCTGCTGGCCTGTTTGCATCTTGAACCACAAAAACCGCTGGGAACACAAAAACAGAGACAGAGCATTCCTACCAAGGAAGGAGCATGTACAAACACCACCCAACACAACTACTAACAAAGAGGATTTCATAACCGTGTACATGTAGAGGTGAGACTGTAAATAAAACTAATGTTGTGCGTTGTAAATGATGTATGAACCCGGACACTTCACTAAATCCAAGTTAACGTCTGTACTGAGCTTCTGCCTTATAACTCCCCAACCCTGCTAACTTACTTACACCAGCAATAACCTCTGTTTACAAAGTGACCAGACTGAAGCATGTTCCATTTGTACTTTTAACCATTATCTTTTTATTTTGTGTGTATGTCGGACAAATTGGTGCTCAGTGTTGCTCTCTTGCCAGTTTAGTGGAGCGCAGTTGTTGTTGTTGTTGTTTTTTTTTTTTTAAGATTTATTATGCAAGAACTTGCGCTAAGAATAAAGTCATAATAGTAGGAGAAGGGGCAGGGGGGAAGAAAAGGATTACAAGTATTCATCCTCCTGGAATAAAGTTGTAATATTAATGAGTGAACGTCACATGGCCCTAAAACCAAAAGTTTATAGAATGAGCTCTAGAAATCAGACATTAATTGATTGAAATCATTAAATATTCATTAATAACACGATTGGAAAAAAAGTAGAGTTTTAGTCCATGTACTGATGAGGGTGTTGATGTGCCAAGCACTCACTACTTCAGTGTTTATCAAATCTTTATATAAGTTGACGATACCCTCAACAGTGCAATTTGTTTGTAATTTTGCAACTTTAGTCCTAAAATTATGACTTTATTCTCACAAATTGCAACATTTTTCTCACATATTGCATTTTTTTTCTTGTAATAATTTGACTTTATTCTCATAATATATCATTTTGGTTTTTTTTTTATTTCTTTTTCTTTTCAACGAGGCTAATACTCCTTTGTGTTTAAGTCAAAGTGTAACACAGGGCATTTTAGGGAAAAAAAAAAAAAAAACGATGTGCAATACCATTTGAAATTGTGCAGCACTTGTTTGATTTGGCCGCATATTTTCTATAGCCAACAACTACCAGCCTGAACCGGAGGTAGCGTCTTTACCCGTGGAGCCCGCTGGAGCAATTGAGACAATACAATCATCAAGTTACAGGCGAAACCAGCGAAGAAAGCGATCGCTACCAAGAGGCGAAACAGAGACACTAGCATCATAACTACCACGAGTTCTTAGCGTGTAGTATTTACATAACTTTGATGATCCATTAATGTGCGGATAAAGTGCTATTCGGAACATATGCATATGGGTTTGATACCCATAGTTATATTGAACATATATTGTTTTGACATGAGAACTTAGCAATACAAGGTCGCTCATCACACTTAGTGCTCCTTTTAATGTCTGCTTGTACTATCTGACTCCAGTGCACTAATCCTGTGAAAAGAAAATGCAGAAAGAAAGTCATCCACCAGCGGGTCTTTTTATGTACAGATGTGTTGTAGGAATTCCACGGGGATTTCATTTTATCCCTTAAATGTTTCTTCTGCATCATATTTTGTATGTCCTATAAAAACAAATAACAGTCTGACTTGTAATGCACCAAACTTTTACAACCAATGTTTTTGTTTCCGCTACCAGATGTCTAATTTGCATGTTTGTGTTGTATAATTTACTGAGAATTTGTAAGTCAGAATATATTTGTGTTCTATCAATGCAGTTAGATTTGGATGCAAGACTATGAGTCATAGATTTGCTGTTCTCATGTTTTAACTGCTCATATGTTGTGAATTCCCCACAGCCTTATTTTCTTATTTATTTCTGAAAAACTGAAGAGGCATTTTTCAATAAAACTACTGAAAATGTAGCATTTGTGGCTCCTGATTTTTTTTCTTCTGCTATAAAATGGAATCACAAATTCCTCTAGTGGGAGTTCTCTTATTCGGGTTTAATGGTTATGAGTCTTCATTTTGAGTGACATAACATGTTCATTCAAGCCTTAAGAACTATGCGTTATTTTGATAGCCAAGACATTCAGCCACCCCAAATGTCAGGTCATGTCAGTGCAACAGGAAAAGAGAAGCAGGAGTGTGAAAATAAATAATCCTGACTGTTCTGACTTGCTTTACAGTCATCGGAGCAGCTTTAAATCTATTTTGAGAATAAGCACAGACTCAATTGAGGACACCACAGAAATGAGATGGAGCTGATGTCGACCCTGGAAAAACATTTTCTCAGATCAACCAATTCTTATGGAGGGAATATGAGCTACATGAGGGAAAGGAACAATTGATGCAGTTCCAATCCAGAATAAAGGACAATAAGCCTAATTGTGATCGTGATAAAGAATGGGGTCGAGTGTCAAAGTCACCACCCAAAAGGCTTAGTCATAATTAGTGTCATTATTTTCTGAACATGAGAACATGAAACAGTTTTGTAAAAACCCCATTCTTTACTGTAGAAACTTTACTTAAAAAAATAAATAAATATGCTTTCATAAGGAACATGGATTTATATGAGGTGTGACATTTTGTTTTCCAAGAATGCTGTCATTAATGATATCTTTCAAATCCAAACTCTTAATTTTTTCCCTTTGACGAAACCCCTCAGGAGTCTAACAAACTTTCCCTGCCGCCTCTCCCATGCCTTCATGCAACCCTGGAAAGATTCTTCCAGGATCCTCTGACGCCCTGTCATCAAAGCCAAATTGCTGTCGTCAATGTTGTCATGACAGGCCACTTGGTGACCCTCTTGAGCTTGAGGAAGTACGAAAAAGGAAAAAAAAACACAAAGTCAGCCTGAGAGAGTAGAAAGGTTTCTCCACGAAGGGCGATGTTTTTCTCGGCCAGGAACTGTCAGATGCTCAGGGCGTTGTGAGCAAGGATCCATTTTTTTTTTTTTTTTTTTACACAACCCTTCATGATGGTCAGTAGCCTTGTAATACACCGCTGTGTTTCTTTCCCTGCCTTATTTGAAGATAACAATGGTGAATTTATTCCAAATTAGAGAAAGTTCATTAGAAAAATTCCAAACTCACATTTTCACACTTGGAAATATTATCTCCATTACCAGTTGGGAACTTTGAAGCAGATCTTTGGAAAAGTGCTCTTATTTCTGGTAGCTGGTATCACGTGCAGGTACAGTGCAGTAGGAGTGTGTACAGCTGGTTCATATTAGACATAACACAGGAGGGCTGAAGTCTGTCAAAACAGTTGCCGTACAACGAAGAGGCTGACATGAAAATAACAGTCGAGAAAAACCGACTGCCATGGGTCTGTCGTCTGATATCAGCGCACTATCTTGACTCAACATTCCTGTAACCTAAACAGGCTTCTGAGGCAGGCAAGGAGTGACGACAAACTCACAAATTGGAGATGAGAGAGTCTGGTGCTCTATAGACAAGCATGTGCCATGTGTCCAAGGACAATACTGAGATGCACCACTTGGACCTGAAGATGTCCGATCCAGCAGAGAGTTTTAATGGAGACCCATTAAAGCATGTGGTACCCAATCAGAACCAACACATGTGGCAACAATTGCATTTCCTTCTTCCATTTTCTTTTGTTCGTCTGAATTCGGTCGTGACTTCTCGTTCCACCTCTTGACTAAGTGGAACCAAACCAGTCGGTAGTAGATTCCAACAAATCTCTTGAATCACCTAACCAAATCATCCATTCATTTTGTGAACCACTTATCTCGTTCAATGTTGCAGGGAGCTGGACCTTATCCAGGCTGACTTTGGGGAAAAGGCCAACGCACAAATATTCACACTCACAGGCACACCAAACTGGGAAGTAGAATAACACTGCCTAGACGCACATGAGATGACTTAACCTTTACACTGACAGTGATGTGCCTAATCAATCGGTTAATGCACATTAATATGACCGCTTGATGGTCATTATGGCAACAAAAAATGTTGGACCTTACACCAATGGTATGCGCTTTTCAGTTTGGGTACACAGACCAAATACAAGTTTGCAACAGAGTGGTGATCGATCCAGCATGTACCACACCTCTTCTTTGACATCTTGGATTGTATCCTCCTATACAAACCTGCTCGGAGATTTTTGCCCCCACACACACATCCACACACACTGATTAGCAGCGTGTCAAGTGGATTAATAGACAAGAAAGTATGCTATGTACTATGCAATAATAAGGAACTCATTTGTGGCATACCTCCAAAGTAAAGCAATTTAATGAGACATGCTCAGCAGTGTTTACGGTGTAACATCATGATGTGTCCAATCGGGTTGACATGGTTCATGCAGGACCATATGACAGTATATTACCGTGATCACAGAAACAATACACCGGAGAGACACAATACGAATACGAGGACACCTGGCCACTCCACCAATGGAACATCCACCCTTCTCTGAAGACTAATCAAAGCACATTTATTGGTAAATGAATGAAGACAGATCATATTTTCAAGAAACCAATACCTCTAAATTCCTCCCAAAATCCAGTGCCGCCTTATATGACTTGTAAAACCTCAGCAAATCTTGCAGGCGACATTTGGCAATTATTATTATTATTTTTCCATTTGCTTCTCCTCACGAGGGTCATGAGCCATCTTCAGGCACTTGGCGGGGTACTCCACTGGGAGCCAGCCACAGAACGTGATCGTAATTTATGTTGGGGATTCCACTCCAAATCCATATAAAGCAGGTTGTTGAAAGTATCTAATTTTACAAGCTTATAATGGTGTCATTGTTCGGGAATATATAGTCCTAATTATAAAACGATTGTCCCCTTTTTCCATCATCACCAATTAAATCGTGTTTCCCTTGAAAGCGACTTTCCTCATTGGTTCTTTATTTTTGCTGATTTCTTTGTTGACAATCCAACATGCATCTGCGATCATTTTGTGGCAGGCGGATTCAATCGGGCCGCTTCGGAGTCTGCGGTTGGAACTCTCTGTTTTGTCTCGAATTGTTCCCTCACAAACAGAAGACCGCACGTCCCTATACCAGCAGCCGTGTCTGTTTAGTTTTAAGAAGTAATTCACAGTTGAAAGAAACAGCTCGCGGGGAAACATATAGCTTATTAGCGTCCGTTCAATGAATCACGCGGCATAAAGTTGACGGTGGTGGCGCAAAGTCTTATCTCAGAGGCTGGTTGGTTGGAGGCTCTCAGCACATCAATTTCATCTAAACTGTACTGCTCTGTTTGTCTGGGAAGACGTTTTGCCTTTCATCCAAGTAAGCTTCATAAATTCATGCAACAATGCTTTGCATGCATTCTTTCTCCCACGCACAGCATGCCTTGTTGCAATGCTGGAAAAGAGGAGTTTATTTTTCTGTGAAACATTTATAAGACCTCTTTAAAAGGGATAACCGTGAATGTAGGCAGTAAAATTGACATTCAATTTATAAAAGATACACCTGTAGCAGTGTGATAATCCATTGATGTCATGTATTTTAGTGTTTGGGTTGATATATTGTTAAGGTTTTAGTGGAGAGTAATGGGGGGGTTATTACACAATGTTTCATGTAGTAGATTCATATCATCCATGTGACGGGACATCTGCACTGGCACGTCTCAATACCTGAAATTATCAACAGCGGTTAGATTGACTGTCAAGCATAGTTGTAACAGAGTTATAAGGCACGGCAGGACATTTGATTTCATATCACTATGAAACTCATGTACGATCCATGGCAAGCATATACTCAAGATTTAGTGTCAACACTTACGCACCATTTCAGGCTGATGGAATACAATGCCAAAAGTGTGCAATAACAACTACAATAGCACACGTCCTGTCATATGAGACATAAATTTAGTTGAGGGATTACATCCGGATTGAGTGTGCATTTTGCGATGCATTCAAATTTTAAACGCAATTCCAAAATCTGTCCTTGGCTGATCTACTGTACAAAATGTAATTCATATATTTTTAATGGAGCAGTACGGTGAGCTTGTGGTAAGCACGTCTGCCTTACAGTTCTGAGGTTCTTGTCTCTGATGTTCCTTTGTGAAGTCTGCATGTCATCCCTCGTGCATGCGTGGATTTTCTTCTACTTGCTTCCTCCTGCATTCCAAAAATATGCATCTTGGGCTTCATAAAAACTCAAAATTTTCCGTAGTGTGAATACGAGTGTGTATGATTGTGACTGTGTGCCCTGTGTTTGGCTGGTGACCACGTCTCCCCAAAAATCACCTGTCATAGACAAAGTGTTATCAAATATGGATTGATATATTTACGCTAAACCTGCAATTAGACATTCCAACACATATTTTGTGATAATTTGTACAAGGTCAGTATGATATCCTACCCAAACATCAATAGACAATTTACAATGAGTTATGGGTGTCAAGTAAAGAGTATATGACTGTATAATATTTGACAGGCTTGAAGAAACCCATTTGATTCCAATCAAAACCAGAGAAGGAATGCCATTTTGAACATAAAGGGGAGTGGAGTCGGAATGGGCAAGTATTCAAACGGTATGCAGACAATACAGTAGATTTCCATCCTGCCTGATGCCAAGAACAACAGCAGAGCAGGACTCCCCTACAATTGTCTTAGAAGGAGAGCGAACAACTCCAGCTGACCTCATAAAAAATTAAATAAAAAAAACATTTGAAAAAATACCAGTGGGTGTGAATTTTCCTCTTTGTGAAAAAAGAGTGGTCAGCAATTGTAATCAACACAAGTTTTGTTCGTTTAAATCACATTCCCATTCACAAGTAGGCTTTTCTGTGTCTGTGTATGTACGTGTGGTTGCAATACTGACAAAAATATATTCACAGAATGTCTTCCTTTTTTTTTTGTGGGACCACCCATCCATTATCCAACCCGGAGTACCCGGAGAAAACCCACAGAGGCACGGGAAGTACATGCAAACTCTACGCAGAAATGCCGGAGCCTGGGATCAAATCCTGCACCTCTGCACTGTGAGAGGCCCAATATTGCCTCAATTTTAGCCTGAATTGCATAATAGTGACGTAAAATCCATCCATCCAGTTTCTATAATTATTGTACTCATTTGGGTTACAAGAAGCTGCATTCATATCACGTGACTGGGCAAGAGGTACTCACTTGGTTTACACACCAGACAGGTTGCCTGTCAATCGTAGGGAACATGCAGACAAACAACCTAAACACGAAGACGACATGAAAAGTGCGCACAAATATGTGTGCATAATGATGTGAAGATGAACTGAGATTCAATCCTGGATCTCCTAACTGAAGCTGAATTTCTAAACACAAAACACAACGCAGCCCACTGATGTCACAATGAAGATGAGACTTATTAAACACGTCATTTTTGGTTAGCCTCACATATGCGGGGGAGAGGGTGGGGGTCTAGGCTATTGTTACATATATTAAAGCCGCATGTCTTTCCACCATGTGGAGGAAGGGAGGGAGATCATCCGTGTGTGCTGTTCCCTTCAAGCAGACGTGGGCAAAGTACGGCCCGGGACCACCCACAGTCTCTGCCCAGCCCTCACAATGACCATGAAGCCAAATTTAAATTAATTTATTTTAATTTTAATAATAGCACCTAAAGTATCAACTTTGAGACGTTTTCAGTATATTTGGTGACTTTTACCACTATCTTTCCCCAAAATATACCAGCAAACATGACAAAAGTGCTCCGAATGAGAGTGAGATTTGACCTGGAAGAATGTCCACAAATCGAAAGTTTCATACACCATACTTATTGGCTACAATATAGTTGTTCACTGTATCACGACACATCACTGTCAATATTTTATGTCCCACTAATATTTCGGAGTCTTCACAAAGAACACCTACAATTTCTTCCCAATGATTTGGATTTCCTCTGCCTGACAGAGATTTGGCCTGGCGCCGGTGAGTGTAGTACGATGCTCGAAATTTTACCACCTACATGTTCTTACTTGGACGCAACGAGAACGTCAGATCGTGGTGGAGGAACGGGAACTCTTTAAAAACAATTTTGAATGGAAACAATGTATATTCACCCCATCGATCACCAGCATGCAAGGCACTTTCTTTGAAGTTGGCAGGGCAGTTTCTTTTACCGACCTCCTAAATAGAACAAGGAATTTCTGAATGACTTTTCAAATGAGAAAATGGACTTGCAAAGGACTCTTTGAGACTGATTGGCTCTTTCAATTTGGTGCAACGCGTATCTGGCCCCACTGAAAAACTGGGACACCTGATAGACCTTGTCCTTACTTTTGGTTTATCGATCTCAAATTTGCAAGTGTTGTACATCGTAATCTCTGATCTTATGACTGTGCACTTGAATGAAAGAACTCGTGCGGCTAAACAAGAATGCCGCAAAGCTGAATGCAGGTGGTAAAAAGACCGGCTGCATGTCTCGTATCAAATCCGAAAAGACTGCTCGCACTGTTACCAAAGCAAGGTGAAAGAGTCCAGTCTTATTCATGCAAATCGTCATAATCGGTGAACTCTATTTAAAAAAAAAACAATTAAACCCCGTCAACCGATTTGTGTCATATTTCACATGCGGTCTCCTTTAAAACATTAATTGCTGACGCACCGCGCCTTAAAGTCTTATTTATTTTGGTGGTCAAGTTTGGTTTATTCCCACTCTTGTACTCAGTAGGCCACTTGCCACATTTTAGGAGAATAACAATAAGTTGTTGCTGTTTGTTGTGTTACATTTGGTTTTACTTTAATTGTGACAACATGAACTGAATCAAGAGGGAAAATAAACCAAAGGCACAAATTTAGTTTTCTCCATTTGAACATTTTTTTCAAGATAGAAATGAATTCTGCCAAGTAACATACACATATTAATGTCATTATTTTGACCCACTTCTAATAATATATGTTATAATATTCATACTTGAGCAGAAGTGATCTGAATTGCAGCAGAGCTCGTTTAAGAATGTTTGAGGAGGCAAAGGTGGACGTTGTGCGCTTGTTTGGCACACATTAGGATGACATCATGTAATTGTGTTCACACTTGACACCAGAGTTTGTTTGAAATGAACCAAACAACTCACACATTAGTGTTGAGTCCTCAACATTAAATACACTCTTGTAATTTATGTACGCACTAGATTTAATAACATAGTTGCTTTTCAGTGGTACCATCAAACTTACATTTGGATTAATTTTCAAACTATTACACCAAATTCACATATAGAAGTGAATTAATGTTAATAAAATGGTGACTTTTTCCTTCTCTTTTTTTCTGTTGAAGCCACATTGCGATGTACGCATATTTTATGCTTGATACTGACTGGAAACAGTTGACACAAAGTTCAAAATGCCCAAATTAATGCCAGCATGCACCTTGGCCCCTTTCGTTTATTTTATTGTGAGTAGGATCCAAACACTTCCTGTTTTGACATTGCGAGAAAATTACTATTTTCTACTATTTCTTTAACACCAAAGTTAAAGAGAGCAGTCAAAACTGGCGTCCAGCAGAAAGCTGCAAAGCTCAAGTCCGACCTTTAACACTGTCTTCAGCTCTACATGTTGGGTCGGATATCCGTTAAATTCTCTGAGGTTTCTTGGTCATTTCACAGCTCTGCCCTTTGCGACGGGAAGTATCACATGAAGAACGCAGCTGTGACGATGGTTGCTTGCGGGCCAACAACTGTTTGCTCGACCGAGCCCGCAACAGTGCAGGGTTTGCAAAATGTTTAACCTTTTAAGGGCGTCAGCTGAGACATTGTATTTATTGTGAGATGAGGGTGGTCTCAGATGCTTTGTTTATTAGGGTTCATGGGGCGACGCCCACGTAAACATGAAGCAGTGGGTGAACATTATGGGTAGGTGGTGCAATATGAAATTATGTCATCCCTTTGTCTTTGTGTCTTCTCAATTGTAGCTAACCCAAACAATTTTTTTGTGTTAGTCATCTAACTAGTTTACAAATATATTCTTTCCCTATGAGTTAATTTTGGATTTTTGCCAAAGCTTACTTGAAGAAATCCTCTCCAGCTTTTAAATGAGTTCATTTGCTTTTACTAGAAGTCAATTATTTCATCATTTTTTCCGGTATGCTGAGCGCACGGATGGTGTGGCTGCAGAGTTGGCTTTTTTCACCAAACATATCGGATAGGAACATATCTGTCAAGTGATCTTTCTCATCTCGCTTCAAGTTGTCTGTTAAAATGTAAAAGTCTCCAGATTTTGGCAAAAAAAAAAAATGCCTTGGGTCTATTCAAGGTTTCTTCCTTCGACTTCCAATTTTCCTTGCCTCTCTTGCCAAAGTGCTCAAATGAGGTTCTGTTGGTTCTCTCAAACGCCTCCATATTCCAAATGCCTTCAGATAATGTTTAACATTCGATGGAGCTGCAGTGTATACTCCACATACATTTATAAAGGTGTCATTTGGAAAACTGACCAAAATATTTGGGAGACCTCTGACATCCTGCACAATTTGCGAGAACTCAGCAAATCTTACAAAATCTTGGCTTTCTTCCGCAGCCCATTTAATCCGGCCTCAAAGTAATAACAATGGCACATGCGTTTTGATTTATCGTTCGCTTTTTTTTTTTTTTTTTTTAGTAGACTACGCTTATTTCAAAATTAGGAACATCCTCAGCAAGGGAGGTTAAGAGACAGGTAGTTTATATTTTTATATATTCATGATGGGTTCCGTCCCTGTGGAGATAATTGTTCTATAAAACTTACGGCAGTCATGGAATTTCTTGCTGCATGTTTAAAAGCGTCTTCCACACAAGTTTGTAAGCAAAAAGGTCATTATGACGACATGTCTTCGAAATAGGATGACTGCGTCATCAAGAGTCATCGGATAACGACCATTTATTTAACCAAAGTCATTCCCAGGCCATTTGGACTCGTGACGTGACTTTTTATGGGCCTTGTACTCACAGACAGGTGTGTTCATAAGCAGATATCGCAAAAATGTGACTTTTTTTGTGCTTATGTAAGCGCCAGACAACATTGTTTATTTCAACTGGCGCCACATCATACGTTTGTTTCACATCCACTAAAGCTAAAATAAGAAATGTCAAAAGGAAATTCCAGCGCAGTTATTAGTGATCTTGACATTTTTTCCTCTCCCACCAAGCGCACAGGGTTGCTTGTGGTATGTTCAACTATTTATATATTATAAACAAGGTAGTATCCCTTTTTTGGCCAACAGCAAATCCCCGGAAAAGCAAGCTTGAATAAAGAAATGGTTACCATCAGACGCTTATGATGCCAGTCTTTGAAATTTCAAGTAATAGTTTACTTAAAACCAACAATCAGGAGACTAAATGGGATGAATGCAGACTGTATTATTAAACTATCAATCAATGCTTTTCTTTCAATCCCAAATGGAACTGTTCCAATTCACAAATTGTAAGAGAATAAATGAGATGAGATGAAGAGCAGAGCTTGCACGTTGGTTTTCAACTCCATATTTGTACGGGTGATGCTGTGTGTGGGCCTGAATAGTCAGCACTTTGCTCCGCTTGAGGCCAGTGGGGAAAAACGCTTACTATGGTTCCGCAGGACGCTGAGTCACTCCTTCCTTGCACGGCAACTTGAAGAAAACCCACTGGAGTTTCCTCCTCCCCCCTGAGGCTTCAGCTACTGGCAGAAAAGCCATCATTCTGACCTCTGACCTCTACCCCCCTAAAAGACTGTGACTCAAATACCAGCGGCGTCTGCGAATGTCTGTGAGGATGGGAAAAGCCTGCAGATCTGGGAACGACATGAGAGATGATTTCTGTGTACAACTTCAAACAAATTTGTCAAAGGCAAACTCACTGCAAGCTTGCTGGAACCTTTTCACGTTGCCTGGAGAGCACTTCGGATCTCCGGAGTCATTAGAATAAGGAAACAAATCCTTTACTGATTATTGAGTAGTGAAGTTTAATGCAATATGCATTCATATATCAGAGATTATCATCTGAGTTCGAATTGAACTCAAAAACAGCGATAAACAAGTTTGCCAGGAATGCTTTTGACAAAATATCATGTTTAGTTTTTTGTTTCAAGCTAGTCAGCAAAGTTAAACAAGTTGGGTAGACAGTTGATACATCCAAGCATTTTGTGTGAAGAACAGAATAAGTGTGAATCTTCAACTTTATCTAGGCCATGTGGACCTGTGTCCTGCTCGCGAAATCAGATTTGGCACCAGTTGATTTGTTATGTGCATTGCTGCCACCTACAGGACCGCAGCAAATTGATCTTTTGATTTAATTAGATACATTTGCATGTATACAGTACATGATTCTAAAAATAAAAAAAAAAAAAACTCAATATTAGTAGCAGGTTTGCTAAATTAGAAGATGGGATCAATAATTCAAGAAGGCTGGCTCCTAATTCCGCGCAAGCTGCTACAGTTAACAAGTAAATACAAAGCAGATGTATAAAAAGGAGCAGCAGCCATTCTCATTGTCCCTGGCTGGTCATTTTCGAGGCTTTTTACAATTTTACACAGAAATCGTTTTTGAGCGCTTCAATGGAACTCATTAAATGAAGGTTACAGAACACATTGTCCATCTTGACGCAAGCACACGCACACACGCACACACACACACACACACACACTTTGGGTTGAGCTACGTGGTGGCATGGGGTTGTCACTCTCTGCCCACCCCACATCTCGGGGAATTCTGATACTTGTAACTATTCTGTCATTTCCACATGGATGCAATATTCTTAGATCCCTCACCCAAACCCAAACTCTAAAATCTGTCTTCAACAAAGAGTGCTTGATTCTTACAGTCAATGTCAATCTGAGTCATTTCTTTACACCACAGCAAGAAAACAGCATGACTGGGAAGTCATTGTTTATCATACCATCTACAGTCATGATGACATGTAATAAAATGCAAATATACTTCAGACTACATATCTTGCCCAGCTAACTCTTAATACAAGCAGGAACAAATTAAGTAAGTTAAAGCGATGTTAAGAATTTTGAAGAATTAAGAGATTTTTGTCACAGTGCTTTTTAGATTACAATTAAGTGACAATTGAGCACTCTGGTTGGCTGTTAGCTAGGAATCGGTGCATGAGATAGAAATGCCATGCAAATCCAAAAAATGTTGCTTTTGATCCTGCTTATATTATGAGTGTTTGAGCAAGGTGTGACTTTTTTTCATGAAACCCTGACTGTGGATGTTATAATAAACAATGATTTCTTTGTCACGGTGCGGTTATGTGCATGCAGAAGTATGCTTGTGATCGCATGAGGATTTTTATCACCCCGGCCACCCCACTGAAAAAGAATTCTGGTGACGCTCCTGCTCGTACACGCTCACACAGAGAGGTGACTCAGAGTTTCCATGCTTGTATTTCAAATTGCTGATGAAGTGCGTCCATAAAAATGATAACAGTGTCTTTATGCGCACATCCAGACACAACAGCTGAGTTATACTGTAAACCGACACGTTCCTCGCTTCCTTAAAAATGCTCCCTTGTGCGGGATGAGTAATTCCTCCCCCAGACTGTAAGTGAGTCGGCGTTTTCAACATAAGTGATGAAGGCTGATGCTCTTCATTTGTGTGGGAGGGAAATTCCAATTGGTTGATGGTGGAACTTTTCTGATATCACTGATGGCTTTCCCAGACCATCACTCAAGGATTTGCTTGGTGGTGCATCATTTGAGGGAAAGCGGATGACGGCTTTTGGTGTTGCGGTCTTCCGTCTCCCGACCACTTCTCCCCGCCAAGAAGCAAACATCAATCCGTCATCAAATACCATGCACGGGAAGCGCTTCTGTTTCCAATTTGAGCGACAGACAAATATAAAGCAAAAGGAGAGAGCGGCACCAACAAACGGCATGAACATCCTTCGATTTGATAGAAGAAATAGAATAGAATAGAATAGAAATCCCTTTATTGTCATTGTACTCAAGTGTGCAACGAGATTAGAGGGCTCCCCTCTCCAGTGCAATACAACAATAATACAGACAAATATATAAATTAGATAAATAAAGAAGACAGTGCAATGGAATTCAGTACTGAATAGGGCATATAGAAACACATCACAATGCTGTTTTGCGAGGTTAGGGTGGTCTCGTGTGTGTGTGAGAGTTCAGTATGGAGATGGCTCTCGGAAAGAAACTGTTTCTCAGTCTATTGGTCCTTGATTTGATGCATCTGTAGCGCCTGCCAGAGGGCAACAGGTCGAACAGGTGTGAGTTTGGGTGGGTATTGTCATTGACGATGTTGAGAGCCCTTCTGAGGCACCGGGCGGTGTAGATGTCCGACAGTGGGGGGAGAGGGCAGCCAATAATCCTTTGCGCTGTTTTGACTGTCCTCTGGAGCCTCACTCTGTCCGCCTCAGTGCAGCCGCTGTACCAGGTGGAGACACAGTACGTCAGCAGGCTCTCGATGGACGAGTGGTAGAAGGCCAGCAGCAGCTTCCTGTCCAGGTTGAATTTCCTGAGGACTCTCAGGAAGTGCAGACGTTGGCGGACCTTCTTTACCACTGCTGTGGTGTTGTGAGTCCAAGAAAGGTCATCGGAGATCTGTACTCCCAGGAACTTGAACGTGTGGACCCTCTCCACACACACGCCTTCGATGCAGAGGGGGGGCGGCAGCGTCTTGTTCCTCCTGAAGTCGACGACAATCTCCTTTGTTTTAGCAGAGTTAAGGTGCAGTCTGTTGTCCTTGCACCAAGTTGTCAGTCTCTTTACCTCCTCTCTGTAGGCTGTCTCGTCACCTTCCGAGATCAGACCGACCACTGTCGTGTCGTCAGCAAACTTGACGATGGTGTTGTTGCCGTGGGCCGGGCTGCAGTCGTAGGTGTAGAGGGCGTACAGGAGAGGGCTCAGCACGCATCCTTGGGGGGAACCGGTGCTCAGCATGAGGGTGGAGGACGTGTAGGGGCCGAGCAACACAGTCTGGGGTCTGTTGGTCAGAAAGTCCTTAATCCAGATGCGTGTGAGGGCAGGGAGGCCGAGAGTGTCCAGTTTGGCGACGAGGATGTCTGGGATGATCGTGTTGAATGCCGAGCTGTAGTCCACAAAGAGCATCCTTGCATAGCTCTGCTGTCGTTCCAGGTGGCCCAGCACAACATGCAGAGCAGTGTCGATGGCGTCCTCAGTGGATCTGTTAGCCCGGTATGCAAACTGGTAGGGGTCCAGAGTGGGAGGAAGGCAGTCCCTGATGTGCTGGAGAACCAGCCTCTCGAAGCACTTCATAATGACTGGTGTGAGAGCAACAGGACGGTAGTCATTCAGGTGGACGGCTGGTGACTTTTTGGGGACAGGAATAATGGTGGAAGTTTTCAAGCAGGAGGGGATGACTGCCTGAGCCAGGGAGCGGTTGAAGATCCTGCAGAAAACATGTGACAGTTGGTGGGCACATGCTCTGAGGACCTTGCCTGGTATTCCGTCGGGTCCAGTAGCTTTCCTGGGGTTGACCGCCAGGAGCGCGCGCCTCACATCGTGTTCCTCTACGATGAGTGGGGGGGAGTTGGAGCTTGAAGTGCGGGGGTGTGACGGTTGGGGCGAGTCAAAGCGAGCGAAGAAGCAGTTAAGCTCCTCTGCCAGCGATGCACTCGGGTCTACAGAGGTCGTGCTGCTGCCACGGAAGTTGGTGATGCTCCGTAGACCCTGCCACACCTCCCGTGGCCTGTTACTGGCAAGGTGGGCCTCCAGCCTCCCCTTGTAGGTTGCCTTGGCTAGCTTGATGCCTTTGCTCAGGTCAGCACGAGCCACCCTGTACTGGGCTTTGTCGCCTGACCTGAAGGCAGCGTCACGGGCCTTGAGGAGAGAGCGAACCCTGCTGGACATCCAGGGCTTCGCATTTGGAAAGGTCCGTATAGTCTTATGTTGGGACACAGTTTCCATGCAGAACTTGATGTAGTCCAGTACACAATGCGTGTAGACATCAAGGTCCTGATGATCAAAGAGGTCCCAGTTTGTGTCATGAAAGCAGTCCTGTAATTCACTCATGGCGTCGTCACGCCAGGTTTTCACAGTCTTTGTGGTAGGCCTGAATCTGCGCCTGAGAGGGGTGTACGCAGGTGCGAGCTGCAAGGACAGGTGGTCTGACTGGCCGAGAGGGGCGAGTGGGAGGGCTCTGTATGCGTGCTTGATGTTCGAGTACACATGGTCGAGAGTGTTGTCTCCCCTCGTTGGGCACTTGACATGCTGGTGAAACTCTGGGAGTACAGTCTTTAAATTGGCCTTATTAAAGTCTCCCGCTACTACGTGAACGCCATCGGGGTGGGCCCGCTGATGTTTATTGATGACGCACGCGAGTAGCGAGAGCGCCGTGCTAGTGCTAGCGTCGGGAGGGATGTAAACAGCTGTGACAATCACTACCGTTAGCTCCCTCGGGAGAAAATAAGGCCGGCATTTAACGGACATGAACTCGATGTTGGGGGAAGAGTGCTTCTCGACGATCGTGCTATCGCCGCACCAGTTCTCATGCACGTAAACACAGAGCCCCCCGCCCCTCCTCTTACCGGTGTCCCTCGTCCGATCCGCTCGATGTAGCGAGCGCCCGGCCAGCTGGATGCTAGCGTCGGGGACGTCTGCGTGCAGCCAGGTTTCCGTGACGACGATCACACTGCTATCGCGCACATAGCGGTTTCCCAGGATTTGTAATCCCAGGTCGTCGATTTTGTGGACCACGGATCTGGCGTTGGTGAGATGCAGACTCGGTAGTGGTTGCCTATGGGGCTGCCGTCGCAGCCGTTGCAAGACACCGGACCTGCAGCCTCGCTTCTGCTTCCTCTCTCTGCGTCGCCTGCGCCGCCTCCCGGCCCCGATGACCAGCCATGGTGAGCCGGGCAGCCTCGCCAGTTCGTTCGGAATTTTGCGATCATAGCAAAATTCCTCTGTGATGGTTATTTCGCATCGATATCCAATGTTCACGATGTCTTGGCGGGTATACCGATGTTGTGCCTCAGTTGATGCCAATAAGAGCAGGCAAACACTAATAAAAAGTAAAAAGGAGCACTGTGAGGGGGAGCTGTTAGCCGCTGCGTCCATGCGCGCCGCCATCTTGGACCATCTTATCGCATTCACGTTTGTTAAATTCCAGTGTCTAGACTCGAACCAAAATATAAGTGAACCTTTGTACCAAAGCAGTGCATAATAACATCCATGTAATTCATTGCAAAGAGTGTAATTAGGGCTGACACATCATTCTTTATTGGAGTCATAAATCTTGCGAAGAACAAGGGTCCCTTCTTCTTGATTTACAATTTAGGTTACAGACAGAAACACAGACCAGATCCAAAGCCACCGGTCTGGTGATTGCAGGGACGCAAATAATTACAACAAATGACACCCAGGTGAAAGAAGTTAATTGAGGACATTATACTACAGCAACGAAGAATCAGCAGATACTATGCAAATATGGCCCCTAGAGGTTAGAAGTGGAATTGTGATTTAAAAAAAAAAAATAAATGCCATTAATTGCACGGTTCGTATTGAACCAAGGCTGAGCCGTGGTGGAGATCCGGCTTTCCGGACTGTCTTGCTAGGCTAGCTTTATCCAGATGGCATCTTTCATCTCTTCAGATTATCAAAATGATTTAGATCAGGGCTCACAGAAGACCATTTGGGTCATTATCGAGTTGCCAGCGACTGAGATCAAGCTTTGATACTGACACTGGGCGGCATGTTTCCGTCTTGAATACAATCACAGTCTTGAGATTGCGTGCCAGATGTGGTAAAGCAACCCCAAAAATGTAACTGAACCTCCTTCATGTTTCACAGTAGGGACAGTGTTCTGCCCCTTTCATGCTTAATTTTTGTATCTGTCAACATAAAACTGAAATTCCAGTTTTGTCTCACCTGTCCATCGGAAATTCTCCCAGAAGCTTTGCGGCTTGTCAGCATGCAGTTTGGCACTTTGGTTGATGATTTATTTTCAACAATGGTGTCCTCCTTGATCATCTCCTATGAAGTCTACTTTGGCTCAAACAATGATGGATGGTGGGGATTTGACACTGAAGTACTTGACCTTGGAGCTCACCGTTAATTCCTTTGGAGGTTGTTCTTATGTTACCATTTGTATTATCCGTCTTTTCAATTTGTCATCCATTTTCCTCCTGCGGCCATGTATAGGGAGGTCGGTAACAGTCCCATGGCTCTTAAATTTCTGAATGTGTGCAACTGCAATCACAGGAACATCGAGCTGCTTGGAAATATAGCCTTTACCTTTAACATGCATATCTATAATTTATTTCATAATCTCCTGAGACAAATCTGTACCTTTTCTTCCTGTCGTCCATGTTTAATGTTTTCACACCATGTCACCAAGCAGCACAGTGACGACTTGTTACATAGGCCGGGCAAATTAGAGGACACATCTTGGTTAGACATATCACCATGGTTACATTATTTTCAATCTTTTCTATGTGTACCATATTTTTGCACCAGGCCTATTTCACAAGTTTATTATTTTTTTTAGTAATTACGTTAAAACACAAGAAGCAATGGCTGATTTTCATTAATTAATTTCCATTTATTTCTTCTTATTATTATTATAATTGTTATTAGTAGTAGTAGTTCTTTCATTAACAGCGTGGTACCAACAATTTTGTCCACATTTGTAAGTGATACAAACCTAATGGCCATCTCTCTTTGCATACCTGCGTTGTGTTGTTGACTGCAACAAAAATCTCACAGCAGAGTCTAAATTCAATTTCCTTTGTACTGGCCTGTATAATACACAGAGCTGGTTGGCGCATTTTTGGTCGAGCAGTGTTAACGTTTCATGATTCACGGCCAGAAATGTGAGCAATAAACACACCTTAACCTAATCGTATGGGATGCTGCTTCGAAGTTTGCAGCGATCCATTTTTTTGATCGTGTGAATTTCATTTGTCTCCCTTTATATAACATTAACATATTGAAGTACATAAAGTTGTTTTTTTGTTTTGTGTGTCCTCCCAGCGGAGTTCCATATTTCACAATAGATGTGTGTTAGGACAAAACAAAACAATAGACACGCCTCCTCAATGAGATGCATATTTTGTTATTAACTTGGAATCCATTGAGAGATGCTGACGCACAATATGTCACCAAAAACAAAACAGCCATCCATCTAACCATGCTTCTACTCAATGCAGGTCATCATATGTTTAACCTCAAATTCTCTTATAATAATACTGACATTTTGATATATGATTTCTGTTCCCCTGCGACTTATGATGGGAGGTTCATAATTAGGACCTTACACTCATTTGAGTTGGGAGGAACAAATTTTGGTGTGTCCTCATTTGGTCTGCTATGTTTATTTTTTTTTTAAACGATTAAAGAAAATAAACTATAGTCGGGTAAATTCCGACTTTCTCAATGCTTATGATTGCTTTTATTATACATGCACTTTCGATCTATCTGTTTTGTTCGAATGATCAATTATACATCATCCATCACTGTTCTCCGTGTGTAAATTCATTTGAGTATGTTGATAATTTCATTGATAGTTTACAGTCTGAGATGATTTATTTACTGGCAAATGATCAGTTTCAATAATTACAGTAAAAAATAAATCGTATTGACACAAATTTAATGTTATAGCCCACACTATATATATATCTTCATTATGAGTTAATTTGGCCAGCTACAGCATGGTAGAATAATTGGTATTTTCCTTGCAAAGTGCCAAAATCATTATTAGATAAATTAATTATTAACCCCCGATTTAAAAATTTTTTACTTAAAAGTAATTTAAACTTGAGCAACTCATTACTTGACGGAACTAATTACTATCACATGCAAGTATGGGTAATCTGTAATCTATTACATTTTGGAAGTAACTTGCCCAGCATTGTAAATTGCACAGCAGATTTGGCACACTTTATGTTGAAATTTTGGATCCTATATCGACATCTTTCATCGCAGCCAGGAGACACACACGGCAAACCATCCATTTTCCATTTGTTTAACTTATATGTTTAAGACTTCCTTTGGTCATACCCACTGATTTTTTTCTCTGATTGTGTTACATAATTTAACTGTAATCATAACTTTGTGATTTCAGGTGTAAAATAGTCTTTGGGCCTTTGGTGTATTACTTTTTCTGTCAATCATTCATCTTTGGTCTTTGCTGACTCGCCTAGTCATGAAAAATTGAATGATTAAAAAAAAGAAAGAGAAACTGGAAAAAATGTAACCACTGATTGTTGTTGCAGAAATATCTTTCTATCCAATCACAGCAAGAGGCTAATCGCTGCGGAGCTGCAGTTTCATGGCCCTGACCTTCTTGCTTCAACACAGCTTACTTTGTAATTCTGTCAGCTTATTTATCTACTCATTGAATGCAGCATTATTTAATTTATTGCTTTCACACTCGGACGCGGAGCCAAAGTAGCCAAAGAGAAGCAAAGTAATCACCGAGCTTGAAGCGATCAAGTTTAATTTTCCTGGCATCTAATTAAACCCCCCGATAAATATCACAGATAGAACTGTTTGACAATGCACGTTTGTGTGATTACGTTTGTGTACACATTTATAAAATTGTGATTGATCATTCATATCTACCAGCTGTTGTTAATGACCAAGCGGAAAATTAAAAAAAAAAATCCCATTGGACGTTGGATAATATCAACATGGATAGAAAACGCAAGTGTGGGTGCTTGATGAGTAAAAGGATGCGGACATTTGGTGCTATACTGTACATTTAAAGAGCCATGCGCTTAATTTATCATTATAGATTAATGATCCACTATCCTAACCCAACAACAAAGGACTTGAAGCAATCAACAAAAATAACCACTGTATTTTTTCCCCCAGGGCAAATGGATCTCTTGCATGAGAAAATAACATTCAAGGTTGGCAGAAAACTGCTGAACAGCAAACCAACTTAAAATCTAAGAACCATTTTTATCATAAATCAACCCATTACAATTGTTAATATTATTGAGGTACTATGTTTTCCTACGTATTATTCCAAATTTGTAAAAAGGTATTAGACCTACTCACGTTGCAGTATAGAACAATACAAGCTCGAGTGTAAGCACAGCAAAGCCATGTCTGCCATATAGCGGTGAATGATGATATTTCAACTTGTGTTTCAGCACTCACAGATTCTCAGAATTCACCCCCCCCCCATTTCTCAGGTATAAAAGCGGAGCATTAATCATTGACCCACTCAGTGACAAATGTTTAACCAATTTAAATGCATCTATCACCAACCAGGGAACTGCACACTAATGTTGGAATCTCCCCATGAGAGAGGGAAAACTGTCAAATGAAACGTCCTTCATATTGGAGTTTGGAACATAAAGAGATGGGAAACATGACACTTGGCAAATAGTTCAACAAAGTTCCAGAGAAATAAAGCTTCCATTGCTTTGGTAATTGATACAGTGATTATTTGACGGGGGAAGGGAAACAATCTTGGAAAAAAAACAGGATTCAGTAGACAACATTCCATGAAATAGTCACGGGGGATTGTATGTGTGCGTGAAATAAATGGAGATGGTGGGCTCAAGTGGGAGGCCCAGCGGGGGCACGGGAGGATACGTCAGTCAGACAAACTGCCGAGAAGGCTGTTTCATAGCCCCCGGAGACCTTGATGATTATGGCCACTTCAACAGCACCCCATCTGGCGACTGGTGGAATTGCAGGTGACAGACAAGAACAAGCAATCCACTGCTTTCATGTTTATATTCAAGAAAATCGGTCCTACAAGTTGAAGTTTCACTTCGGGTCAGGTTTTTTGGGGGGATGTTGTCATGAGCAAAAAGGATTTTCCAGTGACCCTCACAAGAGTTAGATTTGATTTGAGCTGCTGTTGTTTAGTTCCAGTACGGTAGAGGAGTTGGTCAGAGGCCAGATTCTATTCATAATAAAAATTGGGAATATGATTCATCTGCAGACAGCTCAAAAGGACACATGGAAACTGTTTGAAAACAGGAGTCTTACATTACATCTTGAGCAGGAATACTACCGTAGAGGAAACCGATTTGTGAACGACTCGAAGTGGCTCGACAACTTTTTTAAAATCAAAATGACATGGAGTGATGCCAACTGAATTGTCTTCGTAATGAACGCTTCAACTTTTGCTTCCATCATTTGTGCTCTCTTGTAAGCTTGTGAACTGACCTTTACAGGACAATTGCTTTCTTGATTTGGAAATCTGGCAAACACATACACGAACACACGCTAATGTGTTAAATTAAGACTGTCCTGTCCAGGCTGGAACTGGAATAACAAGTGCACAGGGGACTTGGAGGAGATCTTTGGAGTTGCTTCCATGTCCATAAACCATCAGCATGAAGCTCCTGCCAGAAGTATCAGTGGAAACCCAAAGTGAAAACATCTATGAACACATACAGTAAAAAAATCTGCACACTGCTTCCAGACTTTTGTGTTCATATAAGATAAACTAATCAGCAGTTGGCTCGAGCACAACCTCCGCCTGTAGTCTTCTCAACTAATTTTTGGCAACAAGCAAATGTATGGAATATCTGAACAAGATGCATATTGCAGTCTATGTCCTTTGTCACAAAGCACGACATCACAAGGCAGTAAAAATATTTTTAATCTAATTTTCACATCAATGGGACGTCTGTAACGCAGAAAGTCCGTTTACGTAAAAATTAAAAAAAATCTGAAAAAAATGGACATAAGTGTTTTTTACGGGACAGTGACGATATTACATTCATCACCATTGCATGCAAACACATCGATGTATGTAAGTATTCCTATTTAGATAATCCATACATTTTAATTCGGATTTAATAACTTCTATCCATCCATCCATTTTGTCGCACTTATCCTGTTCATCGTCAGGGGTAAAATAGAGCTCATCTTGGCAGAGGGTAGGACGGTCACCAGGCAATCAGGTCGAACTCACATTAATTGAAGGGCAATTTAGTGTCTTCAGTTAACGCAGTGCTTCTCAAATAGTGGTGCGGGCTCCCCTGGGGGGGCATGGTGCGATGCTGAGGGGGGCGCGTGTGACTCACCGGAACATGCTTTTTTTTCCCACGCCATACGATAAAGTGTAATTGCACATCCACTCCAGTAGTTGGCAGTGGCACTCTCATTTTCCATTGGATAAAAAAACAAACAAACAAAAAAACACACAACTTATTTAATTCATTTTTATTTTGTAGGTTAAAGTGTTTAATATATTGTGCTCGTGAGTTAATGTTGCTGAAGTCCATTTGAATATGTTATTATTTATTGATTTGGTTTAATTTTAGCAGCAAATGGTGCAATAAATTTGTCAAAAATGTTTACAGCTTAAAAAAGGATATTATTATTTTTTTGAATTTCAAGCAAATTGATGCACTACTTAAAATCTTTACTTTTACAGTCTAATAATGTTAATAAGGTTATTGTTATAAGTTGAACTATATCGCTTTCTTTTTGTTTTCTTTATATTAACAAGGATACGATGTAATGCCGAGGTGTACCTATAACTATTTTATGGACAAATGCTATTATTAATAGTTGCTGCGGAGAGTGGATGAAGGGGTAGAGCTGCAAATTGTTTTCTTCTTGGTAGGGGCGGGTGTCACAAAAATTAATTGAAAAGCACAGAATTGACTTAGGCGGCACGGTGGTCGACTGGTTAGCACGATGGTCTCACAGTGAGAGACAGCATCGGGTGTGGGTTCAATCCTGGCTCCGGCCGTCCTGTGTTTGCATGTTCTCCCCGTGCCTGCGTGGGTTTCCTCCGGGTACTCCGGTTTCCTCCCGCATTCCAAAAACATGCATGGTAGGCCGATTGAACACTCTAAATTGCCCCTAGGTATGAGTGTGAGCGCGAATGGTTGTTCGTCTCTGTGTGCCCTGCGATTGGCTGGCAACCAGTTCAGGGTGTCCCCCGCCTACTGCCCGAAGATAGCTGGGATAGGCTCCAGCACCCCCGCGATCCCAGTGAGGAGAAGCGGTTAAGATAATGGATGGATGGATGGATGAATTAACGTAACATACATGTGACACGAAATGTGACAGGAAGTTGGATCCATCATCATCAATTATTCTTGACGCCCTCTGGTGCTTTGAGTCACGCAGAAGAGAGCTCCACAGTTTCATCCAAACATGCTAGGATTTTCCCATTGCCCTGAGTTCTCGTTCTGTAGATCATCACCGGGTGGATCTGCTACTCATGCCTTGCGGGCTCAAATTCAGTGATGACTGGTGGCATTTGCAAAATGTGGGGCCAATCAAACCCCCTTTGTGGTGTGGAATTTGAACCGCACACTTTATCGTTCTGCACTTACCCACAGTTCTTAGTTTCTGACTTTGTTGGTCCATTTGATGATGATTAGCACTCAGATTAGTGTGAAATTCAACATTTTTTGTATATTATTTGATGGTCACATGGCGCCAACAATATGTATGGGATTGAATTGGAATGTGTGCTACACATTATGACGTTCTGTCCCTTGGCATGGGTGCATTTTATAGACTTAATTAAGTAATGTAAACAAAGCCCTCCGGTTCCCTGAACTAAGTGCTCATAAACACCAACACACAGAGGAAATGCTAAAAGAATTATAAATAAGACAACATTTGACACGTAGGCCTTCAGTGAAGTCCTACTTAGTCCAATTTGAATAAATCCCCCTCATAATACCATCATTTATGACACCGGACAACCTAGCTTCTTTTGAAAAGTCCGTCAAAATGGCCTCGGAAGTGTATCTGTAATTAAATCCACCCTTTTCCCTCCGTCTGCATTGTGGTTTTATAAAGCAAGAATATATTTTAGATTTTCGAATGGTCGCAGTTTCAACTTCCGGGTGTGTTGATTCCGCATAGAGCTGCCCCCTCACGAGTGAGTAACCAATCACAAAACACATTCATCACCTTCAGCGTAAGGCCAGCGAGAAGGCTCACTGTAACCAACTCGTGATCTGATTGGCTATCGCAACTGTATATCAACTGGAAACACACCTCGCACACACAGAATAGACGCCCGCATGATTGTATCTGAATGTCTCAGACGAATAGGGCGTGTCTATAGTATTATGAAATCTGCCTAGCAACAAGAGCTAGCTGAATTCTGATTGGATAAGAAAAATCTCACTTAACACTAGGATATAATATGACATCAATGTGAAGAATATGATCATAATTTCCTGGTTATGTTAACCCAGCAGAGAAGGCCTTGACCGCCCACCACTGAATAAAGAATTGTAGGCTCTTTATTCGGGGCAAGATTATCAGTAAATCGTTTACATGACGTGTTGAATTATCACTATTTTGTTGACCAATTTACAATGCCAGTTGGCAATATACACATGCTGTACGCAACTTGGATTCCATTTCAGAAGTATATGTGTAAAAACATGTCTCCTTTTGAAACACGAGTCTCAGGTGGTCACATATGAAAGAGAGCAGACAATAGCTAAATACATGGCAAGAAGCTCCATTTCATTATTGAAGTCATATTTACCTCGGATATCTGTGAAAACACTCCCCATATGTTTCCCATTACCAAATGAAAAGTTGCAGTGTGTCAGTGATGTGAGGGGAAGGTCGAGCCAGGTTTCAGCAGATGTCTTTGGTTTGCTTTCTTTGTTCCATCCTCCCCTCGCATAGATTTACCATGAATAGCAGATTGGACGTGATCGGAAAGCGTGCGGTTTTAGTGTGCGGCGTGCTTATAAACCAAACTCTTTCTGGATTCTCTCAGGTTTGTACACAAGTCAGACAATAATCACCTTTCTCCAAGACTGGAAAAGGATGTCAACAATAGGCTCTTGCGTGACCCGAAGTTGGTTCCAAGCTAATCCTGGATGGATTCCTTTGGGGTAACACCCCTGATATTATTTTACAAGAACACCTGCATGCAGATTATGCTTCAGGACGAGATGATTTCATTTTCCTGCATGCAGATTAAAAGGACGTCATTATGAAAATATGTTTGTTGGTTTACAGAACATTTTGTTCAACCTTCAAGATAAACATCATTAAAGAAAAGAAAGATACCCCCATAAAAGCGGGCCTGTTGATCAGCGCGATTTAAAGCCTTCCTTCTTGTCCTTGTTCCTTGTTTGAAATGTGGTAGGCTTAACTGGTCATGCTGGTACAAATTGATATTTGTGATCACTAATCCCAATATTGATATCTGAGATCGATGTTGTTGATGGCATGGTGCTAACATCAGTCATCAATGTCTGAATGCTAATGTTTGGAAATCTCTGTAATAAAATAATGGCCCAAGTGATATTTTGGCAACATTTACTTTTTGTCTTATACATCTCAGGATAGGGCGGCACAGTGGCCGACTGGTTTGCACGATGGCCTCACAGTGAGAGACATCAGCGGTCGTGGGTTCAATCCCGGCTCCGGCCATCCTGTGTGGAGTTTGCATGTTCTCCCCGTGCCTGCGTGGGTTTCCTCCAGGTACTCCGGTTTCCTCCCACATTCCAAAATCATGCATGGCAGGCCAATTGAACACTCTTTATTGCCCCTAGGTATGAGCGTGAGCGCGCATGGTTGTTTGCCTACGTGTGCCCTGCGATTGGCTGGCAACCAATTCAGGTTGTCCCCCGCCTACTGCCCGAAGATAGCTGGGATAGGCTACAGCCCCCCCCCGCGATCCCAGTGAGGAGTAGCGGTTAAGATTATAGATGGATGGATACATGTCAGGATGTTGGCCACTTCTGCTAAAATTGTCTGCATCCTTAGTTTGTGAAATTATCAAAAGACATAAGATAATCACAATGTGGTTAATTTTTGTTGTGTTTTCTGCAAAAAAATGACTTTTGCCATTCATTTTAAGAGGGTGCCAATTTTGAAACATTGCAACATTATTGACAAATTTCTCTATCAATGCTTCTCATCTTGCAGAAAAAAAAAATTGATTGAGTCAAATTGACATTTGCAAAATGTATGTGCAGTGTTGAGTGAAAATTAATTCAAAGCAGTTTTTCCCGAGAACCGGGTCCATTTCTGTTTTTTTTTTTGTAGCAGGGAATGTACTTGTACGTCACAATGAAATATACGTCAACACCAGCCATCCTATCCGAATCCCCCCCGCCCCCCTCTTAATATGATAAGAAGCATCTTATTGGGATGATTATGACTAATGTTTACAGATGTTTTCTCCGGAGACTAACACAGATGTTCTGAAACTCTTTTGTTAGTTATGCTTTGGTTTTAAAGATGCCTCATTTGTCTGCGGTCTTAAAAAAGACAGTCTGCTAGGCCAAATGAGCTGCAGATTGAGAAGTGAACGGAGATTTAATTCTCATGGATAAAAACATTCAGAGCAAGGCAAGGACTCAGACAACAGTTAAATAGAGAAATCAGAGTCGCGTTAACGGAAATGGAAAACATTCTCATTTCAGTTCCATTTTTCTTTTGGGGGGGGGGGGGTTCTGGTGGGGTGCGAGATCATTTGGAATTGGAGTCCATGACAAGATAAATATGATAAATCAATTTTGTCTGTGACTCATCAAGCCATCATCAGACGTAGTGTCTGTCAATTGCATGAAGTGGATGTGAAGTTTTTAATCAAATATTTTGCTCCATAGACAGAATTTCTGCACCTTAAAATGACATTGATATATTTATCCAAGCTGTTCCATGCCTGTAGGGAGGTACATGTGTACCGACAATTAAATCCGTGTCTGTGCATTCAGACACTGTCAGCTTCACTTAGAAGTCTTCAAACCAAAGCTGGAAACATTTTCACTCTTTGCTTCTTCGTTCACTCACATTTTCCATCTGCTCTGGAAGTTTAACTTCCAACATGTAAAGGGTGAGACGTTCTTTCTTTTACCCTACCATTTGGGTTTGAGGGAAAAAGGCCAAGAGACTTTTCAGATATAACGATGCTGCACTTACGTTTTAAATATCATACCGCTGCCCATGCAAAAGAAATTAAAATATTGAGATTATTTGTTTAACCTTTTGTTCACTCTAAAAGTTATTGCATTGCCTTTCAAACCTCATCTCACATTATGGAAGCAAGTAATTTTCGATTTGGACCTCGGAATTTTCTTGAAAGATTGGAGATTGTGCTAGCTTTCAAGCACGTTTGGCTTTGACGTGTCTTTTGACAAGTTCCGCTGGTGATTAATATTGGCAGCTAACAATAATAAACTTTCTTGTGGGTGATGACTTTCACACCAATTCCTGTTGAGTAAAAAGCATGTGTGGATATTTAGGGTGTAATGGTGGGCTGCCCCAGCAAAACACGACTGTTTCAACTTAACTGAACTGAACTACTGTATGAACCCACACATCCACAAACACTTCCAGCAATCTGACATGTTTTTGCATCTCATGTCTACTTTTCTCTTTGCCAAACTTATTGAGTGACGTTTTCATAGAGGGTGGAATACCTCTCTTTTCCATGTCCATTCTGACACTTACTTTTTTCAATTTCCACAATTTTGTTTTTCACGTGGATGCACGGTGGATGACAGTTCAGGGGTGTAGGGTTCGATTCTGGCTCTGTGTGGGTACTCTGGTTTCTTCCTACATTCCCAGGTTGATTGGGCACTCTAAATTGCCTCTAAAATGCTATGAGTGTGAGCCTGGATGGTTGTTTGTCTTTGTGTGCCCTGCGATTGGCTGGCAACCAGTTCAGGGTGTACCCCGCCTACTGCCTGAAGACAGCTGGGATAGGTTGAGAAAGCATCTTGGAGGATGGATGGTTAGATGCTTTTCACGTTTGATTTATTTAATAGGCTTGAAGCTTCTGTTTATGAAGATTTGGTGAATTAATCAGATGCTATTTATTTAGCTAGAATGGTGGGGTATTGGTTATGTCACAGTTCTGAGACTCGGCGTTCGAATCTCGGCATCCTTCCTTTGTGGTATTTGTGTATTCTGTCTCTGAGTCTATTTTACCTTATTTCCTTTGTAGCGTATCATCTACCTGACGGCATTAGTTGATGACTGGAAAGGAGAAGTGATTAAGATTAAGAGATTAATCACTTTAATCCATAGTTAATTTGTGATTAAACGTTAAAGATATATTTCTATATTGTTTAAAAAAAGTGTAAATTGACTGTTTAAATTGTATCGAGCTAATTGTACTTAGATTTATTCTGCAGCTCTGTGACGTTAGCGTTCATGGTGGACACATTTCCAAAATATTTTACTTTACAAGCTAAGAGTAAGAATGAAACAACTACTCCCCATTTTGTTTTGTGAAAATTACAACTAGTACCCATCCCCACAAATAAATGTTTTAGTTTTAGATTTTACTCTTGCAACAGTGTGTTGTTACAGTGACACAATTGTGGTGATACAAGGTCATATTTAAGATGCAGACAGGTTTTTGTCGTGGAGTACCGAATGGAGGAAAGTAGAAATCCAGGGAGGTCTGAACAAAATGATTTACCAACAAAAACACTGGCAGAGGTACTTTGGAATACTCAATAACAAAATCAAGCCCTCAAAATTAATACAAAAAACAAACAAACAAACAAACAAAGAAACACTGAGAAACAAAAAACACTGACAAGGACAACTAACAAAGACTTGAGAAGATGACATAGTCATTGACAATGACAGTGAGCCGACAAAGACTGAACAAAAACTAATGAGACAATGACAAACACCTGGATGAGACACAAGTGGCTGAGGGAGCACAGCACAGGTGGACACTATAAACTAACGAGACAAACTGAATTTCAGAAGTGCCACCCTTTTTTTTTCTTCTTGGTGCTTTGCGAGAGTCAAACCAGTTTTTCAGCTTTGTTTTTGAGTATTGTTTTACAGATTAATTGTTTTACTGCTGCACTTAAGGTAGTCAGTGTTTCTGGGGTATTAATATTATTATTATATTATATAATAACACCACCAGCGATGAGAAGAATTATTAAAATTGTAACATCGCAGGATACATGTGTTATATCACTGGGGTGGAAAAGTCCTAAATGGCATTTAGGACTTTAATCATTGTTTTGCGACGTTTTCTGTGCTACAATTTCGTTACATATAAACCTAAATCAACGTAAAATTATATGGCAAATTGTCAGCAGCAGGATTCTCTCAACAAAATCCCAAATGAAAGAAAATGTGCTGGGAAATGGAATCGATCTGTTCATGTGATTCCCAAAGGACTCAGTGTCAATGTGCAGCATTATTTAGGAGTCAGCATTACTTCATATCAATTGCTCATCTTTGTGCACACTCCTTTCCTTGACTTTCCACAGTATGGTGCACAGCTTTGATCTAATAATGTGTTTTATTAACGCTCAAAAAAGTATTAGGTTCCTGGAGCTTGCTTTTATAGATGGAAATGGCTCAATCATCTCACAATAATGACCTGTATATTTCTGTGCTCCCAGGTTTTTGTCATGTTAATCCCGGCCATCATAACTATCATAAATATTCTACGAGGAGTATAGGTTCTCTAAATCACAGGTGTCAAACACGAGGCCTGGGGCCAGATCTGGCCTGCGACTTTATTTTATGGAGCCAGCAAAGGCAAATCATGTGCGTCAAATTCATGTTTCTTGCAAATTGTCTCCACTTCTAACATTGATATATATGAGGTAACGCAAACATTTTTCATTATTGATCCCCTCCTTTAAAATAAATTGAAAAATACACAGTCAAAAATGGTAGCATTGTGCCTTCTAGAATACCTTGATAATCTTGAATTTTATTGTACCTTGCACAGACTCAAGACACACTGTGACAGATATTGCAAAGCAGCCACGGAACATGACAGAGCCTCTTCCATGTTTCACAGTAGGGACAGTGTTCTTTTCTTGGTATGATTCATTTTTGCCGCTGTGACCATGGGGCTGGGGTGACCAGTTTGGTCACATTTGTCCATAGGACATTCTCCCAGAAGATTTGAGGTTTGTCAAAATGCAGTTTGGCAATATTTGGTATGATTTATGAGGACTCCCATGAGGTCTTCTTTGGCTCAAACAACGGTGGATAGCGTGATTTGATACTGATGTACTTAGACCTTGGAGATCACCTTTAATTTATTTTTGGAGGTTATTCTCGGTTAACATTCGTATTATCCGTCTCTTCAATTTGTGGAAATTTTTTTTCTTCTTCTCCAAGTTATAGTTACTTGATACACATGCAAAAACATGTAAGTAATAACTTGTCTTGAATTGAAAGTGTGAAACATTGCATATCTTATCTCGATGATGGCTTTTAAATTGATTAACTTTTTAAACCTAAACAAGTAACACACAAATCCAAGCTGGCTACAGGATAATATGCCCAGAAAGTCTTCTGCGATCAAACCTGCAGCAAAATGAAAGGCGCCTTTGTTGGTTGTGCTGTTGTCCTTTCAAATGAACCTCAAGAACCATACTTTCCATGGTGCTGGTCCAAACCTGCAGATCCGCAATTGACTGGGGCCCACTACCTGAACAGAGGAAGGAGTTTTGGTTCGTCTGTTCTCTGTGACTCAGAACATCCACTGCAGTGATTACTTCTACAAACGTTCACATCCTAGCGAATAAGTAACTCGACAATGTGCTCGACTGTAGTGTACGTATAGGATGCCGGTTTAAAATACATACAACTTGTATACGTTTGGAGTTGTCGGTCTGAATGTGAAGCCATCACGCATGGTGGCAACCACACTTATTTGCTTTCAATTAGAGTTTCACTGCAAAAGCCTGGAAAGAGAGGCAGGTTGGTGGGAAAGTGAACAGTGCATTAGATTACTGTTTCCTGTCAAAGTCCACAAGGTTATTTTTACCAAAAGAAAATATTTGATAAAACACATACAAGTGTAAATATAACTGCATACAAGTCATAATTGAGAGTCATAACGTGTACTGTAAATACACATGCCAATAACTGAACCGACATTATGACACATTAAGTTAAAGCAAAAAAAAACAAAACATGACATTGCCGCTCCTGAGTTTCATCATGAGCTTGTACATTGTGGCTTATGAGCACATCCTTTATTTCTAAAACTTTGACCTTTTTTATATATGTATATATATATATATATATATTTTTTTTTTTTCTTTTGGGCTCGTCGGTCCATATAACATTTTGGCAAATTGCAACCTGGCTTTCCTGTTCTTGCTCATGAGAGGTTTGCACCTTTGGCTGTAGTATCTGTACTTTTTTTAATGTTTGACCTTCACCCCTGCCCTGAGGTTGTTGCTGATGGTTACAGCTGTTCAAGGGGCTCTCATTTCAGCGCTCAAAACGTTTACGTTGTCAACGACAGTTGTTTTCCTTGGTCGACCTAAAACTCTGTACGCCAATGGTTTGTTTGGCCAGGGCATTCCAAATGGTTGTATTTGGCCAATGTTTGGCAATTGCTCCAATTGATGTTCCATCATCGATCAGTCTCACGATTGAACAGTTTTCTTCTCATGAAAAAAGGTGGGAAGCAAAGACGCTATCTTTGAAGTTGTGTATCACAACCAGATCCAAATACCTGGAAATGAAAAATTAAATGTATATCCTTCACCACATATTTTTAATTTGATGTCAAATGCACGTTTACATGGACAGCAGGAAAAATAATGGAAATTGCCTCCCTGGTCCAACAATTTTGGAGAACGCACATGGACATGAAATACCTGCAAAGACGTGACTCTAAATAGAAACTAATGTCCAGATAATATAGTGAGTCCATGACATCGTTATTTAGTTATCTCTATCTGTGAATGGGAGAAATTCGTTTTTAATGAGGACATGCTATGGAAAATTGCCATTGTACTCAAAACAAATTGTTGAAGTGCCTGGCCTGCCATCAAGTAGGAAATTACTGGCATGCAACCAAGGAAATCTGACGTGAGCCTATTTAAAAAATGTGTCCAATCGTGAGCCGTTCATCACTAACAGAGTGTCTGTGTTTGTTGATTTTGCTTTCGTATTTTGTTTCATTTTTTTCCTTGTGTTCCTCTGGTGTGTCTCTCGTTAAAAAGCTTATTCCGCCCACCTGTGCTTGTTGCCCTCTCCCTAGTGCTGACCAATAAGCTCCCTCCTACCCTTTGTGTCTTGACCAGGTGTTCCTTGTTGTCGTGTCAGTTTGTATGCATTTAGTTCCCTGGTTCCTTTCAGTTTTGTTGGTTCATTGTCAATGTCTCCTGTTGTGTCTGTCATCTGTTCCACCGTGTGTTCCAGTAGTCTCGGTCATAGTTGTTTTGCACTTTGTATTTTTTTTCTTTCCAAGTTCCTTGTTTGCCTATTTGTTTTCTTTATATTAAACACCCTTTTAAGTTACTCCTGCTTCGCTTCCCTGCATTTGCGTCTCCATCCACCTCCACCTTGCAAAACACAGAGTGCCTAATTAATATAACTACCATCAACCCAAGTTTCTCAGCCGGTGACCTCGTCTGCTCGGCTGGCTGAAGTTCCAGTGTTAAAATTGCTATCTGCAGTGTTAAAATTGCTATCTGCATTTTAGTAGCAATAGTTGCATTCAGTTAATTTTGTCTTCTTATGATGTATATTTTGACTGATTCATTTATAGCAGACAATATCGTTATAGGTTGTTTTGTTACCGAGTCTTTCGCCTTCTTCAGAGTGTCACATGATGGTGTCTAGTAGTAATGTTGAGTGTATAATTACATGTTATATTTATTAATAAGAATAAGATGGCCTTTATTAGTCCCACATTGGGGAAATTTGTTCAGTTAAATTGTCGGGTTGGGGGCGACTTGTGCTACATTAATTGACCGGTGTAATTTGGCAAGTTGGTGATGAAATGCTGCCTCTACGAATAATGATTTTATAAATGGCAAGCAAGGGTGCTGGACAGCAGGCTCCAAATTAAAATTTCCCAGTCTAAGAGAATGTTAAGTGGAGATTACATTACATATTACAAATACATTGAGACTAACAGCAAACAGGTGAGCTGGACATGAGGAGGTGCTAAATGGCTGATACAAGTGGATCAGAAATGACAAAACCAGGTGGAGAAAAAAGGTTGAGGTTGGTGCACATAGAAGTATTTTGCAGATCTTAAACGCCACATTTTAAGATTAAGAAATGTAAGGATTTAAGAGTTTTGGTCGTACGGCGCAAATCTTGATACAGAGCACCACACAAAGTAAGAATCTGTTCCAACATTGCTCTTGAAACACATTCTCCCAGGCAGAAGTCTCTCATGACACACGTGATCGCTGAAAAAACAAAGAACTGACACTCTGGATATGTGCTGATGTTCACAAAGGTGGGAGCGTTGACAGACAGTCATTTAGAAAATGCTTTGGAATATACTTAAAATACACACTTATTTAAAAAAAAAAAATTGCATAGGACGTATTGAGTTTTATTTGCTGCTGCTTCTTTGTTCGTCAGTCAGAATGCTTATTTTGATTGGCTACATTCTGTTCATGTCAAAGCTCACGGATTCATGAATCAAGGAGTTGTCATCTTCACCCACACGTGAAGATTTTAGGTTGAAATCGTTTAACATTTAAGATTGTCAGCCTTAACCCGTTTTGTATTTTGTAAGTTAACCTGTCAAATCAACTCCGAACACATTTCAGACATAAGGATGATCTCATAGGACAATCTTATAAGACATCAGCGTTTAATGTACAGGAAGGGGAAAATCCCGGGACGAAAACAGCCTGATTTTCTGTACGCGTGTGCATACAGGAGCAGACAGGAAAAGCATAAAACATCAGATCACACAAAACAAAAACGCAGTAATAAAAAAAATATATAATCAAAGGAAACAGAAATTATTACAGTCCAATTGTCTTTTAAACTACTATCAATGTTTTGCGCCACTCTTAAGCATTATAGTGCTAAGTGAGCCAGAACTGTCTGATTCAACAACAAAAAACATGTTTTAAAATGTTGCATATAGATTACTTTGAGGTGTCACTAAACTGTCTGAAGTTGTTGTTGGTAACTGGTCTGCAGATTCCGACGACATGGCACAGCTACATTGTAAATACTGTTGTAAACGCACCATATACGGGATGCACTGGTTTACGTTTCCATAGTGTTTGGAAAACCCTCGGGCCTTGAAGCTCATCAAGTGAAAAAAAAAAAAAAACGCACAACAAATCCTTACATCGATGGAAAAAGATGTCAAAGTGTTGCCAGATGTCCATGTAGACATTGAGCAGCCATCACGTGAAAGGAAATTAAAAGACGAGCATGGATAATATGTGCATAGTGGTTTGTACTGACCATTACCAGCGGAATCATTTTAATACCGGTACATCTGGTAAACAACTTTGTAGCGTCGGTTGAAATGATGAAGCTTAACTGGTGGTCCAAAGTTTCCTTTTTACTGTCTCGTACGCAAACCTCTTATACCGTAAGAGCTAGAAAATAAAAAACGAGACGCCACGAGTTACATACGAGTGAAGTGCAATTAATCGTGTGAATCCCTTTTTTCCTCTTCAGAATCAGTCATGTGACCATCTAATCAGCCGTGATCCTCTTTCGTATTCTTTCAAAGTAAGACTTCCTCCCAACAGGAAGTCAAAAGTAAGCAAATGCACCCATTGTCCTTTACAAACTTTATTTCAGCTCTTGCTGTCCCTTAAATTGTGCGGCCAGTTATTACCAGTTTATTAACTTTTAACGTCCACGTCTGCCAATAGCGATGCAGACTTTTCCTAATTTTATACTCAAAAATTCCCCATGACCCTTTTATTTATTTTAAATCAACACGGGTTTACACCAAGAACAGAACACAGATCATGTCGACGAGAAAGTGTAGATTATTAAGACGACAATGCCTTTGCTTTTATTGAGACGCTTAAGATTTTTCACGGATGGTTGCTGTGTATATTGTTGTGTGAGAATGACGACCGGCGCCAGGGTCGGACACCAGCAAATCTGAATGGATCAACAACGGCGGCTTCCGATTGGGGGTTATTTTGGTACATTTCCCATTAACGGCCTTGGATTTTGCCCAAGGTGATTGCTTCAAACCAAAATGCCCAACTTCTGTTTCCATTTTCTGGGAATTTTTCGTGCATCCTTTTATGCAATGTGTCCTCACAATTTGATGTAAATTGGCGAAAAAGACTTCTGGAGTTATTTCTAATGTTTAAAGACTTACTGAGGACTCTTTGAATACACAAAACTTCACCAAGTAGCACACTTGTAAAAAAAAAAAAAAAAGTATTTTAAGACTAGATCAATTCTCCAAGAGGACCTTGGCGCTATCTGATGCTTTGCTCAAATCAAACCTTGGTTGAGTCGACTAAGTCAACAACAAAAATTTCAAGGTTCCATTTTAAGTGTTGAGGGTCTGGATCCAGCTCTTCGGAATAAGCTTGGACTTATCCCTCTTCTCTTTTGTGCATTGTGTGTTACAATATAGTCATGAAGATTTTCCTGACATCTCTGCGAAACGAGGCACTTTGTCATATTTGATCAAAGCGGAGACTCATGCAATGCAGACGATCCGTCCTTAAGGATGCTCTCGGGTAGGTCAGGGAGCAAACAATAGAACTGAATAACATTGCTCAATGTGATGAAAACCTCAATAATCAGAAGCAGTTTTTATTGAGTAAAATATTGTGTCATTCAGACATAAACAATAAGTAGACATGTCATTTTAAATGTTTCTGTCAGGCACTTCCCCGGAGCTTTGTTTTTTTCTTGAAAAAGAAATGTCCCTTGGGCCATAATTGGGAGTGATCTTCTCCTCTCTGATCACTTCTCAAATTGTGACTGTATTTACATTGAACTGAATACAGATTTTCCACTCCCCCTGTGTCAACGGGGGATGAGTACAAGCCTGCCAGGGCCGCATCTATTCATGGAAGGCTCCACTTTGTGACTCCAACCGTCAGGCTAATGCACAACACGTGTTTTTGAGGGCCCAGCAGCGGAAGCCTGAGAGCTGCAGAGACAGCTACCGCATTTAATCTTTCTTCATTAGCGTTAAGACTAAACATTTCTTAAAACTTCAGCAGAAGTGAGGCATCTTGGGGAAATGGCACGTGTGGCCAAGTGGGTGTCCAGCACGTCCAGCCCCCCAACATTTGTCATTTGTCTTGCTCAAACATCCCACGTAGAAAACGTGTATGACTTTTTGTGTTTGAAATTAAACCATAACTTATCAATTGCTGACATCTTGAAGCCACCCTTCCATAAACACATCAACATGGAGACACAATTAATCGATGTATGTACAGTATAATGCTTTACTGAGTGATGAATGTATAGATTGTTTTTTTCCCTAGTGTCTATATTATGTCACAGATTATTGTTAAGTATGAGTTGAAAGACGTACCCAGGTCATCATGCGTGCTGATCTACTGCCTGTCAGCTTCCACTGTAACCAGGCCAAACAGTCTCGGTTCAAGCATTCAAATTGTTGGAATGAATCCACCTTCCTGCTGATGAATGTTAAAGTGAATTATAGTCTATTTTGAAGTCGATTCTGCTATCGCCGAAATTGTTTTCTTGGCCGCTGACCCCGGTAGCTTTTCCCAAACCGCAGAACATGTTCTCTGGATGCCACAGGATGTCACTCAGACTTTGGTAACAAATAGACATTCATTACACTGCGGCAATTATCCAATGAGGGTCCCTTACCTTTTTGCTTTGTTAAATCGAGGTGAGGAGCGTTTCCTTTTTTCATTATAGGCTCTGTATTCTTAGTAGAGGGTGACATGGGAGTGGATTTTCACGCCTGACCCATCCCACTCACACAGTACACAAAATCCTGCCCAGTCCTGTTTCATGTTAAAAAAAAAAAAATCTTTTCTGTCCCGTACTGGTGAAAATGACTCCCATCCCGTCCTGCTCCTGTTCTGAATGACTCCCACTCCCATTCTGGAGGCCAGCTACACCTTTGGGCTCTACGGCCATCAGAATCTTGTGATTAAAGATAACGTTGACTCCCACCCTCGCGAAATTCCCGAAAAAATGTCAGCCTCTAATTCGTAAACAGCACAGCTCTGCTCAAGTGCAAAAACTGTCGTTTCCGTGCCGACGCAAGCCTCGATGCGCTTATTTGGGAATTTGGTTCACCTCTCTGCACCATGTTGGCCGTTATGGCATACCGAGGGAGTTTCCTGACAACTCGGTGAATGAAAGTAGACTAAACGACGTTTTCAGAAGGCATGTCTAACTGTTGGCACAGGTGTTTTTTTTACTCAGGCTTCGACTTCCTGCATGGACTTTAAGTTTGTCAAGAGCTGCACGTCTCGTTGATTCCTCACTTATCGAATATATTAGGCTTTTCAGTTTTTACTGTGTGCCAATTGTAAGAACGCTGTTCACCAGGCGTGATATATGCATAATGAATCATTTACGGCAATATTTGTTTGATTCCTGGCTAGAAAAACAATCGTTGATTTGGGTGTTGGGCTGAAAATGCTGTTTATTGTATTTTCAAGAGAAAATATTCATTTGTGCATTTCAGAGGAGAGCGATTACCTCATGTTTGCCCTCACACAGCGTGCATCTGGTAACAAAATGTTTGTGGTGCTGGCAACTTTGCAAATTGATTTAGCAACTTTTCAGGCCTTCAAGATTTAATATAAAAAAACAAAACAACGAAAAGTCTCTAGTCAGGCTACTAGGACAATTATAAATGGGCTGCGAGTGGCTTACGAAGGAACTGACTTTAACACACTAATTCAATACTTTAGGAGTAAAATAAATACAAAATGAAACATTATTCGGGTAACGTTGCTGTCAACAAAAATGGCTTCGCAAGTATAATTATCTGGCATGTATTTTATTTTATTTTTATTTTCTAAAACCTATAAAATACGACCTTAAATGGCCCACCACATGGGTGTCCTATAAGAACCTACGGTTTCAAACACGTTCCAGCAATTACATCACAAACAGACTCATTACAGGCTCTGAATCACATACGACACACGTGCACGCATAGACCCCAAGTACAGTAGTTTGCAAAAATATATACTTTTGTTGTGTCGTGGTTTCTGGCAGTGTCACCCAATACTGCCTAAACTCCTCCATATGTCAGGCTAGAACATTTCCCCCCCCTCTTTCCTAACCTGTGGTTTTTCAAAAAGCTTGTATTTCCAGGAGATGTGTTTGAGGCCTCAAACAAACACCGAAAACACCTCAACTGGATTTTAAATGGAGTTAATCAGAGACTGATGCGCAAATGTACACAATCACAGAAAGTCAATGAAGTAAAAAAAAAGTAGCTGGAAAAGGAACAATATTACGTTAGAATGTAATTGTTGCACATTTTATCCAAATTAATGAAAAAAATATAGACGTTTTTTTAAATGAACCATCACCTAAAACATTGTGTCTGTGTTCGGCTCACTTCTGCCACCAGCCTTTAAATTACTTTGATAACAGAACGTTTCCTGCGCCATTAGATTCTAAGGCAACCTTGGTTTATGTTCTCCTGTTATTTATTGACCATATCTTAATTTCAGCCCTAATGCCACGATAAACATTCGGGACTGCTGCAACGGCAATCCCTGTTCATCCTGCCAGTCGGTAGGAAAGAGCTCCTCTGAGTCCTCCAAAATCAACACAAAGTTTTAATGATTTTTCCAGGTTTTTTTTTTTTTTTTTGAAGGGATGTGCTAGGAGGTCCAGCCGGGCTTCGAAGCAAAGAAAGGGTGATGCATTGTTGGCATACTGAGGCGTCTGCGCTTACCTCTTAGAACACTGAAGACAGTGAGATGCTCAGTTCTGAACCATTCAGTCAGCATTTGTATGAAGTTTAAAGGACAAAATAATGATTTCCTCTAGTTTGTTTAAGTACCATGCTGACAGGTTTGACGTCTATTAGATGAATAGGTTATTGAAAATTATGCAACATTTGAACTGAAAGTTGGACCTCAAGGATAAACAACAGATTGCTTTCACAAATAAGCACATTTTCAACCTCCTGGGCCTCAGTGAGTGTCTGCACTTTGGGTTTCACCTCGCGCTCAAAGGCGCCTGTTTTTTGGTTTGGCACGCTGCGTGTTCCATTTTGTTTCTGCAATATTGGCGCATGAGGTTATTATGGTTGAATCGTCCTTTTGGACAATGACTTGAAGAGAAGATACGCTTCGTTAAAGCTCGAACTTTGCGGAGTATACGGTACAACTCGTAAATTAGTTTTTATTGCATGATGTGGTCAGCGAATTTGAAGTAATTCAATACAGTAGAACTTTCACGTGTTCTAGGGCTGTAAGTGAAGATATATTTTATCGATTGGAAATAATGAAAATGGAAAATCATTTATGCCAGTCAATCACTATAACGCAAGCTTTATTCACTCCAGAGGAAATTCTTTGATTAAGACTTGTGGCACGTCGCACGATGTCTCAGAACCTGACTGTACGTTTGCAAAAAAAAAAAAAAAAACGACGGCTGTGACTCACCCACAACGATTATAAGCGATATAGAAAATGGAGAATTCAATCAAGCTCACTGAAAAACTTCAATGATTCAGATTATTGAGGATACAAAAAAAATACCTCACATAGTTTTTTTTTAACATTAACTGTGACATAAGTGTGAAAATTAACCTTTTACAACCTCAAATCAGAACAAAAGTCTCTCTTTGACAACAAAAGCTGACTGGCTTGCGGCTTTCAATATCTTTTTAGGCTTATTATGCTAACTCACCCTCGGGGTGACTAAGAGTGACGGGCTCAATGTTGCATCATAGCACTAAAATACATCAGGCAATGCTGGACGCTTCTGTTGTTTATTGGCAATAAATAAAAGAATTCTGTCTGCTACTGCAACGCCTAACGTTTTGATAGTGGCTGATTTGACCACTTGGGAGGTATATGGGAGTCTCATCTGAGATTATGCACTATAATCAAACAAACACAATATTTGACAAGCTTTCGAGGCAAATCTCTCCGGAACATTTTGGTCGACTTAGAAACTGTCCAATGATTTGGTAGAGCTTGACTTTTGAAGTGCAGTTCATTTCAGACATTAAACTTCATTTTTACATAATCTTTAACAGTCTGCTGGTGTGCTTATGAAGTTGCTCAAAGTGAGGGGATGGTTGTTTGGCGTCACTGCTCAGGGACGCATTGGGATCTCCGAAATGTCCCGTGCGTGGGACCTATCAAGAGTTTCGATAGATGTTCAGGACATATAATCTGCTGTTGACATTGGGCATCATGCCACTTCCTATCAAAGCATCCCACACGCTTATATGCCGTTCAGCCAACAGTTAAACTTCACCCAGAGTTGAAAGAAGAGAGCGCACACGAGTCCCTTGACCGTTTTTGCACATTTTCACTCAGGCTGAGATCACTCACTCTGTGCAGCTTTGCAGACGCTGACAAAGGAGGAAACCGCTATATCCACTTGGCCCGTTGCTGCCACGCTTCTGTGAGTGGCAGAGGCAGCTAGTCGTCTTAGCTATAAGAAAGCAAAGCAGAAACTGAAAACCTCTGCGATTCCACCATCCTAAACACCAATAAACTCTATAAAGATGTTTTAAAACAATTCTGTCAGTTTCAATTCATTTTTTTTAAAGAGTGGCACTGTTTGGAAGAATGAAATAAAAGTTTGAATAAATGTTTCGAACAGGTGTTCCAGTTCTGAGTTGGATGTTTGTGTGTGTGTGTGTTATTGCAGCTGGGAAGTGTGATCCCTGGTTGGATAATGAGAAATGACGTTGAAATTGTCACATTTCCTTTGAGTTTTTCACAGTCACATTCAGACGTTACGTATTCATCTCATATCTTCAGTTCATCGAAGGCCCTCTTGAACACATTGTCCTGTTTAAATAGTTGATGACATTACACTGATGTAACAAGGTTGTTTGCAACATGCAATGGTTGCCAATGTTTTAGACCATACCGTCCAATAATTTTTGTCATATTACACTAGGTCGTGCCATTCCTGTCTTGGGAGGCCATATCTGAACTCCCAGAACTGAGAAAAGGGGAACTTTTAGGAAGAAGGGGGCATTTTTGTTTTTTCTTTCTTTTTACACTGGCATCCACCAAAAGTTCCTCACATTAATTTTCCAGATGCTCCCGTGGTGCCACCACGAGGTTGGAATTTGTGGGTTCAACATTTGAATGCAGTGGAATCTGCAAAGTCAGTCCTGATTGACTATTGAAGTTGAATTGCTTTTACCCCACCTACCATGGATGTTGGAGTGAATTACTTAATTATTCATTCATAACTATAGATCCTGGGAAAAGCATAAAAACTGTGCCAAAGAGAGAGAGAACGCAAGCAACTTGCTGGGGCAACAGTTGATGAAAAAAGCCGAGAATCACAACAACAAAAACTTTGAAGACCTTAATAGACATGTTCAGACTTTGACAATGAATTGTTCTAAACAGGAAGAAATTGTTTATAAAATTTAATTAATTTCCAATCAGGAGACGAAATTAGATGAGCTCATGAAACTATCTCACTTTCTCAGATCATAGCGAGTGGTATAGTTTTCCAATTGTGTTGATTTGATGTTTTCTCATCAACAGGGACTAGGGGGGCATATATGCTCCCACACACCTGTCATCATATTTCATCGGCAGCAGATGTGTGAAAAGCAGACTTGATCAGGTCGGGGAAGTTTATTTTGAAGGTTTCCTCACCCGATGAAATGTTTAGAAACGTCCTATCAGGAAGTGGTGGCAGCTCTACGGAAGAGGATTAGGGCCATGAATGAGAAAAAAAAAAGATTGGAAGGATTCTGACTTTAATCTCAGAATTCTCACTTTATTCTCAGAATTCTGACTTTAAAGTGAGAATTCTGACTTTAATCTCAGAATTCTCACTTTATTCTCAGAATTCTGACTTCAAAGTCTATTATTCTCAGAATTCTCACTTTAAAGTCAGAATTCTGAGATTAAAGTAAGAATTCTCACTTTAAAGTCAGAATTCTGAGATTAAAGTCAGAATCCTTCCAATCTTTTTTTTTTTCTCATTCATGGCCCTAATCCTCTTCCGTACAGCTCTGATGTAGGCTGGGGTGATGTTCCCATACAGCGAGGCAAAAGAATTCCGCTTTACTGCAAAAATGATTTTGTCTGAACGAAACTAATCAAAAACCATCCTCACATCATGGTTATCCATGTTCTTATAATTCCTAATGATCTCTCCGTAGAATATAAATCTGTTATTCATTCACATTCAGATGGTCTTTTTTATTTGTCGTGACCCATGATAAAATCTCCGTTATGCCGTTCAATTGATTTCGTTGACATAGCATATCATTAGCTCACTCACAGCCTACTCTGTGTTAAATAATCTGAATGCGTTTTTTTTCAAAGTGTGCGTAAAAATATTTGAGGCCACTGCGGTGGTGCAATCCAGCTCTCCGGCAGGTGCAAAGGGTGTTCGCTTGTGTAAGTAAACATTATTTGAGTCAAGCCCAAATGTAATTATTGGGTTCCTTTATTTTTATTTTAGGAAACACAAAGGGTGGTCGGCTTTTCTTCAAAAAAAAAAAAAAAAATCACGTTTTTTTGCACTTTCAGCTGTGCAAGTATTTTGGGTGGAGCTCCGAGAAAAAAAGTCCACCCGTGGCTTTATCTGATTGCTGGCTGTCAATTTTTGGGGGAGGGATTTTAAGGGTTTGGCCAGATTGGGTCTGAAGCGCTGCCACAACAAAGGCTGCGCTTTGCCTCTGCAGCTGAGACGCATCAGAAAAAGGAGCTGGGAGTCAACCTGAAAACTGACTACGGATCTTTGATTACAGCGTGCAGTGCTCGCAAAATGTCTTGCATGTGTCGTCGGACTTCCTTTGTGTTTTTCTTTCCTAAACGCGGCGCTTCAATGGTAATAAAAGGAAATAAAAACTGCATACAGCAGTTAAATCTAGGAAAGAGAGGCAAGAGCACACCAAGCTTTGTTTTTGTTTTGTTTTTTGTCATTTTAAACTACCCCAACATGTTAAGATTTCAATACTTAGATCAATGAGGTCCTACTAGGACTGGGACAAAGTAGCAACGGTACAGTATCAATAAACTTAGATCAAATATCAATATCATTGCTGCACCAAAATCCTTTCTTGTTGAGTTCTTTTTTTTCTGTCATATTAGCTGTTCAAATATTTGTGTCAAGGTTGCAAAGTGGAGGACTGAAATGCAGGGAGGCAAGGCAAAGCAGATTGTTCTAAAAAAAAAAAAAAAAAAACACATTAACAAAAACAGTAGGAGATGTGCTGTGGAAAAACTAAATTGAAAGAAAGTCTTGAAAATACCAAAACTCAATGTGACAACAAAACGCTAAGAAACGAAAGAACGTGACAGCAACAACAATCCGACAAAGACTAGAAGAAACCAGGGACTTGAATATAAGCACACAGGCAAGACTACAAGGCACACCTGCACAGGTCACAAAGGGTTAGGCAACACATGTGACCAATATGACGAGAACAGATGGATACGAAACAAGATTGAAACAAAACCAAATGCGGTGTGAGCAAAAGAAGACTTTTTTTTCCTTTTTTTTTTTCACTTATTTGTCTACAGTAGGTGCTTCATCATCACTGTACAGGTACTGTGCTATTATCGATATAATGAGACCAAATGAGCTGAACTGCACTTTGGCTGTCTATTTCAGCGTATAATTGCAATAAGACCACCAGAAAGGAATGAGAGACAGGAGTGAGCACTTCCTTGTTTGGTCCTCTTTGCTTTATCCTGACAGGAACCATATTTAGTAACTTTAGTAGCTTTTCAAATCTAACCCTAAGGAAGTACAAACATTAGTATCTCACTGTGCCTTCATCGTCATACGTTTACTGTTCACCAAACTACTCAGAAGGCATACACGTTTTCAATGTCCTCTCAATCTATCCTCCAGACTAAGTTCGTGTTAAAAAGTAGCCATGGGGGCCCACAATTTTTCTGAAGAACAAAAAAAATATTCCCCCACTATGACAGGTTCACTATTTTGCCAACCACACAAATCTGGCAAAATACTAATAAACTTTGTCCAACTCAAACGGCGATAAATAACTGCAAATGGTAGTGTCATCAAACCATAGTCCCAGTCTGGTCAGGAACACTTCCATTGGTTATGTAACAGAATGAAGAAAACGGCTTCAAGTTTCTGGATGGCTGTACGTTCTCTGACTCTAAACTTTCTCTTACGTAGCGCACTTGGTCCTGTTCCTCCACTTTTAGACACACAGATTCTTCTTTTTTATTGCTAATAAAGTGTGTAAACGTGTTTCTACGAATGTCTTTTCTACTACGACTACGTGGATGTTTGTTGAAATCTTCAATTTAAGGCAAAATTCGACTGTGTGGCGCCATCTTCAGGTTAAACACTGCACTAGACGTGAATTTGGCTTTCTGTCTTCTGATTGGACAAACGGTTAATCTTGACGTCACTTCTGGACTTTTGACATAGTCACACTGCCACCGTGGGTTATATAAGCGGCTCAGGCTCGTTCGTGCCTCCGTAGCAAGTTGGAGTTGGAATAGTAGTATTTGCGAACGGTTTAGTCATTTATTAGCATAGCATTTGGTTATTTTATTGAGCGCTGCTTGTCATAATATAGAAATTATTTAGGTCTGAGTTTGTCATTGCTGCTGTCAATTACAGCCAGACCACGTTTAAGATTCTCCCCACTCGCAAACCCAATAATCCTCTAGGCAACACCCCATTTCTGCGCCTTTTTTAAATATTAGTGAGAGCTGGAGGGTTATTGTGTAAAGATTTGAAGTCCGCGTTAGATTTGTGTTATTTCAGTCTCTTTTTAAATATAGTCCACAAACACTGAAAGTATGTGTACAGCATTAACCACAAAAGAGAAATATGTACACATTGTTACAGTGCATTGAAAACTGCCTGTAAAAAATGTCAATGTGCTGTCGCCAAGTAAGCCAAGTCCATCAATTTTCAGTCAACCAAAATTTACAGGGAAACATTTCCCTTTGAGGAGTTAATTCTGAAATGAAAATTGAATTAACAGTTGGAATTGCCAGCTACTTGGTGGTTGGAAGCATCAAAGAATGCCGTCTGTTTTTAAGACAGGCGAATTGTCTTGTTTTGTTGTGCTATTGTGACTCAGTGCATTGAAGCTAATGACATGACTTTGGCTCACAACACAATGTTTGCTCACAAATACGTTTGCGGTTGCAGTTCCAGAGATTACATTTTGGTGCATATGTGTCTAGACGGTTGAAGAAAAAACACTACTTAAGCCCGTATCCCACTGAGCGGTGAAGGTTTGGAAGTGTTTGCGAACGAAGTGTTGATATTTCATTAGGGTTCGTACAAGGTCACAAAGACGGGCGCCAGACATTTGACAACAGTTTTAATGCTTGCAACAAGAAAAACTGTTTGCCACCATTTCAACTATTGGCGAATGAACAAATCCTGACAAAATCAACATTCGTTACGTTTGCAAACACTTGCAAATATATGTAGGAGGATTTGTGAATTATTTTTTTTTTAATTGTTTGCAAAGCCATTTTTTAAGCTTATAATGAATGACCTGAATAACAATGAGATGTCTATTATTAACTTTTTTCTTTGTAATTATTTACAATGTAATTTCATAGCTTCAGCAAATATACTACAGTTGTAAAATAAAAAACAAACAAAATTGGCCCGGCTCAAATAAGCTTGCACTTCTGCCGGTGCCGTTCTGTCAGTAAATTTTGTCTGTGCATGGTTTATATGGTCTATATTATGGAATACACTGCATGATGACAAAATAAACAAAACTTCAAATTAAATAAAATGTCCAGCAGGTATTGTTTTTTTGTTGTGACAGCGTAACACTAAACATTATTCTGAAATGCTCCGTGGATCAACTCTACGTCATATTGAAAATAACCATGACATAACCCAAACTGCCTCCTAGAGCTTGACTTGAGTTTTAAATCATGCCCTTTCCCATGCATGCGGCTTGGGGATGGTTACGCAATAAATCATACCAAAAACATCTAAGCAGTTGTCGTAAAATAAATAAATCAAATAAAAATCCCAGGGATTGTTTACTCCATTTTTAGTAGTTTTTCTCGTGTGAGTTTTATTATGATTCTTGGATATATTAGGGCAATATCATGTTCCAGCGAGACGATTGACTACAGAAACATGCTCGGATCCGCAACCTTGGATATTATTTTAAACCATTACTTGGTTTGTGAGACTGATTTCCACAAATCTTTGCGGCCATGTAGCACGTGTTCATTGGAAGAACCCATGTTGGTGCATAACACATTGGAATGAAAATGTGGATGAAGGAATGGCATTTTCTCCTCACTTTTAACTCCCACGTGAGTCGTTATTATTTGCTATACACGCTATAGTACGTGTGTGCGTGTGTGTGTATCGGTGTGTGTGCGTGAAGGCTACAAAATAAGCTATAAAAGGGTCAGGGTATTTTACGTCAACCGCTGCTGGGGGTGACCACCCAGTTCTCTGATGTCAATGTTGCCTGGAGATGGGGAGAGGTGGAATGTCAGAGTCCTCCTCCTTGGTCCCTGGCGAACCACTCATATAAGAATGTGGTTGTATGTCTTCTGCACCAAATGTAAATACCCTGTAGAGGCTATAATGTTCCAGGTGGATCCTTCTGCTGAGCTCTCCTTCTAAATTCTGCCGGCAATGTTTATTTTCAAAATTCATCAGCATCAACCAGACAATCCAGCCAGCCAGGTGAGCCTTTCTGGCTGACCTCTGCCATCCAAGGATTCCAGGAACCCTCCGGCCTATGGGAAACCATCAAACGAAACTTATCCCTCTTCCACATTGATGAATGAATTTGCACGTGGGTCATTTATCAAGTATTCCCCCAAAGCTCAGTTATAACCCGCATCAGTGCCCCCTTGCTCCCACAAATTGACGTTTCATAAAGCTAAATTAAAAAAAAAAACATGTATATATTACTTATCACACATTGATTACAACATGGCTTTGTACGTTATTCGTTTGGGAGACTTGTCCAAACAGCAATAAAAATAACACGCAAGTCTGCCCTAGGCAGAGGATAATTTAAGGGGTAGCGCCGGAAGGTCAAAGGGGAGACATCATGGGTGAACGCAGGCAAGGGTGTCAAGTGTCAAAGGAGAGTTCAAAATAAAGCAGCAACAGCAGAATGGCACTTTGTTCGACTCCATTGAAAAGGCAAACGGACCCTGGAAACGGAGAATGAAAAAGGCTTGTAAATTAAACAAGTAAACACTGTAAACATATAGGATAGTGTTAACAAGCCTTAAAAATTTTAAATGATTAAAAAAAAAAATCAAGAAGTAGTTAAAATAATTCTCCCAAATAATTAAGATTTATGACCACCTTCCACCTGCAGGACTGTGTGGGCATGTCCACTGTAGCCGAGGCTTCTCCTGTCAGTCAAATGCGTTTGTTCGTATAATGTGTGCTAAAGTGTCTGTCTACAGCTGCAGGCTAAAAAACATGTTGCTGTGTTTAATAAGCAGTTAACTTTACCAATAAGTGTCTTTTTCATGTGGGGAGCAGCACAAAACAACATGAAAAGCGGCACTGACGTCTTGGACGACCACAACATGGTTGAGCGAGCTTGTTAGCTAGCTATCTTGTTAGCTTACGGGATAACAAACGGAATTAACAGTTGCCTTCCTCTGAAGTGGGTCTGATGGGCTTGTTTGATGTCAGAATGGAGATGACGCCCAGCATATGTCGTGTTTGATGTCATTTGATTGCGACAACACTTGATACATGCCCTCAAACTTAGCTTGTATGGCGCTGTCTCTCCACAGATCAATAAGGCGCGTTTCTTCTTTTGTCCAGGGATTGCAATTTCTTCTGTGTGCTCCATTTTTTTAACCCTCTGCACTTTAATTGGCGCATTGGGTCTTACGTCGCGTTGAATGAAACCCAGTCAAAACCAATTGCTGTGTTTGGAGCTGTTCAGAGTGTTTAGATTTGATTGTCATGGTGTCATTATTTGTAAACGTGTAATTGGCACATTATCATTGCTTCATACGTGTACACACATGCACACTCACACACAACTTGAGTCCATTTGCTTTCTTTGTTTCCCAGTTTCTTGTTTTGCTCCATGCCAACAAAGTGTTCTCGCCACTAGGGATGACTGACAGATGTGGAACGGACAAGTGAGGTTTCTTCACTTTTCCAAAGTGACATTTGGAATGACAGGCAAAAATCTTTTCCCTCCACTCTGTCTTGCTAACAAACAGTGCACATGCCCTTTTGAAGCACATAGCTCACGTGCTGTTTAAGTCACGTTGGTTGAATTAAGCCACTTGAGGTCTGCGCTACCAAAGGAAGTGGAGGGAAAGGGGGGTATATCATAGCCCACCAACGTGAATAAAGTGGAACCATGTTTTCCATCCCCTAGTTATCCCATCCCACATTTGCTGACAGCAATATTGTGTCGTCTGCCAACATAGAACACTGAAGCAGTGATCGCATGACAGGTCGGAGGTCTGGCATGATGTTCCTCGTGGTGTTATCTTTCCCTGTTTGTGGTGAAAATTAACTGTGTTAACTGTTCTTCAGATGAAATGTGGTAGCAAGAGGAGTTCACATGTGACAGTTGTGGTAAAATGTACATATTATTTATATTTCTTTTTATGTATTTTGGGATGGATTGGTGTCCCTAAAGAGCAATTACACAACCAGGCAGAGATTTATGTGTCCATAAGAGGTCACGACATTTTCCACAAAAAGATTTTGTGGTGGTCGAAGCTGTGACCGTTTCCATTTTGGGGTAGTTGAAGTTGTTTTTTTTATTTTAAAATATTGAAACAATATTTGTGTTTGTACGATGACGAGAAAAAGACAATTAAAAATTTAACTGATCACTATTCAATGAAATGTAGTCAAATGTGCAGAGAATTTGAGCCATCTGGTGGCAACACAATACTGTATATTTGTTTAATTTTCACTACTGCACGTGCAGTGGCTAAGTATCCACCTTCTGTCATTTGTTTCATTTATTCAATTTGTTGTTGTTTTTTAGATGACATCAAAGGTAATTAGTTTAAGTATTATTATCTCATCTTCCCTCTCAGCCCCATTTCAAACAATTGCTTTGCGTGCTCTTCACATCCGCGCTCCTCTTGCAGAAGGCATCAGGAGGAAATAATTTAATTTTACCGCTTCAACTATCATACTCAAGTTAGGAGATTTATTATTAGCTATTTTTGTTGGGCATCTGTGTTTACTGGTTGCCATGTCCACTACAAGGCACTTTGTAGCCTAAGAATGATGGTGTTGAGATGTTTGACTACACTAGCTCCAAACTTGAGGCCAATTCGAAACAACTTTCCTGATCATTAACTAACACATTACAATCATACGTGCCCGTATTGTGCTTGTTTAATGAGTGCCCACATGTGACCAACTAGAACTTGGTCTCTAATCTCGTTGCACACTTGAGTACAATGACAATAAAGGGATTTCTATTCTATTCTATTCTATTTATTGTCCGCAAGAGTCACGGCCCTGCAATGTTTGTCTGGACCACACACCGGGTGACACTCTGCTTCATTTGCAGTTAACGAACACTGCTGCTAATAGAAAAAGAAGGCATGGGTTGCATTGCCTGGAAAAAGACGTGGAGACAATGTGAGTCACTACTTTCACCACACAAATCAATTTGTCACCACTCATCTGGAACTTTCAAGGGCTAAGAAATGAGCAACACTCTTGCACAATGAGAATACTTCCACCTGTTGTGGCTGAAACGAATGACTATGGCACAAAGTAATTGCAGCAGTTGGGAAGCCATAAAAGTTATTGATACTGTAAATTTTTCACATAATGAAAAGTAGTTAAATCAATGACAGTATTTGGACCGTCTCAGACAGATATTCAATGTTTCATTTTGATTTGAACCAAAACCATCAATATCATTGAAGTGACTTCCATCTGTCGTTGAAGAGCTTCAACAAAGCATTTAGGAATTATTCTTCAGTTATTTTCCAGAGTTTCAAGAGTCAGACACACTAAGAAATTTGATGATGGACATAATTGTACGAATAATCAAACTAGTTTGTTAGTTTTATTTTTCTTGAGTGTCAAGCATGCTTGATTGCAGGCATGCCCGAAGTCCAACCCAGGACTTGGTCTAAAAATAACATTTTTTTAAAAGCCTGCATTAATGCTTTCCTGCATTTGTAACTAATATTAGTACTTTTGACAATACAGGGCCTCTCTAATAAGGGAAGAGAAATCACTTGAAAAAACACTAGTGGTTGCGGTGTCACTCGTAAAATCATCACAAACCAGAATGATAATGTTTGTTTAATGTCAACTAAAAGTTTGTAAAATGTAAGCCAAGGTAATTGCAATTTTTCTCAGAATAATCAAAATGAATTCACAGAGGTTTGGAAAAGATGGCTCATTAAAATCACGGGCAGATGAGGCAGACCTGTTTAAAATACTAAAGTAATGATTAAAAACCAGAGTATTTGACACGATGAAAACAAACACTGAACATCTACGGGACGACAGAAAAGCTGTCTGTTCAACGACGTTATACAGTGCCAATTAAAAGTAAAAACAAATATTTGACTTTTTACTGTGGAACCAGAGAAAAGATCTACATCACACAGCTGTTTCAGTTTTCAGATGTTATTTGGTTAATTACGGAGGGCTCTCTTGACACGAACGATCTTTGAGTTTTGTGTAAATGAGCCCCCCCCAAAAAACGTAATCAATGCAATCAAATCTGATATCATTTAATAAACAAAAAAATGTGACGACATCTAGAGACACACGCAACATAATTAAAATAACAATGAACATTCCGTTGAACACCTTACGGATCATTCATTTATGGCAGCAAATAGTGCCTCCACTTTCTGCTCTGCATTAAGGTCCAATTTATGTAACGTACCACACTAATTATCCTAAACACTCCTTTAATGGTTGTCAGCTTTGCACAGTTTGTTCTTCTTTTGCGTCGGAATGTGAAGAAGATGTGCTTGTCAGTGCAGGGGCGGATCTATTCGAGTGACAAAAGAGCATGTCAAGGTGTCCGCAGTTTCCTTGGGCATTTCTCTTGGTTGAAAAATATTAGAAATAATTGCTTTATTGCGTCAAATAGGCAAACTTAGCCATTTTCTTTATAATTCTTACCTCGCGACTTGAGTAAAAACAACTACAAAGCATTGTGGTATCTTTACATTTCTCTTATATCAGAAAGTAAGTACGAGCACATAATTGCGCATCGGACGGCAAAAACATTTTATTTTGCATCTGAGAGAATGCAGGCCACGTGACATCTGGTCCACTGCCCTCTGTCATCAGCTGCAACAGTTATGACTACTTTGGAGACTAAAAAAAAAATGTTCTACTATGCCACAACTGAGAGTCAGAAGACCACAAATGCTTTTTAGTGCACATATTTGAATGCATTGATGGCTCCCATATAGACGCCGGTAAACATAGGCTACGTGCGATTTGGGCTTTTCCTCGGGTTGTCATTATGGAATTTGGTCAATACAGAATGCAAAAACACTGAGTCATAATTTACTAATAGATAATTATTAGCAGGGCTAAAATGTGACACTACTTATTTTAATTTTTTTTGTAATTGCCTCTATGTATGTGTTTCCAAGAGCTCAGTCAGACATGTTGGAATCTATTTTAGTCTTCCAGAACAGAGAACAGATTAAAACACGTGGCGTGATTGTGAAGGCTCTGCAGTTGCATTCAATCATCATCTGCTGAAACTCATGTTCAAACGTGTGTGTGTTCTGAAGCTTGTTGATATGTTGGTCTGGCATCTGGCATGCTCTCTCTTCAAAAGAGCTGCTAATTAAGAGCTATTAGAGCTCTTTAAAATGCTCACTCTCCTTTTTTTTTTTTTTTTTGCAGACCGAAAAACGCAGGTATGTGGAGAATTTGATTGAAAACAATTACACCATGCAAGACGAAGCATCCCGAAGCTGATGGGTTAGAGCTTTTAGGGAAAAAAATAAGGCACTTTTGCTTTTAAAAACTGTCCCTAATAATTAACGTTAAAAGACTCTGTGCTTGTGTGCAAGTTCAAAAGCATGCGGTATGGAAGAATGGCTAATGCATGTTTATATGAGTATATACTGCAGCACCAAGATGCAACAGATGTGACCTTCATGTGGCCTGTGGTTTCAGTCTATAAAGACAAAGATGGGAGAGTCACACATTTCTGCTTTTTAACCTCTGGAGACACGAGGAGAAGGAGATATCAGCACGTAAATCAGAGAGATGTTCAAAGTGTTATCCCTTCAACGTGATCAGAAATGTTTGAATTAATTCAGGATTGTGTGAAAGTCAGCTTTGGTTTTCGCTTCAACAGTGGTGACTAACCATTCATATTTGTTTATTTATTATAACAGGCCTCACCAAATGGCGGACCGGACCCATGATCAATCTACGATGAAATTTTTTCGCAAACGTTGGCGCTGCAATTCTGGTTAATACGGAAAAGGCGTCACTGATTTGAGCCAATCAAATCTTCAAATCACTGCCAATTGCGCAGCAGACCGGAAGAGAGTGCTGCTGACAGTATCCCTTGCTAAAAAGTCAGCAAGGTCGATGCGTCTTGTTTTAAATGAATGGACGGAGAGATTTAGTTTCGATCTGGCTGCAGCCGATTTTCTTGAATGTGAAATAAATGCCTTATATTTGTTTGACTGGCAAAGGTGTTTAATGTGAGCATTGCTAAATATTTAGTATATAAGTGCGCTCTGTTGAAAATGACTAAATATTGAAACTAAAAATGTAAACATAGGCTAGACATTAAGGGAAGTTGGACTTTGGTTCGGACCTTTTAATTGGAAGAAATTTTAGTCGTGGACCTCTGTGACTTTTAATTGAATACCTCTGCATTATAATATAACCCTTGCCAACATAAAAGGAAGATAAAAAACAAACACGTTTTACAGGCTAAGGTGGCAAGCATTTAATGTCATTTCCATTTAAAACCATTTCTACTCTGTGGTCAAATGGCAGAACTCAGCCCTGGTTTAGTGACAGAACTCGCAAAGCTGAGCAGAAGTGCCGCAAATGTAATGATAGAAAGACAAGCTGCAAGTTTCTTAGCAAATTTGAAAAGATTGCTGTCCCAGCTACCGGAACACAGTCAAAGAGGCCGAAAAGAATATTTGTCTAAACGTATTCAGGCTAACCGTTACAAACCACGTATTCGATCCCAAACTATTGAATCTGTTCTTACCCGCCTTCATCCACAATGTGCAACAGATTTCAAGACGTTTTCATCGATATGATTGCTACAGCTGGGTCTCTAGTTTCAAACACATTTGACCCCTCGGTCCATGTCGCTTCTCTGGCGGTGTTAAATTCTTTTGAAGCTGTTTTATTTATTGAGGTTTTTAGTGTTAGGTTTGCCAAATGAAGCGATCCAGCAACTTTTATGACTGTTTCTTTTCATTTTTTTCAGAAGGTTCTCCCAGGTAATGGTCAATCAATTTTGACCTTTATCAACAGCAGTTTGTATTCTGGTGTCATCCCACAACATTTTAAACAAGATGTGATGCAACACTGGCTCAAAAACAGAAAAATTTCCTTTAAGTCCCGATGGCCCTTGGGTTAGGAGTAACCTGTGACGGTTGGGTGGAACCTGAATGGTGAGAAAAGGACCCAAGTGCAATCGGAATTCATAAGGGGTGTATTTTTCGGGAAAGCAAGTGAAGGCAGCGGGTGCGGAGATTGGCAGGACAGGCGGGTGGAGTGTTAGATGCGATCCAATCTTCAGGGGCAGGCGGTGGTGACACGGGGCTTAGGCTTGAAGAAGCACACAAGAACACAGGGAAGAGCAAGTTCACTGGTCGCAGGTATGAGCCAAGTACCACATTTGGAACGGGGTAATCCAGCACCTGACTCTTGGCTGGCCTGAGCTTTTGTCCTGTTGTTGATGACGCTGATGAGCTGCAGGTGCGCAGGGTACGGCGCCTGGAATTGCAGGGGCAGTACTAGGAATGGAAACCCCGAAAGGGAAACCAGAGATTCCACAAAACATGTTAAAAAGCACAGGAAAGCACATAATCTATGTTGAAGTGGGGTTAAAGGTTGCATCCAGGCATGCTTCGTAAGCATTTGTCGAATTCAAACCATCCTATCCTCCAAATATATTCTGGGTCATCTCGCTCACGTAGGGTAGGAGAGGAATTTTTTTTTTCAAAAACGAGATTGATAGATGTGTTAAAAGAAGTTGAACTTCGGTTGATTTATTTCTTTTTATTAAAAAGAAAAACACGAAGCACTCTATTTTTATTAACAGCACGTCTGCGGCAAATGTCGGTGGATCCTGATTTTCATGCGAGCGTAAGACTTGCTGTGTATGTTTGCAAATTTGGCAGATTGAACTCCGCCAAATTTGGAAAATCTTGTTTTCAAGTCTGATGGTGGTATGATATCATATAAGCACCAACGTGTCCTCCTCCCCCTTAAATTGGGCAAAGTCAGGGCTTTCATTTGCATCAGTGAAAGATTCATATCGCCAAGGTGTGATCCAACCAGAGGCAATATATCCGTTTTTACTTCCTCGTAGGCTACCGCACTTCCAACTATGGACACGCCAGAAACCGTTTGTTTTGCTTTGCTGCATGACATTGAGCAAGTGCAGTGTGAAAAGGGCTTCATGCTACAATCAAACCAATCGTACGCTGGCCGTTTTTAGCAACGGGTTTCCATAGGTAGGCATTGCAGGTCGTGCCGGCTGATGATTTCACTCCTTCACCCATTTTGACATGATGGGCTGAAGTGAACTTTTGGCAAGCTTGTCGGTGACAGCCACTCGATGTCGGGAACATAATTACTACATCAGATGCAGGCGCAGCATAAACAGCTAAATAAAGTTAACAAAAAAAAGGAGGCACACACACAGTGTGGTAAAATAAAACAATGTGGATCAATATTGTGGTCTCTGGGACTGAGAGGCAGCATTGAGCAGTCGACACAACCACCGGTCACCAGATTTACGAGCAACGTTCAAACCATTTTTCTTTCTTGCCAAAGGAGAAGGAAAAGCCCCTCCTCTTCTCTTCTCAAAGCAACCCCGGTGTAGTCGCCCCAAACACACGGAGTGCATTGCGATATTTTACGGTCGGTCTGAACGTAGCATTCGAGTGACGTCACGCGCACGTCATACATAAAAAACAAAGCCGTTGGTGTCCACTCCTGGTCCAAATGGCTGATTATCTTTAGTTGGTTCTTTAATTTCCAAGCATAGAGAAACAACTTAAACATACAGACATTTTCATTTTCCAAAAAAAAAAAAAAAATTCATTCCTGCTTGTGAAATTAATACCTACAGTTAATGTTCACATTTTGCATGTCTGTATGTAAACCTACAAACATTTATTGGCACTGTAACATTTAAGCGATGTGGTGCAACCTACGAGTTTGAAAATAAGTCCGAACTACTTAATTTTTTTATGGCATGCATTAAACTTAAGTGTTTTAGTCACGTTTATGAAATTGGATGACATAACTACCTCAATGGTGGGAAGACGCAAATCACGCTCCACTCACGCGTTTACAAGCCCGGCATTTCCAGGAATTCCACGGCACACTATGGAGCAAATGACGGCACACATGAAGCATTTAAAATGTCCTTTCTGACTCATTTTTAGTCTGGATATTGAATCTGATAAGAAACTTTTGTTTCTTTTTGCCAACGGTACAGTTGGACAGTGACACCTACTGGTTTAATGACACTCCCGAGCATCCACCTTATTGAAGAAGATCATCAGTGTCTGAAATTCAAATCTGCCCAATTTATTTTATTGTAATTTTTGATCAACTTCTCAGCCTTTAAACTGAGTTGGAGCACCGTTCTGAGCACAAGGGATGACTACAATAAACAAGAGAACTTAAACACCTCCCAAGAACTGATGAATGATTTTTGTTGCTCCATATATCCATCCACACACCGCCTGGCCATCGCTCTCCCTCCCCCCGACCCCCCGTTTTTCCCCATGACATCATCCCTCACTTCTCTGGAGCCCATTATCAGATCTTGAGCCTCTTCAGCTCGCCCCCTGAGGAATCTGTCATGTCTTGATTTCCGTGCGTTCTGCTGATATGGCTGCCATGTTTACTTAATAGTCTGCCTACAGCTCTCCTCAAGCACTCACTTCGACCCCTGACCTTTTTAGAGGTTTAAGGAAGCAAAGAATAACAAATAAAAGGCCTGTTAAGTTGCGCATGACTTACTCTGGCACACTGCCCTGCTTCTTGGTATTAGTGTGAAGCCGCATATGGGACACAGTCAGATGGAGGTTCTGCCCTTTTGTTTGGGTGGACTGAACATATTTTGACCCTCTATGCGTTATTTGCGATATAAATGACTAGACTAAAGAGAGAAACTTTCCACCTTATTCCAAAAATACCTGTTAGCTTATGTTTTATATTTCAAAACACATTGAGCCTATGTGTGAAAGACAAAGCTGACTTTCAAATTGAAATTAAAAAAAAAAAGGCTTGCCCTCTTTACACTCACCATCTGTGTGTCTCCATAAAAATACCTCAGAGCGATTCCTCTGTCTGGCTTGACCACACATTTTGGTGAATTTATTGGAGTTCTGCCTTTGAGAGAAGAAAGGCTTCAGCAGCCTCCGTCAAGTCTCTGCATTGAGGCGAATATTGGTAGCCTCCGGTCAGCGCTTAGTGGTAATCCTCCGCAGCTGAAGCCATGGTGAGCGCACATTCTCACTAAATGACGCTGATGGTGATGTCATCATGCTCTGACCTCAACGGAAAACATGCGCCAACCAAACGAGTTCTCAGATTACTGATGGATGGATGAATGGCTGGACAGATGGACGGATGCATGGATCGATGGATGGATGCTAGTCAGGACATTAGTTTATCTGTTGTCTTTATCTATTGTTCTTTTTTCAATAAATTTTTCAAATTTGCCGAATGCTTCACCGAGTCATGTTACCAATTTTTTGGGCTCAGTTTGGAGCTGTCCCCGTCCTCTTATAACATGGCAACAGCCTATCAAGATGACGTTCATAAAAACGTGTGTGAGATGGATGAGTCTGGTGTGGCTGACCTTGGGTGACCTTTTGCAATGTTTTGACCTCAACTCGTTAGAACACCTTTGGGATGAATTAGAGTGGGGACTGAGGGCTAAGCCTTCTCGTCCAACATCTGTGACGTCCCAAATGTGCTTCTGGAGGAATGATTAAAAAAAATAAAAAATGCTAGAAAGACACAACTAAACTTGTGGACAACATTCACAGAGGAGTTGAAGAAGTGAAAACTGCAAAAGGTGAAAGGGTAGACGGATGTCATTTTGAACCTTATTAGGATGTCGCTGACTGTAAATTCAAGGCAGGTGAGCAAATTTTACTTTCAAGCTCGGGATGTCACCTAAAGTTTCCCAATCATGTTGACGGTTGGAAAGAAGTTCCAATTTAATTAGAAACTTCCACTTTTAACAACTGAAACGTGGGAACTAACTCACATTTTGGAAGTAAACCAACACTGTAAATAAGTGATCAAATACAACTATATTCTATTATGCACTGTTCATATTGTGAGATGCTTCCATCACTTAACACAAAAAAAATTCTCCAGATGTGAAGGTCAGCATCACAATTCAAGATAGACAAGCGTGTGACAAGCGGTGACCTTCCGGCGCTTTACGCTCCCAATAACCTACAGGAGCCATTTCATGAGGCTCATGAGGATGATTTAATGTCGACTGACCAAAGCCAAATGAGGTCATGTTTTTAAATGCTGATTACATTCAACACTATTTCCTGCTGGATGGTGATTATTTCTACACATGCGTTTCTACATGTGTTTCACACTAATATTCTTTTCGCAAAACGTCCTTCGGAATGACGCAGTTTGTTTTATTGCCAGACAGAAGACCTAGACAGGCTGAAGTTAGTAGACCGGCCTAATTTCTCTCACAAATTATAATCTATGTCAGCGTGTGTGCATGGGCATACTTGCGCATTCACAGCATGCATCCCTTCCCCCTAAGTGTCAATAAAACAGCTTAGCAGCCTCGCAGACGCACTACCACAATAAACGTAAGAGAGGCCAGGAAGTGCTGAGTCGACAGTCTGATGTATTGTTTTTAGTGGAGAAATATGATGAGCGAAGAGATTTGTCGTTCTGGACCAGGTTTTCGAGGCCTGTTTTTAATGAGTGGAAAATGAAGGCTCGAGAGCTGAATTTGCATGGAGGGCTTGGAAACTAATCGCGAATCGCAGTCGGCAGTGGAAAAGAAGCTGGCAGGAACTCAAAGATGCAAGATTTACTCCTGTCAACACAAAGTTTTCACACGTGCATAGAGAAGGAGAAAATTTCATGACATCATTTGTATAGTTAAAGTTCTAACTTTCATTTGTGCAATTGTTGCATTGGCACATTTGTTCTCAGCACCTTCCCATTCAAGGGGCTTGTTAACTTTTGCTGTGATGTCATTCTTTACGCACACTCATTGTGTCAGAAGCAAAGACTGTTAATTGGGGAGACCGCATTGAGTTGAAATGATGTCATAACTTCTTTTCCTGCTACTCTTTGTCAAGAAAACAGCAGTCTGACTGGCTGTTAATCTTATTATCACATTAGCGTCGTTTGACCACATTTGGCGATAAGAAGGAGCTATAACTCATCTCAAATTAGATCCAGCAACAACCTGAGTCTCCTCGAATAGCAGAGCTTTTTCACAGTACTCGGAGGCAAAGCATCTCTTGTCTTGGGATGACCTCCATAACTTTTTTTTTTAAGTAAGAATGATTTCCCGGGAAGAATGGCTCCAATGAGGTCAAGTGGAATGCGATAAAGGACGGTGGAATTCTGAAGAGCATGGAAGCAGCTGAACTAACTGGGTGTGACTGAAAAAGGTGATGGCAGATTGTGTAAACGAGAGAATAAAAATGACTCCATTTCGTCAGTTATTGGGTAATCTATTCATACACAAGTGCATTTGTGACTGACTAGAGTGCTTAGCTCACATTATCAAGATCATCCTATAGGTGTTTGAGGGCTGACGTTCCTCCACACCCCATCGTCCAAGCAGGCCTATATGGACCCAAAAGGGGCCCACTTAAATTCTTCCCACAGAGTTAAAAGTACAGACTCGCCACATGTGTAATTTGATTGGTTAGCTGTCCAACGACCTGTGCATCATCCAATGACCTGCTTGCTTGGTAGGCAAACAGCAGAGCATCCAGCGGGGGTCCCGCGATGGTCTTTAGGTGGTCCAGCATTAGATGTTCCAAGGACTTCAGAAACACAGATGTCAGAGTGACAGGCTCGTCGTAGTCGTTGCAGATTTTTGGGGGTCTTGAAGCATGTCACGCATCTCCCAGGATCTGTTGAAAGTCAACATGAGGACTGCTCAGAGGCAGGAGACGGAAACATGGTTGGGCCCAACTGCTTTGTTGAACTTTTGGTGCTTAAAGAGCCGTCTCACGTTCTGTTCGTGAATAGTCAAATCATCAGGACTACCACATCATGAATCAACACGTTATAGATAAAAATTCTCAAGATGTGAACTCGACTGGGGATATTGAATCACTGTGCATAATCCCCTTTCTGTTTTCAGTAAAACTCTTTTGGGAATCGCTTATGTGATGTGAACGCATTGCAGTGCTGGGGATTATATAAACAAGTATGGTAAAATTGTTCAGCATTATTTATTAATCCGCCCACCGACGTTTCCATCCAGTAGATATTTTTAATCCCACATTACATCCTGTTTTTCCTCCTGCTGCATAGTTGTTTCTGGTTTGTTTGGCTTCTCCAAGCTGGCTCGAAACCACACAACTATATTGATTTTTCTCCTCCAACTCAGTGGATTCAAACCACTTTGATTACCTTACTTTGTAGAACAGATGTAAATAGGTCTGCCTTGAAAATGACCTCATTGCTGAGGTTTGCCATTTGATTTCTGACACATTTATACCAAAAATAATATTTTCTGAACTTGAATCTGCCCCCCCTCAAAAAAAAAAATTCTATTTACAATGTGTAAAACGAGTCCTTTAAATGTGCTGTTACTTTTGAAGCCAATAATATGATCACAATGGAGCACTTAAAAATATGACCCTCACCCACCCACCCACTTTCACACATTCCTATCCCTGAATGACAGACATTAATGTGCAAGCACATTCTCGAAAATATGACTCTAAATTTTTGTACTCAGTTCCACAACACAAGGAGAACGTCATCTACGTTTTACCGTGAAATGAAGCCATACATGCTTAGGTCTGCAGCAGGTATTGCAATTAAATAACTAATAAATTTTACTACATACTGACAAGGATAGCAGAGATTTAGGACAAAAAGGAAATCCGGTGCATGTGCATGTCTGTTCGGTAGCTCAACTCGGCGGATGTGTGAGCGTGTGCTTTTGTATCCGCATGCCAAGAACTTCAAATATTCTTCTGGGACACTTCAAGGTAGATTTAGCACAGCCACAGCAGATCAATATTAATTTCATAATATCATAAAAGCGCATTTTTTTGTGAGTGTGTGTGGGGGGGGGGGGTGCCATTTTAACAGTTACATAACACGAGACTTCCCCCTGAAGAAGTCATTCTACAGCAGGAGATCACGGAGGGGCAATAAACTCCTCTGTTCTTGTCCTGGGGAGACCCTGACTTCAGTCCTCTGGGTCCGCTGCTCTGCTGACTATCATATAAGCGCTTCCGAGCGGAGCAGCCAGTAGAGAGCAAGATTTTCCACAATAAAACCAAGCACCAATGTAAAGGTTGCTGTAAATGTATGCCCCTCATGAGCTGTTAATACCTTTTGGTCTATTGTGCAAGGTATATAGAGGGACCATATTGAGTGACACTCTGTAAAAGCAAAAGGAGGGTGAGCAAAACCTTTAGCAGCATATGCTGTTGGTCGCAGAAAATAATCACATTTGCGATCATTTGTAGAGTTCATTTGATGAATGAAATGTGCATTTTTTTCCTACTAGTAAGGATCAAACGGTCCATTGATATACTGTGATGAAATTTTCTGTTTCAATTTGTTGCAATATTTCGCATCTCTCATTGTAGTCGGAGTAAACTGTGTGTATAGAACAAAATGAGGTGATATTGATGTGCTCATTATGTCGTCATAACTACAGGTTGTCGATAAAAGATATGAGCATTAATGAATGTCTTTGGTTTAGCGTGCTAACGGAGGCATGCTTTACTTGCTGCCTTACTTGCCATGTTTGGCCAGAGAAAAGTGAAAGTTATCAACCAATGCCAGTTTTGCTCCATTTGGTGATCATGTGTGTGGGTTTGTTCACTTATCAACCTTACTCATCTGTAACCCGACTTCCTGTTTGATTTTAATATGACTTTTAATCAAGAAGAGAAGTGCGGGGAAAACGCTTATATTGTGTTTGATAATTCTTTATGAAAATAAATTTCACATTTTTTAATGTGCAAAAGTTGCATAGGGACGGCTCTGTAGATACGATTTATTTTTATTTTTTGCAATGCTTTAGGTTCATACAGTAAATCTTTCTTCCTGTGAATAATCCTGATAATTTGGGCCGCTATCATCATGAGACGAAATATTAATCTGTTTCATGTCTGGTTACTAACATTGAGGTTGGAACAAGCATCTTTACTTGATGTCATTAGTCCATAGGATTCACTTTTACCGCTTGTTAATGGGCGGACATGCTGGCAGTCTGACAAAACACAAATCATCAATGGAACACACAACTGCAGCCCACCCCCCCCTTCAAAAAAAAAAAACGCCCCATCCTCTTTACGGGTGGCTCACATACATGTGAGCCTTGAGGTTGGAAGATGGGAAAAATGGTTTGACACCGGAGAACCGCAAATCACAGTCAGTCACGATGGGTCCAACCGTCACTTGTATTGCACGTGCAGCCACACATGCATACACACCGAAGCCAGAGCCCTCTGGCTCAAGGTATGGATCAAGATAGGGGAAGAGAGACTCGAAGAAATATTTGAGGGAGTGAGGTGAGCTCTTTAAGCAATTACAAGCTTTGGGGCCCATATTTTCCATGAATTCATCTGGTGTTCACCATGAAGTCGTCTCCACGAAAGGGGCCTAAGACAGGGAGATGGTGGTTTCTGATACAGCTCGATGGCCACCGTTACTATTTACCTGTCAAGAAACATAGTCAGCAATTTAATCCAAATGCCATGATATCAACGTTACTTAACTTGAATACTTTATTATTTTTTTAAGTACTCCAATACCAACTCTGCTAAAAAAAAAAAAAAAACTCCATCGTTAAGGTACACGAGAGGGAAAAGATGGACACGTGATTATGATACCTCCCCCGATGCACCCCTCCCTTCCTGATGGGTTGGTCAAATTACTGATGGGTAAATGAAGCTTCAAATTTGCTTCATGAACCAGTTGTTAATAACCAGCTATGGCGATGCTGGGTATGTGAAAAACACTGGTAGTCCGAGTGTTTTTCCTCCACTCTGAAGTTGGAATGTGTCTCACAAGGCAAAGTTCTCTTTCTAGGAAACAAAATGTGGCCATCCCGCCAGAATTAACCACTTCTAGACATGTTAGCTATAACTGCAGAGTCTGACGACATCTTGTAAGCGTGGACACTACCGAACCTCTTTCAACTCATACCCGTTTACCAGAATCCAGGCTGCGGCCTATATGGCATTGAGCTGAACTCGGCTTCATTTCATGCCAGACTGTGTAAAAAGGAAGATCATGTCTGCCAATGTTCAAGTCTGCTTGATGTTTTCTACATATGGAGGCTCCCCTATTGAGGCAGCAGAGGCTGTAAAATCTATTTAGGTCAGAGCTCTAACGTTTCAACTGTTGTTCCTTGTCTCAGCAATTTAAGGGGCCCAGTGCCTTGACTCCATTTGTGTTGGAGACCTTTTCTATGGTACATGGTTTATCGGACAAAAGGAGGTCATCTCCAACAATGATACACAGCAGTTAAGAAAATGAAAACAGCTGAAGGGGTTGGTCGTCTTGCGTATATGTTGTTTTAAAGTTCCAGCTTGACATTGACAGACATGCTTGCTTTTCATTAAAAGACTGACTCAAGTTTCATGCAAAGGATGAAATATTTAAAGGAGCGGTACACTGTGTTGAAAAATGGCATATGACATTTTTTGGCTTAAAGATTGCATAAATCTGCCAATTTTTAATCTGTTTTGATGGAATTGTCATTCACGAGACACAAATCAAAACTGTAGAATTTTGTGATATTTTTTCTGTTCATATAATTTGCCAAGTGTCACTACTTACCAGTGTGCCCAAACAGTGACTTGTGCCAATTACCAACAGACATTTTCCAAGGCTAATAAAATTTCTCTTAGAAAATGTCTCATGTGTATGTGCGTACATTATGTTGTAAATCAAAAGTGTCTGCCGGGATGTGTTAGACAGATACAGGCACTTACAGAAACGCATTGCTGGAGAATATCCATGGCAGCAGTGGACCTGGTTTCCTCATGTGGACCTCAGATGTCTGAATCTACCATTCAGAAAAATAACATTCCATCATAATTCAGGGGGCTGTCATACAAAAGTGAGAACAAACTGGCCCACGCAAGTGAATGTGTGGTCGTAGGCACAAAGTTACGACACTATTGTTATGTAGGTAGGTGCAGCAGGGCGGCCATTTTGTGTTGGTCCACTGCATTAACCGGGTGATGTGACAATTACAAATTCCATCACACTGATGCTTTGACGTCAAAACTGAAGCCAGTGAATCTGGTGTTGCTCACAATTGAAAGACAATATAGCCAAATGTAACCCCCGATTACTTAAAGATAGTGTTAGTTTGATATTTAATAAATTGGACCAGACTCCAGATTCTCGAAGGCTACAATAGTGATAATTGATAGGTGTGTGAATGAAATAGCTGGAGGCAGAAATGAGCAACAACAATAACTGTATTAGATGAAAAACAAAACAATTATTTACAAATTCACAGCCGGCATCATATACATAAAATAAATCACAAATCCCAAAAATTTGAAATAATAATCCCAAAGTCCTACTGAGCTCAGTAATATTTTGTTTAAGTCAGTCAATGTTCTTTCCGGTAGTCTTGGGGAAAAAAGTCTTGTCGTGGTGGTAATTAGGTGTGTTACCACGTGATGTTCACAAAGAAGTTGGTGAAGACTGTGGTTCCTTTATCGCAGATGTGGTTCTGGGCTCAGGCTCGCCATCTCCATCAAAGGAGAATCCATTCAGTTTCGGATCTTGGTTTAATACCAAGACAAAAAACCTAGCCTGCATAACAATAATGAAATTATTGTATGCAGCTAATAAGTCTATTATCAGTTTCCAGTATCATCAGTCGCTATAGCTCTATAGTTTTCAATTATCATAAATACTGCATCTAAATATCACATTTATAACAGTTATTAATTTACATGCATGTTTTCCAAATTATCATTGTAACACATGAAATGAACTCATGAGCTAACAATAAACACATTTCTCAATATGTCCAATTTCTCAATAACCATGTTTTATGGTTTACATATCAATCACTTCAATAAAGAAATAATTGTATAACAAACATAACTGAGTCAATTCAACATTTCACTTTTAACACATATTACATCAAAATGAGCAGTTATACATTTGTTTGTCAACATAAACCTTGCTTTAGAAAGACCTTAAAACAAGTAAAATCAACTCTTTCACTGTAAACAAGCAGTACATTTCCACTCGCGATTAGCATTAGCTTAACGTTAGCTTAGCGTTAGCCTCACATAAACGTTTTTACGACAGTCCATAGCAAGTGCATGGCGACTCACCAAGACGACGTTCAAGTACGAACACGGTCGATTTGTCACAGACCCTCAGTTCTCACTGGTATCCACACTTAAGATAAAACATTTCCCAATTAACATTTTATTATTGGTCACATTTATATCAACTTCAATAAGTATTTCACTCACCGAACGGCACATTAGCATTAGATATCGTCACGCAACCTTTCAGTTGGGCGTCCAAGCGGAAAAGAACGATATACACAGCTAATCTCGAGATAGCGTCTCGAGAAGGCGGGACAACTTGACTTTGACGAATCAGAAAGTCATAATCAGATGAATGACACTCGCAACAGGAAATCAAGTAGACGAGAGATGTACACTTTCTCTTAACAAAATAATGTTTTTTCAAAATAAAATGGCGTTTTCTCTACTGGGTTACACCCTCCCCTGTAAAATACCATGCATGTCCCGATGCATGTTTCGCAAATATTGTTCATTTGGATTATTTAGGGAGTCGGTGAAAGCAGAAGTTAAACCGTGAAATAAAGACTTTACAACTGTCACTAGGGGATTCCCTAAATTAGGATAGTCTAATCTCATTGGCGGTCTTCTATCTCTCTCTGATCGCCTCAATGGTTGAGTGGTCACAGGATCATCATAGTCCAGTTTCTTGGATAAGTCAATAGTTTGTTCCTCAACTGAATCCTCAGGAGTACTTGCAGGTGATTTGGATTCCTCAGGTATGTCAGGAGTCAGAGGGGATTTTCCACTTTCAACTTCACTGTTGATAGCATCTGGAACATTTTCCAAAGTTTCATCCCCATCTCCATTTCCGTTATCCAGGTTCTCAGTTCCAATGTTTTCAGGAAAGTTTCTGTCCAATGTTGGTGTTGTATCCAAGGATTTTGTTGCATCTGGGGTTGTCGTATAGTCACGCACAGTGGTAAATCTGGCAATCTCCTGGCATTGGGAATCATCAATCCATGGAATCATAACATCGTTGTCAGGTTGATCAGATTCATCAGCATCAGGAATTTCTGTTGCAGTCGTTAGGCGGGTTTTTGGACGACTAACAGGTGTCGGTTCAGGTCGGTCTGCTGTGGCAACAGGAAGGAAACTGCACGGAAGCAAAAGGTCTCTGTGTAGGGTTCGTAAAGGACCTTGCTTCGACTCTGGTTTGACTGTGTAAACCGGTAAGTTCCCTGCTCGTTTCACAACAACATGAATGTCAGTTTCCCATTTATCTGCAAGCTTATGCTTGCCACGCAGTCGCACGTTTCTCACCAAAACCCTGTCCCCGATTTCAAGTTCAGAGACAGAGATTTTACGATCAAATCTGGCCTTGTTTTTATCTGCTACTTTTTGTGCATTTCTTGAAGCTATCTTGTAACTTTCTTCCAGTCGTGTTTTGAGACTTTGAATGTATTGTGAATGGGATATCTTCTGATCTTTGTTCAAGGGTAGTCCAAATGCAAGATCGACTGGCAATCTGGGTTTCCTACCAAACATCAATTCATATGGACTATATCCTGTCACATCATTGCGCGTGCAATTGTATGCGTGCACCAAGGGCATAACATACTCTTTCCAATGGGACTTTTGTTTGTCTTCAAGAGTTCCCAGCATACTGAGTAACGTTCGATTAAATCTTTCAACGGGATTACCCCGTGGATGGTATGGAGTAGTCCGTATCTTCTTTATGCCAGAAATTTCACACAATTCTTTGATAAGTTTTGCCTCAAAATCAGGACCCTGATCACTATGAAGACGTTCAGGTATGCCATAGTGAACAATAAACTGGTCCCACAAGCACTTGGCAACGGTTTTGGACTTTTGATTTGGTGTGGGCACTGCAAGGGCAAATTTAGTAAAATGATCGGTCATCACAAGAATGTTACTTGTGTTACTGCTGTCCGGCTCTAGACTGAGGAAATCCATGCAAACCAACTCTAACGGTCGCATGGTGGTGATGTTGACCAAAGGAGCTGCTCTCTCAGGAGGACTCTTTCTACGGATACAGCGATCACATGTTTTTATTTTGTGCTCAACATCTGTTGCCATCCGAGGCCAATAGAATCGGCTTCTGATCAGATCAAGGGTTCTGTCAATACCCAAGTGGCCCATATCATTGTGTAAACTCTGAAGTGCAGATGATCTGAGTTCTTCAGGAAGAACAAGTTGATAAGTCACTTGGTCTCCATCTCGTCGTTTTCTGTATAACACGTTGTCATGCAATTCCAATTTATTTAGTTCTCTGAGTAAGAGAGGAAGATCCGGTAATTCCCTCCGGGAGGTTGGAGGGGGTGTTTGACCAAATTCGATCTGCGCAATCACTTGACTGATCGTTGAGTCAGCTCTTTGTCGGTCTTTAATTTCAGAGGTGGACAAAGCAGGAAGTGTTGGCAGACCATGTAATTCTTCAGAACTGTAGGCGTCAGGGATTGCACTTGCTGAGATGGTAAATGTCTCCACAAGTGTGACATCACCGTAGTTATTGGGGTTCTTGGCTTTAATGAGATGGTTCTGACAAATTGCTTGCATAACTTCTGTATCAACAAGCTCTGACATGTCGTTGTCGGCTAAATGACGTTCGACAAACTGGCTCACTCGTTCTTGCTCTTTCCTTGACTGTGCATCATTGACAAGATCTCCATGAGGACGTCGGGAAAGTCCATCAGCATCACAATTCTGTTTGCCTGCTCTATACTGCAGTTTAAAGTTGTAGTTTGACAAAGCAGCAAGCCATCTGTATCCCGTTGCATCTAATTTAGCAGAGGTTAATATATATGTGAGTGGATTACTATCCGTCACCACAGTAAAGTTACCACCATACAAATAATCGTGAAACTTTTCTGTCACTGACCACTTGAGCGCTAAAAACTCTAACTTATGAGCTGGATAGCGTGCTTCACTTCTGGACAACCCTCGACTGGCAAATGCTATGGCCCGAAGCCGACCTTCCTGCTCTTGATAGAGTGCTGCTCCTAAGCCTGTCGTACTGGCGTCGGTATGAAGCAAATAAGGTAGCTTTGGGTCTGCAAAACCTAAGATCGGGGTTGTTGTTAGCTTTTCAATGATGGAATCAAAAGCTCTTTGACAGTCAGGTGTCCATCGGCTGGCAAATGGCAGTTTGGGATCATAATAGGTATGATTTGATTCTTTTTCTTTGGACTTTTTGCTGAATGGTGGGTATCCTCGTGTCAGGTCATTAAGTGGGCGCACTATAGATGAGTATCCCTTTATGAAACGTCTATAGTAGCCAGAAAATCCTAAAAAGGACCTCAACTCTTTGAGGTTTGTGGGTCTTGGCCAGGTTTTTAAGGCCTGAATCTTCTCGGGATCTGTTTCAACACCATTCTCTGAGATTACATGACCAAGGTAACGCACTGTTGTTTGGCAAAATTTGCATTTTTCGGATGATAATTTCAGTCCATACTCTTTCAGACGTTGAAGTACTCGCATGAGACGTCGTTCATGTTCCTCAAGAGTACTTGAAAAGATGATTAAATCATCCAAAAATACAAGTACTTCCTTCAAGTTCATGTCACCAACACAACGTTCCATTAATCGTTGAAAGGTGCTTGGTGCGTTGGTTACACCTTGGGGCATCCGGTTAAATTCCCAGAACCCAAGTGGAGTGACAAATGCGGTTTTCTCTTTGTCTGCTTCTTCAACTTCAATCTGGTAATAACCAGATTTGAGATCAAGGACTGTAAACCATTTGGATCCCGAAAGCGCTGAGAAGGTCTCCTCCAGGTTTGGAAGAGCATATGAGTCCTTAACTGTTTGCAAGTTAAGTTTGCGGAAGTCTATACATAGACGGACGTCATTGTTCCGCTTCCTCACCACGACAATCGGAGAGGAGTAGGGTGACTGTGACTCTCTTATCACACCGGCAGAAAGCAGTTCTTGAAGGTGTTTACGGACTGCTTCCAGATCTTGGGGGTGAATGGGGCGTGCACGATGCTTAAAGGGAGTTGGATCAAGAAGTTTGATGGAGTGTTTCACTTTACTAGTACACCCAAAATCAAGGTCATGGTGAGCAAATACCTCTGGAATATCAGAGAGTTGTTTGGTTATTCTCTCCTTCCAATTCTGGGGTATTGGGGAATCTCCAAAGTTGAAAGTCAGAGACGCCTCTTTGTTCATGGGTGGCTCTGTCGAATTTGTGACATTATGCTGCGAGACAACACAACGGAACGCTCCAAGCTCTCCGATCACGCAGGTAGATGGAATGGTCACATCTTGGTCTGTCTCGTTGGTGATCACAACAGGAACTTTGTATGGAGCTCGGGAAGAAAGAGTTATCAGACAACTCTTCACACAAAGGCCACCTGGTAGGGAAGATTGAGTTGGATGTTCAATTATAGCGCATGAATCAACTGATGTGCAGTGAACATTAGCAGATCCCTCCAGGACGACACAGCGACCAGCTGGGACAACAGCAGTTGTTTTTCCTGCCAGGGTGACAAACCCAATGTTGCCATCTTTGTGTTGTATGTGTCTGATTTCAAGAGTCTTCAGAAGTGCTCTGAACCCATAAGGAACAGGTAGGTGCTCAATAGTCTTGACGTCTAAATAAATCTCATAAAGAACATCAAGAACATTCATTCCAACTAACAATGGTGTCTGACTATTTGGGTGTATATCCGGAACAACTAGAGCTAACGTTGGTATATCAATCACTGTCCCTAAAATATCTTTTGGAAAGGTAACAGTCATTTCTATGTAACCTAAATAAGGTACAGGCTGTCCTGCAGCGCCCTCTACCTCTAAAAGGTCATAGAGTAGATAAAGGGTTTGTTCTGGAAGGTTCTGTTTGAAAAACGACTCTGTGACTGTGGTCACTTGTGATCCAGAATCAAGAAGACAGTTAACATTAACACCTGAAATGCTAACAGTAGCGGTACATTTTGAACCAACTAGGCCTTTTGGCAAGCTGCATTTTTGCTGCTTAGCCAAAGACTGTTTAAGGTTAGCGTTGTGCTTTTCTTTCGTGGGACGTGATTGTCTGGCAACAGTCTCCATTTGCCCCTCAACAGAGACTGTACTTAGTTTAAATGTGCAATAGCAGCTGACGGGTTTTCAGCTTCCCACTTCCTTTGTTTTTCTTTAAAAATTTTCCGCTTCTCTGCCACTAAAGCGGCATTTGGTTCATTTTCACAGGTTGGCTTTATGTGGCCATCTTCACCACATTGGAAACAATACCACGGTTTAGGTGCTTTCGTTTGAGTATTGTTGGTTTGTCCAATGGGTTCTTTTGTATTCACTTTCAGTTTTAGTTTCTCTTGTTTCGGTTCGGGTACATTCTTTGCATTTCGAGAGTTTCTTTTCTGTGTTTTGGCAGTTAGTTTCACCAGCTGACTCTGGATTTCCGCAACTTGGCTTGAAAGTTCTTTTGTAATTGAATTCAGAGTAGCAATGTTGCTATCATTTTCAGTGACGGGTTCGGCTATTTGCACATGAGAAGTCACCTTTTGCTTTGCACTTCCCAGATGCTGTCTCATTCGCATAGTTTTGGTAGCATGTTGATCTTCTTCGGTGCGCAACAAGAACAATAGGTCAGCAAACGTTGGGGGATTTGTTCTCTTTCGTTTTAACTGGAGGTCTATTAAAAGGGAATTATCCCAACAACCTCGACAAAACTGTGTGAGTAGCAGTCTTTCAAAATCATCGCTAGCGGCACCACCCCGTTTTACAGTGAGCGTCAAAGCTCCTTGTAGGCGTTGCAAATATGAGGATGGCTTCTCTCCAGTATCTTGATATGTGTCAAGAAACTTAGCGAATAGTTCTCCTCCATCTTGTACTGTTCCGAATGCTGAATCCAACAACTGGAGGTATTCAGCAGGTGAGCTGTTGAGGTTCAGGTGCTTTATGACATCAGCAGCAGGGGGTAGAAGACTCTCAATGATTTTCCGGGTCTGTTGCTGTTGCGACACTGATGGATCAGTCATGACTAGTTCTACACTAGACCGCCAAGTATCATAATCTGGCTCATAATTAGGACGAGGATCCTTTCCTGAAAAAGCTCTCAGCTTCTGTGAGAATTGTGGCCCTGAAAAGTCATCTCTTTTTACTATGTGTTCAACTACAACACGTTGAACTTCTGGGGGATTTAAATCTTGTTCTGAAATTGTTGGCTTGCAAAGTGATCGGTTAGTAACAGTCTGCCGTGCACCTCCAATGTTACTCTCAACTACCGAGGGCTGTGGTTCTACTGACAGAGTTACAGGCGGATTGTCAGGTAAATAATTTTGTTCGAATGGTTCTGGAAGATCTCTAATTGAATCGTTTATCTCTGACATCATGTCTTTCAGGACTTCTGCATAGTCTCTACCACTCATCTTGGCAAGGTTTTGAATATCACTAAGATATGCTTTCGTTGTGTTTTTCCCAATACTTTGTGTATAAACACTCGCAAGAGACTGTATCTTCGAGCTAACCCCGCTGTCCGATACATGTATCAATGGCAAAGGATCAATAGAGTCGACAGCGGCTCCTGAGTTGTATTCCACAATTACGCTACCGCAATACTTGGAATTAACATCATCTACTTTTATGGCTCTTGCAATTGACCCATATTGTTTAAGGAATTCCACCACCTCATCACATTGCTCATCTCCAGCTATTCCAATGACAATCACCGAGTTTGGAATTTTAACAGATTGCTGTTCAATAATATCCATTTGGAAATATATTCGAGCTTGTGTATTACAAGAAAATGCTCCTGGCTGGCTCGCCAAAACTTACTGTAACCCCCGATTACTTAAAGATAGTGTTAGTTTGATATTTAATAAATTGGACCAGACTCCAGATTCTCGAAGGCTACAATAGTGATAATTGATAGGTGTGTGAATGAAATAGCTGGAGGCAGAAATGAGCAACAACAATAACTGTATTAGATGAAAAACAAAACAATTATTTACAAATTCACAGCCGGCATCATATACATAAAATAAATCACAAATCCCAAAAATTTGAAATAATAATCCCAAAGTCCTACTGAGCTCAGTAATATTTTGTTTAAGTCAGTCAATGTTCTTTCCGGTAGTCTTGGGGAAAAAAGTCTTGTCGTGGTGGTAATTAGGTGTGTTACCACGTGATGTTCACAAAGAAGTTGGTGAAGACTGTGGTTCCTTTATCGCAGATGTGGTTCTGGGCTCAGGCTCGCCATCTCCATCAAAGGAGAATCCATTCAGTTTCGGATCTTGGTTTAATACCAAGACAAAAAACCTAGCCTGCATAACAATAATGAAATTATTGTATGCAGCTAATAAGTCTATTATCAGTTTCCAGTATCATCAGTCGCTATAGCTCTATAGTTTTCAATTATCATAAATACTGCATCTAAATATCACATTTATAACAGTTATTAATTTACATGCATGTTTTCCAAATTATCATTGTAACACATGAAATGAACTCATGAGCTAACAATAAACACATTTCTCAATATGTCCAATTTCTCAATAACCATGTTTTATGGTTTACATATCAATCACTTCAATAAAGAAATAATTGTATAACAAACATAACTGAGTCAATTCAACATTTCACTTTTAACACATATTACATCAAAATGAGCAGTTATACATTTGTTTGTCAACATAAACCTTGCTTTAGAAAGACCTTAAAACAAGTAAAATCAACTCTTTCACTGTAAACAAGCAGTACATTTCCACTCGCGATTAGCATTAGCTTAACGTTAGCTTAGCGTTAGCCTCACATAAACGTTTTTACGACAGTCCATAGCAAGTGCATGGCGACTCACCAAGACGACGTTCAAGTACGAACACGGTCGATTTGTCACAGACCCTCAGTTCTCACTGGTATCCACACTTAAGATAAAACATTTCCCAATTAACATTTTATTATTGGTCACATTTATATCAACTTCAATAAGTATTTCACTCACCGAACGGCACATTAGCATTAGATATCGTCACGCAACCTTTCAGTTGGGCGTCCAAGCGGAAAAGAACGATATACACAGCTAATCTCGAGATAGCGTCTCGAGAAGGCGGGACAACTTGACTTTGACGAATCAGAAAGTCATAATCAGATGAATGACACTCGCAACAGGAAATCAAGTAGACGAGAGATGTACACTTTCTCTTAACAAAATAATGTTTTTTCAAAATAAAATGGCGTTTTCTCTACTGGGTTACACAAAGGTTATAGTAGTGAATCCAAAAGTTGAAGTATCATGTAAATCATTATTGTGGAGGTCCAAAAGTGCATAAAAGATAGGGCTTTGTTTCATTCCAAGAAAAGAGATGTGGTGAGGTGTGATAGAAAATTGGTTGGAGACTGGTAGCAAACTGCGTACAGTAATGCACTCCATTTAATCCATTACATTGACATAAAGGTTCCCTTCCATCATCCGATCCGTTTGTCATTTGCATGCTATAGCCTAAACAAAAGCAAACAGGAAAAAAAAATTGGCGCCATTGCGAAGAATATAGGCTCAAGACTCATTATTGAAGAATGTGCTGGCTGCTACATGCCGACCTAACTCAGGAAAAATGATTGACAGGGACAACACTGTCGAAAACTCCTGCTGCCAATCTCCGAGGAGTGGAGGAACAAACTGCTTCAATTTATTTTGGAAAAACTCTTAATCATTTCTGAACCAGAATCAATGCCGTGTTCAGCACATTTACTGGAGGATGGCTTCCCGGATGTAAGCTTTCACACTCACTACAACTACATTTCTGGGTTTTAAGCGACATACATATTTATATATACATCAATGCACTCTTGCAGAGTTGCCATGGAGGTGTACAGATATCTATGATATTTTTATTTTTGAATCAGAGTATAGCATAGATTGAGAACCGCCGTCATGGAGATGGAGAGGGCCGACCGCTGTGTCCATGTCAGAGTGCACTGTGGCTGGATACAATTTCGCCAATTCAACAAGATTGTTATTCTGCCTCTGAAGAGCTTTCTGATGAGCTGATCATTAGAATCAGGTGCATTGGAGCATGGAGAAAACATAAAACATGCAGGATAGCGTCCTTTGAGCTAATAGTCTCTGTGCACATTCTGACAAAAAGAGCTCCACTGCCACCTACGGGATGGAATTTGGGATGCGACGATCACAATTTTATTTCTGATCATTAAAATTTATGAGCTGCTAATCTAGATCTTTGCCTAAGCCGATTTTTGCTGATCTTGATTTCTTTTTTTCTCATAAACCACAGCATGCAGTTTCAATATTCCAATAATGTTTTACTGTAAAACATTGAACCTGTGAAACAATACAAATGTGTTATTTAAACTGAATGAAATAGTTATATAAACTAAAAATGTAAACCCAATTAATCATCTCAATGCAGAGGAGGACAAAGGTTGACTTTTTCAGACCTCCGCAGAGGGAGATAAGATCTCTGGACAAGATTAGTTTTATTTTAAGGGATTGATCGTGATTCCCCCAAATTAAGGAAATCGGCGCTAATTCCAATCATTGCACCCCACGATCTGATACAAGATCAGTATCAAAACCTTGGTCTTTGAAAATATAATGATATTCCCTTTGTCACTGTCAGTTTGTTTTTAACTTCACCACAAATTTATTAGTGGGATTATTATTTGCAGTGGTGTAGAACTGTACTGCATTATACTGATTTCTAATATTTTGATTGCCTCATTTAAGTATATGAGTAATGCAAAATGGAAACAGCTGTCTGCCTGAAGTAATGCAGTTCAACGTCGCTGCAAATGCAACCTACATAAAAAACAAATTCAACCATCCATGCATGAATTAGACCATTTCTCTTCAATATGCTCGCTAATCTCGTTGCACACTTGAGTACAATGGCAATAAAGGGATTTCTGATTCTGAAAAAAGCTGGAACCAAACCTTGCAAAAAAACCAAGCAGGTATGGGGACAACATTCAAACCCTGCACAGCTTCGAAGGCCAGGAGCGATATTCCGACCCAAATCTTAGACCCGATAGGCACAAGAGTTAACCTCATGGTCACCTGGCTTCCTAATATCCGGATCGTTAAATAGATAGCTCTTTGTACAAAGTATTATTATAATGGGGAAAAAAATTATACAGCACATTCGATTTTGCAAGTGGTATTTTTTTTAAAAGATGATGGGTGTTTTTAAAGATTGTGACTAGTAAAAATACTGTATATGATAAATACAAGTGGAATGTATCAACAACTTTGACTAGTTATCTAGTAGGGTTCACTGTAAGAGCAGCCTCGCAACTTTGACGTCCCGCACACTGCACTCGTACTGCCAAGAACATTTTTAGTCACACTTACAAACATTTAGACGCACACATAATCCCACTAATCAGATTAGAAAATGTATACAGTATTATGTAAACATGTAACAAAAATCAAAAGACAAACAGAGCCTACAGTGCTGTAAATAAAGTAGCACAACAACAGCAACACTTCCACGAGATGCCGTCATCACACTCCTCCTCCTGTCCTCCATCCTCATCCTTCTGGACAAACACGCGCTGCTCTCAGTTTGCCCGTAGATTTTCATCCACAGCGCAGGGCATATTTTCTGTTGTGATGCAGTTGAGGAAAGAAACACAGCAAATGTCCTCATGTCCTCACACACAGCATCAATTGCTTAAAGCAGGAGCCGCTGGTCCTGACCCCGATGTTTCTGCACTCTCAATCTCCAAGTAGAAGAAAAAAAAAAAATCTCAATTGAATATTAATCAAATGTTGCAAGGAATTTGTACATGCTTTCCGTTGTAGTTGGTATTGGGTTGTTGACTAATTTTAACAATTGATCAGATTTTTATGCATATGATGACTTACACAATAAAATCATGCTGAGATTACCTTAAATCTTGACATCCTTTAACAACCGACTAAATCTCAGAGAGCAAACAGCATGACAGTTTGATGATTGCTTTAAAAGTGAATGTAGCAAAAAGCCTCAAAGTATCAATTTTAGCATGACTTTCTTTCAAATAGCATTGAAACTGTTCTTTCTTAGGACGAATGTCTGAAGAATTTTCCTCCATTGTATACATGTCGTGTCATTTCAAGGACTGCAATTAGCTCCAAATTTACAATAACACCTGTCAGACATCTTGGAACTATTCATATACACTTAAGGTGTGTCATTCAGCGATATATAACACAGTGAGATTTAAAAGATTTTATTTTGGTTGTGCAGGTCACAGCTTGGTTCTCTGGCAGTCAGTTGTGTTCTGTTCAGTGTGTCAGCTCCAGGATTTACAGTTGAACTCAAAGGCAGACAGGGTGTGTTTCCTTCAGGTGTTTGGTGTGTCAGCAACCTCCTCATGGGGTGGAGTACTTGTTCCCTCATTGGCGCGGTGCATGTATGCACAAATCCGTTTTACGGCCGATCTTGACAAACGCGGCAGACTCGAGAAAGCTGCGGCGCAGCTTCAGAGCAACAGAGTAGTTTCAAATCAGACATGGTGACTCCTGTATGAACTTTTGTGACCACATTGGAATGGATCCAAGTTGACCTCTGAGTTAAAGCCTGAACTGTAAAGAGCAAGCATACATTGTTGAGGTTGTAGGTTACATTACCTATAAGTGTCAAGACTTACATAAAATTTTCTGGCATGGAAAATTCCTTGCGCATGATGGAATTTGGCACAGGTTTTTACCTTATATCTGTAGTATTACAGTATTGTGAAAAGTCTTGGGCCACTTTATCAAAATGTTCCTTTCCAAAGACGATCAACATAAATTTTGATTGACAAAATCAGAGAGGCGTTACCTGTGCAATATGTTAAGTATTGTGCTTCTCATTTGCTGTGGCATAGAATAGTTTTTTTTCCAGTAGACACTGCTCTCCCTATGACCCTGGAAATAATAATAATAATAATAATAATTCCCTCCTGCTCATTAATATGCTCTCAATATGGTTGAGGTCAGGGGGTAATGGTCATCACGAGTACGGATATCAGGCATTGGTATTGAGCTGAAACCTAGGATATTTCCAAGGTATCGAGGCTCGTATCAGCCGTCCTCTTGTGGCCATTTTCTGAACTGGAATATCAGGATATATAAATATATATATTTGTGTTAATATTTTGTAGGAATTGATAAGAATGTCACTATTATACATAACAACCTAAAGTCACCATTTAAATAAAAGCAGTGCAGTCATTGGCAGTTTTACAGGATGGCAAGTTGTGGCAGTTGCCACCTTTCCCAGAAACCTTGCCTTGGAAGCCTTCCATTGCTGCAAATGGGCCTGTACCGGACATTCTGATTTGGTCCTTGTTGTCATTCTCATTAATTAGTCTCGTATTTCTTTTTTGATTGAAGTTATTTCATGCTCAGCAGAGTGTAATGCCATGATGTCAGAGTTCTTCTCCGGTAGTGTTCTGTGCTCTACAGAATGCCACTCAAGTTATACAAAAAGTCATGTACAGTTTGAATGTATGACTTGGTGATGTAATATCACACCTTAGCTTGGAGTGGATGCTTTCATGATTATTAGGTTGTAGAAGTTTACATTTTGAAGAGCATGACTCCCGATAACTCTGACTTCTATTGTATTGTGACTAGTAGCTAAAAGGAAGTATGCCTCTGAGTTTTATAAGATTTACACTGCTGCTAAACTCCTTAATCGGTAACAGGAAATATTTATACAAGGTCAAATCTGATGATGTTACAGCACAGATGTGACAGAGGCCTGATGAAGAAGAGTGAGGCTGTGAAACAGTGGTACATTGACATTACAGTATATCACTGCAGATGCAATAAAATTCCCTTCAAAGGAAATAAAACACATTTTGGACCTTAGTTGCGCTCTTTGAAATTTTAATTGTGGTCTTCATCTTGCTATGTTAGCATTATAAAAGCAGATGCACAGGCTTTCAGAGATCAAAATTAATTCCATCGGAGACTCATCTAAAAAAGAAGGGCCTGCGATAGTAAACCAGAGGCCAACATTTTCCAGAGCCAAAATAATAGATCTCCCATTGGTGAAGGCATGTTTTTATTTCCGTTTGCAAAGGCCCACGCGTAAAAATCATCAATCATAATGAGTAATACGTATTTTTTAATACTCTACAAAAACTTCTGTCATTGGTCGAGAGACTGAAGTGGTCTGAAATATATATATATATATATATATATACATATATATATATATATATATTTTTTTTTTTTTAAGTAAATAAAACTGGGTTGTATCCGGGTACTCCGGTTTCCTCCAACATTCCAAAAACATGCATTGATTGGACACTCTAAATTGGCCCTAGGTGTGAGTGTGAGAGCGCCTGGTAGTTCATGATGCACCCCGCCTACTGCCCGAAGACAGCTGGGGTAGACTCTAGCACCCCCCTGCGACCCTTGTGAGAAGAAATGGAACAGATGGAATGGATGGAAGGATTATTTATATAAATATATATATATATAATTTATTTATTTAGATAAAGTGAAGTATTGTTGCCGTAAACTACGTCTCAACTGTGACTCAGGCATTAAGTGCTCACTATTCTCCAACCATACGTCAGTGGAAAAACAGGGCCGACGCATTTATTTGCCTTTCTCTGTCCATTCATCAAACCTGTGATCCTTGCTACTGCACAACCTCTCATGTCACTTGCATTTAAGGCAAGGAAACATGGGATCTTTGCATTTCCCGTTGAGAGCAATCAGAGCGGCGGATCACACAACTCCAGACATCTGAAACTGTGTTTGAGTACTAATCAAGAGTGCAGGAACTCCCGCTCGTTGTGCGGTTGAGACACATAATAATCCCCTGTCAGTCAGATGAGGGCCTGTTCAAACACAAAGTGTTTCACAAGCCTCTCCTTACCGTCTTTTGTACACACAATAATCGTGCTGTGATTTTCGCTTTTGTTTTTTGTTTTTTCTTTGACTGGTTTGCTCTTACGTCCACATACAGTACAAACACCCTCACACATACAGGAGCACAGGCACAAACCCACTTCCACCTGTTTCTGATTACTGTAATTGCAAAAAACCTGACCCTGGCGAAAAATGAGTGGAAAATAGGCAAGAGCCCGCTTTGCTCCCGGTGTGCATGTGCACAACACCAGTTTAGTCTAGCCTGACTTCGACTGTAAAATCATTCCTTCTTCTCACATACACATTTTTAGCAAGCATGCCTCAAATTTCGAGGAGTGCGAGGACGGTAGGTCGGGATCGCAGAGCCAGTGAGTCAAAGAGCCATCCGGAGCCAGACAGAACCAATCAATCACACTCCAAGAGCATGTGTTGTTGGAGTCATCTCCCCACTGATGCGCTTTCAGCACGATGAAAACAGCTTCATTCTGCTGCAGCGCACATCAATAGGCTGGAAAGATAAATACACAAGGAGACATACACGGAGGGCAGTGGTGAAACGTGTAAAGAGGGAGAGATGACGCATGTTGGAGAGCTAAAACGTATGAGGGTCTCGTCCACCGCCATATTTGACTGTGGAATGTGGACACTTTGATGCCGTAAGGACGCTTTCTTTATGGGAGGATTCCAAACTGTCTTTAGGCACAAGTCTTGATGGGTTCAGCCACAGAAATGCGTCATTAAAAGGCAGGAAGCTATCACAGTCAGAGTTTGTGAGACTTGTGCAATGAAATTTAATGATGGTAGCGTTTTTCTTTTGTTTGTTTTTTTTTAATTCAAACTCTCCTTGAAAATGGCTGTCAAGATGTTTTGGGTTAAGAGGACATACACTACGTCACTTTTTGTGACCAACAGAAAGACAGGATTTTAAAATCGTCTGCTGTTTTAATACCTCAATCTGCATTTTATCTTTTGCAGGACTGCGGCTTGCATTTAGTTTTAATTGGTGCCAAAAAATACATTTTATAGGATTTAATATAAAATTCTGCACATCATTAAAGTCACTGTTCATGCAATGATTTGCGTTTCTACATGTCAGGGCACTATCGATTGATCACTTACACTTCTTGTTTGGTCAAGCTCATTGTAAATCAAGTCACGCCGCAATACGGGTTAGCATTCTCTTCAAGTTTACAAGAGCAAATTATACATGGCAAATTTAATTGAATTTGGATAATGGATGGATGGATGTTTAATTTAATTATGCAGTATAAATGTTCAGTATAATGCAAGTCTTTTAAGACGATTACTTTGCATGAAAAAAAATGGTGGCGCTACAAAACTCAAAGTAAAATAATTTGGTTAATTCTACTAAATGCATCATCATTTCTCAACACAGTCTTATCAGAGTGAGTTAGTAGTTCATTATTTTGTATGCGTATCGCACTGACTCAAACATTTCTTAAAAATCGTAACATTTAAATTTCCTGAATGCTCTACTATTACAGTAGATTATAAAGTACTTCTATAAATATATTATTTAATGCAAAATCCCAAAGACTCCAATACATTGTGAAACATTTCTGAGAATCAAGAATTTTCCTCTCGCAATTCCCCGTCTTCCTTCTGTCATCAGTGTGGAAGAATACCACACTTCAACAGGATACGCACAAATCAAAGCCTCACAGGCTTTTTATTGTGTTAAGTTTCCAGTATGTGCACACTCCATGCTCAAAACATGCAGTGATTTAGTCCAGAGCTCAGACAGGGATGGTTTAAATCATTTTTATTGGAAGATGAATAGATTCTCTTTTTATTCACGTACACCTTGCATGAGTTTATTTCTAGCCGCAACATGTGCGAGAAGCAGTCTGGAAGCCAAAAAAGCTTTCATATTGGAGGCAGATTCATGTTTACAACATTTCATCCAAATTATGTTTTTCATCAGATCTGTCTCTGAACGAAATCGTGGTTCATTCGCTCCTTGTCCAATCAGAGCAGGAGCATGCTTCAGCAACGCTGCCCTTTGTCACTAGTTTTGTTCAAGAACTTTATACAGACAGAATTTGTTGGGGCAGCCAAGCATAGTCCAGTTTGGTTGCCTTTGAGGCTCCTTAGAGCGTGCTGATTAGCTGATCATTTGAAACAGGTGTGTGGGAGGAGAGAAACTAAAACATGCAGAATAGTGGCCTTCGAGGACCACATCAGAGTTTGACACCTGTTCCTTATAATCTCATCTCTGCTATGAGCAGATGATGTGGTCCTGGTGAGAGCATCAAACTCCAGGGGCGGAGCTATGTGGTGCCCAGGGGGGCCTCTCACCACCACTGTTACGAAAAATATATGCATAGATGCACGTGGCCACATGTACGCAGCTACCCCTGAGTAAAAGGTGAGTTGTCTCCCAATTCCAGGCTAGGCCCTTCGAAGGCTCCTCCTCATGTAGCCTCCGTGGACCGCATAAAACATGGCGAATTTGGACAAGGCTAGCGTAGAAGAAGATTGGCGCAATGCAGGCTTTGAAAGTTTGCTCCGAAGCAAGCCTTCGCTCAGGGCCAATATTCGCTCTGATTTTCCATGTGTCTGAGCATTCACACAAACTCCCCGCGCATTCCATAGACCACAGTGAGCAACATCAGATATGCACACGGTGGCCAAACCAGTATCACACCTGGCCAAAACCTGATATCATGAGTCAAACGATGTAGGTATTGTAAGTAAAAAAATAAATAAATATATACGATATATACAGATTTAAAGAGCAGGTAGTCTATATTCCAGAGCGGGTGGCTCTGACTATTTTGCCTTGGGCATCCAAATGACTACTTCGGTCCCTGGGCGGTGATCATGCACGCACTGATGATGCAAGGATGCGTGGAGCTGCAAGAACTCATTGAATTGCACCACACTTTGGCCATCCATTACACATATTCTATAGCAATAATTTAACATAAGATAATCCGAATTTTGGGGCGCTTTCCCCGGGGTCAGTTATGAGAAGATTGGTGAGGCGTTGAATGCTGGACAACGCCGCATCTCCGATTAACTGAGTTGTCAAACACATCGTTAGCTATATTTGTTGGTTTGTTGGTTAGAAAATCATTTCCAAAGACAACCAATAACGGTTGTCCCATTAGACCTTCGTGACCAGTTGAGCTATGCTCCCAAAATCTATGGAACATGTACCTACCTGTGAATAATAATATGTCTGCAAAAAACCTGGCTGCAATTAGGAGATCCCGCAATGACAAAATCTAACTTCTTGAAACCTTTAGGACAGGAAATATCAACTGTCCTTAAACACAGCACACACACACTCACACTGATAATTGGGCCCAAATATTTTTGCTCTTCTGATCAGGGATCTGATAATCGGATTTCTCGATGTGCGTTAAATGAGATTGAGTAGAAAAGTGAATAGCCAGTGTGCACCCTGCTAGATTCGAGGTTACCCGTGATCTGGAACAGAATAAAGTGGGGTATATTTGCAACTGGTGCATTGAGTTTGAGGAAGAGACGTACAAAAATGAGTTTGAAGTTGTTTTCCGTTTAGTATGAACACCAAACACACAAGTCAGCATCAAGACGGAATTGCTCTTGTCAAATATGCTCATTTAACGTGTTCTATTTGTAAAACATCATTTTTAAATTCAGCTCTATTGCTTTTTTTTTCCGGACCCAAAATGAGGAAGACATACCCAGAATGAGTCACACATTAACTTCAATGAGTCACATGAATTTATTTTAATCATCTGCCTTGTATGCCTGCATGCCTCCAGGAACGGAGAATTCCGAAAGCAGCATTGATACCAAGTCCACCAAGGGATTGGCAGTATCATGTCTCATCTGGGGAATTCTCATGCAGTCGAGCAGACAGAAACACTGACACACCGCAATGACTCACTGGAGGCTGTCGGACACCTGCGCTCCCTCCCTTGATTAGCGCAAAATATGGCTCCCCTCGAGGAAGATGATAGCCACGAGGTCTGCTCGGCTCCTTTGGAGTTTCCTCTTTTTGGGATGCATCTGTCTGCATCTGAGAAGGACGCAATAGGTCGGCCTTTGCGGGGTCAAATGGGAGTTGTGCAAATACACACTCACGCTGGGTGGGTTGCAAGCTCAAACAGATTTTGCAATGACTCGCCCCTGGTGAAGCGCGTCTTGACAAACAACTGCATCATTCTCCTCCCCGCGGCCAACGTAGGGAGCCGTTTGGGTAGCGTCGCCAGGGAGATTGAGGTTTTGCCATTTGATTCATTTTGTTGTTGCTGTCATCACCCTCGATTTCTGTCACGCAATCAACAGCTTTTGGCTTTTTAAATGATCTGCTTGTTTGTTGGTGGTATTTGATTTCTGCTGATATACATCTGAATTAAAGTGTCAAAATTGGCAGGATCTCCAAACCACATTGACGTATCCTGAAACATTCATCATAAATCATGACACAACGAAAATATACCACATCAGTGGCACAAACAATGCATATCATCTTTCCCTTTTGGGTCCTGCAATTCATCTCCATGGTTATGCAATAAATCCCAGAGTGAAAATCCATCCTGAAAAACCTGCTGTCAGCCCGTCGCTTATGTGAACAAACACTTTATTTTGCAGTCTGTCACGAGGAGTCCAACGACAATATTGTCTGTTTATCCCATCAGAAGAGGAAACAACGAGGAATAAATTCCTCTCCCTCAATTGCCCTGAGGACCGACTACGTGCCGATCTTACTCTTCTTCGGCCGCACTAATGGAAATGAAATGTTCTTCTCAATGGCCCTGAGGTTTGATTTACTGACATGAAACCTATGCCGGATCTAGAAGCTTCACTTTTAGCAGATGCTGATCTGCCGCTGAAAGACGCTCTATGATCACTACACGCCTCTGTCACTTGCATCCTTTTTTTTGGGGGGGGGGAACTCATTTAAATGACATCAGCACATTCACCGCCGTTCACGGAAATTCACATTGTCAACACTTCTTCTTAAAATAAACTGTGACCAGAACACTCGCCCAATTGTCAATAGAGGCAAATGCTAAAAATGTAATTAAAATTAGTTATTACCATTAATGTAAATCAATGGCCAATTAATATTGTTTTATACGGGTATGTACAAAAGATAATACAAAATACCAGAATCAGAATCAGAAATCCCTTTATTGTCATTGCACTCTAGTGTGCAACGAGATTAGATTAGCATTTGACCAACAACATTTTTTTTCTTTATGTTTTAATTCATTTTATTCATCATAGTGTGACTGGGATCATTAACCCCCTGGTTGCACAACTCAAGGCCGTACAGATTGCCCTCCCCAACCCAAAATTTGCTCCTACACTGGGAGTCGAACACAAGGCACCAGGGTGGAATCCAGGAATCCAACTCTCAATTTTAATTATCAAGTAGTAAAAAAATATTTATTACTGTGGTTGTATGCAGTTCTGGTATAAAATGATATTGTGATGACCTCATTTTGCCATAAATGTGACAACATTCTGCCTCCAATACTACTTCCATTACTAATACAGAGCTGAAGAATCACTCTTCTGATGCCAAGCCTGCCATCTAGTGTTTTTTCACAGTTTTTTGTTGAACCAGTGCACAGCCTGGAGGGGAAATTTAGAAACAGCTACAAAAACATCAACATTTGATTCTTAGCGAAACCAAAAACATCAAAGGGTGAATGATATACGTGATGTACTTATATCATTCCGTTTTTGTGGGAAAACCGATAGCCCTAAAATTTCCTCCAATCCATGTCTATTTAAAAAAAAACACACACATCCCTTTGCGTTATATAGGGAAATATCTTTGTCCAAGAAACCTTAATAAAACATCCATCTCATCAATCAAACATGATTTTCCAGTGAAGGATCAAAAGATCGCGTATCAGGTTTATTATGTATCCGGATAGTATGTGACCAAAGTGACATTAATCAGCCATTCATGAACTATTACAATGAATTAGTTTGACATTTTTAAAGTTGTCTTCCAATTTTACTAGTTTATGCAATTGTGTTTCTTCATCTTTAGACCTTTAGGGAGTGTCTGTTTTATCCTCACCGCTGTTACCAAAAAAACAACCTGAGGACCTCACAGGAGGGGCAATTCATCCACATTTATTTATAAACATAACAACTCGAGGTAAACACAATCTGTTCTGTTTGGTGGTGCTGGTTAGATTCCAAATAAAGCGTTCAAAATCCATTCCAAAGGAAATAATTAAACTATTGCCATCATGCAATGTGTTAAGAAACATTTATACATTCCTACCTGAAATTCCAAAATTAGCTCATTACTATATAATGGTCCGGAGGATTAGGTGGCTGCAACGAGGCAGTGATTTGGACGGAGCGGAGTGTATAGAAATCTAGAAAGCAACAATGTCTGCAAAGGAGATGCTTGATTACTCTTCAGTGATGAGTCACTTGTGCGTGTTTGCTCCACATAAATCTGCAGGTCAGTCTGCATTCCTCTGGCTCATTTTTTCATGACGTGGCTCAAGTTGAGCAACTAATCATGTGGGGACACTTATGAAATTTAATCAGATCGAAATGATTGCAAACTTTTGCTTTGCCTGTTGCTTAATTGTTTTTTTTTTTTTGTGGCATGGCTTTTCGAAAGATTATCAATCCATCCATTTTCCATACCTCGTTTGTGCTCGTTTGAGTCATCCCAGTTGAGTTTAGACAGTCAATCGCAGGTCACATATCAACATTCCCATTCCCACCTGTGGACAATTTAGAGTCTTTAATTGATGTAACATTCATGTTTTTGGAGGAAGCTAGAATACGCAGAGAGAACTCATGCAAGCTGAGAAAGAGCACTTGAACGCCACGCTGGAGATTTGAACGCGGAACTTCTCAACTGTGAGGCTAAATGTTTCACCCACCATACAACCGTGTTGCCGAGCGAACGGTCAATTACGTTTGAGATAAAAAATAAGAAAAAAAAAAACATCTTACCTGGCACATACTGATAATAACAAGTGATTGTGGTCTTCCTTGTCCATCTCATCCACGTTTAATTCAAAAGCCTCCTGGTCTTTGGCATGCAAAAAGTGGTTCTGTAAAAAGGCTTTGCTCTCCACATTATAAAATACATTCATCTGGAAGGAGTTATGTGACATTTAAGACATAATTTATTAGATTTTATGACAAAACGCTTTCGTCTACTGGCTGATATCGGTGCCAACGATTATACAGGACACAAACGCACCACAAAAACTACCGGTATTTAACTTTTAGGAAAAGTTGCCGCATCGCAATCACGGATGTGAAATCCAGCATAATGAATTACAGACATTAAAACAGGTGGAAGAGCTCTGAGATGGAGGGGGATTGCTTCTAAATTGGACAGGATGAAAAGATTAACCTTCACCTTCACCCAAAGTCTTTTGAGAGGAATCATGCGGAGACACTAACGCAAACAAAACTCTAAGCTACGCTACGTGTTCCAGATGTTAATCGGTGGGAGGCCATCGTGCTACATTTGCATTTAGCTGTTTTTTGTTTTGGCATTAACAATGTAATACATTGTCTCATACACAGCTGCAGTTTTCAGTTGATTCTGGTCATGCTCTCAATTAAACAATCATTTATGTGGAGTTCAATATGTTGGAAACATTCCCAAAATCAGAGGGGAACTTTTTTGGGCATGGCAGGATTAATTTAAAGCAGCAAATTGTGAACAGAGCTGTAATTATAAACTAATTATTGAAAGCAGACATGAAAGGACAAAGAGAAAAAAATACATGATTGCACCTGAAATATGACAAATCCTCTTCTTTCCATGTATATATTTAGTTTTATATCCTTGTCAGTATTGATGTCAAAAGTTAAACAAATATCTTGTACAGTAAATTCAATGCATCAAGATACTGTACAATAGGGGTGCGCTTATGCAGCCTGTTTTAGATTTCTCCCTCTTCCAACACACGATTCAAATGATCAAGATCATTATTAGGCTTCTCAGAGCTCACCAATGAGCTGATTATTTGAATCAGGTGTGTTGGAGGTGTGAGACAACTAAAACAGGACCAAACTTGAGCTCTACCTCTTGCTGCTGGTATGTCAAATAGGTGATGGAGTTGATGGGAAAGGTAAAGGAAGCCTCTGAGGAAGATACAAGGAGACGTGATGTGTGAAGAGTTCTGCCAAGGGAAAAAGATTGGATCAACTACCACATTATAATGTGAAAAAGAAATCTAATCACGTGGCACAGTGCAAAAGTGGTCACTGGTTAGCACATCAGCCTCACAATGAAGATGTCTCGGCTTCAAATCTCAGATTAGGTCCTCATGTGTGGAATTTGGGGTTTCACTTGGTACTCTGGCTTCCTCCCACGTTAATGTTAATTGGAAAATGTCTTTTTTTTTTAATTGAAGCTTGATAACCGTCTGTCAGCAGCCCAGACTGTGCAACAAACAACAAATCTCTTTTTTTTAGGTTTTAAATGAGTTTAGTTAAAGGATTTTACAAATGATTATCATAAATGAACAACATGTTTAAACTCAAGTTTTTAACAACCTGCATATTTCATATGTGTCGTCTGAGTCGCCTCCTTCAAAGTCATTTATTTGGGTGACTTTAGTGCTGTGATGTGAAACTTCAGCCTCAAACCTGACAGGGAGCTCGGATAAGACAGTTACTCCCACCTGAGCACACAAAAGCAAAGGGACACCTCTTGTCCCCTGCAGAGACGCTCATGTGATATTGCACACAAGTACCAAATGAACATATCAAGTAGTCTGTCATCAATGGATCTGCGTTAACGCCTTTTCTCAGAGAGATTCTTCTTACTTTTGGGTTTGGTCATTTCCCAGAGATTATTTTTGTAGTGGGAAGACAGCGAAAAACAATATAATGCAAATCTCCTCATTAATGTTACCTGTTGCCTGGGTCCATGTCCTGTGGTCTGATGAGACAGTACATTTACACTGAACACTGACTACTTTATTTTACGGCAAAAGTCTTGTCCTGTGAAAAGATAATAAATGAACCAAAAAAAAAAGCCAGCTAGAATTTCAAAATTTAACTTTGGGGTTACTCTGAGGCACTTTAAATGGTACCAGTGACTCATATTTGGAGAAGGTTAAATGTGATTGATTAATTCAGAAGACATCACCATGTATAAAAACGTGTGCGTACCTATGCAACCACCATGATCTAATATGGTATGTTTTCCCTTCCACTCGCTAAATGATTCATACATTTTTTTCAGTAGCGTTGTAAAGGTTGTATCAGGTCAGAGTTAGAGTGGAAAAGTTATTGTGTCATTACATTGTAGTAAACTGTAAATCTCGTTATGAAAGCCATGGGACATTGTTGTACAGTTGTAGTTTCATTTGTTTGCATTCTCAAATGTATTCGTTGTAAAGTAAGCCAACTAAACATACACTATGAAATTTAGCTGTAGTGACATCAATTCACCACAGGGTGGCAGTAGAGACCATGCTAATCCATCGTCAAGGCAGTGCATTATTCATCCGGCAGTGAGCGCAATAAAGCTGAATTGTTATCTGTAATAAGAGGCTGAACGCCCATATACAGTTCAGTACATTAATTAGACACATTACCAGGTATATCCAACAAGATTGTGAATTCTGCTTTTACAATGTTAGTGTCTCAGTATGATTCATTGCACTTCTACACTACTGTAAACTACCACCATAATAATAAATAATGATAACATTCCTTTTTTTTTTCTTTTACAGATTTGTTGATACAACCCTTGTGCTGGATGTCAGTGGTTTGTAGAGTTCCACCAAAATTAGTGAGTGAAAGATGCTGCTGCTTCTTCTCGTCGTCCTGCTCCACCTTTTTTCCACTAAATTGCAGTGCCGGCTGCACTCGTCTTCATCCGCCAGGAATTCCTATTTAGATCATCCTTTGCATTCACTTTGAAGTGGAGGAAACCCTGATGTTTTTCGTCAAATGTAAAAAGTTGATAAACCACAAAGTCCGGCTTTAACATTTACTTCATATCAACATTTTATTCTTTGGTATTAACACTAGTTACATATTAACATTTTACAAGGTTTTCTCAAATATTTGGCATGTACATATAACAACCAGTACAAAGTCCACTTTTAACATGTCAAAGAAAGGCATTTGGTATGATGGATGTGCAGTCCTGTGCCGCCTTATATATGTCCCCCTCTAATGCACATCTTTGAGTATTTAACGGCTTCACACTTTCAATGGAGCCACTACATTGTGATCGTTACCGTCCAGGCCTGGACACTTCAACCTTGGATAGTTTACTGCTCCTGCAACCAAATAATACCATGGATGATTACAGCAGAAGTCAGTATTTATATAATATATATATATACAAAGTGCACATTAGGCATTGGCTCAAAAGGTATCAGTTGTAAACTTTTGGTGAAAGAATCAAGTACCAAGCCAATTGGATTACAATTGAACAGAGACTGACTTTTAATACCTCCACCAGTCACATCTCAAAGTGACGATACATGCCCTCCACATAGCTCAGGACCAGTTGCCAGTCAGGACCACCAGCACGCAGCATGTCCTCAACAGTCTGTTAAACGGATAGTTTAACAGGTAATTAGTCTTGAAGCAGCTGTGAGTTTGTCATACAGAAGTGGAATTTTGAAATTGACCGTATATAGACATAGTCAAGCTTCACCGGGTGGTAACCACAAGCTTATTCTGATTCAGTGTCTTACCAAAGATTGGACAATGCCGACAGTCTCGCCTGTCTTGAATGCTAAACTGAGATTCTCCCTCTGTAAAGGAACAAAATGAGAAAAGAAGAACCAGTGGGGTTTAAAATAAACTCATCGACAAGTGTTTAGGGGATTATGTGTAGTTTAGTTAATTAAATCATCTGATTCATTCAGAAACTCACTTCTTTCTTTTTCTTCTAAAAAAAAAAGGAAGGATTTTGTAGTCGTGAATTAGATACAGTGTCTTCTGCGTTTTAGCGAGTTGCATACAAATTTACCAATTAAGAGATTTCTTTTTTGGTCCTCCATTATTTGCTAAATACTTGCCTTCTCTGATTTTGAGCCCGAGATGCCTCTTAAAAGACTGAAAGGGGACTACTTTTGTATTAGGCGGGAATTTGGCAGCATTTTGTGGCATGTTGGTCCAAAGGATCTGCGTTGATGTGACATGTCAACAAAGACGAGCTTTGTGTGTTGGGGACGAGCTAAATTTAGAAGAAGTTACGAACGTGCTGTTAGCGCAGTTACACTCCTGCGGCATTATTATTATTATTCTTTGTCAAAACATAATTGGATGCACCCAAAAAGGAGCTTACCTTGTTGTCTGGACTGAGGCTGCTATAAGGAATATGCGAAGGGAGGTAGCTGTGATAAACTGCACAAAATGCGAGGCCATCTACCCAGCTGCTGCTAAAATTGGTAATGTCAATATTCTATAGAAAAAGAAAACAAAATGGGAATCGATTGTGAATCATTATTGTCCAGGAACAGAACAGAACTCGTGCAAACAAGTTTGCAATCCAAAGGCCAAGTATAAAATATGTTGAAAAAAAATGCTGTGTTCAAGTGGCTTTGAATGTAAGATAACAACCTGTAAGCATTTATATGTACGACTAAATACTATATTGACTCTAAGTGGCTACTCTCGACAGGAAGAAGACAAGAATCAACGTTTACTTTGTAGCCTTGGGTTTGGCTCTGACACCAACGTAATAGTGAATTCCTCTTTGAGCCACCATGGCGACGCAAGAGCAGGTTGAAACCATCCTGGGACCTAAAAAGGAAAAGAGTTTTAGAGCTTCTAGTTGCAGCTTGTGACATCACTTACTCCATGTAGGGGGGAAAAAAAGCACTTGATACAAAAGTTTTGGCTTGACAAGTGATCAAAATGAGTGTATAGCGTGGAATCCATTCACCTAGTTGATGGCAGGTCAGAGAGTGATGAGTTGTACTTGTTTAGAGTTTCTTCACGTTTACCTGCCACAAAAAAAGTAATTTATTACTGTTGGCTAAAAAAAAATAAATACACAGCGCTAAAATTAAGAGAGACACATTGTGATCATGTAAAACATTCTCTTATCATTGACAAAATAAGTTCTAAATACACGCACCTGTATCAATGTTTGACCTGCTCTCTTGTTGCTCCAGACTTCTTTGTCCTTTCAGTTGTACCAAATTCTAAGGAAAAAAAATATATGCATTGAAATTATTTTTAAACATATTTCTGATTTGAAAACTTGGTGAAGTAAAACTATCTCTCACTTTGTTTGTTGATTGAGGTGTTGTGGAAGCGATTGACTGAGAAGTTCCATTCTGTAACGTGTGGGAGTCAGAGTGCGCTGGTAATCTGGACAGGCTCCTGTAATATTACGACACATTAGGAGAGATAATGTAGCAGCAACAAATCTTTGCCAATTGGGATGACACGATTATTAGTGCTTACTTCAACCACATAAATAAACAGAAGCAAATTGAAGCTTTCACAAATTGTGTGAGGGAAAAAAAAATTGATGACTAATCCGTCATACAGTATTACTAGCACTACAACCGTCAGGATTTTGAAATAAAATACACAAAGAATAAGGAAAATTCAAGAGGCCAGGAGCATCTTATAGCTATATTTAGAGAGAAATAAAACATCCAGGTTTGAAAACCGTCAAAATGACTGCTATCGTAGTTCTAGTGCTAGAAACCGGGATTGAAGACCCCTGAATGAATGGCAATGTTCATGCATTTTGTTTTTCATTAATGTCAGAGATAAACATCTAAATCTAACATCTTATGTTAATGTCGGGGGGGGGGTAGAATCTTTGGGTTCAAATTATTAGTTTTTTTCCATTGAATTTTTGCAACGGGGGTCAACTCATTAGTAAATACATACGTTGTTTAAAAAGATTGTTCCATCTTATTATTGAATTATTACTCGAGTACAATTTTTTTTTCAAACGTTTTGATTGACCCAAAAATCACTGATCGCGTAAAGCTTACTCTAAACCAGGCGTGGGCAAACTCCGGCCCGGGGGCCACTTGCCACAGGTTAAACCTTTTAATCCAGCTGGCCGAACTTGAAAAAAACTAAATGAATAAACCTTGTTAATGTTTTATTTTCTAAATACTGTGTCAAAGGCAGATATTTTGTTGTAATGCTTCTGTTCATCTTCATTTAAAATTAAATGTATTTTTTTGCTCAGTTTCGGTGAGCTTATCAAAATACTCCATCCATCTGCTCCTGGTCGGCCCCTCTGTCAAATTTTAGAACCCATTGTGGCCCACCATTCAAAAAGTTTGCCCGTCCACCCCTGCTCTAAACTGTTTATCTCACCTTGACCTCTCCGTGGTTGCTGTTCTTCGCACCTCTCGCGTTCGCATTTCTTCCCTCCTCCTTTCCTCATTGGTTACATTTCTCAGGTATCGTTTAGTGACAGCTAAACAGTCCTCTCTGTCACTTGTCACGGTGTCAGTCGCACTCCCCGCCAGCCGGTACACTGCCCTCTCCTTCCCCCTCTGGCTCCCCTCAGCGCTGTCAGAGTTCTTCAGAGGTTCGGTCTTCGCTCCTTCTTGTGCATTAGTTTTGTCTGGAGTCTGACTCAGCGTAGTCAGCTTCTGCCTGCTCTCTTCCAGCTCCCCTTTCAAAGTGACGAGCTGCAAGTCAGCCTCCTTCTGTCTGTGTAGGGCAGCAGCCAGTTCCCTCTCCACATCTTTATGGGCCGTTCGGAGTGCAGTCAGCTCCTCTTCGGCCTCGGCTCTTAGACGGTCAGCCACTGACACCGCCACCTGAAGATCGGCCTGGAATTGCAGCCATTCCGTCCGCTCACTCTGAAAGAACACGCAGATGCCTTCATGTTTTTAGATGAACTGGCTTTCTTCTGCAAATGTGTGGCATGTGCCAAGGGAAAAAAAAAGAAAATGTGTTGAGTTGGATTGCAGAATTTCTCATGAGATAAACTCTTTTGAGAAAATGATTAACTGCAACTGAAGACAGATAAATTTCACAAATTCACAGTTACGAGGTTGTGGGTTTGAATCAACGCCCTGGCTTTGTGTGGAGTATGAACATTCTCTCCACGCTTACTCCAACTTCCTCCACATCCCCAAAATATCAATGTTAGCTTTAATGGAAGACTAAATCAGAATATGAGTATGAATGGTTGTTTGGAAATGCCCTGTGATTGGCTGGTGAGCAGTCCGTGGCTCTCCCCCAAAGTAAGCTGGCATAGGCTCCAGCTCACCCATGCCTTTATGCGGTCAAGAGGGAAAGAAAATGAATTGATGGATGGAAGGCTCTGTCATAATCTGTATTTGTTGTTTTTGAGTTAGTATTTAGTTTCATGTGTTTCCTTGTTCAGTGTTTGTCTTGTGCTCTGATTGTGTTCACCTGTGCTTGTCGTCTCACTCCCTAGTGTGAACCAATCAGCTCCCTCCATCCCTTTGTGTCTTGTCCAGGTGCTCCTCGTTGTCTCGTTACTGTGTTTGTATTTAGTTCCCTGGTTGCTTTCACTTCTGGTTGGTTCATTGTCATTGTCACTGTTGCTGTCCTTGTTGTTCCGGTTACGTGCTATTCATGCTAAGGTGTCCTGTCTCCTATTAATTGTCTGTGTCAGTTGTCCTGTTCTGTGATGGCTGTCAGTGTCCAGGTCCGTGTCCTTCCTGCCAGTCTCGTTAAGTTTAGTTAAGTCATGTCATTGCTTTTGTTAATTCCAGTTGTTGTGTACTTTTATGTTCTTTTTTGATTAAATTCCCCTTAAGTTTTTCCTGCCTCGATTCCCTGCGTTTGGGTCCTCCTCTACCTCCACCTCAACATGACGGGCTCTGTGTTTTGTGTTTTTTTTGTTTTTTTTACATATTTGCATACTACGTATATTTGTGTATTCAATTATGCAATTACACAAAGAGGGGGGAATCTACCACTAACTGGCATTGTTGTTCGGCCTAATATTTGGGTGTGATTTGTTGAGATCAATGTGAATTCAATGATACACCATAGCAATTCCTGACAAGCAGAAAGGGAGGCGTATCTTTCTGACAGATAAAACCAACTATGCAAAAAATATGTCTGTGAAACCACAAAATAAAAAAAAGTTGAACAAATGATGGAGGAGGAAGGCTCAAAATACGGGACATGTCATTAATACTTGTAGCCTACTCCATATAAATAGGGGTTTTCCTCTCTTTGAGCTGTTACCCATTTGAGCATTGAAGTTTGACAATCATGCCAAAGTACTTTCCATGTTATGATTCCGTGATAAAAAAGTTGAGAGCCATTACAACCACGAAAAAAAAAGTCCCTCTTGATATCTTTGCCGCACCAGGCACAGACAAAAAAAAAACAAAAACAAAATAAGGAGCAGTCACTAGTATAAAAACAGAGCTGAAATAAGAATAAAGGAAGAGCGGTACATATTTAATGGAAACGGCAGACGGACTTGGAGGCAATATAAGCCCAATGGTTCTGAAGTTTGGTGAAGGAGCAGAGGTTAGAAAGGTGAGTAATTAGATGAACAACGGATGGGGATGTGGAGGAGGAAGCAATAACGGAGCCAAGTCGACGCTCCCTCATCTGACCAGTGACTCAAGACCACAGCTGGACCCCATTATACTGTACGCACGCATCTCACATTTCTTTTCTCTCCCCCTCACACACATTCCTTTATTCGTTTGCCTCACCACCAAACTCCATGATGAGCTTATCTGACTTTTCAGTTTTGTGTAACTTGGCACTTTATTGTGGAAACATGTCAAACAGCCCGATTAAGACTCAGTCCTATATTTAGTATGACAATTAAGAAAAAAAAAAAAAAAACACTGCTCTTGTCTTTACATAGTCTTGGTTATCTGTGCAAGAGCACTCCAATTGGAGCATGTCTGTTTCTGGAAACAGGAAGGGGTGCTCCTCAGTTCACACTGAGATAAGGGTGTGGATCGTCAGGATGAACACATAGACAGAAACAGCTCCGGAAGAGCTGACCCATGGCCCACAGCAAGACCAGATGTGGTGAACATTCAAACACACACACAAACACAAACATATACACGCCTAGAGACACCTCCTTTGACATCAGAATTTCTGGGGATTCTCAGAGAGAGTTATTGTTCAATCCATCTGTCTCTCGTTGTCTTCTTCACCCTCTCTCTTTTGACACATACTTGGAGAAACATCGAAACTAAAATGCGTCACTCTCCAGGCTTTCTTAAGTCTGCGATAACGACCCAAAAATGATTGAATACCACCTATACTGACCGTATTCCTTGCACCTGAAAAGAATTCAGGAGGTGAAACAAAGCCGCATTGAATGCACGTGGACATCAAAGTGAAAGGTGGCCCAAATCAATGCCATGTTTTCCACACCGCATAATTCAGCACAGCGTTCACATTCAACATCACTACTGCCTCCTCACAGTCCAGACAAAGTCAACATTTTTTCATTCCACATGACCTTTGTAACCTCAACATAAACATCATCTTAGGGAGCAGAGGACCGAAGAAGGAATTGCTGGGAATGTTTCGCAGCGGTCACCTGGAACCGATTCCAAAGCTGTGTTTTGAAAAATATCCAGAAGGGAATCAATCAAATATGATTACACAAGCAGAAATGGAGAATTTTCTTTTTTGTTGGTTAGGACAATTGAAGACTGATGGTGTGCATAAGCACAGACAGATGGCGCATCAGCTAATCTACTTCAGCGATGGGACATTTAAATGCTGGAGGTGGTTACAATTTTGCCTTTTTTTTTTTTTTTAGCGATAAAACTTCCACTATTTACAAGTTTCTGGAATGTGGGCATGTTTGTCTATTGAACCAGAAAAAAAAATGTGAGGCCAGTTGTGACTAGTGTTGCAGAGAAGGCTTTGCAATCTCAGCTGTAGTTCATCCCAGAAGTGTTTGATGGGATTCTCCCAACCAAGGACAGCTTTGTAAACTGAAAACAGCCTTTGGCCAAGCATTCTCAAAAAGACCCGTGGCCGAATTGCAAAATCAATTAAATAAATAACTAGGTTCCACAATCTTTACAAAATCAATTGTTTGACTTCCTCTTCCTAACTGGGAGAAATTTTCTTGAGTTGCGCTCAATTGTGAAATACTGTATTTACATTTTATTGCAATGGCTTTTCAGAATGAATCACAAGTCATTTTCATTTTCAGAGAAATCTACAACACTGAAGACAAACCCATCACTAATGGGTGACATGGGCTCAGAATGATATCACAATATTGCGCTCATTTTTTATTTATTGTGGAGTGCTGCCCTAGAGAATTATACTGTATTTCAGATGTTGTGCTCAGCAACTCTTTGGTTTGATGATAAATAATTCATAGTTTGGTTGTTCTTGGATAATAATTGTAAATCTCATTATTTGCATTTAAAAATACATTTTATGAAGCCCCCATGCCATTATGTGCCACCACACATTTCACATATACCATGCACCATCATTGACTGTAAGTCTTTAGGATCATCAAGCAAGGTTGATGAAGGAAGAGAAAAGTTAGAGCACCAACTTTGAGAACCACACCAAAACTGTTTTGTGCACCGCTGAATGAAATATTATTACAGCTCCAGCTGTTGTGAAATGCGCTATGAAAATAAAATGGTATTGTATTGTGTTAAATTAGCAGCTAATTATGCGAACATTGTTAGCTAACGCTTATCTGTCGCAACCCTGTAGCTCTACATAACCTGCGTCTTTGAGAAAGTCGTTTGTTCTCTTTGGAACGTGGCCAGCATAGCATGTCATTGGCTGATAAATTCAGGGAGGGGCCGATTATTATGTTAATTAGACCCACTGCAAAATGGCTGGCTCATAAAAACAATTTGAGAAATATGCAGCTAATTAAAGATTTAGTTGGATGTTTAATTTCACACTTGATGAATGAGCTGGCACTTTATACACCAACCTATTTGTGTACAAACATTTACAAGTCAATTCTCCATAATATGTTACCTTTGAGATTTTATGAAGAATCCACAGACACTGTGTAATGATTTGATGAATTGATTATAAGTTCTATCCATTACTTTTGTTGAAATACCATTACATTCCGTTAGGGGTTGTGAAAAAGCTGTAGCTATGCAAAAAGATCTTTCTAGGGGCAAACAGAAGAGAAATAGAGCAGACACGGAAGGGGTGGAATAAAGGGAAGAGGTGAAGAAATCACTGCAGAAAAAAAGTGATTTTTTTTTTAAGCTTTTGTGCACAGGAATAAGCAGTCAGTTCTTTTATGGAAGAATTGAAGAAAATAGAGCGGCACAATAGGGGGAGACGCCAGTTCACACAGTAGAAATCATCCATAGTCTCCGGTGCATTTCTCAGTGTGTATTGGTGCCTCTCCTCTGTCTCACGTGTGCAACAGACATAAAAACAAACGGCCAGTGTGATCAAGCGCATCAGCCCTCACCCCCCCTCCTCTTCCTCCCTACACTGAACAAAACAAAACAAGTTTTGTCTCCTGAACGGCCGATTGTGAACCCCCACCACCGCACTGCTATCCCCCCCTCCTCCTTCCACCAGCTCCCCACAAAAAAAGGCTCCCAGGACAGTAAAGCAGACTGAGCGGGTTCATAAAGTCAGACTTTGCTACTTCTATTGGCCCAGCAAGGGCCCGTGTAAACATAGTGTTGGATTGCCTCAATTTCTAATACACGGCTACCTCTCAATGCTTTTTCTCCCTGCGGTCTGTGCTGGCCCATGCAGAGATTACATTTGCAAGCCTCTTCAGGGGTGTGGGAAAGTGGAAAAGAGAGGAAGGCGAGATGAAATATAAAGGAGAGACTTAAGGACACAAATAAGCATGTGTGATCAGATTTTAAACCTAAAGTCAAATAGGGAATGCGTTCTTAGCATCACATATTTGTAGTTCAATTGCTAATCTTTTCCAAGATTCCGGATGACCTCTGGCAAGATATACATTTTTACACTTGAATCTGTGTGGTACTGTATTCCTGTGTCACACAGCTGTAAATATAAAACTGTTTGACAAGTATGTTTCCTTTTGTGCTTTTTCCTGAACGTTCACAATTTAAGGGTATGACTTGATATCATACATCTTCAATATCATAAGCAGCATAGCAATTGCAGATGGAAAAGCTAAGAAGGGAGGGCCCATTTTGTGTCATATTCCATCTGTTGCAACCTGAAGGAAGCTGTGAACCTCAAGCTGCTATCCTAAGGGAGGGGTCAAAATTGGAAACAGGAAATCACTGCAGATTACGACATCTTCAGAGGAGCGCGAAACATCTAAGCAAACTGAGGAATGTTTGTGGAAATGCTTTCCTAATGTGATGATTGCTGAAATTGTAATAATCAAGACAACCTTTTCCTTCAACTGACAATTAGGTAGATTTTTCAACTATGACGGGACGTCTATGTAAATCTAACTAAACATGTATGACTGGTGGGACATTGAGAAGTGTAAATGCTTTTAAATCCAGGTTAAAAATGATGCTTTATTTCCCATGAACTTTAATTAAGGTCTTTTAAGCATTAAATCAATTTCACTGTCAGAAAGGTCCTTTTTGTTTCCACACTTTGCTTTTCAATGCCTGAATTATAAATGTCTTTAATTGTTTGTTGTTAATTTTTTTTTATCAGTCTTAGTAAGATACTTTTGTTCTCCCTAATTTGGCTTCGAATGCATTTAGTTTTTTGTTTGTAAATACTTTTTGGTGTTGTGCTTCACATTGAGTTGTCTTGTGTATGAAATCCATCCAACCATTATCTGAGCCGCTTTTCCTCACAAGAGTCGCTGGGCTGCTCGACCCTAAATGTGCTGTAGAAATAAAACTACCTTTCCTTGCGTTGCGAAGCTCATCTTTTCCCTCTGTGGTCTTTAACAGAGTACAGGAAAATCTCCATTATCAGGCTTCCAGCTCCCAGGTCGATAAGGAAGGCCAATTCTACAGCCTATTGTGATAGCTGAACAGGGTGTGTTCTGGCGTTATCTCCAGGATGAATAATAACAAACACTGACCACACGGTCACTTACATGTGTGACAAAGTGGTCGTATACACGAGGCCCGTCTGAAAATAAAAAGCTGTATCTTTTTGGCCACTTGCTTTAATTGCAAAGCTGGCCAAAAAGGTTTTTAAAATTCCTGTGTAATCTTTCCAGTCTGACCGCTGTAATATATACAGAGATGAATAAGCAAGTATAAAGCAAAAAAAAGAGCACCAAAGAGGAGCCAGCGCAACCACGCAAGCCCCCATTTTAGCTGGCATTAATGCTACGGATTTGTCTCATTAGTAAATGAGGAAAAAATGAGTTGCTTGTGCATATCAACCAAATTGGCATGAGAACCAAACCAAAACAGTTGAACTGAACCAAAAAAAAAAAAAAAAGTTCCACCCCTAATACATACTCAAGTTGAATTTCAGCTCAGGTCAGCGTGAAGTACTCCGGCTGCCTATTGCGCAAGATCAACGATGGGATGGGCTACTATCGGAACTGCGATCCTCATGAGGACAAACATTATCGAAAGTGGATTGATGGATAATTAAATACCATCTCACCTGCAAATGACTTTTTAAATCCTTCACCTCTGCCTGGAGATGTTTCAGCATTTCTGATGGAGGAGAAATGTCAGACAATGTCACATGAATACCAAACTAAAGAAAAAGGTCAAAGAAACGTTTTGCCCTTCTCAACACAAGATAATAATGAGTCTGTGGTGGAACAAAATGTTGTAATAGCCATACAAATCTTTTGCAAGTCTTACCTATGACATCCGTGGGGTCAGAGGTCCCTAATGTTGTTCGACACTCGTCCAATAGTCTCTCCAGTTCCTTGGATTGGACATCTCTGGCCTCTGGACCTGGCTGCAAAGACTGGCGCAGACTGCTGTCCCTTTCTCTCCATTTCGGCCCGGAAGAGCTGCACACACCCGGTGAGGAACTACACGTAGAGGATGGGCTGATAGGCACACACTTGCCCTGCGCAACCACAGCCCGAGGTGTAGAAGTAGACGGAGCCCCATTTCTGTCCAAAGTAATGTGTCCTTTCACTGCTAATGTACTTTCCGGTTTGGTTGTGACTGGACTGACTGTTGAGACAGTTGCTGAGCTATTTGAGTTGAGCCGCGGTGGAGGAGGTCTCCACTCAGGTGGAGGAATGGCACAGCTTGGCTGTGATCGCTTAACGCTGGAGGATGTGAGCACCGAGATAGGAGGTGAAGATGAAATTGCACTGGGAGATTTTGGTGAGGTGGGGGGGAGCAGCCGGGGGGCACCAGGTACAAATCCAGGTTCGTCACTTTGAGGGGAAGCAGGAGGAGTGTGGAAACTATCCAATTGGTTGCCTGGAGGAAACAATCACAAATTCAGCAGTATGTCAATTTCTTTTCAAATTGCCTGGACTGGTATCAGTGTTGCCAGCTAATTTCTCGCGAAAAATTATGAAATGATGAAGATGACTAGATATGTATCTTGACATAAGGTGCATGATACGATTCAAGAATGCTACATTTTCAAGTGGAACTATTTGGTTCGATTTAGTGGGATTACGACTGAATTTGATCGGGCATTGCTGTCGCTTTTGTCATGTGTTTTGACGCAACTCTCTCTCTTCCAATCTTGTCAATGGAACAGTGAAACCTGACTTTGGAAGATTTCTTATAGGGGAACTGTATTTTAGCATTTGAGCCCCTTTTTAATTTGTTTGCACTCAAATGTCAAAAGTAGGCTTTTTTTTTTAAAGGTTCCTAAATCTAGAAACACAATTTGGGATCATAAAGGTTCCTAAATCTAGAAACACAATTTGGGATCAAAGAGCAGTTAATGGAACATGTTTGGTCAATTACTTGAATTGTTAGTTCAAACAAGGCTTCAAAGCATTGGAATAAATTGCTGCGATGTTATCTCTACATTGCTCACAGCTCTAATGGTACATAAAAAGGGAAACAAATCTAGGATTGCTAAAACATGATGTGATGGATAACACCATGTTATAGTCCTCAATCAATGCCTTGCTTTGGCTTGGTGACCCATCGCGCAAGTCACATGCAATTCACAGGGAATCACAATACCTTGAGCATTGTCTGAGACTTTTGGGATTTGGGACTAATTCAAGACTTAAAATTCTAGATTTCATGTTGTTCGTATGTTGAAAAACATTGAGTTCATAATGGTCAATGTAAAGATATCCATGTTTACGCAGACTTAAAGCAAACGTGTTGCGCAATGCTAAGATCTATTTTTATGGACCCACTATTTTCCATATTACCTACAGATAAAAAAAAATGTAAATGCCTCAACCCATTTGTATTTGCTTCTGCACATTTTGAAACAAAAGCACCAACTTTTATAATCTTACAAAGTCAATGCTTTAAAGAAACACATCCAGATTAAACATAAAGCAATACTTGCAAGTAAGGGTGTGTGAAAACAGTTTCAGTGGAGTGGAATTTAGAAAAAAAAAAAAAGTTTGACAATGGCCAAGTGAGTGTCTGCATCATCGGGCAATGATGTCATGGAGGAACGATGGGACGAAAACACATTCATGGTCCCTCCTCTGGCATGTTGTCACTGAAAACACCATTAAATGAGCTACCCAAGCCAGTGGGAATTATTGAACAGGGAGATTGCACGTAGACAATGCTGCAGCAACATCAACTAACCACATTATTCCGGGACAGACAGACAGACGACAGAGGCAAGAATTTCAAAACGGCGATAAAACTGGTTGGAGTCTGTAGATTCATAGAATGTTGCTTGGCGCTTACAACATGCCACAAAATCAATCAGATACGCCCTGAGACCTGACCAGATCTCCTTGTCAAGAATAAAAGCCTCGTGGCTTGTAAAGAACAAAAAAAGAACAATTAATGATTCATTCTTAAATGATTTGAATGAAAGAAACTATGCACGACTCATTGGGAAAGAATGGTAGGATCGTTAATAACTTCCTCAAGCCTCCCTTCCTTTTTTATATCTTCATTCCAGACGTTAATGTGCTCGTCCAACCATGTACAAGGGTGGCAGATTGACTGAATGAATGTGTGTGTGGGTGTGCGCATAATGAAGTTTGTGTGTGAGTAAGCGTCGATGTCAGATAGTATTAAGCCTCTATGATTAATCCGCTGCCCTTGTGCTGAGCCGGGGAATTCTGCCGATTCATCACAGCTGGCCCGGATGGATCACATGGGGCCGCGAGGAGAATGACCACTCGCTGAGCAACACACAGGAGGGCTGCCAAGATTCCTGCCTCCGCATCCACAGCCGGCATTCTCTTCCTGATCGGCCCTAACGTACACTTTTGTTCAAGCTCAAATCCTGAAGTGTGTATCAGTGACCTACCGGTGAGTCCATGGCTCTCCTTGCTGGAAAAGCTACCCATCCTGCAGTCAGTCTGGCCACAAAAGGGCCCGACTGGTGCTTGCTGCTCTCCTGCCCAGCCTGGATCAAAGTGACGCTTGAGGTGACCTGCACATGCGGCTAGATGATGGATGAGGTCCTACCTCTTTGGCACTGTAGGCAAACTGAAAAACAACCCAGTGACTTTAATGCCTCTTTAAAACTTTTCTAAACTGGGTCCCTTCCCACTCTAGTGACCTTGTGACTCGTGCTTCTAATTACAATTTTAAAATAAGAGATCATATCATCAAGGATGGGATCAGAGCAATTACATGTGTTTAACGAAGGATGTTCAAAGTTTTTCCAGAGGGCCACATGCAAAAAAATGGAAGGAAGAGAGGAAGGCATTCCATAACCAATTTAATATGTGGTAGGTTATCACATGATAAGAGGTTAAACATGTTTAAAGAAAATATCCAAATCTCCGCTTGATGCGGACAAAGCAAACAGTTATTTGTATTAGTCTGACTAAATTAACCGAAAAATTAGTGATATCTTGTCATAACCAACATTAAAAATGTATTTTTTTAATTAAAAAAATACGAGAAACTTTCAATATAATTATCCGAATGTGATATTTTTCATTTGTTAAGTTCAGGAATGTGAAAGGAAATACATGTCAAATTCATTTTATTATGGTTAGGGGAAAAAAATAAATAAATAAAAAGCAACGGGTCGCAAATGTACCCTAGGGCGGACTTATTGAACACAAAACTGCCAAAACTAGAGCATACACGAACACATAAAGCAGAGTAGTTTAAACTCTTCATATCAATCAACAAATACAACTTATGTAAGGTGTGTGACAAAATTGTCTACTTGATAAATACAGCAAGCAACTACTACTAGATCATAAATGGACACAAACCCTCGAAAGTTATCCAAAAATCCGCTTTGTAGGTAATTCCTCACTCAACGTCCTCCACCAGGCGCACTACCTCGCCGAGTTTGTCTTCTTAAAGTTTCTACATCGGCTTGAAACACATTTTAGTTCCTGTTACGTTTTTCAAAAATAACCCGAACATAAAGTTTACACCTCCGAGAGCGAGACAGCGAGCTAAAACCACGCAAAGCCGAGAGTGCCTGGAAGGATTTCCGCTCTATGTGTCCACCAGAAGGCGGAGTCGAGCTGTCGTTGTTTAAAAAAACAACTCGTTGCTTTTTGAGTCATATTCTAATTTGCTGGCTGACGTCCCTGTGGTGCGCAAACATGACCACACCAGCCGCTAAGATGAAATCATGTCACGTACACTTTGCATTATGTTGTGAGTGACACATTGTTCCCATTGTGGCAAAAGTAGTCAAACTGAGGCATCATTTAGAATGCAGTACAGATACTTGTTTTGAGGTATATGTAGATTAAAAAAGTCATACTAATTCGTCAAAAGAAGCCAAACAATATATGTCGTTACTGTCTGTCATACATTGCATCACAATGCTGAAGTTAGGGGCTTGAATCTGGGCTGTGAGGGCAACCCTGGCAGGGGGCATGCAGAGACTTTCGGAGAAGCAGGTGCACAAAGTTCAAAAGTGGGAAAACCCTTTTTTAATGAATATATTATTACTTGTATAAATAATATAAAGTGTCAATAAAATGTAAACAGCACCTTGCAGCCACTTGCTTTCAAGGACACTGGCCAGTGCAGTTTCCAGAAAAGCTGCATGCTCTTTTGTTACCCATATGTCAAAGTTGTTCATGAGAATTGAACAAATACAAGTTTGTATTTTGTCTGCCTATTCTATCTATTTCATGGACAAAATGCATCAATTTGTGTTCATGTTTCATTCACAGTGTAATGTGGCCACCCAAAAATAAAATAATAAATCATGGAAAAAAAACATGTTAAATCTGGAGCTCCGTAGATGTTTGTGGGTCCATTCTCTGAAACTTTTTTCTCCCCGCCAATAAAAGACTCAAAAGGAAAATTCTGATGTGAAGAGGTGGTTCCACATTGTTAATGTCTGTAACTATCATAGAACGTGGACCCCCGCAAACAGTTTCCATGTAAACAACAGAGGCACTTGACCCTTTTTTGCCAGTCAGACCCTTGCCCTTCGGCTGCTGTCTCGGTACGGTTCTGGCCTTGACCCTCCGGGCCTATTCATAAAAATCGTCGGCCCCCAACTGTTGAAATACGCTGGCTCGTTTAAGCGTAGATGACGGTGAGTGATAAGCTGCAGGCAGCCACAAGTTTCATAGACTGGAATCTAATAGTATGTGAAACGGACTGACTGACAGACTTAACTCCCGGACGGACAGACCAACTGACGATTAGAAGTTGGTTTGGCTTGAAAACAGGACGGACAGGTACCCAGGCTGCTGACAGATGACAGACCAGCAAAATGTGGTAAAATGGCGACCTCTGTTGGTCATTCAGGGTGCTTATTTGATTGGCAATATTTCACAATACTATTATAATAATTTACATAACAATAATCAGAAATAATTGAGAAAAAATGTGACATGCAGGCAACAGCAAAGCATGGGATTTGCTAAATATTTTTTTTATTACTTGAATTGTTTCCATGACAGCAAAACTCATCTAAAGGGAACAGATGAGATCATCATTTTGGACACAGACATTAAATCCATGGAGTTAACATAATTTCACAGATAAAATATGGGGGAATCCAGAAATTACCTCTACTCTATATTCCTTCTTTGAGTGCACAACTTTGGCAGTAATCCCTAATAACAGAGTGGTGAGCCAAACAGTGTTTGCTGCATAGAGGTGTCATTCAAGTCTCCTTCTCCTCCTTATTAACGCTAATGACTGAGATCAATGGGCTCTCTCTAAGATCCGTGCTCAATGTGCAAAACTGCAGTGCCGACCAAAAACAATGTGCAACCCATCCCATATTGATTACACACTCCAGAGAGAACATTGCTCTAACACGAATGTGTTTCTGTATCCGGTCAAGACGAGGAGGACAGCGTGCATGTGCATTTATAAATTTATTTTCTTTGGAATCCCCGAGCGGTATTACATTCAGGAGCTTGGTGCTTGTCTTTCTAAATTAACCCCCAAACTGTCGCAATAAGTCTCGCTCCTCAGCAAGGATTATGCGCGCAACAAAAAAACAAGGAACCAACCATTGTCATATCACACGCCACCTTTAGTTTATAGTCACGCTCATGGGAAAAAAACAAAAGTTTATTTCTAACAGTTTGACAGTTAGACCCCGCGCTCTCCCGAAGGCACAGCACACATTCTCAACCACGCTCAATGCCTCGCCAATTTGCATTGAACTCTCTTTGTAACTGCAATTTTTTGGGCGTGAACACAGACACCAAAGCTGGAATTTCAACACCCATGCATGGTAGAGAGACAAATGGTGGGCATTGCAGGGAGAAAGGTACGGTTTGGGGGCAGAGGGACTGTCTATCTGTGGCCCTAACAGATACATTTGGGGTGTGCATGCCCGCCTTTGAGGGTTAACTGCTACAGAAAAAAACTGATTTACGAATCTTCTACCCACCTCGTTTGCCACCATCACATAATCTGACATAAGGCGCTGCTACTTCCTGCTGTACTTTATCCTCGTGACCAAGCCTTGTGACACAATTAGTAGCCCATTCTTAGCGGGCTATTAATTGAGTCACAAAGCCAACCTCCGACCTCCACATTGTCCTTAATTGGTCGTTTAATTTGAGGCTTTGTTCAAGGATTGGACCTGCTGTCCTCACAGGTATCATGGGACTGGCTAAAAGCTAAAGTCTACCTGCTTGGGGAGGTGAGGCCATTAAGAAATGTTTAGCATTTGTACCATCTGTGTATGAAGGACCACTGCCATGCCTCAATCCTCTGTTGCAGCATGAAAACAGACACAAGCACTCTGAATTAAACAGATACATGCTACATTCAGTAGTAGTGCGAGGGAAGCTCTGATCAGTATACAGTATCTAAAATAATCATCACACTATAACACTGATTTTAGAGATAAAGACAAACTGCAGGAACTTCGGGACTTGCGAAAACCCTCACAGCCAACGTTCTGCCAACACAGGTTGAATCATTCAGATAACTCTACTTGCATGCCATCAGAGAGCACATGGGCCTCATTGACACAATGGGCCAGCATAGCTCCAATCTTCAACACGCAACAGTGTGGTTACCGAGTGTCATCCTATGGTGGCCAATCTTTACCCAACCAACCAACGCGCTTCTTTTAAACAAACTTCTGGCCCACAAAGGAGGGAGGTGGGATCTCCTGGCAGGCTCCAGCCCTGCGGGTGACATCCAGGAAGGGGGCCCTGAGGATGGCTGCGCCCGCCATGCTGGCATCGGTGTGCGAGCCAACACTCTGCAGCACGCGGCTGGAAGGTCGGTGGTAGAGCGCCAACTGCCTGGAGCTGTACCCACACATCCCGATCCCCACGGCCCCGAGGAGCATAGCCATGCCAGGCATGGTTTTCTCAGGTGGACGTACCACACACACATTGTGGTAGGCCTGGGTCTAAGAGAAGAAAGATGACAACTCAGTTGATGGACTTGGATGGATCGTGACAAGCTATCTGCAAACTTTCATACTGATGCATCATGAAAAATTCAACATCATGTCCTCATACGGGATATGTAACAATAGATATTTTAAGTTTGAGGTGCAGTTTGTATTGTAGCTTATTTGACAAACTATTTTTCATTGTATGAGCCTCACCTCAGCCTTCTGCCCATTTCATTTCTCCCACCGTCTCTTTTACGATATTATACTCTCTTTTGCAACGTGGGCAATTTGCTATGCATATCTTTTACAACAACAAAGCAGAGCAAATAATAGAAACCTCATTTTCCAAAACAGTTGTGTCACAGGCAGTTAAAAAGCCATTCCTGAAGCTCACTCACCCCAATTCTCAATTCCATTTACAACTCAATGGGCTGTCATAGGCTTACATTTCTTAAATTTTTGTGTCTCAGAAAAGGTAGTGATGTGACATGAGCTAAAACAAAATGTGTCCTATAATTACGGAAATGGTAGCACGGAATGACTCTGTGTGTTTATAGTACGACGTGTGCGCCTTTCACTGTATTTGGAGTTGAAGCGGTTGGGTCACCCGGCAGCTAAAGGGCTACCCAATGGCAGCATAAAGCTGACGTATATTTAGTCTCCGGCTAAGCCGCGTGTGTGCCGATAAAACCACTTCCTTGAAAGCAATGATTACATCAGGCTTATAGAACAACTCCTCCAAGGATCAATATAGTGAGCACTGCAATCTTCTGGGATATAATTTTAATATTCGGTGTTATTTTTGTTAAGGGAACTTTGTGACACACGCCTCAATACTGAAAAATCAGTACATTGAAACACACTTTCACTTTGCTCTTATCTGCGTGATAAAAGCCACACAGGAGCTTTATTTAGCAGTTTCTCTTCTACGACTGAACAAACAGACAAACACCAACACAAAAGAAGAATTTAATCTCACCTGCAGTAACCTGATGTAGCCCGGAGTCAGTCTTGGGAGTCTGAAAAACATTTTGCCAGTGCTGTTGGTGACTAAACAAAAACTTGAGTCTCTGCAGTTCCCCTTCCTGGACTCCCAGGAGGGGAAACCTGCTGACAGAAGGTTTACCCCGGTGTGTGCGATCACTTCAGCCTGTGCTGAGATATCTGCTACCCAGATAATGTCTTCTTTTATAACAGGCTTTGGCAGTTGGTGTTTCTAATTGGATTACAAGACTTGGCATACGGGGGACAAAGAAGTAAACAGAATCAAGACTGATCCTACTGCGGGCATACAGAAGGTGCCACTATTTGTTTTACGTGGCAGATGGGCATGTGTTGAAAATGTCTTACTTTGCTTTCCCCGATTCATGCAGCTGCACTGACCAATTAATTAAGTAGACCTAATGCAGGACTTTAGACACGAATGTACTGTATTTTCTTATTTAATGCATGATGAACCAATGTCATAATAATCCAACATAATACATATGCAATGTCATAGAATGCGCTTGGAACACGGTTGAATAGCCATTTGTCAGCCTACTGTAAATACTGTGGCGTATACATGATTACACCACACTAAACCAGACCACACACATGCAGAGATTTCAGCCAGGAGACATTTGTCATTGGCTGGCTTCAGCTGATGAACTGCGGCAAGCTTGAACTGAGGTTTGTGATTGGCTGGCCTTAGCGTTGCATGAGAAGGCAAGCTTAAAATTGAGTTGCACATGTAATTTCAGGCACGGAAAACCTATTGTTGATTTTGAGATAGCTGGGTCTGTCACTTGCATCGCGCTTTCCTACCTTCGGTACCTCATTTACGCAAATTTAGCCACTGTAAAGATACATTTTTCAGCCAAACAGCAAATATGACACCATTAATTATCTTCTTTGTATTTTTAATGTCTGAGTGATAAACAACTCAACACTAGCATTTAACACAAAATAACTACTATGATCTAAAGAGAAAAAAAAGATTGTTGTTTTTTGGGAAATCCACGCTCCAACTGCATCATTCACAGCGCTACTATATTGCAACTTGCTAAAGTCTGAAAAGGACAATAGCTCTTACTCAACATGACACAATGACACTTTGCAGCCATGATAATGCTCTGTCCTTTCCACGAACTCCTCCCCTGGCAACAAGCTTTGGGTAAATGCACCAGAATAGAATGCAACTAGCGTCAAACTCCCCAGGGGGCGATGGTGCTCAAAGTCCAACATGCATCCAACATGCATCCAACATGCATCCAACATGCTGTGTTTCTATATTAGTATAAAGTTAGATAACGGCACCCGGTGTTAGTGAGAGAAAAGTTGCTCCATTTGTTATTTGTTGTTAAAAATCCACAACTTTGACTGACACTGAATCACTAAAGACATTCCTTTGAAATGCAAAATCTGATGGGCTCCAGCAGGCACGGGGCCCTCGAGAGGATAAGCGGATCAGATAATGGATGGATGTGTACTTCACAATGAGGAGATTCAGGTTTGAAAATCACACAATTTCAAATTTCAAAAGTGTTGGCAGACAGTTGGGTATATTTGATGAGCTTTTTGTTTAGTGGGCTGGTTTAAAATGTCATGACAGCAAACAAATACGGACTTCCTGCAGGGCTGACATTTGCCTTGCTGGTAATTGGCGGTAAGATAAGACAGTCAAGCGTTCGAAATTTCCATTAATTTGAACAGTATACAGTAAACAACAATGAGGTAAATAACAGATCAATACAACAAAAGTTTCTTAATTGGGGTGAACAAAATGCTTGGTTTTATTTTTGTAAAAGTGGGAAAACGTCCACAAAATTAAAGAAAAAATATTTACATAACATCATAGAGTTTCAATATGGTCACACTCATACCAAACTGCCTAACAATTTTTTTTTTGTCCTTGTACCGGGCATTTTTGCAACATCTGCATTGGACGAGTCATTTCTTGCAAAATTCTAAAAAAATTGAATTGGGCAGTTATGTTATTAGCATGAGAATATGGAAGTAAAAATAACGTACATGGTGTTGCTTTATAACTAATCCTCATTGCCTCCTTTCATGGGAAGATTGTCAGTCATCCAATACTGGAACAATTTGGCAACCGCAGTGGTTTCCTCTGAAACATGAAGACAACAAAGTGTGGTACTTGAACATACATTGGGAAGTGTATATTAAGTACTTGCATGGCAACATTAATGCTGATAAACTGTCAACAAGAATTCTATTTAGCTGTGCATAAAATGAACATTGGGAGTGGACCAGTCAAGTAGTTTATCAGAGGAACTCCACGGCGCCCAGAAATATGCTGAAGGGGGAGAGCTGCTCAGGACTTGCTATCAGAGCGCTTGTCTGCAGACACATGGATTATTGGATTGAACTAAACTGGAGGGGACTGAGTCAGAAAATGGTATGTTCGGAATATCAGAATTCATGAATGTGATGCGAAGGCCAAAGCAGTCCCTATTTTTTTTTTTTTAAGAAAAAGATGAGTCAATAGAAAGAACATTGAGAATTTCTTTTTCTATTTTGTTTGATTCATCCACTGCTTCTTTGATCAAATCTGCTGGAGGAGTTGCATTATGAAACACTGACAGAAGAATGACTCATGCGCCATAAAGACCGTGGGCATGTTTGAGCGGCTTTTCATGCAGTTGCGGAGCAGGTGCACAGAGAGGAAAGGGAAAATCTACAACAGGTTTGGAAACGGAGTGGATTTCAAAACCCAAAGCCCATATGGATGGACGGATGAGTATTCAGAGGTTCAATCTACTTGTTAGTGTCTTCGGAGACAACCAAACAAGTAGACCCCATGCAAGTCCCTGCTAATCCTATTATGAAACTTTTTAACCAATCACACACACGGACAAAAACGTGCCTGCGGGCTTGGGGTGCTTTGACCGTTGAGGAAGAGGCCGGGTTAACAGGTTTGAATGTGTGAGATGCGTGGTTAAGTTCATGTGTGCGTTTTTGCAAATTAAGGCATGTATGTGCAGGTAAAGGCTGTGGTGGGCAGGTCAGGGCAAGTTTTCTCAGGTGAACCATACGGAGATGCGAGTTTGTATAACATGAATGGCAAGCATGGGCTGACAAAGGCAAGTACAAACTTGCACGGACCTGCCGATGATGTTTCCGAGCATCCAGGCAAGAGGAAGCCATTTTGAATTACGCATCAACAACACTAAACCACTTAATAACATTAATCAGTCAGGGGTTGGATTAGACCACGCGTGGGCAAACTAAGGCCCGGGGGCCACATGCCAGTTAAGCGTTTTAATCCGGCCCGCCGAACTTGAAAAAATAAATAAATGAATAAACCTTGTTAATGTTTTATTTTATTTGTCTAAATACTGTGGTTTTTCAAAGACATGTATATTATTATAATGCTTTGGTTCACTTTCATTTAAAATTAAATGTATTTTATTTTCTCCGATGGGGTGAGGTTACTAAAACACTCCATCCATCTGCTCCTGGTCCGGCTCCTCTGTCAAATTTTAGAAACCAGTGTGGCCCGCCAATCAAATGTTTTGCCCACCCCTGGATTAGACAGTTCCCGGATTTTGGATAATTCTCAATTTCCAACATTGCGGAAACAATTTGGGGAAAGCCCTTTTCTTTTCCAGTGCAACAGTGCTCTATAGCACCAAGAAAGAAAGTAGAGGCAAAGTTTTGCAAAGAGAGAACTTGAAAGCACATTTGTGATCAATTATGACTTCATATCTCACAAATGTTCATACACATATCAGGTTTAAATACTTTTCCAAAGCACATTTTTAATCTTTTCCAGCACATTTTATGATTACTTAAATCAGTGGTTCTCAAACCATTTATACTAAGTATCGCATAAAAAAAACAAATCTTGCTCTTCGAGTACCATCATAATGACCAACATTAAAATACAGATGTGTATTAGGCCCAAATGTTCATGTACAATGTGGCCTAAACACTGCTGGATGTATTCAAACACTTCTCAAAGGTTACCAAAATATTCGTAAATCTACTGCAATATTCTCTATAAGTAATCAAAAGTTATCTAAAGACTCATAAATATGAACGTAGGAAAATAGGGGTGACATCAAATGACCTCAGGTGCTAGATCTGGCCCGCTGGCCTTGAGTTGGACACCTCCAGCATCTAACGAATCACTAACCTTCGGGCATTAGTGTGTTGTTGTGGAGGTCCTGCAGTGCCTTTTCCAGTCTTTTTGCATCCTTGTTTTGAATACATAGCTTGAGAGTGTGAAGATGCTTCAAGAGAGACGCAGGCCTGCTTCCACTGGTGATGCTGCTCAAAAGATCCTCCAACACACCGGGGAGGCGAGGAAGCTTCTCTGCACGCAGTAAAGCTGAAGGACCACACGACACCCCATTACTTTGTCAAACTCCTGTAGGACTATCAAATTCACACTTGAATAAAGCAGCATGAGACCGTGTGGACGTTTACAACAAGCTTAATCGATATTTTGCACATTCAATAAACACAGACATTTTGATCCATAAAGCTCAGCACTCACAATCTGACTTATAGATTTCCATTGTGGTCCTGAGGAAATCCGCCACCTCAGCAGCGCTCACCCCATCTTCGTCGTCCTCCACCTCATTTTGTCTTTGGTATGTGAACTCCAGGGCAGAAGCCCGAGGCATCAAACCCATTGAGAGCATCTTCTCTTTGTGCCGTTTCTTTTTCAGTTTTCTTTTCTTGTTCCGGCTCATGCGCACTCCTTCCTCATCCATCGGCGTCCCATTCTGAACAAAACTCGACACAATAGTTGAAGCTGTTCCATCTTTGTCTCCATGAAGGTTTAGTCTCTTTTTTCTTCTTTTTCGTCGTCTTTTCTGTTTATTTGCTTCTACATCTTGGTCCTGCTCTTCACTACATTCCTGGATGTCATCTTCTGCAAGGCATGAGAAAGATTTATTTTTTTAAATTAAAACGCATTATAGACATTTCACCACTAAGCACAAAATGTTTGTATTCAATAACAGCCATAAATTAAATAATCAATCATCAAATTATAATAAAGTACAACACTACACTATCGGGAAGGATATTTACCAACATTACATAACATTTTTCTTTTCCAGAATATATTGTGAATTTCAAACAATTACGTCCGATTGTGACAAAGAAATGATAAAAACAAAACAGAAAAAATTAGGAGTGACCCTGGACTGACTTGACTCAGTCAAGGGTTGCAGATGAAAAGAAAATGAGGCCCATGATTCATTCACTCGTTTAATCGAAGTGGACATTGCATCAAAAATTATGATTAATTTGGATTGGCACCACCATTTAATCGCATTGTACAGGTGCACCTAATGTAGTTGCCAGTAAAATCACAGACAAATATTCAAAAATTAACCTACAGATGCTTTCTTGACAGCTATTTTTATCCTGTTCAGTGAGGTAAAACAAATAACATCACGTGGGGTTCAACATTAAGGTAGATGATAAGCACAGCGAGCCGTGAAATGAAACAACACTGTAATTAAAATGTGATTTGTGCAAAGACGGAGACAAACACAGCACACTGCTCTAAAAATATTTTGGTCAATTTCTAAACCATTTCTCCATAAAAAAAATTGTTTTTTTTTTAATTCTTCTACCAAACATCTAACTAGCCGTCTTAAAACACCATATGCGCTGCATTTAAGGAACACCAAATCTCTCATGGTCTGTTTCTAAGTTTTACAGAGTAAAATAATTGAATGGGACTCAGGAAGACTACCTGAAGCTAAATTTCTTTGGTAAATCCAGTTTATCCTTATGATGCAAATCACAAGTTCATAGCGATAGATGATTATTGCTGCCTTACCAGATGGACACTCCCCACTATTTATGCCCTCAAGTGTGACACATTTCACTGAATCTACATCATAGTCTTCAGGAGGAGGAAGAACCGTGTACATTCGCCTGCTTTGAATGGCTGCACCAACATTTTGTGTCATGGTTGAATTACCTATTAAAATATAAATAAAATGAAAGTTAAAAGTTAATTCCACTATAAGTCCCGAAAGAGCATTAATTAATTCTAAACAATATTTGATGCAAACAACACAAAAAGTCCAAAAATACAATTAATCTTACTGTGAGGAAGATCCTGAGGAGCGTTTTTTCTTTTCACAGGTTTTTTAATTTCCAAAGCATCCGCTCGTATGCATGGTGGGGTGGGTTCATTCTCCAATTTAGGGGCTGCAGGGTAAAGCTTCTGGAGTACTTTGGACTGGAATACTATAAGGGATGAACATAAACTGTATTATAAATTGTTAATCGCATAAACAGGACAGTTGATTGACACTTTTAATGCAGAAGGGACACATTAAGTTGAGCTGGTACTTCAGTGTCATGAAAACAGAAATTCTTTAATTTTCTCAGTTTCCCATAGTTTAATGCACAAGATCAACAAAACGAAAACATAGTTTGATTTATTATGAGGGAAAAAAGAAGGAGTGCAGAATGAAAGAAAACTAGGGTGGCGCAAACAGTTTCCTGCAGCCTAAAACTGTTTTTTGGGGTTTGTCAGATGATGCCAGAAACAATAATCATACATTTTTAGGTTGTTTTTGAATGGCATAATGCTTTAGACTGTTGCACTTGGAGACATTATTTTTATTTTTATTTTTTTTCAAAACAAGTCAAACTACTGATGTTGGACTTTGCTGAAGAGAAAATAAAAGTGCTGTGCTATTCTCATATTCAAGTGATGATTTTAAGTTATATTTTTTAAAGTTGGTCGCGACTGTGCGACAATAGCAGAATGCGTGTCCAAGAAACACTGTAGTCAAACTGACTTATTGTGTCAGATATCCAGTCGTTTACACCTCCTGCCTTACATCATTCAAGTAGATTGTGCGTGTATCTTTCGGTAAAATTCAGTGTATTACAAGCAATGATTGTAAGTCAAAATTGGAACTCTTGTGTCAATACTTTTACATGTTGTTTCGATGATTTGTAAGAGACGGAGGAACACGTGCATTTGTTTACATCCAGAAGCTCCAAGCATGGCAAGCTAGCAACTTTAGCTTGCCACTTCCTACAAACGAAACGTGGTCGTAGCGTTTCATAGAGATAATTATAACGGAATATGTGATACATACCTTCTTTCCTGTGTGCCATGACAGCTGGAGTGACTGAAGGCGAAGTCACTAAATTGTTAGTTGTCACCCACTAGTGTTGAGAACGCAGCTAGCTAACTTAGCTAACCTCGAGCAACTTGATAAACATTAGCATTAGCTTTCAACATTACTCTTGGGTTGATACATTCCCAAATGAAATAACACAGTGCTTTATAATCATGCAATCAAAACACTTTTGTCATTTCTGCCTAAAACGGGTCGACGACGCGTGGCTCTTCCCCTCCAATCACCCTAGCATCACGTCAACAACGAAAGACTGGAACCGCCCCGGCACCGGAACTCCGTTCAACATATTAGCATTTGGACGCTCGCGTCCATATCAGAAAAGCGCTGCTCACTTTTTAGCAAATATCAGTGCATCAGCAGTACCTCTCCCATACGTTCTATGATTCGGCGTGCAAAGCAAGCGCATACATGAATGCTACTTTGTCAACAACTGTACTTTGATGAAACAACCCAGTCGAATATGTGATCCCGATGAACAACTTTCACGAAATACGTGTCTTCCGACCAAAATATATTAGCCACGTGAATATTGTTTGGTCAAGTTAAATTGCTTGACAGTAGCCGATTACTTTTGAATGACAGTACTGTATTAGGCACCACAGCCCCACCGGTGTTTGAATGCTGTAATAACATTAGTCGAGCCAGCTGCAGGGTGTGAGTGAGGAGGAGAAAAATGATTGAGGAGGAGAAAAACTCGAGTGCACCTCGTGGCTCGGCATCATCACCAGGCTGAGTTGGCTTTGACTTACCTTCCGAACTTGGGTTGGGATTTCAACATGTGAACGGACTTTGCAGAAGGAGGAATGCCAGCTTTTAAGAAGGTAATCAAAACCACCTTATTAGTAATCAGTGTTGACATTTTACCACAAATATGTTATGTGCATGAGGTATTTTGTGCACTATATCAGATGCACAAATAGAATTAAAAATGGCCTACATATATGTATGTTAAAAGATGTGATTAGATAATGAGACACTTGCATTGCCCCGTTACCCTTATTTCTACATGATTTCAATTTGAGAACATGTCTCAATCATTTTGATACCCAAGTACAAAATGCAGGTGTTTTGTCTAAAATCGCGTGGGCATGAATTACCATCCCTCCGCTTTCTGCAAATCATCAATTCATGGGGAGGAGGTGTGGATGAAGAGCAACTGAGTCTGAAAGGAGCCTGCTGAGTACAAGGTTAACTTCTTTAACAGAACCCTGTATTTTCTTTCATGCACACCGTAGTTGCTGTGGGTGGATGTGCAATGATTGCCGAGTCCTTGCCAAGACTGAATAAGCGTGTCTCAAAAAAGGCTCTGCATGAATTGAGGATTCTGTACCTCTACAAATGTACATCAAACCGGTTGCATAATAGCTTGCAGCTTTTTTTTAACATGGAATTCCCACTTGCATACTGTTAGAGCAAGTAGAGTATTGGGTCACTCGTAGTGCGTATTTTGTTTGTAGTTTGACAATGACGATGTTCAGTCTTTATCTTTGTACGTTTGAATGTCGCAAAAATCAAAGTGTACATTTTCTGTCACACTGGAATAGAAACTTGTATCGTGCAGAACGCGAGTTTCAGTACAGCAAAAACACACCATACACGGCACATGCTGACGATAAAATGCTTGCTGCCATCTTCACCTGACATAATCACTGAGATGCTAAAAATAGGGGCAAATATCAGTTTTTTTTGCAATACTGTTTGATGTAAATCTTCCTCACACTTTGAACCTTAGTGATGTTACCTTCTTTATTCTTAACTGTCCACCCCTCACCATAACGAGAAGTACTTTACTATAAAATAAATTGCTATTAGTTTTACGTTGCCTATTTAATCTGTGATTACTCTGTTCACTCATCCCCATTATTGCTAGTGCGGTCTTCACCTGGTGAGCAGAAATATGCTCCCTGACTCCTCAGCTGAATTCAACAATAATTCGACTCCCTTGTGCATTTCCGCATTGAATATGAGTCCACTTGCTTCACATAACTTTTGGAATAAGTCTTGAAAATAAACCAGAAAACGCCAAAGAAAAAGCAACATATCTTGCTTAACTCTGGTTTCTCTAGAAGCTCTAAAGTTTTGTGTGACTACACAAGTATCTTTTAACAATAATTCAAAATCAAATTTTGAATTGTACACTTTAATAAACAGATAATTTTAGCAGTTCCAATATGTTTGTTTTTTTATTATTGCTGTTTAGCCAAAGGATGGGCCTGAAAATCAACAAAGGAATTGTTAAGAATTTGTTGTGCGTGAATTATTGATTGTTTTGAAATGGATCACCCAGAGCTCCATTGTCATGGCCATCTTTAGACCGGGTCCCCTTGGCGACCCCCCTTAAGGCAGAACCAGAGAGGCCGAGTAAGGAGGTTGCTCCAGCATGATGACTTTCTTCCCAAACAGGAACTGTCAGAGGCTCAGTGCCTTCTGAGCAGCAGACACATTGTCATAGTGAAGCAGCCTTTGTCCTAGCACAGTGCTGGGTTCTTCTCACACACTGAACGAAACAATTGCCACTAGATCGTTTTTGTCGAGGTGCTGCTTGATCATCTGGCCCACATTGATGAGACAATGTCATAGTTTGGTTTAGGTTTCAAATTTAATATCGTTTCTGACACCAATCCTCAAACACATTGTAGGATGAGCTCGACTTCTACCTTTAACTTATCCATGATGGAAATCAATTTTTTTATATTTAATCTAAACCCTTCCAACATGTATTTTAAGTTACCGTACATAAAAGGAGCAGGGCTTAATTAAAAACTAAAACCGATGTTCAATGAACAGAAGACAAAAATAGGTCGTTGACACCCTTTTACTGTCCTAAGCAAGCACTCACAAATTGAGTGTTTCAGCAGTGCACATATGCACACACACGCACGCACACCCCCACCTCATCGCCCATGCTCTCTCAAAGTTGTCAATATGAGGCTTGTGTGGACCTTGCCTGCTTGACAGTGACAAGATAAGGCTCTCACAGTCTGTTTCAAGATGCAAAGCAAAGCTCGAAGTTCACATGTACGTGAGCAGTGATGCCATTTTGATCTACAGTGGAGAGGAGCTAGTCCTGAAACATTTAGCAAGCTCTTTTCTCAGCCTCTTTACCCTGCACAAATGTGTGCCTGATGTTACACCACGTCCTATTATATGAAAGCCCTCTGTCATTTTAATAAGTTTTTTTATCTTAAAGGGGAAGTCAACCCAAGATGAAAAAAACGCCTCCTGTTTTATTTAAAATTAGCATTTTTACTTAACAGTTTTTTTTAAAACTTTAGTCTACCAAGTATTTATTCCTTAAAATACGTCCAAAACATGGAATTTACTCAACCTCGTCCCGTCTAGGGAACACTAATTGCTGCAAGAGCAAGGTGTCAGCTTGCCTGCCTATGGAGTCTATCAAAACTTTGTGTCCTTTTCAACCTGTAAACATATACAATTGATCATTGCAATATTTTTTATTCATTTAATGTCAATAAAATACAAAATATCATGCCGGTTGCTTTTAGATTCTCACAGATTGAAGTAAATGAGTAGCAATGTGCATATGCGCCTATTTCTTTGCGATTGGTCACTGTTTTCAGACACTAATTGGCAACAAAATGTGACAAACCAAGCCAGTAAACAGCTTTCCTCCTTACTTCACTGACATAGACTTAAATCACTACAGAGTTTCTCAGAGGGAGAATTTTAGGGCTGACATCATTTTTATATACATACCTATTATGTAAGTGCCATTGGTCAGTCCAATGAAGTCTCTCTTTTCAATAATTTTGTTGGCACCTGTTTAAATATTTTGTCGACCTTGACGTGTGTATTTGCTTCTGAGATAAAACAACCTCTTATTGGCCACTCACTGCTTTCATACCTCAGGTTCCAAGAGGTTTGCAAGGCCGTAAAGCAGGGATACAATGGCCATTTGCAGCAGTGGAATTGCCCTGAAGTAGCTTTGAAATGACTCAAGAAAATTGTCATTTGTCAAACAATGCTCCTTTTATGTAGCCTCTGAGTTTACCCTCTGTCTGAACAAACTGTCACTATGTCCAGTTTCTTCTCCATTCCGGCCGTAAAAGATTATTTTCCTTTATGAAACTAATTAATCATTTGTATATCTCTCACAATCGCCGATCTTACTTGAAGTGTGCACCTGAGATAACCTACCATAATTAAAACCAATTGTGGGACTATTTGCGAATAGTGATTCCCCCCCATCTAGTCTTCAAATTAGCCTGGAAGCTGTTTCTGCATCCACTCCATTGTTCCAGGGATTTTACTTCCATCTTTTAAAGAAAGCAGAGGTCAAGGCGGTGGTATGATCGACATGCCTCAGTGTTAGAATTCAAAGCAAGCCACAGATAAGTCTTGTGGGGGCTACCCGATCTTGATACATTACTTTGTCTTGCCTTTGTGAATGAAATGGATGTTTGTATCTGATTTGACTGCATAAGTATATATAGCATTATAGCATTTGTGAAATGAAGGAAACGTAGATATTGCCATTTCAGTGACCAGGCTGAGACTTTAATATCAACTCTAATCCAAGTTGAGTTATGCCAGATGAAAAATAAAAACCCAAATACCTATTCGTTGACAGTAAATCTTCACTACTCCCAACTTTCTTGTCTCTGTAGTAACGAATAAACCAAAACAAGCAGTACATTAATTTTTCACCGTTTGTTTTCCTCCTGAACAGTATTGTCTCAGTCTATTTTTTTTTCATTGTATGTTTCAAATAAAATATATTTAACAAGGCATGAGCAGGAATATGAGAATTTAAGAGTTAGCCACTCTAAGGGGAAGAGCATGATGGAAGACTGATAACGGATTTGAAGATTGTCAGTCGATTTCAAAGAGCTACACTTTAAACATATTTGATTATCTCTTTATCTTCTTAATGTTTTGCAAAATTCAAAACATGAGGATGCGTGCATATGATTCAAATGATCCATCTTTTGAAATTGACGATTATTGTGAGGAAACTAATTGTATTTCAGAACCCCTAAATATAAATGTCCCACTTACGTGTCACTGGGATTGTCCATGTGTGTTTTGTAATTGTGTCTGTCATCAATCCTCCCCGCTTGAACAGACAAAACACTGACGCCTGACGCACTGATGTATGTAAAATTAGATGGCTTGTCTGTAATCCTTTTAACAAGGCAAGCGACAGCTCTGTGACACAGATGAGGCACTGACAGTTTGTTCTCCTCACTCCTCCAGTATCGTACATATCTGCCAACCAGCATCAATTAGAATTGCTTTAGTCACTACAAACAAACCAACTCCCGCATCGCCGGGACCACGAGGCTTTTCAACAATAGCCACTACTTGTTTCACACTTGACTACTGAAGCGAAATTTGTGGTTGTGTTGACCCATGAAAGGTCATGGAGGCAATCTTTACACTGTCATAATTTTAAGATGGAAGGATGTTCCCTTACTGTATCAAATTAATGTTGAATGAGTGAGCAGTGCTTCCATCCGGAAATTGGAAGTTTAGTTTCAATGGATGTTTGCAACTCTATAACCGAGTTAATTACAAAACTTGGCGTATGATGAACCAATCCCATTGATACATAAGGGTTAATATTCACAGACCAAACCACGAACCGAACAGGGCTCACTACTTTTTGACTGCCCCTCGTATTTCTGTAAGAGGATAAAGGGGTGGGTGGTTAACCAATGCACATCCGTTCTTCAGCCGTTTTGATAACAATCCAAAATGCATCTTGGCATATTTTCCCAGCCAAGTCTTTATAAGTCATCAACCGATGCATCCTTGGTTTAAGCAAGCTGAGAAGAGCAACATTCCAGTATCCTGTGCGTTCTTGATTTGTCTGTACTTTCAAATGGAACAGGACTTGAGCCGCGACTGATGACGTTTCACAAGATCACTAAGATATAAGAATGGACAAAAGCGCACATTGAGAAATGGCTTATGTCTCTTGGCTGACCCGGGAACATCTGTAAAATCCTCCCGAAAGCACAGATGAAGTGGCTGGGGAGAGAGAATTCTGGACATTCCTTTAAGGCTGCTTCAACCCAATCCCGGGTAAGAGGAAGAAAATGATTGGATGTTTGGGGACAAGCCATTTGGGCTCATCTCCACTTCTTCAGTTTGGCCTACTTCTCTCGAGAGATACCTTTGTTCTTTTCATTGCTTAATTAAAGGAGGCACTTATCAGATCGCGTCTAGTTCCTTCTTAGCTAGCAGTAAAGTATATTAGATTTCTCAGAGCCAATGCAGAGCAATGTTCGCGCTAAAATCGCAAGAGTAGGATGGGTATATTGATATTGCTTCACTAATCTTTACACCAATGGATCTGTCACTCAGTAGCAAGGACAAAAGGAAAATTGATGGCACCAGCTGAGCCACGTTATTTCTTCCCTGGGCTTCTTTCTGTTCTGAAGCCTTTTGAAATCTAATATTTAGATTCAATGACAGGCATATAATCAAATAATCCAGTTTACATCGAAGGTAATTTAAATCCTTTTATTTACTGTCCAATTCATCAATGCCACTTTTTAAGAGGTCCTCAGGGGGGCAAATTATTATCAGCAAATATGGTATTTTAGATCCATTACAATATAATATTATCCAGGATAATAGATGGTTTTCATTATGGATTAGATTATGGAGCCTCTGGCAAGTGAGCTGTTCAACAATCAACTCTGCAAGGCTTGTTAAAGTCATACATGTTAAAACTCAAATTTCAGATATGCCCTCAGCCCCATTGCTGTTTTGTCGAACTGCATCAACAATATATGTGACTGTTGGTATCTCCGTGCGCTATTCAAATGATCAGTTACTGTAACTGCAGAAACTTGCAAACGGGAAACTTTGTTGGTGCACTCCACACATCATCTTGAGAGAGATAACATTTGACTTAAAGAGAGAACTTGATGACAATGTGTATACTGTTTTCATATTGCATTGTTGTAAATTGTAATTGCTTGGAGTTGCTTAATACTGACTGCATTTTTCACATTTCCTTACAGGTGTTGCCTGCCTTTCTTCAAAAGCATTGCTGTATCGCCCCGAACAGGAATGCAGGTAATAACCCCCCCAAAAATAGATGCCCTCCCCAATGCACATCAGTATGGTGATGCAACAATTAAAACCATTCTTGGTGTTTTTTTGGGTAGGGCTGGGTAATTAATCGGAATGTAATTGTGATTTCAATTTTGGGTTCGTACGGTCTTAAAAACATTACAATAGAAGAAAAACTATTAATGTGCTAACAATGCGTGTGTTTGCAAATTCACCAATGTTGTGAAACTACCCTGAATGCACCATGATGCTTGTGCTGAAAGTGTGTGACGTTTATGTGATTCTGTTCTTCCGAAGTGTGCTTTAAGATTTTAATTGACACCCCAGTTAGAGTTTAATGAAATCTAAACACTCAACAAAATAATCACACCCATTATGTATTTAAATACAAGACATGCTTTGTTTCACAAACAGCGCAAGTGCTAATGCTAAAGTCAATGTAAAATACCATTAACATGCTAATGGTAAATTAACATTGACTCCCAGGAGTGCGAATCCTTCAAATAATTTATATCCACTCACAAAATTCCCTAGGTGTGAGTGTGAGAGCGGATGTTTGTTTGTCTTTGTGTGCCATGTGCTTGGCCGGCAACCAGTTCAGGGTGTACCCAGCCTATTGCCCGAAGACATCTTGGGATAAGCTCCAGCACTCCCGCGACCTCCGTGAGGAGAAGCAGAACAGATAATGGATTGATAGATAATACAAAGAATAAATTATGAATTACAAAACGTGTGATGTAAAGTTATTTACTATGACCGGCACAAGTAACAAAGCTAAACAGTAATACAAAGAGTAAAGACAAATAATTGTATTAGTTTATTTATTTTTGTGCCGTTCATTTGGACCTGCCCCACAATAGGTTTGAACCCAGTTTAGACTGAACATCACAAAAATGACAGATGGTAGAGGATTTGAATGAGAATAAAGAGAATAATAAGACTTATATTCATCATATGAATGTACCCGACGCATAATGCTCATATGCTCGCTCCATTTTGGCCGCAGAATTTCGCTATTTCATCCACATGAAATTTAAATGTGATTAAGTATTATTGTATATATAATATATGTATATTATAAGGATGGTAAAGCAGGGTACTTCCAAGCATGATTTGAACAGGCAAGTCACAGGGCGCTTGCAACCACTGCCTGGTGCCAGCACAGAAAAATCCATCTCCCCATGCGCAGTCAAAAGCATACTGGAAAAGGTGTGGCTTTACCAACGTTGCAATATACTTCACATACTGCATTTGTGTGTCTTGGCATCGGATGTTTGAACATTCAGTTGTATCTTGCTTTTAGTGTGTCTATGCGAGTGGGGGAAGCATTAATATGCTAGTGTGTGTGTGTGGACTGCTGCGTTCAAATGTGGCCCGGATAAACGCTTACTCTTCCACTGCTGCACAGTCCCAATTTACAAATACACACTTCAGAACCAAAACAGGGTACCATTTGGTTTCAACTGACTCGGTTCTCAGTAGTATCGACCCAAATCGGTTCCTATCCAAAAAAGTGCTGACTTCAGTACCCATCCTTAACTCCATGAATGCACAGAACCACATTGATCCTAAGAGGCCAATGCAGGCAGAGCAAGAACAGCCAGCATTTGTTTATTTAATTTTGTTATTGTGAATGTTGTCGGACATTCTTATTTGACATTTTTTCCACATTTCTTTTCCAGTTGTTCTTTTGAGTCACAGTGTATCTAAAGTTGAGTCTTCATGGATTCAAGGAATTTTTATTTGTCATACCAACACATATTTAATATAATCTGGCACAAAGTGCAATACGTGATGTGTGCAAAGATGCAATGCAGGAAAGGTATGGCTGCAGCAGAATGAAAATGCCAGAGGCTTGAATTTCGTGTGATATTTACAAGGTCAATTTGTACTTGGGGGAGAAACGTGTGGTCAAGAATTAAGTGTTCTACGTGCAGGGATGAACAGGCATGAGAGTATGATGATAGCTTTAAGTTATTGAGTTTTGATAGTCGAATAAATACAAAGCTTTGAAATGATTGAATACTGATTCGTATTCATGTGATTTCAAATGAATTAAAAAATAATCAGGACTCATACTTTTTTTCATGATGACCTCATCATGATGATCTCCTCTGTCATTTGCAAAGCTGCATTTGTGGGATTTTCATTGGAGGCACTTAGAAGGAGCCGTTCTACAAGGAGTTGTTGCAAGCCTTGTGATGATCGTGATGGGCTTGTTCGCATTGTTGCAGGTGTGAAGAGTTTGCTGATGAAAGTGAAGAAAAGGGAGATATATTCAGGTACCTGACTGCAGTCCCCATAATATTCTCGGCTTCCTTCTCAACTACAGTGTAATTGCATGTGGCTCTGATCTGCAAACAAAACCTATCAATTGCTGATGCAACACTATTTGTCATTGGTTTATGGATTTATTTGAATCTGCCCCTACAGAAAGTTTTTTTTTTTTTTTTTTTTTGCTCTCTCTCTCCCTGGATGACAGAATTTCTAAACTGATGTGTTCAACCTCGCACCTTTGGTGCATGCAAATACTCTAACATTCCCTGACGTGACATTAAGGCAGACTAACAAAGGTTGCAGCAACCTTGCTGAGAGCCTTGGAAACTTGCTGTGAATTGAGGTGTTAATGCTTAAAAACATTTATTGAAAACTGTCCTGCAATTTGAAGGGTTGAATTGAAGTGTTTATTAAATAATGGCGATCAAAGTTATCATTTGATATTGCACATATCGAGAAAGACATTTGATTTGTTTTTATAATAATGCACCTTGCACGTGAGACGCTAAGGGCTGTCACTTTTTCCCACATCATCAACACAGTTTGAGGAATAATTCATGGATTTGGGTGAAGATGGTGATGAGAGGACTTAGTGTTGCTTCAGACTTGTCTTCTCATTAATTGACATGCATTGGAAAATGGAATGAATGACTGAGGGGCAATAAAAAGAATTATCAAAAAGAAGAAGAGCAGCACGATACGACCAGACTTGAAACGCCATTGCTGCAAAACGTTTGGCATTTCAGTTGGGTGTATTGGTTTAACTCTCTACATTCAGTGTGTGCGTGTGTGCTGGTGCGAACGTCTTTTGTACGGCTATTCATTTGAATAAAGGGCGCCCTCTTCTGGGCAGTTTTCGAGCACTTATACAAATACATCACTGAAAGGAGAAGAATCTCCAGCATTTGCTTGCCACTTGTAATTCTCTTCTATTTGCCATATTCATAAGCTTGTGCAAAGAAATTGTGGTGGTTAAGCTTATCATCATCGTACACACTCTGTTATCAGCGTGTCCCTCCACCTCTAATATACTGTTCATCCTCTGCTCTGGTGAGCACTCAGCATTTCTATACAGGCAATTCAGAATATTCCTAATTATAGACATTAATTACGGTGTTAGTATTTCATCATTCTCTCGCCACTTGTCCGTGCTGAATATCTGCCATCGTCCTTGACGATAGCGATTTTTTGGTATTGCATTTTCGTTTCACTGTTTTATCTTCACAACATTACTGCACCTTGTATGAGTGACCTAACCAGATTCTAGTACTTCACACGTAAATAGCCTTATCTTCCATTGTGCACTACTTCCCTGTCCAATTGAAAAGTTGGACATTTTTATTTATTTATTTATTTTTTTTTTTGGGAGTGTCTGTTTTTAGGGGAAGCCTGTGTATGTTATCTAATATACTTCCGTGATCATTGTACAACATTTGGATTCATGTGAAATTTCAAGATAAAACTCATGTCTGATGGTCACCTAACCTCTTGACTACAAAATAAACTGCATCAGTCCAATGGTTCCTCTCCCAGACTTTGTCTTGACTCTGAGGCATTCCTTATCAATGCTCTGCATGTTCTGTCAGAGTTTGCTCATCCCACTCAGTAAATTTCACTGCAACAAGATTGAATCAGCGGCCTCTCTCTCAGCTGCTGTAATTAATGGTCACTTTTATGTCTCAGTGTGTTCAACCGGCTTTCGTGTGCACACAAAACTCACTTTCGATGAGCACCCATTTCTTCCAGTCACATTGTTGTCTATTTTAGAGATCGATTTTAGGCACAGCACATTCTATCCAATATAAGAGCCGTATCAAAAAATAATGCTTTACTGACTGATTGTTCTTTCTTCATATTATATATATATATATATATATATATATATATAAAACCAATGAACCTCTCTGCAGTCCGAATTGTCCGTTGAAGTTAGGTTTTTAATTTTTTCCTTTTTTAGCAGCACTAAATGAGACTATAGACCATGACAGGTTCCAGAGCGGGCTTGGGCTGGAATCAACTGAACTGTGCGCACCTCCACAGCACACTCGCAGCATTCGGGGTTCTGTCATTTTCTGAGTGGCGAGTCTCGGCTACTGGGTCTGTGGCGATCCACAATATGAATTACAGTTTTAGGATGTGGCGACATCAAATTCACAGAAGTTTTCACACAGGTGAAAATTTCCAGGATCAAGCCAGTGAACCAGCCGCTGGCCACCATCAATACATTCGGTAAATATAGTTCAATACAATAAGTTCATCACACATATATTATTTTACAACAATACTTATTATTTCTTTGGTACCTGTGGATCAAATAGTGAAGTTTATGGTAAAACCTTTTATGAACCCTAATGTAACTAGGTCCATTCAAATTGTCAGGAGAAAATACTGCATATCTTCGTTAAAAACATCCAATGTGCCAGTGGGAAAAGAATATGAAAACTTTGAATCAGATAGCCTTGTTTATGAGCTGCCATAAAGAGTCCAAGAACTGGAGTGAAACGGCACAATGTCCTAGCTATTATTTAAATCAGGCATAAGAAAAAAATTCATATCAAATTCATATTTAGTTGACTAGAAACCATATTTCGAATTAAATCTTTGCACGACATCGGTGTGCATAATGTGTGCCTCTTGTAGATACACAGTATTGAATGTTTTCATAGTTGCTTTTCTGAAGTTTTTTGGGCATCATATGGTGAAGATAAAAGACTACATAAATGCACTCTATTACTTGCTCTCAACACGTAAATTGTATATAAAAGTGGAGGCGTTTTGGAAACGTAACAATCAACTCAGCTGAACTGTATTTATGAAGCACTTTAAGAGAACCACCGCTGTATGCAAAGTTCTGTACATAGAGCAAAAGTAAGTCTTAGAACAACAAACAAAAGAACAAATTAACAATGAAGACATTAAGAAGCACAAAAACAGTACGACCAAAAACCAAGTTTCATGCTGAGTCAAAAGCCCAAAAATAAAAATTAGTTTTAAGACAAGTTTTTAAGATGGGATGCGATTGGGCTAGGGTCCCGCAACGGAAAAGGCTCAATCCCATCTTAGCCCAGGGAGCCCAGGATGAGAAATACAAGGGCTGGTGGGAACGCCATAACTGAAATGAAATTCACCGCCATGAGGTCTTGATTTCGGCCTCCTCTGCCAGAGTGACGTCATCCTTGAGGTTAGGGGGCGTTCCCGTTCTCAGGACAGGGTGTTACAGTCAAAAACGGGAACGCCCATTTGTACCTGCAACTGGACCAGATTGTTATTTATCATGCTTTTGATTCGAACCAACTGTGATCATCAAAACAGCTGTGTGCTGTTAAAATGCAGTCATAATGCTCAGTCGATGTCCTCTACGGTGTTACCTACCCAGGAAAGTAAAAATGTGAGTGTAATTCCTCTTGTATGTCCCTGTAGGGACTCCCGTCAGTGGAAAAACACCATGCCTGGCAGGGTGACACCTGCTGCTTGTGGTTTGTTTGCCTCAGCTTGTCGCTGACAAAATGAGTCATCTTGGGATAAAGCATCGATTTACCGCAGTCATTAACGATGAAGGCCGTTCGGGGGGATTGGGAGAAGAGCGACATATTATTGAAATCATATTTTTGATTGGTATATGTAGCTGTGTTGACTAATTTCTAATTAGCTTTGCTTCTTTCTGTCCTTTCTGTTTCATTAGTAAGTAATATTCACAGTTGAATGGTGCAGTCATCAATTCACAGGGTACTGCTTGTACATCTCATGATGAGATCAGCGGCCCATTGTGCTCTCACGTCGAAGAGCTATGAATGCCATCCTGACATACAGATTCACCACTTTAATGACGCACTGATGATGACTGGTTTGGGGAAGAGTGTAGGATTGGGGTACAGAAAACACAGGGAGTGGTAGATTTAATGAGATTTTATTTTATAATATTTAAATTTATATGTCCACCAGTGAAGTCATTCTATGTGAAGTCATTTTTGAATTCATTAAAAAATATTTATTGAAATTCCTTTTTGGGACGCAGTCCAATTAGACTTCCTTGCCTTTGGGAATATGGGTTGAGATTTCAACCCTGCTGGAAAAAAATACAAAAAAAACCCAAAAGGGAACTTGAGTCAATTATTTGGAGTGATGCCCGTCTGCTCTAGAAAAAGCCACCAACTTGCTGCAGTGTTTGCTTCTTGTCTATTTGGAATACCTCCCGAATCTATTCTGTTGTAGAATTCAGTTTAATCAACGTAAGTAAATGGGAAAGAGGAGCCTTCTGTGTTAAAATTAAGTCTCAATTTGTCTTTAAGACCACCAAAAGACAAGAGACAAACTACAGCTATTGTAGCTGCCAGTACTCTAACACAGAGTCATTAATGACTGTAGATAAGTTCAGCATTAGGACTGCAAATTACAAAGTAGAACAGAATGCTCCGAGGAGAAAAGACAATTTGCCAATTGAAGTGACAAAGCAGTGTCATTACATTGAGATTTCATCACATTGGAACCAGACTTTCTCTCTTTGCAGCTAAATAGACAGCCAGATATGTCCACTGCCAGCTCTCCAAAAATAAAACCGAAAACAGTACAATTTAAGTGCCCGAGATTCCGTTTGCACTGCCATATATGAGAATACTTTGTTATTGTACATTTGATATTGTTGAATGCTTACGCAAAACCAACTAAGCAACACTTAAGCAATATTACACAAGAGGGAGTGATGTTGTGTTCACCAACCTTCTCCCAAATGACAGCTATTCCTTTGGTACTGATTAATGCGAAGCGCTACAGCACGTTCAACATGTTAATTAAAGGGTATTTATGCAGTCACTGCAAATAATTATTTTCACAATAGATGGAACTACTTTAGCTGCAAAATGTTTTGCATTTTGCAATTTGATTATCCACTTATTGATGAGTAATCGATTCATTTTGACACCTCCACATGTTTAGTCACCGCGCGGGTCTATGAAAACATATAAACTGATTATAAAATAATAATAATGACGTACATTATACTACAGGCAGGATAAATGTTCTCGATCCCTGTGAAAGCAGCTGCCTGACGGGAGCGGCTCCCTCCAAGCAGCGTCAGACGGGGAAATAGAGGCACAGGGCGATAGAGCTTTTGGCCGTCAACGACTGCTGTTGTTGCTATGGCGAAATTGTCTTGAAATTAGCGTATTTTAAGCTTCCATCTCCTTTATAGTACCGGGTCACTGTTAATCATGGTAAAATAAGTTGAATCGCCGACATAGTGCAGTGATAGCTGCAGGACTTAAAGTTACATAAATCACGTTAAAATTGAGGAACTAATAATCATATTTGATGAAATTTCAACCTTGAAAAGCACCAGGCGGTGCTATAGCTATTAAATATACCTGTTAGGCAATCCCATGTGAATGAATTTATTTTTCTGTAAAATTGTGTCCTAGCATCATAAAACAGTGTTACCCGACCTTTTTCCCACCGGGAAAACATAAAACTCCAAAACCTTGACGGACCGGGTGCTGGTGGCATAATGTGATGAGAGGGTGTTGCTTTTGTTCCTAAGTGGCCCACGGCCTGGTACCGGACCACTGTCTTAAAAAAATCGAACACTGGAAAAATCTTTCTACCGTGAATGCTTTACATTTCGCCGTGCATTTGGGTCATAATCTTCTTGCTTTGTTGTACTACAATGCAATTTAACAGTAAACACAAATTATAGGGAATAAAAAATGTACAAGCAGCGTGAGTTCACTTTCCACTCAGTGGTAGTGGAATTGTGAGTGTCAAAGGTTTAAATCCACAAACACATAATGCAAATCCTCCATTGCTTGCTGACCTTTGGTTTCCATACAAGTACTGGTAATCATTGTATGAAGAACATTTATCTAAAGCATTATTTTCTAGTGTAATGACATATTTATTTTCTCTGTGGCAGCCTCGGGATTTATAACCGGAGCAAACAGCCATACACATCAGTATAAGTCATATGAAATGCTTCATTGGTCTTCACGATGTCAAAGAAGAAAAACCCATAAGTTTATTTTTATTGCAAGATCTTTGCCGGGCAAACTGCCGCGGTCCGCTGTAGCTTATTGACACGTCGCTCCAGAAGCCATAACAGCGGATCATCAGAGAAAATGATTGTCACTTTTGCAGCCAACCGCAAATGAGCATGCTAAATCTGCTTATTCCCGTCCTGTTCCACTAGCCTGGAATGAGCCGCTTAGCAAAATGACTATGAAGGACCAATTTGTGTGTCGAGTTAATACACAGCTTTTCAGGACAATGTCAAAGTCTTATCATTATTAGACTTTGCTTTATAGTAAACCATGTGATCTGTTCCATCCATTGATTTGTTATAATTGCAAAGTAATCTTCCCTAAATTCCCTAAAATAAATAAAATTATGAATTTATGTGTTCCATGAGGGCAAACTTTAATCCCATATCGACTCTAATGTCTTTTTTGGAAGACTGTAAAAAAATGAAAGAAAGCAAATTCATATTTGGACCGGTAATCATCATGAGAGAAATCTGCTAACACTGAGGCATTTTGTCTCAAGCATCCATTTTCAAACCTGTTCACATTTGGCCTTTTTTTTTCTTAAAATTTTAATATATATTTTTTTATTTTGGTCTCATGTTTAGCTCGTCTGGTTCACAGTTCTGAGGCTCCAACCTTCATGTGCGCTAATTAGAGAGCGAGAAAGAGCGAGCGAGAGATACTGTCTATAGATATATATAAATAGTTATAGAGTGAGGCAGAGCGGTAGAGATAAAGCGAGAGATGGATAATATTGTATCATATAAATGATAGCATAATAAAAATAATTTGCAAGGATATCTGAACTGTTTTATGAACATTGTGCTGTGCAAAACTGGCAGACACAGCTGTTCCAAATGGGGTGAACATTAGCAGCAAATATGACAGGATGCATGCTGTTGCAGTATGGTACAGTGGAGCGCTAGCAAACAGCACCGGAGTGATTCTCTGTGCCATGGGAAGACAAGTCCTTGACAGCCTAACAGCTTGGAGGAAAAAGCTGCTGCACAGTCTGGATATGAGGGAATTGCCGATTTTTTTTTTCAGATTGAAAATATGTAGTATTGTTCCTTTCTTTCTCTTGCCTCTCTGGTCTCAACCAATCCATTAATTTGCTCCTGCTTATCCTGTTCAAGGTCACAGGTGAACTTGAATCTTCCCAAGCGGTCGTCGTGTCAGAAGACAGGTCTTATCACCATCAGTCAAGCACAAGGCACAATTAGACAACTATTCAAACTTTGATTCCCACATATTGTATGGGCAACTTCGTGTCTTCGGATAAATTAGACTGCAGTACCCGGAGAAAATATCCTCACTTCATACAGAAAGGCTTGAACCGAAACTGTATGAAAGACGCCTCATGCTTTACCATGCTTCTCTAATTTGATCTTTTTTTTTTTAGGGGTAGTTGTGTATCTGGACACTGGTTGTCACTTAAAAGCAGAATCACATATTTTAACAACTCCATTCAATGCGACTGTAATCTACTGAATATAAATGATCTGTTCACGCCTTGAGGGATCTTGCAAAACAAGGCCAGCAATCAGCCTCCAAAATGATCAGCACAACAAACATCCCTTACAATGTTTGACATTCCTTGGCGCTTCGTGATAGATCACCAATAAGCAGTATGAATGGACATATTATTTCATTCAAGGACACGGAAAATGAGGCCATCAACCCTGGTTATTCTTGACTGAATCATCTGTTTTTGTTCATTAGCATATTAAAAAAAATTGCAATCATTTCTTACTCTTGCTATTCATAGGAAAATATTCGGGTTTTCAATTTGCTGCAAACTAACAGTAAAAAGCCTTTGCAAATCGCTTTGGTAGCGTAGGTTGAGTAAAGAGCATATGATTTCTTTTTCACGCACATAGAAGCATGATAGAATGGAGATTTAAGACGTTTTTGTGACTTATTTCGAAATACATCTGAAAATAGCTGAAAACGGGCAAAGACGGAGAGCAATGCAGGGCTGAATTGTGGAGATAAAGCATTTAACGGTAACTTACGGTAAGTTAAAAAAAAAAAAAAACTTAATAATATGTGTCCCACAAGTCTAAACATAGTTGTCCCTCTGGCTGGCATTGCAAACACACATGAGCAAACCCAGAAAACAGGGCACTCAGAACGTTTGCAATGCCAGCCTGACGACACTTTGATTTCAATTTAAGTTGACGGAAAAGGGTGGTATAAAATAATTTATTGCAAAAAACATTTTTGTCTTGAGTTCCCAACACCTTTTCACCTTCTCAGTTGTCTGGATATTTTCGAAATTCTTAAAACGGGGCTCGTTTCATTTGTGGCTATCTGCCACAATGGCAAGTTACGGAGTAGTAACCTGGCCAATTTATACTAATACAGCATGCAGTTTGGTAGGAAGCCATGTGGGGGGGAAAATATGTATTCTGTGCTATTTGGCCTTTAGAGTGTCTGTGACTTTGTTGAACTGCCCTTGAGGAAGCTACTGATGCTGCGTCATCAGTAGGGTGATGAGTGTGAAGCGCTTTGAATACCGAAGATAGAAAAGCACTTTACAAGTGACAGCCCATTTACAATTTACTTGAGGGAGAGTTAACTGTTTATTCGGGTGGCTGGTGACTAACTCGTGGGCTCACAGTCTTCCAGGCGCTACGGACCATAACTTAGGATGCAACAAAAAAGTGGCACACACAACTACTATTACACTACAAGGGAATATAAAGAACTACTAACATTATCGATAAGACATTAAACGACATTATTAGCAACATCTATATTTAAGTGCTGCTTGACATGCTGGGATGCGCACAATATATGTGGCAGACTATAATCATAACATAATGATATTGCTAATTGATTTTCAGTTCTCAACATAAAATTTGTGTGGTCTGTCTGTCATTGCCAGTTGTCAATAAGAATATAAAATTGACTTACGTGTCGGTCAATACATCATACAGAAATGACATGCATGGATTAGTTGGTCATAACTGGAAATCGCGGCTCAGGAATACCGTGTTTTTGGATGCGACAAATTTAATAAAAGTGGATATCTGAACTCGTCCGAATTCTGTAGTGTACAATGATGCATATCAACAATTGTTGAGGACACTGGATCGGAGGTATCAGATCCTTTCTCATAGTTTCTTTACACAAAAAGGAACACTGGTACTCATAATGATGATAATAATAAGCAAGTGTGTGCTGGAGGCTCCACCCATCTTCTCTGCCCAGGGACTGGAATAATACAGAGACGGTTCGCAACAAAACATCTGATCATGATACAAAGTGTAACATTCTCAGGCTTATCTAAAGATGATAAAATCATTTTTCCCCTTGTCAGTTTAAATCCTTTCATAAGGAAAGGCATGAATAAATCTCATAAAATGCAAATGCAAAATATTATATATACGGCCCGATAGGTCCTTGCCCTTACTCCACATTGCAACCAAGATTATTTCGACTGAAATGCCAGATGACTGTGATGAATCGCTTGTGGATAATCTAGTTTATGATTCAAAGAGGCAGACTGTTGTGAAGAAAATCAAGAGTTGTGTGGAGAGATAAAACTACAGCATTGCTCAGACTGCCAAATTTGTTTCGTGTATCAAAATAGAAATTATACTTTATTTTAGGCGGTATTTTTGTTGTTGTTTCAAGTTTAAAAAAAAAAAAAACATTTCATATCAAATATTAGTGTAATACCTCTTACCTTTGACTCGTTGAAAAATAAAACTTTCTGGCCCTTTAAGATTTGTATTTTTGTACTCCTGGTCTATAATATGGTGCTATTTCATCATTAGTTTTTCTTTCAGATTTTGAATAAATATTCTATGACTGCAGGCCAATGCATTACGCTCTATTCATGAAGGTAATGCATGGCCTATTTAATTTTCTGCACCAGCAACCCATTCATTTCCCTATTAGTTTAACTGGAGCCTGCTTTCATTCAAGGTGACATCTTATCTCCCCCTTCAGTCTGCATCACGGAGATTATGCAAACCTCAACTATGAGAGAACTCGATGTGAAATCAAATAAAGTTTGCAGCTCTACTTCATTTTAACCGGGGGGGTCGCAACAGTTGTTCACTGATCTCGAACTAAAATGTGGCTTCCATTGTTGTACATCGAAGCGTTATTATGAACCCAAATACAGTCATTTCTACTTGGCTAGTCAAGTTACGGTCTAATCCCGTAATATATCAAGTTAAGTCCCAAGTCAAGTCACCTTACTAATGTCCTTCCTCCAGTATGTGGTCTTTATTAAGAAAAAAGTGAATGTGGTATTGGATAATTGAGCCAATCTTTAGGCATGTAAAAAAAAAAAAAAACTCTCAAGAGAATGTACAACAATTAAACCCCACGTTAAATCACAACTTTAACAATCATAATATACTATATGAGTGTCAACAAAAATTGCTCGCACTCTTAACAACATCATTTGCCTGTTTTTTTTTTTTATACTGACAGTACGACTACACTATCCATAACAAGTCATTTCCCCTTTTAAAAGCTGCTGGATTTGTTTCCTTCGTGTGAGTCCTTCATGGTGAGGTTCAGAATTTTTTGAACGACCCTCGTATGACACTTGGACTACGAACATTTGGGAATACTTAGATTCCTTCTTTTGTCTTCACCTGAAGGACTAATTCAGACATAAAACAAATCAAACAGCTACTATATAGAAACTGCCACCTTCAGATTGAGTCGGAATCCTTCTGAGACAACCAAGACCCCAGTCCACTCCCCCCCCCCCATGACAGCCACTTCTCAACAATGAAAGTTTTTTTTTTTTCTTCTCTTCACTTTTCTGTCACTCGTGGCGTGACATGAGCCCAATCTTGGCCAAGAACCAAGCGATTTGAGCGGCTGCCTCCCTTTAACACATCGGATTTTTTTCCCCCTATCTCCTTCTCCCGCTGCTTGCTTTCCTCTCCGCTATGTCGGTCGTGTCACACCCAAGAATGAGGCGCATTCGCGGCCTCACAGTCGTTCCAGCACTAGTTACAGTGCTGGTTCTTTTTGGTTTTCCCTTATCTCCTCCTCTCAATCCTTGCTTTCCCCTCCATTGCATCGGCCAAATCACACCCGAGACCGAGGCGCATGAGCAGCCTCACCAGCAGCTGAGGCCCAGTCAGTTAAAATGCGGAGAGGAAATAATAGGCAGAATCATCAGGCAAGCCAACAAATATAATGGAATTATTGTAAACTGTTTTTTTTTTTATTCTTATGCTTGTGACCTACTAGGATGCTAAATATTGGCCCTTCAAGTGTATTTATTCTAACTGGGAAAAAAATAGTCTCGTAGGACTTTTGAAACTGAGTTTTTATTTATTCATTTAATGAGTTCAGTTTGCTAATTTATATCACAACATTGGAAACCGACTGGTTAGCACGATGGCCTCACAGTGCAGAGGTCGTGGGCCTTCCTGTGTGGAGTTTGCATGTTCTCCCCGTACCTTTGTGGGTTTCCTCCAGGTACTCCGGTTTCCTCCCACATTCCAAAATTTATGTATGGCAGGTTGATTGAACACTCTAAATTGCCCCTAGATAGGAAACCATACATCTCACAAGTGTTATTTTTAACCTGAAATAACTTAATTTTAAAATGTGATTCCATGTACTGTATTCAACTAAAATGTACCCTATATAAAAACCTTTAGTTACGGGCTAGATAAATTGTTCATCATATTTATTTTAGGCCTGAGAGTCAAACCTGAACTTTTTATTATATCACGTTTAAGATGCTCTGACATATTCCAAATGCTCTTCTTCAATTGAACGAACAACAGGCAAGTCTCTGTAGTCTTCATGTCTTAAGTCAAGTTCCATGTCTTTAACCCAAGTTCTGTGGTACAGTACACAGACTGTATCCACTGTTAAAATGCTGTACTGTTGATGACAGTAAGTGCAACCTTCGAAGGGATCAGGCTGCTTTCCATGTGTGTGATGGTTTTATTTTCTGAGAGTCGGAGATGGTGTTAAGTTAATTTTATCATGCAGTTTCAGTCTATATATGTAATTCTCAACTGATCACTGGGGCCGTGAGATGGTGCTATACTCCAAAAGGACAACATGGTACCATGATTAAATAGATGATGTCTAGTATCTGAAGCTCACATGACTGTGACTCTGCTCTAAGACATGCCTCACCTCATCTCACCATCTTCCAGCAACAACAGACAATTCAAATGTCACAAACAGCAGCATTGAAAAAGCTTTAAAAAAAAATTCTTTCCCAGTAATAGTGTTCAGCCATTCTCGAGATTACTTGCACTACAGTATGCAGGTACATACTAAGCACGTTTAACTCCTGTCTGCATGAGTAAAATGTTGAATCTCCAGGTCTAAATAAACATCTTTACAGTAGATTTACATCACTTTCGCTGTCCCAGAGCTTCTGGAAGACTGTGTGTTCTCATATGGGAGCAAACCAAGGACCCATAAAGTATTCAATCTGTGTGCCATCACAATGCATCAGCCGGCTGTCTCAGCCCAGCTACCAATCACACGAGCAGACTTTTTCGTGAGGTGTTAGCAGCCTGTCCAAACACTACAAGGTCAATACTCACAGAATGGGAGGCTGAATTTAAACACACTCCCAGATCACAGTTTGGTGCTATGGCTAAAACAAGACTGCAAAGGTGATGTGTGCAAACTCATATTTTCAAGCCAGCCTAAATTAATTTTTTGTTGCTTTTTCTCATATATCAAAAGAGTTTTTGTCCGAAGGATGACACAAAAACAGTCTAACTTTTACCAAACGTTTTGTGGCGACCAACATTTGGACTGAGAAAGAATAAATGTGGGACAAACAGATTCTGACAACCACCCTCAAAAAATGGATAGCAGTGAAATAATAACAGATAAAATATATTTTTGTATTTTTTTTTTAACATGCATTAAAGTTTGTTCCCATCATATTTAGATTAACACAACACAGTCCTTTCCAGTTCCGATACATTATCGTATTTATAAGTTAAAGTGTTCTGAGCACATTATTTTTCAAAAAGAGAGCTGCACGAGCCACTTGCAAAATTGTGGCTATCAATCATCGCTGGGGCACAGACTTCAAGTATCTTGTCAAGCAAAAAAAAAAAAAAGGGCATTTTTCTCTACAGTAGTTTATTAAAAAGATGAAGTTGGGCATTACCGAGTGTAGCAGCGAGCATCAAATGGCTAACACACATTTCAGGGGGATGCACCAAGTCTTCAAGGATGTTCAGACTAACTTTAGATTGACAACACACAGTTTGAGGCACAAATCCAGGATTCAGGCATCACGTCCGAGTGTATAGTCCAGAAAAAAATATAAATCAATCAATTAAATAAATTATATATATATATATATATATACATATATATTTAGTCTTCTTTATTTTAAATAGTTGATTTTTTTATCCCATTTGTTCATACAATGAACAACGAATGATGCCACCTGATAGTGATTGAATAGTCAAGTGGACTTTTTTTAAAGCTCACAAAGAAGCCCATCAAAATTAGTAGCGGTTAAAAAAAAAACCAAAAAAACTATTATCTGAACAAATTAAATTAAAACAACTATTCAACACAATGGGTCGTTTGCAGTCAGTCAGCTTAAGCAATTACAACCTTTGATCGTATGTACGTGTATAGCAACTTTGTGAAATGGAAGATAGTGGTCAACAAGTTCAGGCACAAAATTTTAAACATCATTGGGTCAGCATGTTAAGTAGCATGTCTTAATTAAATAAAGCACCCAAAACAGACTCCACAAACGTGCGTCTGTGTATGAACCTCGCAGCAATGGTGACAGGGGTACTATTTAAACATTTTCCAGATGAAAATTATAATAATCATTAAAATGAATTGATTTCTGTAATGATTGAGGGGGGCTTGTCACATGCCAATAACATATTTATGAATGAAATCAATTGACATGAACCGCACACTCAGAACGCCAAATTTGCCTGACTGGGCTTTGATCAAATATACAATCTAGACTACTTTTTGTGACCAAATTTAGGCGAGGCAACACCGTGCGCAAAAATGCCCAAAGAGGCACAACACGGCCCCACACATGGTAGACTAGATTTGGGCCGGCACGGAAATTAAGAAATTTTTACGCCGAGAGCAGGAATAGAGGAAAATAGGGCCCTCAATCTCTTTCCCACACTTTTACCTGATGCAAAAGTGCATTTTCTTGTCTTTAAATCCCTCGGGCTTACTTCGCAATAGAAATAATTTACTGTTTCTACCCCCAGTGAAAGGATTTAGGAGATGGTTGAGGTGTGTATAGTTATCCTCAGCAGAACACACTCTCACACATCATCTCCTGCCAGTTTTTGTAATGAAACAAGCCTCCATGCAGAGGAACAAGACGATGCGAGCTGCCATTCTTCCATGTTGGCTACAGTCCTGCAGAAATAAATGGAAAGATGGGAAACAGGGGAGTGGGCAAGGAATGAAAATTGCTGGTTTGGCTGCATAGGTTTGTGGTCAGGAAAATAACTCTCTGTCCAGGTAGTGTGGATCTGTTCCTACTGGGAAACGTGATAAAACACACCACACTTCACAGCATGTTACACACTTCAGTAATGTGCCTTTTCCAAATCATTGCTTTTTCTTCACGATCACTTCTGCTCTTGCTCTTATCATTGACTTCGTCTCCTGCAGTCATTTCATGTATTTTTTTTAAGATAGCTCGACTGTGTTTTCAACACTGTGCGGGATTTTTTTTTCCACCTTCCCCATGGTTTATAAACTGTTTCTGTCATGCGTTGTTGAGGCTCTTTTTGTCTCTTTAAATGCTGGTGCTGCCCTCATCCTTAGCAAACCACCCTCGCCTTGTGCGCCAGGTCTCAGTAAACAGAGTATTCTTCATTTAGACTACAGAGCCATCATGCAGGAGAGGCCATTCCTTTCATGCCAACAGCTTTACTCACGGGGGAGCTCTTGTGTTTGATTTCTTTGATTTCAAGCTGGTGATAATACACATATATATTTATTTATAGTGTACAGTAGAATACAAGGTACTTTTTCGGTGCCCAAAAATTGTGTTCAACCCCTGAAGGAAGATTTTAATTGCAGGACAGTGATCTTTTGACCAACCGACTATTGTTTCTTTGACAGTGCCCGCAGTGTGTGGTAGATAGAGTGGCTAGTCTATTGCAGCCAGCTAAAATATGAAATTGAAGGATTATGGTAAGTCCTAGCAGAGTCGTTGTGCCCTCCGCTGCTTCAATGTCTCTGTGACTTTGGAAATTTGTGGCCTGATGTGAGGGACTTTAATCTGAAAAGGTCTTGCTTTTTTTTTTGTAACAATAACATCTACGCAAGGTATGTGTTTTTTTTTTTAATTCTGTATATGCTCAAGTTTAGGTTTTTTTCCGAACCTGAAAAGGTCAACCTGGTCCTCACTTCTCATTTTGTTTGTCTTGTATGTTAAGAACCACAGGTCTAAAGAAAAGTGAATAACCTTGTGGAAAACAGGCTTTTGCTCTGTTTTCATTTGGGACCTGATTAAATGACACCTGATCACAAATCATATGACAGGCGGAAAGGGGGCACTAGAAGAAGAATAGCTGTTTTGCAGCATTTTGCAATTTCAAAATGCAAACATTTGAAAACATGTCTTATAGTGACACTTTAGAATGAACTAGGACAGTGTAAAATTTACACTTCATATCTTATGGCGCCCTTGGCTTGTTAGTAGAGAGAAAAGAGTGAAGTCAAAGCCCACAAGCTATATTTTGTCCTAAAACAACAGTCAAACATACAAAAAGGACTGGAATCCCCGACCAAAAGAAAAATAAATGGGGTCAACACTGGACCGACCCAAATCACAGGTTGTTGTATCGAGCCTTAACCGAAGACAAGGCAAAAATCTAGGTTTACAAAGAAACAATGAATAAATACTGCGACTGGTGGTCACTGGTCTAAAACAATGAACTAAAAAAAGAAAAACCCAAGCATGCTAATCATACACGGTGCAAGATATCTCCGTGCTTGAGAAGTGAGGCATGCCTGTCAGATGTTAATAAGATTTATTTTACGCATTCACTTTAGCTTCGCTTTTGATCTTAGCATTAATTATCATTGTCTAAAAAAAGTGTATATGTTAGTGTTATTGAAAAAGAACGGAGTAAGGAGTGAAGATGAACAGTAATGCAATTACTGTTTGTCTTCGTTCTTTGTATAACTTTTCATCTTTGTTCTTTGTAATGTCGTTTATCTTTATCGTCTTTGTTCCTTCTGAAGGTAATTACAAAGAAGTTTGCTGTGTTTGGGGGGTTTATTGCCATCACAAACTGTTGTTACCGACAACAACATTGTCCTAAAATAATGTTCAATCGCAAATTAAGGGCGCTAAAATAATAGATAAATAATAACTATGACATTCGATTGTGCGCGCCTGTTGCTGGCGTTCCGCACTATCAGCGCTCGTAGTGCTAGCTGTGCTAGCCATGCTAGCGGTGCTAAAGTTGATTGACCTGAATGACTCTGCAAACTTGTCGTTCCTTTTTAATAAACCAGGCATAATCAAGTGTGTTGTTTTAGCCAACAAAATGGATACCGTGGTTCGGACGTCACTTTGTCTCATACATTAAAATGTAAGGGGAGAGATTTATCTAAATTCTCACGAGTGTTTCTAGAGAGTTTTGATTATATGAAAATAAAAACCAGTTGGCTGTTCAGTGGAAATGTTTTTTGTTGTTGTTGTATTTTCATCAGTTTAATGAATAAGAATCTTGTCTTTATCTTGTATTCAAATGTATATAATTTGAAAGGGATTTGTAGATCATTGTATTGATTTTATATTTTTATCTATTGCTATTCCCAGCTGTCTCCAGTATTTCCATTTTACACAACAATGATGTGATGAGGTTTACTCTGACCACCATGGTCTGTCAGAAATTTGACAAAAGAAAGCAAGTTCAATTTTCTCTGTTCTCTGACAACAGATCAGTTGAAATATTTGATGCAGGGATGGAAGAATGCTGGCGGGGCTCCAATGAACTGCTGGATGAAGAGCTGCAGGCAACTGTGTGGCTTTACAAATCAACTTCTTTTCCACTGTACTTCCCTGATGATTGCCAGACACATGCTGTGTTCAGCACACAATCAAATCACAGTTTTTCCTCGACTGAACAAAAAATGAGCTCTAGTCGCATGACCTCTTTATTGAAATGCGGGAAATGTGGGAAACAGTAGAAGAATATCAAATATTGCACCGGTTACCAGATTGAATCAAGTCAGGAGTATTCATATAGCACCAGTTCACATCACAACAAAAGTTATCTCAAAGTATTTTACTGATGTAGTCTGTGCTGTCAACAGAGGCAAGGGAACGTTCCCCTGAAGGAAGAAACCTCAAACAGAATTGTGGGTCACTTTTGGCCAGTCTGGTTGAGGTGGAGAAAGAGAAGAACTGAGGGAAGAGAATGGTTCGTAGAGGGATTGGGGAGTGATAATTATATTAACAATTATAATGCAATGTAATGGCACATTTCATTCTTAACTATTACTACCACTAAAATCATTATTGTGGATGTAATGGCATTGTTGTCTGACAACTAGGGGCACCTAATAATTACAGCAATGATTCCCAACTATGGTCCCGTGGTCCATAGTATGCCATCAGAGATCATCAATTTAACTTGATTTGTCTCAAAATTAAAATGATCGTTTGCCAATTATAAGTACAGTTTTGTTCATTTCTCAATGCCAGTATTGCATACTGAAAGCAGCAGAATTAAATGCCCTCCCATTAGATGGTTGAAGGTGCAATATGTATTCGCCTTTAGCCATCCATACAACAGAGTAATAGCTTTGTGTTCAACTTTAGGGCAGAGTTGTGTGCATCAGTGAATTAGCATGTGGCCCCCGGGCCATAGTTTGCCCACGCCTGGTCTATTCTGTAAATACACTGCAATTGCCTGGCAACCGTCTCAGGGTGTATCCGGCCTCTCACCCAAAGTAGCTGGTATATGCTCCTGCTCAGGGTGTTTGGAAAATGGATGCATGGATGAAGCTTGAGCCTGTAATGATTATAACATTGGGCTACTCAATTGCCTAACCCAATTGCATCTGATAACGAAATAAATCATGAGCTTATCTCATTTTCTTTTCTTTATCATTTTCTTTATCTATGTGAATGTTTAAGTCCATACTACAATGATTTTATCTGCACCTATTTCTCGGCTTGATCAAAGCTGTGAGAATTCAATTAAAAACTCAGAGTAAGGGCCAGGAAAGCGCTGAAGATAAACCGGGCATGCAATACTAAAAACGTTCGACTTAATGTGCTTCCTCTGATCTGATCTGATCTGAGAGTGGAAAAATTGATGTTAATTCATTAAGATTCAGAATGACGCCCACCTCTGATCATACCTTTGTAAGGTAACCTGAATGATACAATTGTTGAGGAACAAAATCCTCACACAGTTTCAGAGGTTTACAGAGGCAGCAGGAAGATTTTGATTCATCTCGCTTGTTCTTAGACATCCTTCGCCAAAATACTGAATTATTGATTAAACTCTGAATTCACAACGTTTCCCTGTTTCCAACACTGACTTTTCAGAGCTATGTCTCAGCAACTGTTTGCTGACCTTGTAAAGGCACGGGTGCGTGGATTCAAGTTTCAGGATAGGAATTTTGCTACTTGATAGTCTGTTTTGAAACTATTACCTATTTTTCTTTTTTCCCAATAATGCTTATTCTAGCGCCACAGTTATTAGTTTGGTTATTTTGAAGTGTAGTATGTTGTCTTTCGTGGGATAGGAAGTACAGTCAAAAAAATGGATGGATGGGCAGATATTTATTTTTTGATTGTGACAGTGGACTGCTCCATCCAAATCAACGATGTTTTTCATTTATTTTTGCCATCTAAATGAATAAATCCCATTTTTAAGGTACTTTTTGGTCATGTTGAATTATAAATTAGTTGACTAAGAAAGAAATGCACAGTCGCAGTCAGAGTCGTACTGAGGCAGCAGGGAGACTTTGATTTGTCTCTCTTATTCTTAAAGCTTCTTCGCCAGAGTATTGCATTATTGATTGAACTCTCGAGTTCCCATTTTTTAGAACAGGTTTTTACGACAGTTCCTCAGGAACGGGAAGCGCTCCTTGTGAATCAGAATCAGTGAGGAATACTAAAAAAAAAAATAAATGAAAAAAATTTAAAAAATAATAATAATAAAACACATTTGCGAAAAGCCACATATCAATAAGTCAGAATAAGAAATCTGAATTTCCGATGCCTTCTCTGGGGCTAAGAAAGTGCGCAGTGGTCTGACGAGTCCACATTTCACAATTTCTGTCCACAGTTACCAGATGCTTATTTCATGATAGGAAACATGATATAACACAGTGATAAATAAACCCTGTTCCAACTTTTTGTTGCCAGCTGTGATGGTCGAATGGCTAATGACACTACTTGGTGTGTAGGCGACCCGGGTTCAATTCTTACACTATTGGTGTTTTTATAGACCTCCTACCCTAACCCTCACCCTGACCCTGACCCTGACACCAACCCCTAACCCTTTGCCATACTCACCTGGTGCCATTCATTCTACCGAAAACGTCAAGACTTCCTACGAGTATGTCAGCTTTGTGTTTAACTAAACATTCCCGGATTTTACACTACGTAAATTTGGGAGTAAATTATGACAATGTCATCATGAGTTAGTTATTCATAAAGTTTGTGACGTTTTTGTATGCTGTTGTTGCGTCAGATATTTTCGTAATGGGTGTCTTGGCTCAATAAGGATTTGGGAAACGTTCTGCATGAAAGGTGTTCATCAGACCCAAAAAAGGAATTACTCTCAGTCACTGTGTTTTGGCATTGTGTGTGCTCTTGGTGGAGAGTCAGATCAGATTGTTCACAGTTTCATGTTATCCGGCGTGATCCTTATGTCATCATGATTTCTGCTGTTCCACAAAGCAGCTCATGAGTAGGCAAATATTCACCAGATTATCTGATGTTAGCATGCCAGCAAAATTGTGCTTTAAAGTGCAAGACGAGCAGCCACAAAATGGTTTGTTGTGTGGCTACAAACAGACATGTGCTTTTGTGCTGCAGAGATTCCGCTTTTTTTGCAGTAAGACCCAAATTACATCTCAGAATGACATGCGATTGTTTTCCCTGAAGTGCATTAATATCCCTTGTCGCGATCTTAATTTTAAACAAAGAAACTGAATTGAAATCCGTCTTGAGCCTGTGTGTTTATGCGTGATCTTCTTTCACTCTGGGGCAGATGCATGGTTCGCCTGTGTGTGCTTTTTAAATCTCATCAAAGGGAGCCAAATGTTTACATGACTATGCTGCATTAGGCTCCCCAAAATTTTATGTATGAGTACTTTGTTTTAATCGTCTTCAGAGCGTCACATACAACCTCTAATTTGTCTTTTTGCCACTTCACCAGATGCAAGGCAGAGCATGTTTATCCAGAATTATCCTGCATAATAATGATTCACATGGTAATTACTGGAGGGGAATTGGAGTGTTTAGTCCAGTCTTTCATTTTTTTAAATTTAGAATAAGAAATATATATATTTTATCCAATCAAGGCTTCTTAAATGTACCAACTTTATATTAGACTTCATTGGTGTATAATACCTGTGAGAGGCTGGCAACCAATTCAGAGTGTACTCTGCCTACTGCCCGAACATAGCTGGGATAGGCTCCAGTACCCCCCGCGACCTTTGTGAGGAAAAGCGGAACAGATAATGGATGGATGGTGTATAATACAGCGGTGGGCGGTCAAAGCCTTCTCTGCTCGCCTGATCATATTTATGATTAAAAAAATATATATAAATAAATATATATATATATATATACATTGTTTTTTTTTAAATCGTAAATTTTATTATAAATTTTAATATAAAATCCTTCACATTCGTGTCATTCCAGTGTAATATTTTTAGGTGAGAGTTTTTATCCAATTAGAATTCAGCTAGCTTGAGTTGTCCCACAGATTTCATAGTATGCCTTCTGTGCTGTGTGAATGAACGGGCTCTTAGAGTTAATAGACGCGATAGCCAATCAGATCACGGGTTTGTGACCGTATGCCTTCTCGCAGGCCTCATGTTTAAGGTACGAATATGTCCTGTGATTCGATAAACACTTGTGAGAGGGCCACAAGGCCTGGGTCAACAAGCCCTACTTCCAGGCCCGGATACCCATGTCCAGGTGAAGGACATCAAGGTCAAAAGATTTCAGTCATCATAGGACTATGATCCGTGCTTGATCTGGTGTCTCTCCTAGGATCTGTTTGCCATGGATGAACCAGCTGGGGTCATAAAGGCCCAGACATCTTAGCTTTTAGGATTATTGGGACACACAAACCCTTTTGCCATGATAAGGTTACAGCTCAGTGAAGGGACGTCATAGTAAAGGTTAATAGTAGTGTGTATCAACACACCACGTAAACCAATAGAAAGGCGTTCCTTTATATTTTAGAATGACTTATTTCTAGTATTCCTCACCGTATACTGGCCAAAGGCAAAACCCCAGGTGCTCTTTTGGACCAATTTTAAATCCGTCCGCTTGGGCCGTACCTGCTGCGAGTTTGCAGTAAGCTAGCTTGATTTAATGCTCATTTGGGTAATGTGTGCTTTCTCATACGTTATGCACTCCCCACAAACGTATTCTCCCAAGTTCTTGTGTCCCACGTTCTGAGGGTGCTGTGAAGGTAACAAGAGAGATTTCAGAGGGAGAATTGACACTGTAAGCTACGCGCTGGTTAGCGTTGTCTTGGCATGACTTGTTCGGTATCAAATCTGAAAATTCTGATTCAGCGTTTGTTTTTCAACAGCCAATTCGCTTCTGTATTTGAGTCACCGTCTATTTGAGCTCAGCCTTTCTTCACACATTTGTCTTAATTCACTGTTAATACCCCTGGGGAAAAGCTGTTGAGCTGCTTAATTCAGCCAAGTAATCACACATCCTTTAAGTTATTTCTTGTGCTTTCCTTAAATGCAGAAAGTACCACTTGTCAAATGTATCACTTTTTTTTTCTCTTTTAAATCCCCTTCAGTCCTCTGCCAAACACAATTCATCAAGCCTTGTGTTGACCCAGTCAATATATGGGCTGCCGCAGGGATATGAATGTACGCGTGATGAAAAAAGAAGTGTGGTATTAGTTAGGCAGCGTGCTCTTCTCGTTGACTGAGGAACTTTGAATAGCTTACCAAGCAGCTTTCAGTTTTCTAGACGATGTGAACCCATCACCCTGAACGACTGTGGTACTGTTTAGCAGGGCTGGGGCTCTGTGCTTACGTAACACACATCCCATTTACGCAAGGAGCAAACAAAGCAGCAGCAGCAGATGAGATGAGAGAGAGCAGATATAAGAGCACCATTATCCCTGCAGCCAGCCGAGCCAGATATTCCCAGCATGCAGACAGAGAATCAAATTAGCTCCCAATTTGATTTGTCTGTTTGACTTATATTTCCTCTTGGATACATTTAATGTCCCACCGGTTTGACTGCTTTGATATTTTGCAGGTGCTCCACTTATAGTCATAGGTGGGAGACTCGAGTTATATGGTTTGGACCCGAGTCGACTCGAATCTCTGAAAGTATTGCAAGTTGCTTAACCAACCTTTTTTTTTTTTTTTAATTATGTTTATATATATTGTGTATTTTATAACAATTTTCTAACTTTGAAACATAAATTACAGTGTATTTCTTAGCTGTACAATTTGATTAAGGAAAAAAAAACAAATTAGCTGTTTACATAAATTTCCACACCCTAATACGACACCAATAACTAAGTTAAAGCATTTTCTTTTTTTCAATTTCAGATTTTGGTGTTTTTAGGTTGATGTTTTACAGTTATGGGGTTTTTTTTTTTTTACATATTCTAAGACATTAAATATTTTAATCCAACCTTTTAAAAAAAATGGTATTCACACGTATGTTTTGAACATTTTTGTAGCTCCATTGCAAAACATGCTCATAAGAATTATCTCTAAACTATAAATAATTCAGGCTACATTTATAACACTTGATGTATTGTAGTACTTTGCAAAACTACTGCTAAGAATTGAACACTGTGTGCTGGACAGTGTCCTGTGCATTACCTTGGCTGACAATAAAAGGAAAGAGATTAGTCTTGTCATCTACTATCATGCTTTCAAAAACCTGATGGGATCACAGTGCTACAAGAGCGGGACAAATACGTCTGTTGAACCACGGAAAATGATGCTGTCACATTCACTTCTTAAACAAGATGAATGACTCAGGAGTGTCATTTGAATTTGATTGCGCCATATAAATATAACAAAAAAATCATGCATATACAATTGTAAAAAAAAAAATGCACTACATTCTGTTTTATTTATTTTAAAATCATTCCTTTGTTTATTCCCTCTACGTAGAGCTACAAAAGAAAATGCAAGGGCGCTTTAAAAGGGACGAAGATAGAGGGTGATTATTTTTATGAATAAAGACAAATGTGTAAGGACGGAAGGGTGCCCAGGTCGCAGACGGAGGACACGGGACCGACCGGCAAAATAGGTAATTGTGCCCAGCTATGACACTAAGTGGCTCTGCTTTGAGGAGCTGATCTGGTTCATTTTGTCAGAAATTATCTCCCCTGTTTCGAAGAATTTCTCAGCTGGGACTGACATGGCTTCAATGCACAGTCTCCAGCCCGCATCAAGCAATGCAGAGGCACTGGCACCTTCATTAGTATCATGGAATTTTCTTTTCTTGCAGATTCTATATTCTGCTTTTGAACTTTAGAAGTGTTCAGACATTTAAAAATAACGAATTTCTTTACGTTCATGGTATATTTACAAGTACAATAGTATGTTAGGTTTTTTTCATAATCCCCATCATGTAAATTAACAGTTTACACAGTGGAAGTAATCTTCTATATGCTTTTGGCTGAACTTGTTACTGATCGAAGGCGCTAACAGACACATAACGGCCGAAGAGGCCTAATCTAACAGCTTGCAAGACGTGCGCTGCACGGCTGCCGTGAAATGTTAATGATCTGGAGTGGCGCCCAGGGGGCTCCAAGCAGATTGCAGGGGTGGCACTGACCCCTTCTCACCCGGACTCCTGTTTGCAACTAACATTACCATTTATTGTGATTATGGCATCTCCAGTGAGTAATAGTTCCTATATAATATGCAATCAAACATTAAAATGATTATTTATTTTGTTTTGCTGGAATGCAACTGAGCAAAAAGATAGACACTTTCATTTTCCTGAACAACCATGATAATATTTTAAGACTATAATTACACTCAGTCACCTGAGAGCTGATCCTTAAATCATATACATACATATATTTTTTTTTAATTTAGAATGAGAGGAATTGTAGGGTTTGTGCTGTTTATTTGTTCAAGGTGGCAAGCTGCCCAGCGCGAAGCACATCAGTCAAGCATCGCAAGGCAGGTTGAAGTATGTCACCTTTGCATGTAATTTGGCCAAAGTCAAACAAGAGCACTGATAAGGCTGGCCGGCGAATGATTAAACTGACTGTTTAGTATTTCTTTCACTGACTCTATCCTCACTGCAAGGACAATGCCCATACATTAGGAGGCTGATTTCTCGGGCACAGCACATCTTTGCTCCATCCAATATGCTACATCGATGTTGACTTTTATTTGAGATAAAGTAGCGAAAATTACAATTTTTTTCTAATGAAATAGTGAGCCGGGATACACACTATTTAAACACATGACAGTAAGCAAATGGTTATTGCAGCAAAGAAATAAATAAATAAATAAAAAATTGCCTCAATTCTTTGTATCATATTTTATATCACGCGCTTTTGCAGATATAGTATGCCTTGTGCCATTTGCCGTCTGAATAGAATGATTGTAGAAACCATTTGAAACCACTGCTTGACTGGGATGTTTAAAATACGCCTCAAAATGCGGCAACATATAATCCATGCCATTGCACCACGACAACCCTAAAGTGTTGATAATTGGCAACTTTCATTTGGTTTCCACAATATTCATTCAGGCTGCCTTCTTTACATGCCCCTCTAATTTATTACTGTGCCAGACATTAAGCTCTGTTTACCCACAAGGTGTTTTCTCACTTGCTTGGACTGCATTTGTGAGCCACTGAAAAACAGATAGTAGCGTTTCTCTCTGCTTGAGCGGGCAGATACTACGTGGATCAAATATTTTATTATGGGGATTCGGAGGATCCAGTTGCATGTCATGATTTCAGAAACAACTGGGACAGCTTCAGTCATCTATTTAAAAGGGGATGCATAATATCTCCATAAAATGTTGCGTTCTGAGGGTGTCAAGAGTAGAAAGATTGTATTTGGCCAATAAAATTTTTTTTTATGGACTTTCCTTAATATATATCACAATATATTTGAAATAAAATCAAGATATAGTTTGTTACCAATTGTAGGTGTAGATGCAGTCCAGCTTGACAGACCAAAATGTACTGTGATGGTCTACCAGGAACGTCTGGCAGAATTGCCTCCTTCGGAAAATCTCACAATCTAGCACAGACAGGTGATATTGATAATAATCGAGCCATATTCCGTGCCTCCTTTTTTGCGATACCTGTCACAGTGTACACTGCTGAACCTGTTGGCAAACACAGACAATGAGTGAAAAAGTTATGACGAACGGCAAAATTGTGGCCCAGAATCTAGTGGCTGAGGAGAGGCAAACCATGCAACATCAAGTTTGTCTCTGGTGACCTCGGCTTGTGAAATTGCGGGTCAGTGAGGCAAATACTTGTAAAGTCTCCTCCTCCTCCCACCACTGGCACTCCCCCCCCCCAAAAAGAAAACAGAATCAGGAGACTCTTGAGTGGCATCTTTTATTTATGAGGCTGAGGTTGCCAAGCTGGTTTAGAAGCTTCTTGGTGATGGAGCCCATGGGATAGATGAGCTCTGCCAGTGGTTCCTCAAGGATCTTTTATGTTTTTTGGGGTGTTGACACACAGCATCACATGAACATCAGGCACAGTGCTTCTGGATAATTAGACTGGGGCCTCCTTGGTCTGAAAGGTCTGAAAGACTTCTTAGTGAGGAAGAGCCATTAGGAAGTCAAACCTCAAATTCGACAGGGTTGTCCTGACTTTGGAAGAATGGATTAGCTTTCCACTCAGCACAGTCCTGCAGGGTGAATTGATGTTTGCCAAACTAGCCTTCATTTGTTTTGTGGATTTGACGAAGGGCACTGAAGCCCCTAATTAAAGCTGTTCCTTCATTGTACATCTGCTTTCAGAGTTGGGTCTGCATTATTTTCCACACTCAGAAAGTCTGATTCGTTTTCTGTGAGTGTTGAACTGCACCCGTTGCTCTTTGTCAATGATTCTGTTCATAAGCTGTATGTGCGAAATTCCAAGGTAGTTTGCTGGTCTCAGTATTGCATCTCTGCCTTTAATAGATTGTGCGATTCCATTGGCTCCATCAGGCTGTGATCTTCAACTCTCACTGGGGCAATTTCCAGCTGCGTGTGAAGCAGCTTCAAATCTGAGAATAGGGTAAAATGCCCGCCAATGTAGATATTCTGTAAACCTGGGGTCTTGTTCATTAGTGACAGATGAATGGACCTGGAGATCAATAGTGCGGCTCCCTCCGTGATGCCGACTCTGCATCGATTTATCGCAGTGAAGAAGAAGCTGAGACAACGGGCAAGGAGTTTTGACTTACTGATCGGTATCCACCTTATTGTTTATTTTTTCCCCCCTCCTAACAGCAGAATAGTTCAATGTACTGAATTGGATCAGTTCATGAACTAATTTGTTCCTTTCTCAGTTCAGTTGAGCTCACACTGCCGCAAGCTTGGCGGCCGGGGGTTGAACTGCTGCTTTTTGCTACTGACACATGAATCCTCCACAAATAACCGCAGTCAGTTTACAGGTGAGGGAGGGGCTTAACTTACTTTGACTCATGATTTGTTCACTGCATATAGACGACGTGTCATCCAGGGAATAACTATATGCACTGATTCTGCCCTGAGGGATTTGTCCGCTTTGAACAAATGACACGTATCACTCAGTAAACGATTTTGCCCTGATTCATTCTAACCGTTTCCTCCTCGTGGGGATACATTTTCTTTGGCATCCATTTGTCCAATGTTGAATCAAACCCCATGAAAATAAGCAGACACGCCTCGCTGCCATTAGGGGCGTGTGTGTCCATTATTTTAACAGACTACACAAAAAGTAATGTGAAGAGAGAAGTTGGGGGAGTGTGAGTGTGTGATGGGTCGGCTACAACTTACAAGGCTACAAGGATCTATTAAAAGAGAATATCAAATAAATTTGATCATATCATATTTAAGGCATATCAAAGCTTGCACAACTGAGATTTTACCATGCATTATTTATAACTATCGCGATTCGAAAAAAAAATATATCCACCTGTGGCTGAACCTAACCCTTAATTCCTAAATATATAAAAAATGTATCCATTAATTCATTTATTCATTTTCTGAACCGCTTTGGGTCGCGGACATGCTGGAGCATATCCCAGCTGTCTTCAGGCGATAGGTGGTGAACACACTGTTGCCAACCAAAAAAAAATAAGGCACATTCCAAATCAGCACCAAAAAAAAAAAAAGAAGAAAAATCTTCCAGAAAAGTTGGTTTGCTTTTCTGATTGAAAACATTTGGTGTAAAAATTCTTGGCCAGTATAATCAGTATGGTGCTACCTTAAGCTTCAGTATTTGAATGTGAAGCAGTTTAGCTGCCACACCAGTGTTGATTAATACCTAATTTTTTTTCGTTCCAAATCCATCGAGTTTCCTCACACGTGACTGTCTACAGAATGTTTTAAAATAAAGACATTCACTTATTTTTTTTAACCTGAGCATGACAGGAAACTGCATCAGTATTATGCGTGTACCCACTGAAGGGGGAATGATTTTTTTTGCCATAGTCTCATAAATCTCCGTTCTACCTGGTTGAACAAGGGGATGTTTGGAGCCTGGCCGGCTGGCCGTCTCTCTTGGCCGTCATTATAGATCTAGATTGACAGCTGCTCCATTGTGTCTGCCACTGTTAATCACTGAAGGATTTGGGCTGCCGGCAAGCAGCTCTGACATGCGACCTTGACTCCCGTTTGGACCAAGGGACTACAAGTAAAAGCCTGCCTCCTTGTTAGTGCGAGTGAGGCATTCCTCAGTCGGTTGCTCAAAAATGCTCCCCAAAAGACAACCACAATTCAAACAGTGTTTACTTGTGTTTTATAAATGTTTATAGTCCTATCTTGTAACACAATACCGCTTTTACCCCGAAACATTCTGGTTTTGCCCTGTGTGGCTGCTTCCATGACATCTTTTTTCTTTTTTCGAGGCCGGGCGGTGACAATGACCGCTTCCAACCTCATAGAACGGAGGCCAAAGAGGGCCGTTACATCACTGTCATCTGATTGGCTGACAGATATAGTTATTGCTTTTAGCGATGTGGTGGAACGCCACTGCACGCTCCCATTCGCTTCACACACACAAAAACACGCATATAATATATATAAACTCGCCTCCTTATACTGCATAAAAAATACACATTGAAATAGAACATAATGAATATCAGGATGATTAGAATAAAAGATGTGCGTAGGGCAACATATGTCAAGTGAAGAGGTTCATTCAAGTGAATGAGAGCGAGCCCCGCCTTTCAATATATCCACACTTTCCTCTTTAGGGCCGCGACGCACTGAACGTTCTCAGGCAGGGAACGTACAGGTTGTTACAGAAAGTGGATGAGCACTACAATAAAGAAAAGTGGAGCTTTATTGGACGATAGGACACTCTCGCAATCATTTGAATGGACCCGCTTGTGCACATTTTTACCATAAACTTGGCTATTTCATCCGCAGACATTAAATATTGTTGAGTATTGTTCAATAATGTGTGCTGCATATACTTTGTTGTTGTGTCTTGGGGGCGGGCGGCTTTATTTCGCTCGTTTAAACTTGGAAATGTATTTTTTTCATACATATATACTTCGGCCTCTGACCAATTTTGGGACTTTCACAATCTGATATTCAGGCTCTCATGAATGCCTCCTTTCATTGCGTCGGTCTCGCATTGGTGCTCAAAGTAAAGCAGATCAAGATCAAGCTGCAGTACCAATTTAGTCGGTCATGATCACAGTCTCACAACAGACATTTTTAGGTGTGCTTTCATCATGCACGCCTCATTGGTCAAGGCAGCAGTGAATATACTGTGTTCTTTTTTAACATTGTCACACAAAACATTTTAAATATCTGCATATTTAACTGACGATTTAGTGTACAATACACACACATCTCTCTTGGCAGTGCAATTATCAATTAAAAGGTGGTTTTATGACACCAGTCAATAATGCTGTTTATTGATTTGAACCTCACATTCATGCCTAATAACTAAACGCAGGCTAGTTTTGCTCAAGGATATTAGATCAGCCCCTTAAGAGTCCTCCTCAGACATGTCACTCTTTCTCTGTCTTTTTCTGTCCTGTCTCACGCAACCGCACCACATAACTCTCCATCTGTTCAGGAAAAAAAGTCCAGAATCCACATTCCAGTCACAGTTTAGCTCCAGCCATGCTGTGAGAACCAGCCGCGGCAAATGTGTGTGTTGTCTGCCTCTCCTCTCTCTTGCTGCACCGCCACTCTGCTGTGCTGCAGTGGATGCTCCAAACAGTGCGCTCGCAACTCATCGCAGTGGCGGTCGCAGCATCTCACTGACATTTCCATCCCTGCACCGCCACTTGTTATTAGTGTACGTGAATAAATGAAAGGACAAGTCATAGGGAAGACTGCATACAGGTGGAGAGCTCAGGAAGTCTCTAATTCAGTGCACCTCGCACATGACTGTGTGATTTTCTGCGGTCTTTGGTGGCAAATCAGCTTGTGCTCTTACATGCCTCCTGCGTGGAGACACTTTGCCAGGTAAGTTGGTCATCTGGTCCTCGTGTATTTTACTCGCCATGTGATGGTTTATTGTGGAGCGCTTTCTGCAATGCTTGTTGATTACACTTTGCCAGAAGTTATAAGATTAATATACGGCGATGAGATAATATTCAAATATGCACAACCTCACTTTGTGTTTGGTAATGAGGCCGGCAATAAATTCAGTTTGACTGCAGCAACTTGAAATCCTGATGCTGAAATGGGAGTTGCTGCACAATGCATCTTTTGGACCCATTTTTATTTGTAGTGCAAAATACAAAATGCCTTATGAAGGTATTTAGGCATTCTCTTTTATGTGTGTTGTTGTGAGGCAATGTTGAACCGTTTACATGCGTGCCTGCCAGGGAATACTGTCTGAACTTGCAGTGGTGTGCAGAGTTGTATGTAAATTTCTTAATGTGTGTGTGCTGCATGTGTATGTGTGTCAACTCTCATTTTCTGACTGGTTGGGAGAGAGATGGCAACCACACGGGGTTACATTCAGGAAATCATTTTCAGGTATTGGCTGTCATGAGTTTGTCTGTGGTTATGAGGTATCCCTGTATCTTGTTGTAAGTCGTGCCACTTTGAGCCCAGCACTGAGCAGCCTGTTGGAGGAGATGCTTGGGGTCCTCCTTGTCCATTGCTGCACTGCAGACAGCCTCTCTCCCGCCCAGCCTGCTACGTGCTACTTTACTTCAATCCAGACAGCGTAGGCTTCGAGAGGCTCTTCACCTACCAGACTGTGCCATTTGAACAGATGGTTGTAGCCGAGTACCTCCCAGCAGTCCACACCACGTTGGAATGGGAAATCTAGGTGGCCTTATCAGTTGGGAGCCATAGTTTGGCGTTACCGTTTCATTGCTGAGATGAGTAAGTCTGTAACACCGCCTTGCTGGCAACTCAGGGATCTCTTGTTGCTCTAAATGAGCATCAGACCTCCCGCAATGTGTCTTGTTTGGATTCACCAAATGGCTCGTCGTCATCCATCCTTGGGGCCTACTCCTACTTGCCTGCTGCACTGTGTTTCACACCGGCTCTGTGTTATGTACCCATGAGGCTATATCCAGTATTAAGGCTGCGATATTCGGTACAAAACAGCATGAAGACGCTTTTAGTCGTTGCAGAAAGGCGCCTTATGTGTTTTCTCACATAATGCAAGGGCATGTGGTGTCGCCCACATGCGCACATGAATGTGTAAAATGACTATTGCATTACTAACAGGCAATTTTTGGTGCACATTCATAATTAATGAATTGTACATCAAGAATGAATGTGCATGTGTGGTGAATGAAATACCAGACTAGAATTTTCTTGATCTTGATCTATAACACAATCAATAAACATACTTTGAGCTCTATGCTTAGAGGGATGAATCCAGAATTGCCTCATGGCGCTCCTTATACTGTATCGCAAGCCAACTCTGTGCTTGTCATTCACACCAAGAACTTTTGCTATCATCTAAACCGCCACTATAAATAAGGATTTCCAGGCCTTGCGTTTCGTGCGTATCCGCAGACAATTTAAAACAAATGACTGAAAACAAAACTAATCTCCTCACCACACTCCTGCAGTTGCCTGCCTGTTTATCTGTCAAAAGCAGACACTTCTTTCCTCACAATAATCCTTTTAAACAAAGTTCACCAAACTTATTTGGCTCTTATGACGAGCATTCAGGCCCATATGCATGCTATTACGCAAGCTTGGCGACTTTATGGTTTTCGGCTTTGTCAGCATCCTCAATTAATTCATCTTAGGAAGCTGCATGTTTAAAGATATGAAAGTGGCAATGCAGCAGATGATCAATGAACTGTACTGATTGGATGTCCTTTCTGTCCTCACGGCGCACAAAAACTATCCTTAAATAGGCTCACATTGCCCCTGTGGCCATGGGCTTTGTGGATTTTTGCATCAGAATTTGGTCGGAATTTTCCACAAAACTAATTAACAGTCAAAGCGGTACGGTGGACGAGTGGTGAGCATGACTGCCTAATTGTGCAGAGGTCGGCGGTTTGAATCCCGGCCTTCCTATGTGGAGTTTGCATGTTCTCCCCGTGCCTGCGTGGTTTTTCTCCAAGGGTTTCCTCCCACATTCCAAAAACGTGGATGGATGGAGAAATCTAAACTGTTCACTGTCTTATGGTGGGGATTATTATTATTTTTGCGCTGCAGTTGTCTGGCAACCAGTTCAGCGTGTACACTCGCCCTCACCTAAAGTCTTGCCGGGTTAGCTAATGAGGACAAGCTTAATAGAAAATGCATGGATGAATAATGTACAGTAATTATCAGCGGTCTTTTTATGTGAAGAAAATTGATGGGACACCAAACAGTCGATATAGAAAGACAAAAAATAAATAAATAAATAAAAAATGGAAACAATATTAGGTTGATGTTTTATTTTATAAATATTTTTATAAAATGCTATCCTGCAAGCTTTTTAAAAATCTGCTATTCAAATGTATGCTCAACATTTTTCTTCATCTGCATAGTAAATTCATGTGAGATGACTGCATCCCATGTTTGGCATTATGGCTTTTTTTCAGCTCTATTGCAAAATGTACACCTAAGAACCATCACTGAACCTTTAATACTTTACTCTGCATTTATAACACTTGATGTATTGGAATACTTGGCAAACTACTACTAAGTACTGACCACTGTATGCTGGACGGTGTCCTGTGCATTAGCTTGGCTGACAGTAAAAGGAAAGAGATTAGTCTTGTCATCTGCTATGATGCTTTCAAAAACCTGACGGGATCACAGTGCAACAAGAGCGAGACAAATACATCAGTTGAACCACTGAGAATGATGCTTCACTTCTTAAACAAGATGAATGACTCAGGAGTGTCGTTTGAATTTGATTGCGCCAACAGCTTGCTTACATAATGTGTTTTCCTTAGCTTTGATTAGGTTAGCGTGTGTTTGTCATGCTTCGTTTTATAGTGAAACTGACCTTGTCATTATTTCCCTTATTTGTTCTTGGAATTGTCAGAGAGAGAAAATGTTCTGCAAAGTATGGATGTAAACATACAAAGATGTACGACATCAACAGTCATGGTCACTCAAACCCCGAGACTCGTAAACAATTAAAACAGCTGTCAAATAGCCTGTCATCACTCTGCATCTTGACATGTAGCTCTTTTGCTGAGAGCATGCGTGAAATATCGCCGTGGGCAGATTGCAATGCTAATTTCCATAATTTTATGCGACTTGGTGAGAGCAACAAAAGGAGCAATTTATCCAAAGTGGGTACGAGGTTTTTAGATTTAATCTGTCTGTGTTTGCAGCTTGGGTGGATTTGATGTGATTTTGAATTGTTAGAGGTTCACATCACTTTTCATTGTCATATCGGGGGGCGGAGGGCTCATTTGTTTAGCCTATAGTTGGAAAGTACTTGTTATATACTGGCAGAGGCAAATAGGCATTTGTGAACCTACAATTTGGAATGATTAATGTTTCAAGTTGCATAAAAACACCGAACCGCCGCAGGCCCAAAACCTCACTCGTCATTTTACTGGTTAGTTCAAAGTTGTCTTGAATGCTCTGTAAAAGCTATTTCAGTTCAAGTTCTGTTTTATTTGTAAACGTATCACACTTGACTTGCTTAAAATATGTATGTAACAGTTCATAATTAATATTCATATGGATTTTTTAGACCAAAGGGATTTGAAGCAGGACTTAACAGTAACATAATGGTGGCACGGTGCGCGACTGGTTAGTACGATGGCTTCACAGTGCAGAAGTCGCGGGATCGATTAGTCGATCCTCTAGCCGGGTACTCTGGTTTTCTCCCACATTCCAAAAACATGCATGGATATGTTGATTGAAAAATCTAAATTGTCCTTAGGTGTGAGTGTGAGCGCGGGTGATTGTTCGTCTTTGTTTGCCCTGCGATTGGCTGGCAACCAGTTCAGGGTGTACCCCGCCTACTGCCCGAAGATAGCTGGGATTGGCTCCAGCATGCCCGTGACCCTCGTGACGAGACGCAGGCAGGCAAAACGTGCATTTGTCCCAGAGCTTGAGCAGGCCTCAAGAGATGGATGACATTGGCAAACATAAATGACAAATCACTACTTAACAACCACAGGTGTTAAACTCCGGTCCTCGAGGGCCCCTATCCTGAATGATTTAGACGTTTCCCTCCTCCGACACACCTGATTTAAATAATCAGTTTATCTGTAAGCTCTGCAGTGGGAACGTTCCTGATCATTTGAATCAGGTGTGTTGGAGGAGGGAAACGTCTAAATCAGGGGTGTCAAGATCCAGTCCTGGAGGGCCGCTTTCCTGCATGCTTTCAATCTCTCCCGGCTGCAACCCACCTGATTCAAATGATCAGCTCATCAGCAAGCTCTGAAGAAGCCTGATAAGTATCCTGCTCATTTGAATCAGGTGTATTGCAGCCGGGGGAGATGGAAAACTTGAAGGACACCGGCCCTCGAGGACTGGAGTTTGACACCCCTGGTCTAAATCATTCAGGATAGGGGCCCTCGAGGACTGACGTTTGACACCTGTGGCTTAGACACTACAACAATAATGTCTCAGTTGGGAATCCCTGCACGGGGATCCTTAATAGTTGTTGTTGGCTAGTGGTGAGCAATGGACCACGACAGACGGCAAATATTGGTCCATATCAACGACACAAGTGGATTCAGACATTGCAATGACATGTCGGGATTCCGAAAACTCCCTACAGGCAAGCTTGTTGCACCTTCAGTACAGCAAAATGAAGCAAAATTAACACTCACGGCACACAAAATGTCAAGAGTTTGGATATGAATGAGTTTGAAATGACAACTGATATTTTCGGAGGTAACACTTTGTGCTGACACTTCCTTGCATGACATGGGCAGAACACAGATGGTGGCCCAGCTTGTTCCCAAAACTGAGTGGTCAGTGGCTCCACAGTAGGATGCAGCATCTCACCCACAGGCAGTGATCAGCTGGTGTCAAATGTGTCATTTTGGAGCGTCAGTGATGTGTCAGTTGCGCTCATGAGACCGTGTGAAGCACAAACGATTGTCAGCGCGCTCTGTCTGCTGGGTTAATGCTTTTGACTTCAATCAGTGTCCAACTGACTGCATCGACTTCTCCCATTGGAAAATGTTCCCAAATACTCTGCTGTGCACGCACAAACATGTTGAAGGCCATTAAGATAGTGAATTGTCATCTCATCTCAATACATTCTATACTCACCAAAATGTTGTAGTAGGAACATCTCTAGAACACTTTGAATACAAGCCAGCCTCTTGCCTGAAGTCGCTCGCAACCCTAATGAGGACTTTTAATCGAAAATAATTTTATTGCATAAAAATGGATGGATGTTGTATCAAGTCTATTTTCCACCAGCGAGAATATTCATTGTGTTTTTTTTCTCTGAATCTTGTTCGATGTTGACTAGTTTCATGCAGGAGCAGCTTCAGCGTCAAGATAACCATCAATTAGTCATCACTAAAATAATATATACAGTATTGAGGTAAATTCATATAAATATTTTTTTGCATTCTTGCATATTTGCAGAAATACAAAATAGAAAGACGTTTTGTAAACTGTCAAATATACTAGCTGTATTTAAAATTTTTATTGTAAGCAGTTAGCGACCTCGATTTATTATTTTTTTGAAAACGCTCATTAGCCAAAATTAATCAGATGCAATTTTGTCCTTCCAAATTGGCATTTGCTTAAAAAAAAATACAACAATCAGGCCCTAATTGAAAGGTCTGTCACAGTTATTCGTACTGATTATCTGCAATTTTTTTTGTTTTTTTTATCTCGTCTCCTCTTATGCCTTCCTACCTCATTCTAGTTGTTTTTATACAATTCTTGGCATTGAAGTGGTCGGGCACAAATATAGACACGACGCACAAAAAGTAGAAACAGTGGGATTCCAGCGCTGGACAATGTTGTGAAGCAAATTTTGAAAATATTCAATTCTGCTTCCTCATAACTGGGTCCTCCTTTTTCAAAGGAGCAATATCATCTTGAAGTTCAAACGTCAAAGTGACTAAAAGGTGAACTAAATCTTCCTTCTAAATCATCGTGGGGACACGCTTCTGAACAGTCTCTTCACTCATTTTCTATTCCCATCCCATCTACTCTTGACTGGCACAAAAAAAAAAGACTCTCATTAAGCTGGACTCTTCAAGACTTTCTCACTATATATTGTTTTTCTATACTAAGGACCTTCAATTTGATTCATGTTATTCTTTTTAAAATATATTTATGACTTTCTCTCTTTTCCTCTCCTGATAGTCTATAGATCGCACTAGATTGAACTTCATAAATCTCAGGAGAAGCATTTGAGCCAAACTGGTCCATGCTCTAAAACAGAACCAAATTGAATCAAATCATAGAGAAAATGATTCTTGCACTCAGTAAAGTACACACTTTGAAAACATAAACATTCTCTATAATCAATTTTGTCCTCTGACTTGTTTCATAAGAAAAAGATCATCATGATAATGTTCCACTGCCGTCCGTGGGTGGCGGGTATAAAAATACGACCGGGACACATTCCCACCACCGTTTTTTTTAATTGAATTATTGTGTTTTAGTTTTTATTTATTTATTTTTTTAATGATTTGTTTTGATTTAGTTTTAGTATCAGTTGTATTTTTTGTATATATAAATATATTTGTCAAGTGCAAGATTAAAAAAAAAAATATTCATATATTGTGTGATAAAGTCAAACTACAGTTCGCAATTGTTGGTTCAGATCTTGGCTCAAGTCTTTTTGTGTGCTTTTTGAATGGGTTTTCACTTAGTATCTCGACATTGGCCCAAAGTGTCAATATTTGATTGTCTTTCTCTAAATGTTCCCTAAGATTCAAGGGCGACCATTCCTGGGCTATCCCGTCACTTGTTGAAAGTTGCGATTGATTCCAGCTCTTAAGCGTATAAGTATTAGAATTATTTATTTATTTATTTTATTGGTGACGAAGTCATATTTAGTTCCATATTTGTAAAAATGTGGATGTTTCTCACAAGTCTATGAAATAATTCTTTGAAGTATTTTACCTTTCATAGTACAGTTATACTTTATAGATTGCACATTAACATAAAGCAGACTCGCAATTTCTTTGCTCCGTGTTCCCCCACTTTGACTGGAACTTTAATGAAGGCTGTAAATGAATAAATGTTTCAAAAAAACAAACAAACATATAAACAGTAATAATGCACATACTGTTACGCAGCAACTCTGGCATTTAAAAACAGATATTTTAAAAAATCTATTTTGATAAGCAGGTTGTGTAATGGAGCTCTAATTAGGTGTGATGTGTAAAATGCCCAATATTTTGATCAAAGCAGATCCTAACGACTGTCAGTTATTTTATTGGAGGTATTATTTTAATGACAAACTGTGTAAAATGATTTCAATGAGTTGAAAACAAAGACCTGGGAAGAAAACGTATGTGGAAAGGAAACCCAATAGCCGAATATGAATAACGCTATATGGCAGAGTAGGCTAAGTTTATATTAGGCACTGGTAGTCTGTAATATCGACTTTATAGCGCGTTTGATACATCAATTCTGATTGAACTCAATTTTATTGACTCCATCCCGTCATTACGACCACCACTCCACATCTCATTTCTTTTGAAAGGTATGAAATGCTATGTTTGTTTGACACCGCATCGCAGGGCCTTGCTCCCTTAGTTGCCATGGCGACACCATCACTTATCAGTAGAGCTGCACTCATATTTGGGTCTTTGCATAAACCCCCACCTAACCAAATTTCGCCTCGTGTCGGGAACTCACCCATGCCAGCGGTTTACGTGGGCGGACAGACAAGCACATGCGCATGTTTTTGCCATAGCAGAAGGGAGGAAGATCAAAACAAGTTGGGAGGTTTGACGATGAGGGGGCGGTTGGAGGGGAGACCTCACTGAGTGCTGCTTATTTTCTTGCCTTTAATTTGAGCGCTGCAATTTAATGAGAAACTTTTATTTTATTTTATAGCAGACTCGTGACACGACATGGTTGCAAATGGATAGGGGGACTGATGCATGTCATGTTCTTTTTGATTTTTTCCCCTCAAAATTGTTCCGCTTGGCCAGTTAAGTTTTGTGCATAATGAACCCAATTCAGTCACCATCACATCGCGCATTCTTTTTTATTTTTATTTTTTAAGCGATTGTCTGTGTGCTGATCTTCATTTTGACATGACTGCAGTGCAGTTTTAATAAATTAGCACATCCTTGTTTGCTTCATTCGAAAATTGTCAAATTTTTACCCATCATTTTGACATCGCACCATTCTCCGGAGTGACCTAATTTCTGTTATCTTCTCATATTTGTCTTTTTGTTGTATTCTCGTGTTCATAAGCTTATTTAACCAGCCAACTTATTTCCTGCAGGAGATGAGTCAAAGTAGCGAGTGACTGAGATTCGGAAGGCATTAACATAATGCTTACTCAGAGATTCCTTATATGTCTTCTAACTATGCAGCACGCAACAATGATTCACCAAATTGGCTTGATGTTAGAAGAAGTGGTGAAGAGCTAAAATTGGAAAAGATTTACTGACACTGTGAGTTGCTGTGATGGCTCACATGGTCATAACAAAATGCTTAGCCTGCAACACTTAAAAACTTCGCAGATGCACTTCCACCTTACTTGTTATCTTTAAAAAACGCTTGAATATGCAAAAGTTTTCCCATTGTGGTTATATTCGTATTTAGCATGCAGTTATAGAGAGAAACACTGACTTGCTTTTTAGCCCATTCTGATTTTTTGTCTTCACCCGCGAGACGCTAATTGTCTTTTTACTTTTATGGGCTCAGCATTTTCTTTCTGGCTGAAAACAGCTGCTGTAGCTGTTACAAACAGAACTGCAAACAGCATTGAAAGTGAAGCAAAACAGCTAAGTTGCTGCAAAGCAAAGAGCTGAGTAGAATTGTGGAGTTTTGCCGATAATTCTGTTGAGGGCGTCATAAATCGAACCCATAATTATTTGACTCATTATGAGTCTCTTGTACTTTTATCTGCACTGATAAAACCACCAATTTTGCCTTGAAAGTTACAATCACAGAATTTTGAACCCTGACCCAGACGTATCATTGCGCGCTAACAGATTCAAACCTGACCAAATGTTGAATGTTTCTATTTGTTGGATTCGTATCATTGAGATGGAAATCACACAAGAAAGTGATCTACATTCTGGACTGGTTGTCGGCCAGTCAATCGCAAGGAACATATCAATCAGATGATAATTCCCACTCACATTTACACCGTCATTAAGTGGCAACTGAACCCACTTTCCTCTCACGGTTATCGGCCGGATGAACCACCGATTACACCATCAGTGACTTGTGGAAAAAAAATGATTTGGCTTTTAAATGATAAGACTTCAGTTCTGTTCCACATCTCGATCAAAGTTATGGCGAGGCCAAGGAACAGGTCATTATGCATGTGAGATATTACGACGCAGACACGTCTGTCACAGTCTTGTGACATCAAGTGAATGAAGATGCGGAGATCTGTGACAGACGAACGTGACCTCTGATGAGATGAAGACTCACTGCTCTCCCTCCAGACAAGTTACCATCGGATAAGGTTCAAAAGGTGCACGCACGGCCGTGGCAAATATGAGTCATCGTTGCTTTGAGAATTATACAAAGAGAATGATGAAGTCAGACCAGTGAGGAAATGTGTCGAGGGGCTAAAAGTGGAAAGATGACGGTAGCAGCAGCAAAAGAAAAAGCAGAAGTTGATTGTGGATGTAAATCAAGTTGCTTTTGCCCTGTGAATGATCTTCAATCAGCTACTGTTACATTTTCAAGAGCTCTCGATCATAAACTACAATATTTTTCAAATGACACTTTTTCTCTTCTACTCTTAAGTAGCACTTACAACAGGGCGGTTCCATGGCTATTATTCTACTTTGCACCATTGTGTTTATTCATATTCCGCAAGGTAGAGGTTACCATAAGTGGATGTTCCCGTTAATGGGAAGGGCGTCGAGATGATGCAGCATTACAAGTACGTACTCTGGATTACGCATGAACACTGGACTGGACTGGTGTACCAATATGGACGCCGTGTTCAAGAAGGGCAGGAGCCAACTTGATTTCTTGGACAATCTTAGATCCTTCGATGTGAACATGAACATCAAACAGATTCTTAAACTCATTAAGAAAGTTGATGACACCTTAGAATTGAAGATGGAGACAGTGAGTGACAAGAAATCACTGAGCAAATTGCTCTCTTGACTGTAGTAGTGCCACATTTACATGTAAAAAAAAAAAAAAAAAGTACAAATACGTATTTTATTTCAGCCATGCATGTAACCTGTATCTTAATCTGCCGTAACATTTTTAATTAGTTTTCTTATTTTGTTTTATCTGTAGTGATTCTCTTATTTTATGTGTAGTATGGCTAGTTTTTATTTGTTTATTCCCATCCTCATTATAACTCTCATTATAATGATAGTATACGAATTGAACATTTACATCTATTAATTTAACATCTTTAATTACTTTAACATCTCTAATGCCGCTTCAAATTTTAATGTGCTATCATTCGTACATTTTATGCATACCAGCAGATAATTTATACTCTGTACACAATGGGTATACCCAAATTCAACCCAGGAATATTCATGTTGGACTGGCCCTGATGCGGGTTAACTGCAGCTTGGAATGTGCTGGCCGTTCGAGAATCTCCAGCAATTCCTGATGGCCACTTTCCCTGAATATGATTGTATGTGTATGTATATTTATATCTATATAATTTATATATTTTATTATTGTTGTATTGCACTGGAGAGGGGAGCTCTCTAATCTCGTTGCACACGGACAATAAAGGGATTTCTGATTTCTGCAGCTGGGCCAATTTAATTCACTATATGCAGATCAAACCTGAAAAATGTATCATTGACTTCCTCCGTATGCTGCAATAACGTGCGAGGAGGAAGTGCTTTTGCGTGTGGTACAGAATACAAAAGTAGGTTGCGTGTGTACTAGATATCCCACACAAAATTAAGAAAATATTTATTATTCTATCATTTTGCAATCTGAACAATCATACAATGACAGTAGGCTTTGTCGTAGTGGATTTTCTTTTAGGCTTTCCATAGCTAGAGTAATGTACATGGTACTCTTAGCTTTAGCACCTAAATCCGACACAAATCTCCTTCTAAAGCTCACTGCGTTACGCAGTCAGTCACCAGAAGAATGCAATTACACCCACTCCCCTACTGCTTGACTTGACTATTAATAGTGGCAGATAAATCATCAGTGTGACTTGCCTATGACATTGCCAAATTTTAATCAAATGATTTGGCAGCACAGTGGCGCGCGAGTTATCACCTTTGCCTCATGGCGAAAAGTTTCACGTTTGGGAACAGGGTTAATCTCGGGTGTGGCCTTTCTGTCTCCAGCTTCCTTTGACGGCCTCAAAACAGGAAAACTCGGTTCACTGAAATCGCGGTGTGAATCTGAGTGTGAATGACTGTCTGTCTCAATGTTTCAGGCATGTGATGAATCTAGTGAGCTTCCCGTATGGCCTTTTTTCAATTGGCATCTCAGAATAAAGAATTGAGAAAATGATTTCTGAATACATTTGGCAGGAGTGTGCTCTGAAACATGAAGACATGTTGTGATGACGCAACAAACACGAGCATGTCCTCTCCCCCCATCCTCCTCCTTCTCACTGTTGATCTTAGGCTGCTCAAGCCAGAATCCTGCTGACTGGTAAGGAGCAGGGTCATCAGGCCAGGTGGTATCGCTGTGATACCTGCTGAGAAGCACATGTTCGACATTATCACCTACCGACAGAACTATAGGTTTGGAGCTTGGCTTCATTAATAATAAATGTGCTGGTTTTGTTTAAACGCCGTGCGTGTGTGTGAGTGTACACAAAAGCACACGCACACAAAATGCTAACAAAAATTCTAATATAATATAATATAATATAATATAATAACATACTACTGAGTCTATGAGATGTTGGTATCGTTTGATTTTGGTTGGTGGTGCGGGCCGTGCAGTGAAAATTGTTTCCTTCACGGGTATTGGAGAGAAAAGAAATTCAATATCAGCTCCTTCAGAACAATTTACTGGTTTTAACAACTTCAACACAAGAAAGGCCAAATGGTGGTGGTGTGGCACAATTTCTTTTTGGGGGAAAAAAAAAGGCTTGTTTAAGTCACTTATCTTGAAAATTTAGCTGAGTTCAGGTGTGCTAATTATCACCGATTTCCTGAATGTATGGTAAATTTTCAATGAATGCGGCTCCCTCCTTCTCTTTGAATGTTGGACGCGATAGGCGGACTGATAGTCCTTCACGTAGTGGATGAAGAAGATGATTTCCTCGAGTCCGGCAGAAGGTTGAAGAGCACAAAATGTGTTTTTAAGGAACTTCAAGCAGACCTCCTTGGGCAGATGATGTAACAGATCTGTAAGATAGGTACTTGAAGACCGCACCCCACCCTGATCGCTCGTTCTCGGTATTGCTGCTAGCTGTAGAGAAGAAAGAAGGTCAAACAGTAATTTCAGAATAATAGTTTACTATATTGCACAATATTGAGTGACTTTTTTTTTATCTTGGCCTAGACAGATTATCCATATTTAAAAAAACTAACTTAAGTAAGACTAGGGCTGTCAAAATTAAAGCGTGAACTCAAGATTAATGTCATTACATACATTAGTTTCACGTGATTCAATGTTTTAACTCGGATTACTCAGTTTTATTTATTTATGTCCCTGCTGCAAGACACCTTGACTCAAATGATCAGGATAATTATCCTGCTTCTGCAGACTTTGCTGATTATCTGATCATTTGAATCAGATGTGCTGCAGTGGGGAGCGATGGAAAACGGGTATGACAGCGGCCAAGGAGGAACAAAATTGCATTGCAAACACCTCTACATTAAATCATTCCGTCTTTCTATTGGCTCAAACATGCAACACCATAGAAACGGAAGGTCACAGAAAATTGGTCCAGACACACGAAGAATCGTGGGTGAATGAAAAGTCTACTTTAAAAGATCTTTATTCTTTGGCTTCCACGTGGGCTGTTGAACCTTAGTTTGTTCACAAAGTTTGTGTTAAAGTTCCAAAATGACCAAGTGTCCAATTGTGAGGTGTTTTTGGATGAATGGATGTCTGGTGTCAAACAAGTCGACTCCTGCTGTCATCTGGGATTGGTAATACCAAGACAACTTTTTGGGCCACATCTCAGCTTGTCCGCCAACGCGAGTGTAAACACAACATGTGAATGGCCCTTCCGATTGCTGCGTCAGCTTTTTGAACTGACTGTGCGTGAGCAGATGCACAATCCAGATGGATACTGGTCTTTGTCAAGCATATGATGAGAGCTCTCGATTTGTCCATCGGGCTTTTACAAAGCGTTCAGTTATGCTGTTCGAGCTGCAGTGTAAAACATCCCGGGGCTTGTTTTTAATACTCAAGCTCATACTGAATCATTTTTAATAACGGAGTTAACAATTAGAGGTTTCAAGTGCTGTTAGTGGACATTTATGCTCATGTCATCAACTTTTTACATCCATTATTTCATGCTAATTTGAATCATTTTGTCATAACTTTATGTGGAAGGCTATAATCTCACTGAGAGGACCTTGCTCGCTAATGCTATGCCCGTTAGCGAATCGATCTACAGTACAGAATACCAACTGCTGTATAAAAAAAAAAAAAAAAAGAAAAGAAGGGGGAAATAACTGCATGCATGCCAGAAAATAAATACACTACCTTTGCACCATTTCTATTTATTCCAACCCAGCAATTCTAAATTAATTTGGGCTAAGTATAACAAGTGTTGCTTTCTGAATCCTTTGGAAGCTTGGAAAAACATTGTGGGGGCATGTCATCATTGAAAAAAACAAAAAAAACAACCATTGCATTTTTTAAATGTCCAATGCTTCGGTTCACTCCTAACTAGCCAATAAAATGGCATTGAACAGAAGAATTAGGCTTTCGATTTGGTGTCAGGAGAACTATCCCATAGCACGTTGATGATTCATTAGAAGAATTAAAAATCCTTCTCTGGCTGAACGGGATTTAATTCATATCATGCATATCAACTCCCATGCGCACAACATGCCTGGGAGCTCCATGCTTCGGCTTCCGCGTCAACAAAATCTGATTTCAATCAACACTGTAATAGCTTTGAGGCGCTGCCCTCGATCACATTGGCTGGAATTAAGAGGCTGTTTGTGTATGTGTGTGTACATGCACTCATGGGGAATTAGCTCTGTTTTACAGTTATAAAACAATTCCGCGATCTAATCCAAGGATGTACTGTGTATATTCCTAAACAGACCTCTCATGCATAAAAGACGTATTTCAGTCTGTCAATAAATGTTGTATGTCATGCTATAAATCTGCTCTATTTTTTTGCCGTGGGCGCAAAATGCAGTTGAAATGTGTGTCATCATGCTAAATTTATGAGTATCTTTTTGAGCATGGTGAGTCAGGTTTGAACCCAACTTGGCTCCTCTGGGATTCAAGACGCATCCTCTTGCTGTTTACGCTTGCTCTGCCATCAGTCTCATTTTGCGGTCTCCAAAGAGAGACAGTTGACTAATGGAGACGCAAGGCAACATTCCTTATCTCTTTCTCAAAGTGAAATTGATGTCTGAGCTACTAAACGTGAACCCTGTGCCGCAAACGTCTGGGAAATGGTGATTCAAATTCCCTTCCGCCATCCATTATTTTGCAAGTTGGACAAGTCACGTCTTGCGATTGTCTTTGTTGTCAACGTTCAACTTGAACATAATAGGATCCTTTTATTTCACGTTTTGTTTTTATTACGTTTGATGAACCCTAGAATCCCGTCGTCATTTGGCCGTGATCATAACTTCACTTTATATACCTGTAAATCTTTTAGTATGGATGAATTTACTTTTTATGAATGAGTGAGTGTCTAAAATTGGATTTAAATGTCTGAATGCTTATAATGCAGTGATTCACAACCACTGTGCTGCAATACAATTATTGCCCACTTTTAATTTATTAGTTAAAAAATAATTATTTACTACAAATAATGCATCTTTGTTCATCTATGTCAGTTACATATCATGACAGACAGGTCAGTGGTTTTTTTTCATGCTTCCAGAAGAAAATAGAGTTGTGCCATTCATTTAAATGAATAATAATAAGAAATGAAATTAATAGCAGCATTTACGTGAAAGCACCTTCGTTTGGTCACGGAGGGCTAGCTTCCACTTCGTCATAGGCACTAAAAGACAGGTCTGATGACGCTGTCAGCCTGCTGGACCACAATCACGTCAAACACAAGGGCAGGGTTAATATAACCTGGAATAATGTGTGTTCTTCAGGAAAGCTGCTACGTACGATGTTACGACTTGGATTCATAAAACCTCTCACTGAAAATTCAAAGCCGAGATTTGAACTGTGAACTTTTGACTGTCAAGCAGACGTGCCGTATGCAATCATGCCCAACCATGCTGCCCCAGCTCAAGTAGAATCATGATTATACGCGGTGCTTGTATTATATTGAAGGAAAACGGGTCCTCAGCCTAGCTTTGGAAACACTCTGAATGGGGACGACGCGAGAGTCCACGGTGGTGACTGATCGACGGTTGTTCATGGTCGTCAATTGGAATCTATCAGAATCATTAACTCATTTAATCCCAGCCGTTTTCGCAAGAGGAAACACCTCAATCACAGTGGGTTTTTTGGGCTTTTGACTGATTTTGCAAGGCCTAGGAATATTGTGTTCTAAAGATTTAAAAACATGGACCTCTCACGCAAAAGGCTAAGACGTATAAATACGTCTTTGGGAGGCAGGGACTACAATTTTGAACACGTATAAATACATCTTATGGATTGAATGAGTTAAGAAAGGATTTGAACCATGAGAAGGAGCTCTGCTTGAATGAGTTGATATTTGTCTTGAACGAGTTACCTGAGATGGACTACCACTTGGACACAAATAGTGCATCTTAAATTTTTGTGAACGCCCTCATCCTATACTTTCCTCCTGTCTATCAGAGACAAACCTTTGTGATACCAAAGAGTCCCTTGTTTTGAAAAGGAAGCACATTAGTATCTTCCATTTTGGCATCTCTCTATGAGGAATAGAAGTGGGCCGCATTAATTCAGCGTTGGTGGAGACAGCAGATTAGCTTTATACTCATGCATCTGCTTTAAGTGGGTGAGCAAGAGGGAAAACACTATGCACGGGGAAGGAGACTCCGCAAACACCTCCTCGCCCATCGTCATGGCAACAGGACATCTTCATAAGAGAGCGATGGTTTGTAGGCATGTGTGTGTGTTCTGTATTCACTTAACTGTGTTCGCTTTCTATGTGTGTGGAATAAAGGCCTCCTGAGTCTCCCAAGTTGGTTTTTTTTGTTTTGTTTTGGTTTTTTTGCTCTTTCTTCCCGCTGACTGTGTCACTTTGTCATGCAGGTTTAGTTTTTGGAGTTTCCAGACTACTTCTTGTCCCACGTTGCTTGTCAGTTCTCAGGCATGTTGCAGTTATAACCTGCCGCAACGGGCGGAGTGTTTTCCTTCCTGTACCACTGCAGCGCAAGAAGAAAAAGCCGCATTTTGGTTGCTAAGATACTGAAGAACACGGAGAACCCCTGAAGGATCCCTCTGTTATTATTTGTCGCATTTTATATTCTGAAGGTTTGGAAGTCACCACATTGATTGACAGTGTCTTGTCCTGCAGCTGCATGTTTTGTCTGCTCCTATTGTTGAAGAGGTTGTAGACTTACACTACTCAACGTATGTCATCTTCCCTGTCAGACTGCGGCTTGTGAAATCAAACCAGTTTCTCGTGTATCAACCGATATAGCAACTCTGTGAATCTTAAGTACATTTTGAAACAAACTAACGTGACATAGATTCCAGCTCCTCTGGTGGCAAAGCACCGGTCACGAGAGGAGGGCGGCAGTGCAATGGTGTGGTAATAACTCGTCAGGTAAGTAAGCAGTATAGGCTCAATATTCGTAGACCGCACAGCTGTACTCAACCATTAAAAATGGCGCATCTTGATTTTTGCGCCCCGTTTGGGAACTTGGTAGACAGCTCTGTGCCATGGTGGGTGACGTTTTGGTGACGCCAAGTTTTCTAAACTTTACACCTGTTGTGGTTAGTTTTAACCAATGAGGTGAAAAGAGGACCCAAGAGCAAGCAGAGTCAGAGAAGGCAATAAGAAAGGATTTATTGTGGAGTGAATTCAGGTGAGGCAAAGTGTCCAGAGTATCTTGGAATGGAGGGTTGAGTCTGGGAGGGTAATTTAAAATCCGGAGAGTGAAGGCAGCGGATAGGCAGGGCTTGGGTGGGTCAGCAGGAAGCTTCGGGCAGACACAAGAGGTACAGAAACACAGGGAGGCAGGTTAGCACAAACTGGGCTAAATACAAGGCAGGATAAATTCTGAGAGCACAGATTTGAGCCGCAGAACCACGGCATAATCTGGCGCCTGACTCCTGGCTGTACTTTTATCTGGTTGTTGATGAGACTGACCAGCTGCAGGTGTGCAGGAGCAGAAGCCTGAAGCTGCACGGGCGTGACCAGGAAGGGAGAGAGGGAGCCGCCCATGCCCCTGTTGGGAAAAAAACTAGGGGCTCCAAAAGAGGTTAAAAACACCGGAACACCTCAACACCTGCTGGAATCACATCTGATTATTAGTGCACTTTTGGTGAATTTGATCAAGGCTCAGGCAGGCAGATTTTCAGCTATAGACGTGAGGTGGATGTCATCATGTTTTATTCAGGAATATGACAAACGTGTGCATGGAATGCTGGCTGTTTCAGTACATGATAAACACAAGCGCAATATAATTCGGGGGGTAAATTGGGGGCGGCGTGCTGGGATCACTCACGGACAGAAAGGATACAAATTGAAAGTAAACACTGAAGAATGAAATTAATCCTTTGATTGATAGCTTCATTTGTACTTCTAATAATGTTGGCATGGGAGAAGTACAAAAATATGCTCTTTTGAGTTCTTCAACTTACCACATCCAGAATGTGAACCATCCAGTGATGTAAAAAATATATAGATAATTTTTATTAAATATCTCGTATTGAATCTCATTAAAATGTAAAGCCAATGGTTAGATTTATTTAACGGTGTAGTGAGATGTATCAATATGGATTCATATTCAATTTACTACTCAGGTCAGTTTCTTTTTTTTTTTTTTTTTTAGTGTAATGGAGAATTTCTTTTGGGTGGTAGTGGATGAAGACATTTATTTCCAACTGCAGTATCTTGCATTTTTAATGAGTAAAAAAAATACTGTTCCTACAAAGGCGCAAAGGCATGCTAAATGAACATATTGCTATTGAAAATAGAAGATGATCTCAAGGGGAAAAGTACTTTCTCCATAACTATTTAACATGATCACATGACAAAAGAGAATAGTGCTCTGACATCCAGAATAACAATTGGATTTTTCATCTTGATCTTGATCGCCTTTTAAATGTGTAAGCTTTCTCTGTTCACCTTTACTCGTCACAAATACTAACGCCTGCCACACACCGAGTGATGCAACCGAACACGACTATTCATTCATGTCGCACAATGAGCGTGTTTCTGCATATTTTCTCGATGAATTTGGCTGCAACATGTTTTGACCAATCAGTCAGAGAATGGAAAATGCTGTCAACAAGGGCCAGCGAGCTGGCTCGAGGAGGCCGAATGTAAAACCTGATCGGTATAAGAAAATGTGCCCTGGCTAATATAATCCAAGTTCCTTTGGTCAGCACTACTAAACATCCACATACAGTGCATTTACTGAAAGCATTGTAGCCAAGAGACACGCTAAAAATGAAGGAACTAGACTATGATTCAAAAATAAATTAATCTAACAAATCTTTCGAATTCAAGGTGTTGATATAGGCCTTCTGACAGGGTTTAGGCCGCAGAGAAGATCTTGGCATGCAAAGCACAGTGAATGCCTGGGGTGAGCGGCTGACTTTGATTGCATGAAATTAATGTCCCCTTTCTATTATCCTTTATTTGTTCATGAAATACATATTTTGACCAATAAAATGCCACTCAAAATACGTCATTATGCAACTCCTTTGCAAGGAATACAGTGAAGTGCAAATAATTAAGACAGTGCTTGTAAAACGTTCTAAACTCGTCCTAAATCGTTTTATCCAACTGTGGCGGCAGGATAATTTTTTGATGGGGGTGCAACTCCAATTTTCCTGGAAAATGCTTGGAGGTAATCCCCAGTTATTCAAGAGTTTCTTTGTTTTGCAATTGTAATGGAGATGAGTTATTTGCATATTTTGGTCCCTGTCCCTTTGCTTATCGGGGGTGCACGATATTAATCCTTTGTATGTGTTAATGTTAGCAGTAGTTGAGACATCAGGTAGCAGCCAGTCATCTTAATACAGACACGCAATCTGACGGAATAAGGTTGTGACGTTGTGAAGGAGTGAGAGAGGATGCTTCCTGTACCGTAACTACACCAAGATTTTACTTACATCTGCATACAATGCTTAAAACAGGTGTGGGCAAACTACGGCCCTGGGGCCACATGCGGCCCGTTAAACGTTTTAATCCGGCCCGCCGAACTTGAAAAAATTTAAATAAATAAGGCTTGTTAATGTTTTATTTTCTAAATACTGTGGTTTTTCAAAGACATATATTTTGTTGTTATGCTTTTGTTCACTTTCATTTCAAATTAAATGCATTTTTTTTTTCTCCAATGAGGTGAGGTTACCAAAACACTCCATCCATCTGCTCCTGGTCCGGCCCCTCTGTCAAATTTTAGACCCCATTGTGGCCCGCCAATCAAAAAGTATGCCCACCCCTGGCTTAAATGCTTTAGATTGGGGACGTTTCCTTTCAAAAGTTGGAAATAAAAAGATGTCAAATTCTTTTGGGGCTGTAAGTGGCGTGTGTTATCGAATGGGATGACTCACTGTTTGAAAAGTTTGAATGGCACTTTACAATTAGAGCACACTTGTTGAGGTAATTTTAAAAATTAAAATGGGTTTATTACTAAGGGATTTTTAATCATGAAAATCAGTTATAAATTGCAACAATTTGAGATGCCAGCAACTTAGTTTGTAATAGCTGCGGGTCAAGAATTTAAATCTTGCTGCGGACACGACTGAATATGAATTCGCTTATAGTTCAGTCCGGTTTGTTGCTTAGATACTTCAACACAAAGTAGTCGGTCTTCTAGTCGATTTGTCACATTTCTGCTCATGTGATGGTAATAAGAAGTTCCAAAATTAAATGTAGGTCAAGGGATTTTATACTGACAGCAATAACGGCCAACGTGGGTATGCATTTTCTTTGTGCATGATCGGCAAATTGGTGTTGTTTTTAAATCCATCTTTTTTCATCCAGCTAACATGAAGTATCTCCTTTCTCGACAGTAATTCATGCATTCGTATCATCTCGGCTGGCTTTCTCAAATGCACTTCATTTTGGGGTTAGTCAATCCTCCATCATACATCTCCAGTTGGTCCAAAATACTGCTGCTCACCTTTTGACTGGTACTCGTAAGAGAGAGCACATAACTTCTTCTCTGGCATCCCTTCACTGGGACTCTGTAAATTTTAGAATTATTTTTCAGATTCTATTATTTGATTTCAAATCTTTAAATGACCAGCCCAGTTTAGCTCTCTGAGCTCCTCCACGCTCATGCTCCTGCCCAGTGCCCCAGGTCTACCGGCCAGATGTTATTAGAGGCGAAGGGTCAGAGGGGATCAAGTCTTTTCCGTTGCCGTTGCGCTTTGTAATGACCTCCTGCTAAGCGTTAGGCAAGCCCCCTCGCTTCCCATCTTTAAAACTCATCCTAAAACTCATTTTTATTCTTTTGAGTCAGCATGAGACTTGGTTTCTGGTTTGACTGTTTTTGTGCTTTTTATTGTCTTCATTATTAATTTGTTTTATTGTTTGTTGTAATAAGACTTACTTTTGCTCTTTGTATACAGCGGTGGTTAACTTAAAGTGCTTTAGAAATACAGTTGAGTTGATTTGAAAGTTGAGTATTATGAGATCAGATCCATATCTGAGTTTTCCCGTCTGAATGTCACTCAACAAGGCACTGACAAATGTAATCAAATGTCTGCCTGGATATCCTGAAGTTACGTCAGCGTTTGTCAAGCATGTCATGATCCCGCCATTCCTGGCTCTTTGATTCTGCATCAACACACCGCTGAACCCAGGAAACAGTCATTGCTTCACAAAATGCAATCTTTGAAAATTTGTCTTTCTTCTTATCTTGTTTGCTTTTGCGTTTGCGTTGCTTTTATTGCTTTTATTACACTGCAACATGAAAATGATACTTAGGTTGGCTTCATTCATGTCCTTTTGTTGTAAATGTGTGCAGCACCCCTCGGTAAGAGCACCTCATTGTTCTCTCTGTCTCACTGGCTGTGTACAAATTCACAAGCCGAATGCTCCAAAGGTTGCATTTTCTGCCACGTTTCCCAGCCACATGACGTCACTCACGGCGTGGCTCAACTGCACATGGTTTTCAAATCCTATATATATATATATATATATATATATATATATATATATATGCGCCTCTTGTTTCAAACACGCTCACATTGCTTTCTAGTACAACCCACACAGTTGTTTTGCTTTATTTTAATCAATATTATTCAAGGTTTTAAATACGAGTTGGTGTTCTGTGTGCAGGGTGCCATTTACTACTGTGAGCGATATGTACAAGTCAAGTGAGGTCACGTTTCAATTAATGGAAGGCGATTGTGTCTGCTCACGCGGGTCACTTTGGGTCCGTATTACATTCACATCGGACTCTGAACGTGCTTGCATTTGTACTGACACAAAATTGTACAAGAGCAAAATATCCCATTTGAGATCGGCGGTGTGAAACTATTTTATTAAAATCGAATAAAATTATGACAAATATTAATGCTGACGTTTGATTGGCAATGTCAGAACAATGTTTATGGTGATTTTTCTTTATTTGATGAACTTTGTTTTACCGTCTTTAGAAGACTTCATATATAATGCTCCTCCTATTATTATGCATACAAGTTCTGCACTACTACAAACTACAACCACAACCATAAGCTAATTGTTGAATTTTTTTACCCGTTGGACTTTGTCAATACAACATGATCATTATCTTTGGATGCATAAATATTGTCTATACTTGTATTTATCATGTTCTAAAAATCATTGACATTGCGCTGGTTTGATTAACCTATTACATAGTCATTACCTATAATCAGTGTCTTTATCTAAAAGAATATCTTATTTTGGGGGCATTTTTTTTTTGGTCTCAGTTTATAATGCAAATCATCAATCATCTGTCATGTTGATTGCAAGCCCCCTGATATATTGTACTGTTTGCACAAAAACTAACATGTCTGAATGATTTAGAGTAACAGACAGTCGCCCCTCAATCGCCGTCGCCGACCTTGCTGATTACGTTCATGCTTGACAGGTTCTTTTCTCTGCTCCTTCGCCCACCGTTATTGAGCAAAGTGCAGAACATGCAAGCGGATGCGATGGGACTTGATTACATTCATTGATTCATGGCAATAATGATGAAAGTTGCCCCACCCCAATTTGTTGGATCATATTTTGCAGATGAAACCACATCGCAATAATTTGTCAGTGGACTTCCCCACACCTTACTGCGGCAAGGCACATATTCAACAATGAGGGGTTTTGATATTATGACATAACACTTTTGACTATTATCATTATACATATGTTGACTCTGCGACATGACCTTATTTCGTGACAAAAGACCCAAAGGTCAGTCTGATTATAAGCGTAATGTTTTAGTTTACATAAAGTCCATTTGCGTGTCATCATCACATCAACGGATCGAGCCTTCCATGATAAGTGTATGTAAATGCCTGGCTCAGATCACATTGTTGTTTTTCTCAGAGACTCACAAGACTGCAATCAGGTGTCCTTGAGCTTCCAACCCAAATGACAAATGACATGCAAATTAATCACTAAACACAATATCGAATTTGCAAACAAATCAGATTAATGAAAGAACAGGTGGAACAACAGGCTCCAATTTGGAGCTGAGTTTCAGTTTGCTTTTTGGCTTGTCAGTGGTTTGATATTACTGTATTCCCTTTTTTTTATTTTTTCATTTTTTTGATTAGATTTGCCCGTGTCTCATCAGCACGTCCCTGCTAGCCAATCAGCTGCCAGTGTGTCCTTGTCTTCTTGTGTTCTCGTCTGGGTCAACTGGGGCATTTGTCATTTGTCCTGTTTGACACTTGCTTGTCGTTGACTTATTGATTGGCTGTCCGCTCACAAAGCAACGCATCCAAAAGCCACTGAACATTTCAGTTATGGTTTGCAGCTGTTTTTTATGAGTTGTTGACCACCGGCAACAAAATGTTAGTTTGGCTGCAATTCCAAATGTCAAAATGCAAGTGAATGGCCTCGCAACAGTCACAACATTTACAGCCAATCAAAATGTCAGGTTTTATCACATGCTTCTCCACAACAACAACAAAATTTGATTGCCAGCACACACACAGTAGCTCAGGCTGGGTCCTCCTAAGACTGCATTTTTGGCTGGATGACGTTTAATTCCAACGCGACTTAAGCCAAATTCGTCACAGTTTATGCGGTCCACAGAGGCTACATGAGGAGGAACCTTTGAAGGCATTTAGGGACCCAGCCTACGAATTATCTTTCTAGGATTTGAAAACCATGTGCAGTTGAGCCACGCCGTGAGTGACGTCATGTGGCTGGGAAACGTGGCCGAAAATGCGACCTTTGGAGCATTCGGCTTGTGAATTTGGACACAGCCAGTGAGACAATGAGGTGCTCTTACTGAAGGGTGCTGCTATGTGGGGTTGTGGTGAAAAGGGGAACTACAGTACCGTAAAGTATGTCTGAAAATGAGGCATTTTTGAAAATACGGATTTATTCATGACATTTATGGACACCTGTGAGCATTTGTTCGTATCTCTGAACGTTCGCTAGATGAACGTTCGTAAGTTGAGAACGGCATTGTGAGATGATAAAGCTTTGAAATAATAAATGAATAAATAAATTAATTAATTAATTCATTAATTAAAAAAAAAAAACTGGATTACTGTTAACGCATAGAGCAGGGTCGTCAATCCCGTTCCTGGAGGGTCGGTTTGCTAGATATTTTCCCTCTCTCCTCGCTAAAACAAACCTGATTCAAACGATCCAATAATCAGCAATAGCTGCAGAAAATGGATAATGATCCTCATCATTTCAATCAAGTGTGTTGCAGCAGAGAGAGAGATGAAACATCCCGTGAACCGGTTCTCGAGGTACATGATTGAAGCCACCTGACATTGAGATTGCTACACTATTTGAACAATATTTTGTATTATCCTTTGCTTATTTTCACACTCATGGACCCGTGTAGATGTATGAAGACTATGTCACGTTGTTAACTGGACATTTTTCTCCAGTACATAGCTGGTGACAGTCACATATGAGAAAAAGCCCCTTGCAATACAGTGTTGCTCATCTCGCTCCAGTTTCGGATGTCATATGCTGGTATTTATAACTTTTAAATATGCTCCTTTTGCCAGTTATCAAGATTTATTTTGGGTGATTTTGTTGGTTCATTTCCAACTGTGTTCGATAGGATTTGACCAAGCAAATAAGCGTCTTCGATTGGATAACTACTGCAGTGATCAATATGTTCCACTTTACGCTTATATTTTTTTAAACTATTTTGGAAGTATCCCATTGGCGAGAAGGAAAACCAGACCGCAGGACTGCAACAAACCTCTTGAGTAAGCATCCACCACAATATAGAAAGCTGAAAGGAAAACTTGAATCGTCTTTCAGGAGTCAACGTGTGGGTTGTAATTGGGGCTCACTTAAACGTTTGGTGAGATAAAAGCAGCAAAATAAATAAGACATATTTCTTAAGCACAACACAAAGAAAAATGAATGAAGCTTTTGTATGAAAAGGAAGTCGTGGCGCAACAACCATTGAATTGTGAATAATCTGAAGTGCTCTTTTTAAATTCCAATTTCCACTTGGAAAAGGTCATCAAGTGGAAGAGAAAACATGTCTGATTCATTCTAAAACTTAACGAGAAGCAAATGCATTGGAGGTAAACACAATTGGTCTTTCAATTGGACTCACTTGTTGCTGGACAGATTTAATGGAAACGAAAAACTAAAAAAAATAACATTGATAGAATCCAGCACTACTTTAAACACATTTGTTTTGAAATGGAATCACGGCTCTGTATTAATTAAAAAATCTGTAGAATTAAAAAGTAAACGTCGGCATCTGGTGCAGCACTGGCTCCTGCCCAGAATGCAAAGTGGCAGCTGATTGAGGCTAAACAGCTGTGTAGCCTTAACCACTTATCCGTGAGGCTCAAGGGGAAAAGGTTTCAATTTGCCAGAGGGCGTAAAGATTGGACTCTGCAGCAATGGAAGAATTCATGTGGTTCAATGAGTGGGTGCATCAGGATAAAAGCAGTGGTGAAAGGTGAAATGATGCTTTCAGTGGTTTGTGCCAAATATGAGGTCAGCTAACTAGCTAAAAACAGCAACTGATCTGACTTTGCAACTAATATTTCCGTCCCTGAGGACACAAAATAGATCTATGACGGGATAATGTCGTTATTGAGGACAAACACTTAATATGGGGTGCATGAGTCAAAATGTTCACACACTCATGCTCAGAATATACTGCAGTTTAAATAAATGGGCATCATTTGATGCAGAGTTTGACTCTCCCGTCATCAATACAAGACATCTAAACGTGCATGGTACAGTATCCTGCATATCGAAATGATGCCAAGGCTATAATGAAATCTAAAGGAAATTCGACATATTAAGTACAACTAAAGCCTGTGATTTTCTTTTCTGGCTAAGTACATGTACACCTCCATCTCACTGTACTTGTAAATCATAATTGACAGGCAGATGAGAGGTTGACATGACCAAGGAGGGCCTTAGAATTTAGGAGGAGGAGGCATGAGAGACTCGTCATTGATGGCTACTCCCTCCTGAGTCACGACGTGCCGATATGTTCATCCACTGGCCCAAAGAGGCCAGGTTGCTGAGGCGTGAAGGAGACCATCAATATTCTTTTTGTGGCGAGTCTTGGCCTGTTTCTGTCTATAGACTGCTCGTTTTGTCTTTTCCATCCCGGCTTGCCTCTCGTATATTCTCTCTCCTTCATTCACTTTTCGACGCCATTCACAGGAAGCAAATCACTCGAATCCAGTCACACATAAATCATTCAAGACTCTCCCCATTTATAAAGTTATCTAAAATGTTCCTAGCCAATTTAAATCATTCAACAAAACTCCACTCCATCTCTTTTTATCACCCAGCAGGTGAAAAGCCACCTTAGGGTTACCGCCTGGCTATTTTTACCATCAACCACCCAAATTGTCCCACTCTTTTTTCTTTTTTTTTTTTAAACCTCTTATCTCTAGGCACACACAGTCACTGTGCTTTTGAAACACCGCTTAAATGCAGTATGTTGCAAAAGCACAGCATACTATAGAAATACATATGCAATGCTCCCAACATACCTACTGTACCTACATACAGTATTTACATGCATATTGCATGTTCCAATGTGGAGTTGTACATATGCAATAGTTCATCCATTTCTAGCACTTGCCTTTCTTTTAAAGTGCTTTTTGAATATAAATGATTAACTCATTCAGTTACATCCAAATACAGCATCAGGCATGACATATAAGAAGAGAAAGATCATTTCACTTGGGCAAAACAGGAAGGAGGTTCTGGGTTTGAAGTCCCACATTGCATATTGGTTTCCTCCAGCTGCTCCGGGTTCCTCTCACTATACAAAAACATGTCACATGTTAAATTAAGGGAAGGCAGTAAACTGCTCTTAGTTTTGAATGTTAGTGTGAGTGACTGCTTGTCCATAATGTGCCTTACAGTGATTGATTCCCCTATGACTGCAAAAAAAAAAAAACTACCAGTTTTCTTAATGAGAGAGGACAAAAAATGTGCAACTGCATCATATGAGAAATGGAAAACAATTAAAAATACTGTTCAATATTATTGAAGTCACAGGAGCAACGATTTGAAGTGGGGTCAATTAAAGACGTCTTATTATTCTAGCCAACAGCAAATTGGAATCAGAGATGGCTTTTTGAGTCCCAAGATGTATTTTTGACACTGATTTAAAAAGAAATAAATACATAATCTTCCCTTTTTTTGTAGCACATCAGATTTTTGGAGATATTTTCATTTTTTTGTTTTTCAAGTATAATACGTATTTTACCGTGCGTGGTAATAGTTGCTGAACCTGACTCTTAATTCATTAATATTGCAAAATAAATTATTATATAAAATGTATTCTTATTTAATTGTGATCATGATGATGATGATTATGATGATCATCATCATCATGAAACCACTGCTAGAGGGGAAAAAAAACAAGCATAGATTTGGAATTAGCGCAAAAAAATCATCTAGATACGTTTACTTGCTCTGATTAAAACATGGAATAAAAAATGTTAATCAGAGTAATTTAATGAAGAATAATGGTTCATTAATTCATTTTAATTTAGTCATGCATGCACCATAGTTACTGTTACCGAACCACATGGCTGTACGGCACAATGAGATTGTTTTTCTTCATGACCATTACCGTACCATATGTTGACTTTGTACTACACTGAAAAAATTTCAAATTGAATTTACTTGATTTTATTTTTGCATCCACCAATTAAAATTATCCATATGGTCTTATTTTGTGCAACCACTTGACAAAATCAATTTGAGTAAAACATTTTCGGTGTATGTATACTGTACGTGACCCTGAGGTAGTTTGTTCGTTCTATCTGCATTTCAAGTTCAGCGTAGATTAATTGTGCAAAGTTAAACTTGCAAGAACGACAGAAAGTCTTCAGCAGCTGCAATATTCCCGTGATCACTGTTTTAAAGTTCTCTCTGTAGTAGGATATTCTTTCTTCAGGCATCACTAGCCTCACAGGGACACGTGTACACAATGTTTTCCTCAAGGGACAAGTACCACACCATATGCGATGGCTCCACTTATTCTCTCCACTGAATGGCAATGAAGTTTGTATTTACATCTCTGTGTCATCGTGAACCACACTCTGTCTCTGCTACGTTCACGAAGAGCCTTTTAAAATGTTTACTCCCGAGTACAAAATTTTAGAGCCCTTACATCTATAAATGGAGCAGCGTTTATTGTCCCCATAGTTAGTTGGTCTACAAGCGTAGGTGGCTGCACGGCGTAATTGCATAAAATGTAAAAAGGTATTCCCCCTTGATACTACAAAGCAGTCATCACAAGCTAGAGAATCCACAATGAATGTAAATAAAGGGAGTTTAATAACACACAGACTATAAACAAGGCCGGATTGGAACTTACCAGAAAAGCGTAAAAATGTAACGACAACATATTTTGCGATTCTTTACAACCATGGCAACAAGATTATTTTCAGATAAACTGAGGCTCATGATACAAATCAGGACGCATTATCAGTTGTGGCAAGGGCTGGCTTGCAAGTGGCTCAATAGTGTTGACGGATATAGCAAACATATTAAAAAAAAAAAAGCAAGCGTGTTAACGCGGGTATGGCCTTGCATCAGCATGACTGTAATGTGTGAATCGTGTGGAAAACATGTCTGCTGGAGAAAGTACAGCAATGTCCTTAATATTTGAATAGGAGTTAAAAACAGAGCAAGAGGAAACTTCAGAATGAGTTTCAATATCGTGCACAGTTTGCTGTAGTTTCACGCTAAATCGAAGGGCGTCGTTACAGTTCATCCTGGCCAAGACACCACAGGATGTAGTTTCCTCTTCATGTTACGGCCAATTGCGGTAGCCATTTTTAATTGGCAAAATATGGAATAAAAAGCCAGCAATGGAGACCATGGGACATTGTTTTCTCCCAACAGTTTGCTCTCTTTTGAAGTGTTTCTCTTGGTTGCAATGATTCCGGTTTGTGTGTCAACTGCATTTGCCGCCATTTCAATCGAATTGCCTTGGGCTTTCAGAATCAGCACCGCTGGCTGATTTAACTTAAATTGTAACAGCTGTGAGGCTTTGTGTCTTTCACCAAATGGATTTCAAATTCACCCCACATCTCACCAAGAATTTTTCAGTCCCATGATTAGTTGCTCAGAGAAAAACTTGTAAAATATGTTTGTAGTGATTTACACATACTAAAACATTTAATAATATTATTTATATAATATTTTTTCATTTTCTTTCTCAAAGATTAACATTGACTCGGAAATACTGCAAAATATGTAAGTGGCGCAGCTGTTACATTGTATTTTTTTATAGAGTTTTGAATATTTCTATAATTCCGATGTGATAGTGGCAATATTAAGAGTCGGATTAAGTCGTTTAAATGCCCACTGATGGCCCAGGTAGCCGGTGCATGACCCACTACTGCTCTCCAACACTCAAGATCTGCTTGCTTTCGGCAGACACGTCAGATCGTCAGCCAAGTAATCGGCATAGAAACTTTCTGTGAGTGTCTTATTATTTAAAACTGTGATATAACAGTAGAGTCAAATTCTGAACTGCTTGTTTACAGACACATTTTCTGACATAGAACAGCACGCAAAATGTTTACTCCCTGAGGTAATTTCCCACTGGATGGGTGGGCAGGCCATTTGTCATCCCCTTGACGACGTTCTCATCCGTCAGCTTTTTTCTTTCGCCTTTTGTCATTTTAGCTCTTGTCTCTTCTGATTACACCTCCATAATTTCAATTCAAATTCAATGTACTGCATGTACAGTATGAATGTGTATGTGTGAGAATGAGCGTGCGAGAAGTAAACTTGCGTGTGACGGTGCACTGTAATTAGCCCCCAAAGAGGCCGGAAAGGCTTAGAATGCCGGCCTGATGAGCTCTCCTCCAGGCCTTCGCTCGACACAGCTTCTCCTTTGAGAAGTGCTAAATCAGCTCCGTGGGGGGAGGCTGCACTCACATGCGCACTGATATACGCACACACGGTGGGGCTTGTTGAAGATGGATTGTGCCAGTCAAGGGGAAGGTAAACTGAAATCGGTGATTGTCCACATAGATGAGAGTCGTGAGTGTGAGTGTTTCGCTGGTGATTTGCTCCACCAAAGCTGAGTAAACATATAATATATACAGTACATGATTGTGTGTACGGTGTGTGTGTGTGTGTGTGTGTAAAGTTCATCATGGGAACAAGCTAGTGCGAGTGAGTACCTCCTTTTATTGACTATCTTTTAAGCCTGTCTCAACAGCCAAAGCTTTTCTTACTACTGCCAATAAAGTAAATTATATTCATCACAAGTCCGTCATTCAGCAAGATAAAATTAGGGTGAGAAATTGCACACTGGCAAACATATCGGTAATTTCTCAAATACTGGCTTCAACTCTGATAGACACTGGCTCTGTCTTCCGAGACGATGTATGCAGAAATGTATGCCACATCTTCATTTTTGTGCAGATTCATGCCGTGTTGCCCTGCTTGGAAGGAAGTTGGCTGCCCTTTCTGCCTCAAGCTGGGTGTTTCGGTTTCGAGTGACTGCATAGGTGTTATTGTGCACGCGTTAGTTCATTTTATTGCATTCATGTCATATTTTTAGTCGGTGTTTGTAAGAAGAAATCACAGTCCGCTGCTAACCCTTAAGTTGAAAAGTCAGATGGTGCCCCCCACACCAGAGCGTAAGTGCGTGTGTGTGTGTGTGTGTGTGTGTGGTTGGAGTAAGTGGATATGTAGTTACTAGTAACCTGTTAAAAAATGGAGTTCCAAGAGCCATAATGTAATAAAAAGTAATGTAACTCAAATATATTTCATTACTTTTGTATGTTTCCAGTACCAAATATGTTGAACAGATTCAATAAAACAAGAACAAAGAGAATGTGACATTTAGATATTTCTCTGTTCTTTTCTGTCTTATGGCCGTATAATATACGTGGTTTTGGAATGCTGGAGGAAGCCGGAGCACCTATAATTCAAATACAAAGCACAGGAAACGTACTCACCACTCGTGCTCCATGCTCCATAGATAGATAGATAAATAAATGGATTTTCAAACCTTTATGCACACTGTTCTGCTGTTTTCTGGTGTCTAAAGTAATATATGTGTTAGTATGATTCATTTGTGTTATAATTTACTGCTTTCACTGTCTTTGTTGTTGCATTATAGCAAATTTATGTTGGTTATGTTGATTTGCTGTAGCTGTGGCTGTTTTGAAATGCGCTATATGAATAAAGTTGTATTGTATTGTACACACTGTACTCGATCTGCATCGAGGTAGCAACGGCACACACACACTTGCAAGCGACTGATGTGTTATTTTCAGCAGTTGGTACCCTACCTGAATGTATGTCCTTAATATTTGCTGGATATCTTTGATGTTGACGGGCGCTTTCTTTTCAGGTTGCGTAGCAAATACCAAAATGCGTAGGTTTTCTGTGAGGACTCGATACTCAATGAGTAGCAGGAATTTGATAAGGAATGGCTCGTGGGAATGGACGATATGTACACATCACTGCCCCCTCCTCTGCCATTGTGTCCAGCTGTGCATCTTCTGCAATGCATGACGATCTGCACTAGTCGCAGGGACCATGAGCAGGAGATTCTGTTTTTTTTCTGATGCAATATGTGCACTGCCGGCCAAATGTCATTTCTGCTAAGGATAACATGCTATTGCTGGGATCATGGAAGCAGCTTTGTTGGACTGAAAAGCTATTTGATGTTGAAAACAGCTACGTTGCAGCCACGCTACTGAGAAATATAGATTGGTCAGTAACTTGTAACGCCGCTGCCCACCACTGCTCATTTAGTACCTGTGTCTCTCACTCTTCTGCACTCAACTTGTGTGCTCAACCAACAGGCAAGGTGCGAGCAAGTCCTGCTAATATGGAAATGAAGGCCTTAATTATGGATGTACACATTATAATAGCAAGGCACTAGACTTGATCGCCTTGTCTGTTTTGTTTGGAAATGTTATGATGCCAGGGGACACCGCAGACCCTCATGAATTTCCACGTGTTAGTTTACGGCGCAGCCAACAAGCAATCAGCAGCAAGATTTGCTTTAAGGTTGTTTACACAAGCTTGGATAGTAAATTATTGGAGTTTAAAGAGAGTTTTATTGCTGTTTAGTTTCAATCACCTGTCATCAGTGAACTTTTGTCCTTCATCTGCAATTTCCATTTCCCACGCCACTCTTTATTTCATGCTTGCATTCCTTTGACAAGGAGATTGATACCCCTTTCTTGTTTTTACTTTTTATTGGCTTTTTTTGCATCACAATAAATAGTTTTTGATAATGATTTATTGATTTCATATCCATATTCAGTATTATTGCATATTACATATATCATATTATATTGATTATCACATTTCAATAACTTTTGTGATAGCGACCATTTTTAAAATGGCTTTCACTTGAGCAAGTCATTCCATGCTCATTAGACTCTTTCTTTGTTCTTTTGAGAGAACACCAAAGGCTTTCGCAGCCTTTAAGATCTTTATAGATTAGATACAGTTTAACCAGATTTACATCGTTATGAGTGCATAATGGCTCAAAAACGATAACCTATTAAGTTTATCTGAGGATTAAGCGCCGGCAGCCACTTTAAAACCTGTCGTTGACAGCCAATGACAATTACGCAAGACCAGTTCCCACACTGCATAAGCGGTGTGACCTAGATCAATACGAGCCCTACGCAGGGAAATTTAGGAGAGCTTTAGATTTTAACGGGCATGACCAGCCGAGTGCTCCAATTGCTTTGGCTCTGGTGTTATACTATAGGGAGAGGAAGGTAATTAAACTAGTAAATTTACTCCAGGACTCAGCAATCAGCAATTGCACTGACAAGGTTTGTGTAGGGTTTAATGTCAAAGACCCAAATCAAAACGCTTCTCAAATTTGGACATATAGTCTTTTCGTTATTTTTAAAATATATATGCATTGATGTCACATCGTACAGACCCTACGAGGTTGTTTGAAGTCGTCGTCTGCTTTACATTACTCAAATTTGAATCTGAATCCTGTCTGCTGCTCTGTTGTAATGTTCACTAACAAACTGTATAATGCTTCAGATAATGCAGATAATGAAATTCAAATCTAATGTAATCAAACTGAACCAAGTCACACATTGTACATGAGAAAAAATCTACTAACACGCCACCAAATGATCTTGTCTCATTGTACTCACAAATTGACTCGGAGTGAAATCGAGGCCTGTATGATTGAACACAAAGCTGTTTTAGTCACAGGAAGCTATGGCTAATTCTGTTGTTGGATTATTGGATCAAGTTCTGCCATCTGATTGAAAATAATCGTGTTGTTCTGCCTATCACCATAGATGGCTGAACAAAGAGAGATTTGTAATGAAGAAATAATTTCAAGAGAAATCTAGTGAAAATGGTCAATTTCCTGCAGCTCCCCTGATGATCTCTCATGCCACACGAGTGTGCGACTGCATCCCAGGAGGAAATCAATTAAACAACTGAATGCAATTATGAAACCAATCTAATCGGTTCAAAAGACTGTAACATCTAATCTCTATTCACAACAGGCAAAATTGGTCGGTAGAATCTACCCATTCTTCTCACCGCACCTCCTGCACGTTTGACAACCTCGTGTGAGGTAAACTTGACCCACCGTATTTTGAGTAATACATCTATTTTAAGAATATTCGCGTTAGTTTTTTTTTTTTAACGCAAACGTCCCAGATTCATATTTAGACCCATAGCAAAAATGAAAATGCTTTTGTTCGGCAATCTCCGGTATTCTTTGGGAATTACGTCATTCGCAGAACGAGTACCTAGTCGCCATAGTACTGCATTGTTTATTGTCCGGTGAGCTGCTCAACTGACATTGTTTTTGCGTTATTTAGAGAAATGCCTCGATGCTATGTGGCGATGCATTGTTCGTATCCTGGGAAGCTTCTGGAAAAAAAAATAGGGCACGTAATTTTATTTTGGCAAACAGAGGGGATTTCAAGCCAGTGTTGATGAGTGTTCTTTGGCACCAGCACCTCCAAGATCTCTGTTTTCTCGGCCGTTTTGCTTATGCTAAAGGTTTGCAAAATGGTAGGTGGGATTTACAATCCATTTTTACTTATCTTACCATTCTTCCAGTCTCGAGTCTAGCCTCCACTGCATGTCCAGTCGTTCAGGCACAATATTTTTGCTCTCCTGAGCATCTGGCACGTACTTTTATGGTCCAACGAATATAATTCCAACAAGCTCCTCTTCCTCCAACTCTTCAAATATCTGGATCCCCTCAGATATGTTTGATATTTCGCTTTCGGAGTCAATTTCTGACTGGCTTAATATAAGTTCACGTGGTGAGTTCTGCCGTCACACTTCCGGGTTTGAATCTCACTTCGGGAAAATGTCATTTGTATTATGTGTAATTACTTTGGCTGTGACACCAAAATATCTAATTTACCATTTTGACACTAGGTCTTTAACCAGTACAGTGGTACCTTGAGATACAAACGTCCTAATATACGATTTTTTTTAGATACGAAAGGAAATATTCATGAATTTATGTCCTAACATACGACGGAAAATTTTGAGATACGAACGTGCCTGCCTGCTCAGTCTGTGGTGACGTCACACTGTTTGGTTGCTGACGCCTCACTGTTTACACACATGTCTTGTGATTCGTAGTGTTTTGTGCTGGTTTTTGTATTATTTTGGTAAATAATACGCTATTTTGTTATTAACCATGGGTCCCAAAGATAAAGGTGGTGAGAAGAAAAAAAAACGAAGAAAATGATCACAATGGAAATTAAACACGAAATTATCTCCAGGCATGAACGTGGGATTGGTGTCGTCAATTTGGCAAAGGAATATGGTCGTAATCCTTCCACGATATCCACGATCGTCAAACAGAAGGAAGACATAAAGAAGCCGCAACCATCCAATTATTTCTAAATTACGTACTGAAATACATGACGAGATGGAACGGCTACTGTTAATATGGATAAAGGAGAAGGAATTGGCTGGCGACACCGTTTCGGAAGTGATCATCTGTGAGAAAGCCAGCGACATTTTCAAAGACCTTAAGCGTGAAGCAGCCGAGACGGAGGGGGAATCATCGCAAGGGGGTGAAGTGTTCAAAGCCAGTCGTGGATGGTTTGAAAACTTTAAGAAACGAAGTGGTATTCATTCCGTTATCCGGCATGGAGAAAAGCTGCCAAAAAAGATTGGAATAAGTTTAGATTTTGTATACTGTACATATGTAGAAATAAGTGTTTAAATGTTTTTGGGCTACGCAAGTAGAAACAAGTGTTGTAGTGTTTACGTATTAGTCCACCTCCTGCACGCCGAAGTTCACCGTCACTGAGGTAAATAAAATTTGTTTTTCTATTGATTTTATTAACATTATCTTATGTTTTTTATAATTATGTGTGTTATTACTCGCTTATTTCTATACAAATTATTTATATTAAATGTTATTAAACTAATTTCCGGGGTGGTTTTATAGCGCTGGAATGCATTAATACATATTACATGTATTAATATGGGAAATTTTGATTTGACATACAATTTTTTTGACATACAACGATTGTTCTGGGACGAATTAAAATTTTATATCAAGGTACCACTGTATGTGGTTGACGTCCCCCGTCATGCTGCCTATTACCTCTGGAGCTCCTTCACACACAACATCCATAACCTCATAATCTCTTTCTGACTCTCAAAACACACATTTTCAAATGATCTCAGTCTGTTTCTCTAATGCTAGATTGAATTATTTGCAACTTTTTACATTTGTTGATCTTTGTATATATAGCACACTTGATCCTTTTTCTTAAAGACATATTATGTAAATCACAAGCCGTCCAAAGAGCTGTTGCAATGTTTTCATGCGCGAATAAATAGTTTGAAGACCAAGGTTTCTGCTGATCTAAATAAACCACTAATTAGTTGAAGACGACGAGCCTTGGCATCAAAAAATAAGCCAGGCATTTTTTTTGGGCCTCGTTTGTGTTAGTCAAAAGCTCCCAGTACAACATCCCCTTAGGTGTTTTGGGATTGGCAACACAGCCTGTAGACATCAAATGATTACTTCATCACCACTATACATGGTAATAAAATCAGAATTGAGCAAATATGTTGTTTTGTTTTGTTTTGAATAAATACTCAAGCACCTTTTTGTTTGATCCTCAGGACTGTCCTTTGACAAAAGGTTGCTACTGCATTTCAGCCCAATTTTGCCGGGTTTTCAGTTCCAGTTGTTCAATGCAGTGCGCTAGGGTAGGGTGGAGTTTAACGGGCTGTTGTTTATTGGTAATTCTCTTGAGGTAAATGTAGTACTAATATCCGATATTTACAGTTCAAGCAGCATGTCTAGTTCTGCTGATTTGTATTCCTCAAAGTAGCTTTAACATACGTAAACTATTAGCCTCACTTTTATTTGCGGGGATAGTAGTGTTGGGAGCAGTATCATCATTGTTGCCGTCATAGTGGGACTATAACTGTTGTTGATAAAAACTGATTTTCTCTTGCCACTCCCTTGGTTGCTCTGGTTTTCTGTCCTGTTTGCCGTCGCTATCTACCCTCTGTCCAGAGACATACGGCCCGCAGAGCCTTGGTTTTGCTGTTCACGGAGAGGGGGGGTATTCTTTGTCTCCATCTCCATGCGGGCTGTGGAGGAGTGCGGTTCTTGACAAGTGCCTTTTGTTTTGAATTGGCAAAATATCCAAATAAAATTAGCTTTACTTAACTGTTTAGAAATAACGTAGCTCCAGTATTTGGATGTGAATATGCACAATGGGTACAGGTTATTTCTCATCTGCTGAGAAAAGTGGCCATTATCACCTCTATATATCTGCAAATTATGGACTCTTGTTCACACCTTGTCCATTAACAATAATGGACAGCATGTGCATGTTGCAAAAGCTTTCAATTTTGATGCCGCTACATGCGCCCAATTTATTTCCAGCACAGACGTTACGTCTATGCTATAGGGCTATGGTTATCTAAAGTATGATTAGGTCTGCTTTTGTTTCTTCATTTTTGTTCCATGCCTGATACTGAATCATATTCTCCGATTATGCAGCTGCATGTGGCTGATAGTCATATTATCCATGATGGTTGCCTCTCTATTGAGGTGCACACCGGTGTTGCTCCGCAAAGACATTACGAGCAGCACGACATTACAGCATCTTGTTGCTCCCCATGTCATTTATTGTGTGTGTGTGTGTTTTTTTTTTCCTGTAAAGAGAATGTGAGATGCCGCTGGTAACAGTCACTAAACCTGCGTTACCTATTTTGATGTCTCTTTTATTTCTCTGTGCTCCTTGTCTAGAATCACTGTGCACACTGTGTGGTGAACCAGAAGGTGAGTGGGCCTGGCTATTCCCCAAAAACTCTTGTCATCATCAGGCTTGCTCCATGCTGCTTTGAGAGCGAGGGAATGTGTAGGGGGCACAACGCTTGAGGCACATTGTTCCTCTGCCTTCATTTCGGGGTGGGCACTCTTAAAACAGGGTCACCCTGATTTTGCCTCAGTGAAAATTAAACATTCAACAACTGTCCTTCACAGTTATGAAAGCCGATACCAACACGATGAGCTGCAGACTGGGCAGGGCAGGTCATCTAAATGTAATTCCAAGCGGCCCGCTATCTTAATGTGCTTTTAACTGACTGATTGACAGCATGACGGCTGAAGGACAAATCTTCCGAGTGCTGACTAACCACATTTGCCTCTGCTTCTAAGCCGTATGCGCACGTTTGATTTCTATGAGTCCGCATGCTGTCTGGTGTGTTGTCACATTGCTTCACTTGTATTTGAGAGACAGAAAGCCGCTTAGCGCTCCATGCAGCATCTCGCTCTTCCGCATTCTGGGGTCTTCTCATGCAGCTCGCGCTGCCTCATCATCCATCTCCAAATGCAAACTATTCCTGTGTGCGTCTTTGCTGTTTGGCTCTCCAGCCCAGCATCTCAATCGCTCCCTCTTGGATGGATTATGTTGTGAGGTGCAATCAGGCATTTCATCTTCTGCGGCTATTGTGGGATTTTGCTTGGAAGTCTGCTGTTAGTAACAATCTCACTGAACAGAAGTGGGCAGAAATGGTCCGTGAATACAACAGGAGCTGACAGCTTACTTTGCATTTCGCTTCAAGAGAGGTGAATCGAGGAAACAAGCAAACATGCTCGGTGAACGGCTCAGTGACAGATAAGATATTTTCCCTTGAACTTAACCTTGTCCTGAAAAAAAAACTATATGCCTGTACGCCCAATGAGCATTATTCTATGTCTCCAAAATCAATAGAGCTTGTGCTTTGCCTGATTGGATTAAGACATAATCAAATTGAGCGTGATAACAGTGACCTTCCCCCCTGAGACAAATAGACAGACGGGCAGAGAGTAGGACGGAAAGGGTCCATGTCATACTCAAACTGCATTTGTGTTGTTGTTTAAGAAGGAATGCGTGATGCTCCGGGAGAATAAGCATGTTCCCTTCAGTGTTTTTTCTCTTTGACATTGGGACCGCAGGGCCTGAGGGGGAGTTATGAGATCCCGGGAGAATATGTTCACGTGTGTGTGCATGTCGGAAAAATCGGTTAAATCCACACAGCGTATCTATGAATTTCTTCCAAGCGGTGCTGCATTGGGACCAACATTTTTTTTAATCCTTTTTATTGTCAACAACATGACGATCAGATTAATCTATTTAATGAAACGGTGTTCAGCCAGTAGTTTTTTTTCCCCCTCTAGGAACAATATCAAATTATTTAGTATTTGACGGCCCCATTTTTTTTTCGTGAGACAATCACTAATTCTGTCAGTAATTTTGTATGTGCTTCATCTTCCTGCACTTAATGAACGCGCAATGGCAAAGACCCAACTCAATGAGCCGAACGTCGTTAAACGTTCAAAATGAAGGCTGCCAATGAATATATAGTCACAAAGTAAGACATTGGCTTGCATTTTGCCCATTGTCCATGCCCATTGTTTGAGATTATGTGAGTATTGTTACTTGTAGTGTTACTAAAATGTGTTTTTAGTATCCCTTCTTTTAATTGAATCCCCCCTATATCAAGAAATATTTGTAAAGTTTTATAGCAACACATTATTAAAATTAAAACAAATGCTCTTTAAAAAAAAAATAACATCCTGTTGTTTTTTTGTCATAGCCTTCATTCACATAATGCCTTTTGGCCAAATGCAACAATTTCTTTGTCTGCTTTATAAGGTACTTACAAGTCAGGTTCCATAATATTTTTACATTCAGAGATTGTGAAAAATAACTGGGCTCAAAGGAAACTGTAAAACACAGTGTTTTTAAAAAAAATCCCAAAAAGTGGACATCTGAGACATCTGTCGCCCAGAACGGACCAGATTGGGTAACTGAAAGTCACTAATGCCCAGGTTGAGGAAAAGAGGGCACAACATTAGGAACAGTTGCACAATATAGCAATTTAAGTGAAAAAATAGAAGTAAACAAACAGAATAATAATAATACATTTGGAAGTGCCTTTCAGGACACGCAAGGATAACTCGCATTAAATATGGCGTTGTTTAGGACTGCTAGGTCCATCCACAGGCTCAAAAATCATTTTTTTCTGTGTGTGTAATCTTTTAAATATGTTGTTCTATTTATGCTGTGCAACTGATCGATCATAGTGTAAATCTAGTCTCGGATAACAACAGAGGATTTATCGGACTATCATTCAAAACCTCTCGAATGGAAAGACAAACACATGTGCAATTTAAAATATAACCTTGCTGGTCATAAATGAGCGATGAAACGCTGGAAAATGATGGGGCAATTTGATCCAAAACATCACTGGAAAGTGCAAGTCTCCAGAATCACTGAAATAATCCGAAACCTTCACACACAAATATCTATTATCCTTCATGTGTGTTGCAATACGTTCGGTCAAGGTCTGACATCATTTATATTTCTCGCATAGACGCAGACTCATTGTGAGCCAAAATATGAGCCTCATCCTTCAACCAATGCATGGACAATTTCCTCTCTGTCAGCAGGCACAAATGTCCATCATTAACTAAATTTGCTGGGACCCTGACCCTTACTGCAGGGATGCAGAAATGGCATGAGACAGAAGAGCCAATGAGGCAGTCGAAAGAAGTGAAATTGCGTGGATTCAAAGTAAGGATAAAAAAGGAAGCTACTTTCCCCATATTTGCTTTCTTTCCCTCTGGAGCACGGAAGGCATTTTAGACAAACAAACAATATGATTATGACTCAAGTGTATACCCCCTTCCCAGATGCTTCGTCCTCTATTCAATTGAACATCATATATGTTTTATTTCAAGAAGCCCTTTTAAAATGTATGTTGGCTAGGCGAACAGAATTTTTACTAGATTGCTGACCAAGGTCAGTGTCCAATATAGGAGGTTTGGTAGTATGTGAGGAGAGTACTGATTAGCACAAGCTTTATAATGTATTTTTTTGGGTACCGTTTAAGCCACACCATTAAGTCATTAAATGGTGAGGTACTCATCACTCTTTGGTTCGGAGAGATGAGAGGAAGTTTGAAGAAAATGTGACATTTTAAGATTGCCTGCAGCTGCCCACTAAAGTGGGATTAAGGATGCATGCAATTAAAACTGCAAGCAATTTCTTTGCCTTCAGCAGGTGGAAAGCAAAAGTGCAGCGGCAAAGCTATCTTGCGAGCTCATCATCAAGAAACCAGAGTTGCTCTCTCAGCTTTCTAAAGCGTGCATTGTCTTTCTGCCTCACCTTGATATTTTCAACACGAGCACCCTGCAGTACATTGAAAATCACATTTTAATTCCACAAGGGGGGAGCTCGGGTGAGATATGTGTGACATGAAAAAAACAAAATAATGATAGAAGGGGAAGTTGTGGCAGAGAACTAGCTTCAGTCTGAGTATAGCTATGACAGTGTGGATTTTAATTTTAGATTGAACGATAACAACTCTCTTTCACACTCAGCTGCATAACCATCTTGGTGGGGACTTTTCACATGATTCTTAACACAAATTATAACATTGCTCAAAACTAATTCTGCAGTCTTCATCTATTGCTAGTGGGAAACTTAACCAAGGAGATACATGCACCCTTTGACACAGGGGGTTTAATCCAGTAATGTTACGCCTCACCTGTTTTTATGGAAAGGCTTAACGGAACATGACCGAGAGAACTCTGCAGTGGAGTTCATAATGGTGCTGTAGCAATGTCTGTAAATGACACAGCAGGATTTTTTATGATGTTTTTTTTTTTATGTCAGCATCACACAATAGCACTAAAGCAAGGCAGCAAAATGGCGGGTAGAATGTTCACTAGGCAAAAGAGACTACCCTATTTTTACGGTCATAAGACGCGCTGCATCAAAGGGTGCAACACCAGTTGAGGGTGCTATTTCCGTATTTAATGCATATACCAGGCACGCCGCACTACAAGGCGCTAGCTCAGCTGCTCGCGCTAGCTGATGCCAGTTTACCAGGTCTCAATCCCCTAAGGGATCGTTGCCAGCGGTATCACACCGTTTCAATGACAGATGTCATGAAACTATTAGAAATCACTGCCAATAACAATGGCTCTAACCAATAAAAGGTGTCTAGGCAATAGTCTGCTAGACAACGTCAGGGGAGGGACTTCACTGGTCACCACACTCCTTAGAGTCACGGTTTCAAATCAAAACCAAAAACAAACTCAGCATACAAGCAAACAACAAAAAAAAAAAATAAGATTAACACAAAACATGTATCGCTCATGCCATCTATATACCCAAAAGAAATAAAAATAACTAAAAAAGATTATAGCAATGGCTTCTTGGGAGCCACTCAGCCTTAGCCAATTACAGCAATGGCTTCTTGGGAGCCACTCAGACTCAGCCAATCACATGACTGTTTAGAGAGATGTGCTGTTGTGCTTTGGGCTTTTTGCAGTCTGTTGTCTAAACCTGGGACGTTTCTTGCTTGCAATAACATAAATGATAAGACAGACTACAACATTGTGGACAGCTGCCCTTTTGTCCAGCTTTCTCCTACACCATCACCCAAACACCATAGTCACATAATGTATAAGTCACGGTCAATTAGAAGCATAGATGACTCAGACTTTGTCCAGCAGGGTGTGCTAACAAGCACTCCGAACAGCCCAATGAGTAAAAGGGTTGATGGTCGCGAGTGATGCTTAGTCCATATAATGGGCGCGTCGCTTTACAAGGCGCCTCGTTTGTTTTGGGGAAGATTTGGGACTTTAAAGAGCTGGAAAATACGGTATGTTGTTAAGTTCAAATGGATCACCTGGTCATGGCAAGATTCTTGTGTTTGTGTTACTCCTGTGTGAGTTCTCTCCAGTAAAAGTTAAGAAGTAGTAGCCACTTGTGGTGCGGCTATTCAACTTTCAGGGAGGGTTGATGACGCAACAATGGCGCTATAGAAAAGGAAACTGACGTTTACGAGAATTCTGACCAGCAATATTCACTTTCGGTTACGCTTTTTGTTTTTAATGAGTTATGCTGACTGTTGTTCTGTCCTTCGCGGTAGCCGTCAGTACTGGGCTTTTTTTTCCATTTTATTCTATTTTGTTGGCGTTTGGCACAGTTCTAATTTTATGGAACCAGCCATGGATTTTGGGTGCTTGAAAGTACTAATTTAAGTCAAAGATACAACAAGCCGACATTAGGTATGGTTGCTGCGATGGCAGCATTACTAATTCGGAATGGCGTGTTACTATATTTTCTAGGGATCTAATAGAGGTGAGAAAAAAAACTGACAAGCAGAAATAATGAGATTTCCGCATTGATTCCACTCCTGCAAGGACGTTCCTATGATCACCCTTGTTTTTTTTCTAGATCACTCCGTTTCGTTCTTTTTAAGTGTTGTTGCTATTCCGCAATAGTTTTAGCAAATTCCCCCAAACGCAACATATCGGCTAAAAGTATTACAGCATGAGGTCATGGTGGTGTGCCCGCTGTGAGTCTGCCACCAGTGCATGAGAATGATTGACACCCCCGATGTAATGCCTTCTATCTGTGATTGGTTGTTTTCCCTTGGGTGCAGTAGTTACTTAAAAATAAAATTGGAGAGGCAAGCGAGGGCGGTTATTTTTTTTTTTTCTCCACAGATTTTGCTAATGTACTATGTCAGGACATATTGTGGCCTATTTTTGTCAAAGTACCCTGAGGATCAAGAATTCCAGACATTTTTTTCTTATTTCTTGCCATGGTGAAACTGTCTTGTTTTATAGCCGAATCGGTTTCATATAGTGTGCCAGCCCTCATCCCACTCCGCATACTGCTGGGCCAATGACAAAATTGGCTTTCGTCTGATTGACAACAAGTGGGCTGAATGTCGCCAGCAGCAACCGTTTTCTCTTCCGCCTCGCTTAGCTGCGAGTGTTCACAGCGGCCGGGTGCTTGCTTCAAATAGCAGAAACAGAGCCCAGAGGGTGGAATAATACATTTTAACGCATTGTATGAGGCGCACTAACACATCGCCCAAAATAAACACCCTCCACCCTGTCCCCACACCCCGGTGACATCACTGAGGAATCAAATGAGTGCCTAACACAGCTAATGCTACTATGTGTGTTCAATAGAACTCGACACACTAAAAGCAAAACACAGGGACATCAAATTGTATTATCACATCCGGCATTTTAATCAAAACGCCACCAAAGGTACGACTCGTTCACTGCTCTTGACCCAAATTATTTTATTTTTATTTATTATTATTATATGCCCTGAGATTGGCTGGAAACCAGTTCAGGGTGTCCCCCGCCTATTGCCCGAAGATAGCTGGGCTAGGCTCCAACAACCCCCCGCGAACCTAGTGAGGAGAAGCGGTACAGATAATGGATGGATGGATTATTATTTTATTTTATTTTATTTTATTATTTGCTACAAAATAGCTGTTCAACAACCTGTGACCATTTGTATTCTAAATAGTGTTGATTATTGTTATGTCAGTAACAACACCGTGTAATGTCATAGTGTTTGTTATCCATCAACTTTTTGCAACACTTGTGTCAGGTTCACCAATTTGACATATAGGGTTCATAGCTAAAAGAAGAGAGGCACTCAGCTCAAGTGGAGACAGAGAGGTTAACAAAGTTGATTTGGTAACTTCATCTCCCTTCTGTTCCCCGATGTTTTTGTCACATTCCCTTTAATAGGGTCGGAGAATCAGATTACACTCAAGGGTGGTACAGTTCGTCTACTCAAAGCTGGTTCAGTCCGGTTTAACATGGGCGCCCCATCGTGGGTCGCAGCAGACTTTGACGTCAACTTCTTTTTTCAGGATTCAGCACGATGCTGTTTGCGTCATCCTCACTTCTGAAGAAGCACCGCCGCCCTGCCATTTGCAGGCACCTCCCTGCAGCAGCGGTGTCCTCCTGTATCTCCACTCAAACTGCAAACACTCAAGCATAGTCCACTCCACCAATCCGCAACATGTCATGCGCACCACGCATTGAAACAAAGCTGCGTCATGGCAAATGTATAATAACCTCTAAATATTATTCTAACAACTTGCAACATGCATTATTGGATACCATAATCTGACCATGAAACGTCACTTAATTAGTTGCAATTAGCCTCAAGTAAAGTTGCTTGTACAGTCTAACAAAAGGTTTACAAATGGTTGCGACTGTTTTGGAAAGACTTGCCATTGAGAGAAACAATAGCATGGCAAGTAAAAGTGTTTGCAAACATGTTTTCAACCTTTTAAAAAATCTGATGAAACCCATATTTTGCTAAATTAACTCCTCAGTGAGATACAGGCTTAAACTTTAGCCTCCAACCCAGAAGTTCAACCCTTTCAACTCCCAAACTTTTCAGTGTTGTATGCTCCTCCCAAATCTCCACTCATACACTGAAAAAACTTGAGGAATCCCCTGAACCTAAATCCCAAAGTGCAAAGCATAATGAATGCGAAAGAAGGCATTGCATCCCAAAGCCATGATGTACATTATTATGGCAGCTGCATTCTAGTTACGGCAGTACTGCCTGAGCAGCAGTCCCTCACAGAGCAAGCAATTCAGTAACATCTGGCATGCCAGTTCAGAACAGACCGTCTGTGAAATCACCATGCAATAGGAAACAAAAGCTACAAACCATTAGTGGGACTATGGACACGAGTCCATTGAAGTCTATCATCTTAATGGGAGTCTAATGACCAGCATGAAAGATTGGGGAAAAAAAGAAAGCTGACTCTGACTGAAGTGTAATGTCCAATATAAACGCATTATTTCAAACACTGAAAATTTAGCAAAGGGTGATGATTCTGAGGTCGCTAAATTTAATTCAGCATTTGCTTTTCAGATCAGGTAAGGAAATGATTTGTGATCAAGGACTAGGGATTCCTGACTGCTTGTGTGCTGGCTCCATCTTTCTCATCCTCCTTTACCTATTTAAAATGTCAAACTTTGGTCGGCAGACTGTTTATGCCCCTGGCCAACACAGAATTCTCCATTTAGTATCAACACCCAATTATGCTGATTAGTTTATTTTGTTTTGTCGATCTGTCTCTCTTAGTGATCTTTTTTATATTGGTAGAATTGGAGTAGTTAATTAGTAATAATATAAAAACATTAGCTTATATATATATATATATATATATAGATATATATATATATATATAGATATATTAGTGCTGTCAAGTGATTATTTTCTTAACTAATTAATCACAAAAAATCCATGATTAATCATGATTGATCATATTTTTCAACTACTAATTTTTGCGAAGCTTATAACAGATATTTAATTGAATAATATCTTGGAATAGATGCAAAATCACCAAATATGAAGTATATTTCATTCAAAGACTGTTCTAATAGCTTTCTTGGATTCTTGAATACAATATAAATGGAGACCTCTTTGCAGACATTTATTTTCGAAACAGTTCTCAAAACTGCCCACAAGCGCCACACTCCAGCAGTGTTGGTTTGCAAGGCCCAGTGGTAACTTAAACACGGTGTTTTGGTCTGAGACGTGCTAAAGACAGCTAATATGGCACAATAATTGTAAAGTATGCAAATTATTTTTTAAGTAAATCAAACTGAGTTAACTGAGTTAAAATTTTGGGGATTAATCACCTGAGTTAATGCTTTTTTGACAGCCCTAATATATATATATATATATATATATATATATATATATATATATATATATTTATAAACACACTTTAAAATCCATTGTAAAATTATTAAATGTAATGGCTAAACAATAAATCACATGATGAAACTGTGACTTGTCTGCACCACTATGCAAATCACCCATCAAAAGTTTTTTTCAAATATAATCAACAATACAATGCACATGAAATATACTTTTTAAATCACAGAAGTAGTATTATTGGGATTATACATATTTAGGTTGTATGCTTGTAAAAGGAAATAGCATTCATTATTTCTGCCTGTGTGGATCTTTTATGATGGTGACTATGCTCAACATATCAACAGTCATAGGATGTGATTGCCTACTTAAATTGTTCTTGAGAAAATGCTGTTATTATTTTTTTGTTTCTTCATTTCCCTTTATTTTTGAACGCATGTATCCACATGCGCTGAATTTTTCAACAGTTAATCACTTATCTCGTTCAGCACTACCGGACGAATGTTGTGGCGAACGAGCAACTCGCAAATGATTACAGCCCACCACAAACGTGGCATATTTGAGCCTAGTATCTTTTTTTTTTTTTTTTTAATTATAATCAAAGTTTATTTCTGCACTTTTATTCATGAATTCTCTCCGCATTCATTGCTTGGCGAGTCAAGCAGAAGGCAGGGCCGCGGATATCAGATAATGCACTGGTTTACTTCTGAATCACGAGCACTGTCTATGTATAGACTAAGTGATCTCAGAAGAGTGAATTGGGAGGGTGAATGACGGATGGTTGCTGTTTTGCTGCAGCTTTGGTGACTCATTGAGCTCCTCTTTTCACCTGCCTGTATTTGAATTCGCACATCATGTTCCTTCCAACTGACAAATGTCTGTCAGTAGAGTTGTCACCTTAAGTTCAGTTTTTGCAACCGAGCTGGCATCATTGACATTTGACATTGTTCTGCCAGAGCAACTTATGAAACGAGTACTGTGAGCCTCATCACTGTTGTGTTCGAGAATTTATTCATCGTGGCACAACCCATTAAACTACTAAAACTTTAAATTACGAGTACTTACTAATAAATACAATTTTTATGAGGATAAAATCATGTTAAAAACAAACAAAGAATTTGTCTCCGGTAGATTCAGTCACTCTATTAATATAGGAAAAAAAACAGAAATACAAATGATGCACTAGGATGCACATGAGATTTAAAGACGATGCAGCCGTGTTGGGATGACAAAGATGTAAAAAAAAATAAGATAATAATAAATGCCATGCAATTGTGAGTTTGAAACTACTTTTTGCAAAAATAACATTTTTGTCCATTATGAAAAAAAAAAAACTGACTTGACATTAATGCAGTCTATATAAATATATATTTCAAACAATTGTGAGTTGTCAAGCCCTTACTAAATTAACAGATGGTGCTATAAACTTTTATTGTGACCACATTTTGGTCCAAAACCCAGAAGAAAGTAATTTCCGCAAAGGGTGTGATGAATTACTGTAATTCTGAAGATTACATTTGCAACCCAAACTCAGTTCCTTTGAGTCCACAAATGGGAAATATTGATCAGAACATATAGTACCTAATGTTTGCTATTTATGTATGAATGCAGTTGAAGAATGGTTTGGAAAGTCCAGAATGTAAAATGAATGCAAACAGGGTTGGTCTTTCCAGTTGTGTACATTTTTTCCCAACATACGAGTTCTCTATGCTGGAATTGAATGATTATGTTGAGAATGAACGCTGTCATAATGTAACCTCTATATCTGCAGCGCTATTAGTTATTAACTTCCGTGCATATCTGTGTCTAACAACTGTTATGAGCAGGGGTCAGAAACATTTCCCAGTGGCTCTAAAATCCATTGCCTGCAGTCTGACGCAGGCTTTGTAGCAACATATGCCCACTGGACCAAAAAGTCCAACTTTAGGAAATTGATCCTGAGGAAAAAGCATCTTCATTATTGCTAACAAAACCGGCTTCTGCATTATTAAACTTTGCGGAATCATTTGGGCCAGTTGCTTTCAGCAGTGCCATTATGGTGTGGTGTGCCCTGACTTTATGCAACTTTAAGCTCCATACAGATTCCCTTGTATATCATGATAGTCTGTTATAGTTCCCTTCTGGAAGAAGGAAATTATGTACTTGTGACTCAGGGTTGTAGTTCTAATACAGCAGAAGCATTGATCTCAAATTTGCGTCCTTTTTTATTTATTTTTTCCTGATTTGAAGCAACAATACAGTCTGCAAAACAATTGTCGACCTTTAAACTTCTCAGATTTTTATTTTTTTTTCTCAAAGGTAATAATAGCACATATAAGTGTTTCTTTAGATCGAATGTACACTAATTTAGTTATAGCCTTCCCCCAAGCTATTACAGTTATTGTTCAGTGGCTGTTTTCTCTACAAATAAGAGCAAAGTGCGCTTGCTTTGGGGTGTTTATTTGTTTCTCCATGTTGACATTTACTGTAAAACTGACACAAACAACAAAAGACAAACCAAATAATCTCATCTGACAAATATTCTCGAGCGTAATGCTAACATCACAGTCAAGCTTTCATTGAACCGACCCGGAACTAAGATACACCGGCTTGGAAGTCAAAACGCCCACAGACAGGTTCGTACTGGAGTTCTCGCCATAGTGGTAAAAGTATGCTGGCAAATCCTGCCTCATCCAAGCCATTCGTACTCGGGCTTCAAACCCGAACCACCATCACATACTACATAATACATTCAAACATTTTGGAATTTTTAATTATTCATTTACAGTTACTTCATTTTAGGGTATTTGTGTCAGAAACATGCTTTATAAACAATTTATTCAGTATTTACAAATGCTTAGCTAATGCTTATTAGTGTGCACTTATTATAAAGTGTTACTGGTTATTTCATTTTATTATTTAACCTCCCCCTATTAATCCGGGTTCTGCTGCAAAGCAAAATATTATAGAAAGGTTAGTGAAAATGTTTATTAATTGCCGCCAATGTCCAAGCAACTGGAACTTTAACAGATCACATTAATACATTCAAACAGAACAAACGACAATGCTCACGAGCCTTTATGTGACCTCAATCACGTCCAACTCTAAATGTGAGCAAGGTCAAAGTGTTGTCTCCTTAGCAACGGTGCAGTTAGTTGTTTGAAGTAACTTCTTCACATTCGTAATATTGCGTATACATGACGTATTAGCGATGTATTTACGAAGACTTTGAATGGACAAATTGTCCCTTATGTGACTCCCACCAAGTCATGGAGGGAGAGGAGGAGGGCGTGGCCGTAGGTTTTTGTATTGATTTCTCCAAAACGAATTGATAAACGCGAAAATGCAAGCTGATATCATTTTCCTGACAAAATACATGTAAAAATTAAGTTTGTTGTTGAAAAATGGACTATCCCGGCTTTATGATACCTTTAACAGTTTTACTGTTTTTACCTTTGCTGGTCCAAGAACAACGTCTTTATTGGGAAAAAAATGATTAGACAATTCTTTTTGCTGCCAGTGTCTGTTCAATCAAGCACTTCCTGTGTCAAGCCAACCCCACGACATAATAGCTGACCCCTTTTCATCGAATCAACCATCTGCCGTTTGCAAAAATATCACACAGGTTAATTGTGTGTGCAGTGTCCTGAACTCAAAGACCACCACCACTAACCCCCCAAACACACACACACACACACACACACACACATTTCTTTATTTTCTGATGTGGGCCTCAGGACACATTAATTGCCCTTTCATCCTCAATGGGGTACACTTGAGGTAACATGTTGACCCATGGGCATTCGCCATTAGCAATTCGGATTCAATCTTATCCATCTTGTTGCTTAGTAACATAACGGTCAGAAGGTATTTTTAATTATACATTAAAACTTGGAGTACGGCGAGTTTGCGCTTAACACTTGTGACACTTCACAGGAACTGTCGACCGCTGAGAGGAAGAATAGTAAATGTGGGTCAAAACTATGCACTGAATGTTTATTCCTTCATTGTCTTCCAAGGCAAATTAGAGTGGGTCAAAAGTCACGCATTTTCCTTTGGCTTTGTTATAATTAAAAGCAGGTTGGTGCACGAACCACTACACATAACACAAAGAGGAAAATGACGGTGCCTCGGCCAGTCTTCGTTTTCTTCCAGGATGCCCTCCATCAAACAAAACGACACAGACATGAATAATTCTATATACAAAATTCACCACTGATTTATGTCTTACTCGTGAGGCCACTTGTTGCCAGGCAGAATTTGTGGTGCCCATTCATAACTACTCCTTAAGCCGTTGAAAAGAAAATGACCGCACCCACCACGCTTTTTTTTCTTGAGGCTGTGCCAATGGAAACACAAACTCAGACAGTGACACACTTAGGAAATGATAACTCACATTCAACTATGTATTGTGTCAATTAATAGTCAAAGATGTTTCAATCAGAGATTCAAGTGCCTCATTCTTTTCAGACTTTCATAATAATTATATAATTCCAAAAATATTAAGACGGAATATCACTGGCATCAGGCCAAAACCTCATAAGTCACATTTTGGTGAATTTTTTTAAATTCTTTTTTTAATGTACTATTGGTCAGTCCACATACGTGGATGTTACCTTTACACATTATTTACCTATCTAAAGATTTAAAAATAGATTGCTCGCTTTCAAGATGCAATGCTAATGGTTGAACAAACTTGTCATTTTGGAGGTTTCCTCAAAAGTTACTATTAATCAGGTACACCGTTTTGGCCTGACTCCAGACATAATAATATATTGACTAATGTTTATGAATTAAGGGTTAGGTTCAGCAAGGCATGGTAGAAAATGTATCGCGCAAGCTTTTATAGATCCAAACATTTGCTGGACTTATTTTTGATGCAAACTAAAGATATATAATTTTTGGTAGGACATGCATTTCTTTAAGAATAATATTTTTAGGTTTGTGGCTCAAGTGTCAATGTACTGATGAACACCGTTGTAGTGATATGTTTCCGCATACGAACTTAGATATCATCCATCCATCCAATGTGAATTGATTCAATCGTATCTTAAAGTTTAGGGTCGACTACAGATTAGTGTAAGAAAATCATATTCCTGAGTTTCCTGGAAGCGGAAGATCTGGTGTTTTTGGAGAAGGAGGCACAAGGTAGTCATTTTATACTGCAACACTGGTTTAATGAGTTTCACCTTGTGCTCGATAGTTTTTGCAAATGAGATGAGGTGCAGTACAACGGGTTCGTACAATTCCACTGATGATGCATTACTAATTAATTACAAAATTATGGGGGCAATTTAGAAAGCTGAGACGTCAGCGTGTTTTTTTTTTCCTGGCTGAAAACCCAGCTCTGGCATGTCGTTTATAGTCTCACTTTAACGTGTCCGGCATTGCTGTTTACAGAATCATCCATCCTAATCCCGTTGTGTACTGGAGTGTCAGTGGTGGTGGCCCACTGTGTCTTAGTGAGTGATACTCAGCTCTCTGTAAAAACGCACGTTATGAACTCAAGCTCATGACTATGCTGCGCTTGCTTTTAACAGATGGATTAAAACACATTGCATCAATCGTGGTTAATTGATCAAATCAACGCACCTCAGGTGGGATTTAAGAACAAGAAGCAAAGCATTAATAGTTGGGGATTATATGGCATTAAATGAGGGAAATTTACTGAATGTTTCATGTATTCTCCGGTCATTCATGCAAAACAACATTCATCCATTAAATGCATGCCTCGCTTTGTCTTTGGTTCATGTTTGCCTCACTTGTTCTCAGTCATCCCTCTGGAGCCCAAAATAACCTTTTTTTTTTTTCAAAATCACATTTTTGTGATGTCTTGTATGCAGTTTAACACCTGAGACCATTAAAATGGAACCACGCACATGGCGATGTTTCAGGCTTCTTCATTTATTTTATGTGCCTACATGCAAGGCACACACGACAAGCTCAAGCCTCAGGGACAAACATTTGAGGCTTATTCGGACACACAACAATGATTCCGTGCTTACCCTCTGGGTCTCATCTTGTTGGATATGAAAATGAGGGTGAGAAGGATATCACAGGCACTTTAATTGATTTCAGACCACCCTCATGTTGCGCATTCGTAAAGGCCACACAGTTAAATGGCGCACACACACACACACGCACTCGCAGGATATTCTGTGAGGGGAATGTGTTCCTCCATAATTAAATAATCACAGTAGCTGAGAGGTCAATATCGAAGTAATTAAGTTTGGAAGGTGTTTACTGTGTTGAAACATTGTATTTTTACAAAAATACAGAATGGATTACGTTTACCCAAGGTCGGGTTAATTACAGCTGCGACTCTAGTAAGAAAAAAACAGTTCAGAGAATAGATGGATGAAGGATGGATGTGTCAGTGAATAGTTGCAGCATTTGGCTTATTAGGCCTACTTTGTTTCGGCAAAGTAACTTGATTGTTTTGTTGTTGTTGAAGTGGGACACAGCTGGCGACTGTCACGCATTCCGATGCACTGCATGCGGCTCCGGGTAACGACCAACACTGCCATCCTGCCTGCGATGCTCTTAGTTTTCCCCACTGAGCAACCTACAGCTCCGAGATGATCAACCCACTGGGGCGTTCTCTTGATGGGGGGGCCGTTAAGAATGGGATAGATGTTTGTTGTGATTGTGATCGCACTTGTGTTATTTCCTTTAGAAGCACTTGCGGCAGAAATGAATATTAAATGCAGGTTGTTAAACTCCCAAACTGTGACCTCATCCCAGAGAGTGTAGCACACTTTTTTTTTTTCGAATCCTTATATGTATTCTGTGTTTTGCTTTTCAACATATTTGAATATGGAGAGTCTATAAAGGGTAGATTTGATTCACAGGATTGCTCTCATTAACATTCAAGAGCAAATCCATTAAAGATATTTAGAAGCCAATAATATTAATGAACACTTCCTCTTGCTGATCGAATCTATTATCGCCCCAATCTCCTGATTCATCTACAGCATGTTTGCCGGATAAAATGCTCAATGCTTATTGATTTGAAAGAGAATCGGCTTACTTCATGTTACTTCTGGTGTAGGTTCTTCTTTTTTTCCCCATATTCTTTTCCGAATATCCTTGGTCATAGTTGGTCCAAAAAAAGGATGATCAAGAGGCAGGGAGCCAGAGTCAATCTCAGGGCACAGAGAACTCACCCAATCAAAGGAAGGACATGCAAATTCTACACACAAAGGCCAGAGGTGAGATTTGAACTATGTGGCGGTCATGCAAACCAATATTCCACTGTTCGGCCATCATACGAGGAACCAAAGATTAAACAAAATTCACATTTATTGTGAATGCTTTTTTTTTTTTTTTTTTTAATCTTGATCTCATTATGGTGGACCGAACTATTTCTGATGATAAGTCCCATTGCGAGCCATTGTGTTCAGGATGAAAACGCTCATACTGACCTCTTTGAGTATGAAATAGAATTTATTCTAACTTTGGAGCTATTCGGATGCGTTTCATTTGGCACGAGAGTCTTACACAATTTCCATCTGCACTGTAGCACCTCCTGTCAAAATGAGTCCGCCGGTTTGGTGACCTATGCATCGCCCACTCTCTCATTCCGCCATGCCGCCAGCTGACAGCACACAGCTTCCCTCATGCAAATAAGTACGTAGGCTCCTGTCTCCAGTTAAAGAAAGGAAAAACCTACAGTGGTCGCTGAAATAACTGATGAGAATAAATTTGTCACAATGCGTATTGACAAGCCACAAAGCTACTGCTGGAAGAGAATGGTGAGATAAAACTCGATTTTTATTTTTTTTTTTTGCACAGAAAAAAGATGCATATAAAAAAAGAACAGAACTGAATACTTCTTTGTAACGATATGCAGTCTGGAGAAGGCATCCTTCAAACCCGAGAGAGCTGGAGCAGTTTGTTGGTGAGGAATGGGCTCAAATAGGTAGCGTGTCGTCAGTGCTTCAGAAATCGATGGACTGCACTTAACCACTGCCCATTGTCAGCAAGCGAGATGCAATAGTTTGGTCTGTCACCAATAGTGTGCTGAACTGTTGCTGTCAATGTTTCTTTCCTCTTCTCTTCTGTTCTGCCAGCTGCTAAAATCCAATCCAGTGATTAGAGAAGTCCGTCATCCATGCTTTTCACATTTCATGGCAATCCCATTACAGTTGCTTGTGTTGTGGATCTGGGAGGGAAACTAAATCAGCCCGCTCCCTCCATTGAATTACTGCTCGAATCATGTGCTTTTAGTAACTGCCTGGGGAAGCACATGAAAGTGTGCCTGCTCCCAGAAGGGTACTTGGGTACAGATGTTGACTGTCAAGTCAGCATCAACATGATTATCTCCACTAAATTTCCCTTAGTAGTCATCTTAACGACGGTACGCACATTCTGCTTTGTGACATCAAAATGTGGGAGCCCGCAGCTGTGACACTGTCAAAAATGGCAAGTGTCTGGTCACTGCTGTTTTTGTGTGGAGTGGATTTGAGATGACCAACACAGCATACCGCACATAAAAGAATATCTCCATCAACAATTGCAAGTCTCCTCGCGGAAGTGGAAGACAATTTTTATTTTTTTCATTTGTTTTTTTTTTTTGTGATCAAATATTTTTAATTCATGTTTTTCTTTTTTTTTTTTACACATGGTGGAATCCAACATATCAAGAATTAACAAAATGCATATAAAATATACGCACAGAAAGTAAACCCTTCCCTAAGCAGTCCTTTGGGCCTCAGCAATTCATGTCCTAAAACTGGACAAAAATGACTAAATGCAGAAACTGAAATAATAATAATAAATATGTTTAAAAAAACCTAAAAATAATTTTAAAAAATCGTGAAAAACATTTTAAATTAAAAAAAATGTTTGATTAGGTCATCAGACAAATTCCAAACTGATATTTTTTTGCTGTTTTGCATTGTGAATTCGGGCCATAGATATTTACAGATAAATTATATCAAGAAAACTGGAAATACCAATGACAAAAAATAAGAGTGTATGTGGAGGTTACCATCTCATTGCAATTTAATTTTTTTTTGCCGCTGTTAGAAATCGTTTTTTTACATTGTCATGTATTAATTGCAGATAAATTACATAAAATAAATATTGGAGAATTTAAAAGTTTAGTCTATGCTATTAAAAATGATAAATGAGATGTGACCTGCTGCCAAAAATTGGCAACAGGATTGCATTCCCAGAATCTATGAAAAAAATTCCCTGGTTTGTCCGATGGTCATAATGGGAAGTGAAGACATGAAGATGTCGGTCTTTGTATCAAGATTAACCTGTGAGACTTAGCCCAAAGTCACAGACGACCCAGACTGCCGCAAAGTACAAAGAAGAAAAGTAGTCATAGTAGTTGAAGAAGAGCTAGATGACGCAAAGCTAACTGTTATCTGATCTGGTCACTACATTGCGGTTGCAAATGCTTCCCCTTGTCCTTTTAAATGTGGCAAATGTCTTGGGCCTGTGATACGCTACCAACCAAACGAGGGTGTTGCACACAGACCATTTACTAATTAGCTATTATTCCGTTTCACATCACAATCACAGAGTTTGGTATGCTCCTCAGTCTTCACCACACACACACACACACACACATACTGGAAGGAGCAGGGAAATCATTTATATGATCTGCTTCCCCAATTGTTTCCGAGCACTTCAGGGTGGGAAAATTACTGTTAACACACCCCACACCACAGGCTAATCAGTTACGATAATCAGTCAGAGACTGAGCGAGGCCTTTGCTGACTAATCGGAATGGTGGGGATAATGCTCACATTTGTTGCAATTATTGGCATGCGTTTTAATTCCTTCCCAGTTTGTCATCAGTAAATTTCTTGTTAGTTATCTATGTGGAAAGCAATATTTTTTTTTATTAACGCAAGTACCTCATCTATCATTATTTATTTATAAATTGATGAGTTAGTGTTAAGGAGTTAAGTAAGGATTTTTCTTACTTAATTTTTCTGGTGAAAATTTTAAAATATTTCATACTTCGAGGGCTTATTAATCAGTGCACGTGTTTCATGTTGAATAACATCTTGTGGAGGTCAATTATATATTTTGATACATAAGTATACTTGTCACCATTTATATTAATTGCATTTTTCTGCCGCTCTCAATAATTTATTTGAACTATTTGCTGTTTCTGTCCACTTGCATTGGGGCCCAAGTGATGTTTCACCTACATGGCTGGGGGAAACAGTATTGGCATTCGTGTCAGTTGGATGTTTAGTGTTGTTCTACTGCCAGTTTATGCTGAAGCAAAAACATTGAACAGATTGGGAAGAAAGGTCAAAGGAATCAAAACTTTCCTCCTGGAACAAAAACAGAGCTTGTTTTTTCAGTTAATATTCCTTCAATTGACTTTCTTTTGTTTTTTTAACCGATAAATCAGAGGTATTCAATTAAAAGTCACAGAGGTCCACGACGAAGATTTCTTCCAATTAAAAGGTCAGAACCAAAGTCCAACTTCCCGAAATGTCTAGCCTATGTTCACATTTTTATATTGTTTCAATATTTAGTCATTTTCAACAGAGCGCACTCATATACTAAATATTTAACAATGTTCCCATTCAACACCTTTGCCAGTCAAACAAATGTAAGGCGTTTATTTCACATTCAAGAAAATGTGGCTCCAGGAATTTAAGGGTGCCACTTCCAGAAAAAAACTGTAAAATATATCCTGCAGAAATATATCAAGTGCTAAGCATTGAGTGAACATCTTTTACCTTTTTTTCTTAAATCAAAGAGTTATCAGTCTAAAAAAAAAGCCTAATTATCCAAGTAAAACAGGTCAACATGTTCAGTCCACAATCAATAAAAATGGCTGTCCTCATGAAAAACTAATTCAAAATGAGCTTTGTCACCACTTTTTCTTTTGAATATTTTTTTAACATCTCTTAATGAGAAAAATGAGTTTGTGACTGCCCTGCCAGTGACTTAAATCTGGGTTGGAACGGAGTCAGGGTAGATTATTTCACACATCTGGCCTTTGTGTTTTCCTTTAAATAATGTTTGTGCAACAGCATTTAGGCACTCCTTCACAACTTCCCCATCGCTGAATGTTTTTTTGTTCCCCCCAAATCCATGATACTTTTAGTGAACATTCGTTTGCATGCCGCTGGGATGTAAACGAAAATGTAAAAATCTGTTGTACTGCACTCGAAGTTCGATGTTTTTGCCTGCGCTCACCTCAAACTTCAGCGGATAACTTTGCAAAAGAGGGCGGTGCTTTGTTTCGTAGTGGCGCTTCGCAATGTTGCGACGCTTTCGGAGCATATGATGCACACTGGTTTTGAATTGGCTGCAGCCAGAACGCAAGTAAATTTCTCCGTCCATTCATTTAAAACAACACGCATCGACCTCGCTAACTTTTTAGCACGGCAAACTGTCAGCAGCACTCTCTTCCGGTCTGTTGCGCAATTGGCAGTGGATTGTAAACAAAAGATTTGATTGGCTCAAATCAGTGACGCCTTTTCCGTATTTACTAGAATTGCAGCGCCGACGTTTGCGAATCCGGACCGCGGTCCGCCATTTGGTGATGCCTGCGATAAATCATTCAGGCAGGATCCCCGAAAGTAAACAAAACTCAAAAGTCACTTGGAAATTTGTGTGTGTGTAATGTTTTATTCGAGGTGCTGAAATCAATAAAAATAATACATTTCAGGTTGGAAATGATAAAAGACTCAATCTTGCGGTTTGTTGTAGCTGTCAAGAAATAAATTGTCCAGTTTCCTAACACCAGCACATCCTTCACTGCATATCTTCCAGACTTATTGTTCAGAAATAGACTAACCTTGCAAGGCGGAAATATATTTGAAAGGTTTGTTATCCCACAAAGCATTTCATCTGCTGTGTAAAGGAAGTCCTAGTGTGTGTTCCTCTCTATGAAAAGTGTGCCGAGGTACGTCGTGATATTAAGCTACATAAATAAAGTTGACAAGAATTGAATGCAGTCATGTTATAATATTTGCAGCTGAAAGCGCTTGAGTGGGCATATGCACTGCTCGCCACTGGCTGCTAAATATTTATTGTATGCTGTGTTTAGAGTACACCCAGGGCATTGTGAATCGTGCTTCATTCATTTCCCCGCTGTGAAATCAGGCCAGTAAAACACCGGGACAGGCACTTAAACTAATTGCATTTTACCGTCAGACGCGTCCAGCTTCACCTCCACTCCCTGGAGCGACATGGGACAACCTTCCTCACTTCAAATTATCTCCATGCACACAAATGAGTGTTTTCTGAATAATAATAATAATAATAGTCGTCGATGTTGTGGTTGTGAGCAGTGTGATGTCATAACCGGCTTTGCATGGCGAGTGAATTAGTGTTCCAAATTCTCAGCTTCTGATGTCCACCGTGCAGCGGCTAGTCCTGATTTCCGCACGCGTCAATGCGCTGATTGACTTGGAACAATGTGGCAGACTATGGAGAAATGTTGTGTATGAGACATGAAAGAATTACATTAGAAGGAGAATTCCTTTTTTGAATTCAAACAGTATAATAATTTTGTCCATCTGACCAATCAACTACATTGCACATGTGCTAGTTTCATATTGATTCAATTAACATGTGATTTAATCCCTGCTGAATCCCTTCGTGGGTGCATAAGACACGTCATGACGTGTCGCTATGGTAACCAGAAATTGTTCTGAGGCTACCAACAATTTTGCCTGAAAAATGGAGCCGTGGCTGTTTTGCACGACGTGATCTCGTCTTTTCCCGTGTTTCACATTCGGCACAATTGGTGCCTTAACTACAGCGACACTGGATTGAGATGTACGGGGCCATGTTGAATTCGATGAGCATTTGTTTGTTGCAAATATGATTGTAAGTTTTTACGGGTTTCATTTGGCAATTGTGTTGTACCTAATGCAGGTTTAGAACTTTGTTTCTTTGTGATCATACACGCTAGAAGGATGGCTGCATAAAGAGAATAAATCAGTCAATCAGAGGATTTTACCTTTTAATATTTGTAATATTCATGTGTTGTTCTTTACTTCCAAAGGCTGTGCAGGTTTGAGTCCCGGCCGGTGCTACAATACACAAACACGGATGAAAAATATGGGAATGTTACATCAGGAAGGGCATCCGGCATAGAAACGGTACCAAACAAATGATGCGAGTGTTTCAATTATTGTGTATCTCGTTGTTGTTGAAACCTGGGGAGTAATTTACCTGCAATTTGGGTATCGGAGCATGCAGGTTGTTTCAGGTCCCCAGATATTCGGATATGCATGTAAATAGACGGCTATACGCCTTTAAATTGGAATTAGGCACGTTAACATGCAGTGTAAAAATCCTTAGGGTGAGAGGCGCAATATACGCCACAAGCCCTTTTCCCAAATCGGAATCTGAAGCACTGATATGTGCGCTTGGTGCACTGTGTGTACTTTTATTTGCAGTGCATGCTGTGGTAAAAATTCATGTCAGTGTGTATGATAACAACGGGTAAGGTATGAGCGGTGCAAATAAATACAAATAATAAAACATATCTAACCTGAACTAGTAGTAGCCTGATTAAACTGTAAGCATCACACAGATAAGGCGGATAATTAGGAATAGTGGTGGTCGTTGGTATCGGCCTTCTGTTCATGTGAATGCATTGTTATAACATGTAATAGAATTGTTATAACATGTAATAGAAGTAGTGCTTTTTAAATTATGTCCTGTGATTGGCTGGCAACCATTCCAGGGTATATCCCGCCTACCACCTGAAGATAGCTGAAATAGGCTCCAGCATACCCGCGTGAGGAGAAGTAGCTCAGATAATGGATGGATGGATGCTTTTTCAGTTATTTCTTAATGTATGACACAAAAGAGCAGCCAAAATGTTGAAGATTACCTCAAGTATTGTCTTTCCTGGAGGAACAAAAGAACGCATACTGTGACAAATCAAATTCCTTTCTGACATCTCCCGCTTTGCTCCCGTTTTGATTGGCACAGAGACTGAAAGTGATGAAGAGTGCTGAGCACAGCACAGATAGCATGCTTCATCATTAACAGGCTCGTGATAAGTATTCAAGCATTCAGCAGCTTCTACTTATCAGGTCACAATCATCCTTCTCCAGCTAAATGCTGTGGCTCACAACGCGGGTGTTAGAGTTAAGGAAAATTGCCATTCCACATTTTCTGAGGACAGTCGACTAATAGCTCCATCATGGTATTGGTGCTGATAGAATAATGTTGACGACTCTTTGGATGGCTCATTCAAGTTTGCTCTACCTTTAGATTAGCGTTGGTCAACATTCTCCTCTATGGAGACTATGCTCGTATGCGTCCTTTGTTAATACTCGCAAACTCCTCCGACAAAATGGACACTCACTTCTGATGGCCGTTCCTTTGTTCTTGCGGGCAAAGCGATGTGCAGCTGGGAGCAGGTAGTCATGTTTATGTGGGAGTGGGGTGTCCTTCTCCATGTCTCACATCACACAGCACACCCAGCTGCATGAGCACTACCTCATGCAGCGCGCTAAATCCACCAGGTACCGCCTGAGGCGACAATGGAACGTGCACAGGATGCATAGGCGACGACAAAGGGAATAATGAATGGTATTTTTTTTCATGGAAATATTTGATGTCACTTTTCCATATTTATAAGGCAATATGAAGGTTTATTTGTGTTAAAATATCACATTGATGTAATTGTTGCATATTAATGAGAATGGACTGTTTTTAGTCAGATTTTTGTTCACAACCCTGCCCCCATTAAAAAAACACCATCATAAAAGATCGGAATACAGTACAGTTTTTTTTGTAATATTTTTGGTCTGCATGTGCAAATGTGTTTTATGCCAAACTTAAAAACCATCCATCCATCCGTTATCCGAGCTGCTCATCCTCACGATGGTCGCAGGCATGCTGGAGCCTATCCTAGCTGTCTTTGGTCAGTAGGCAGCGTACACCCCGATTTGGTTGCCAGCCACACTCACAACCACACCTAGGGACAATTTGGAGTGTTCGATTAACCGACCATGCATGTCTTGTGTTAATATGGGAACAATTACTTTTTTTTTTTTTTTTATCCAGCGGCATCCTTCGAGTAACTCAGGATGGACCGCTGACCATAGCGTTGTAGCCAGCCTACCTCGGTCACCAAATGCTGCTGTCAAGCATGACAACCGGCTCTCCTCACGACCACTAAGTGGATTTGCTCTGTCTGACCGAAACATGGCAGCAGCCAAACGACTTCTCCAGCTCAACAAATCCATTCCACTAGGCTTTGTTTCCACCTCTCGTCCCTGTGGCAACAGCCACGGAGCAGCTCTCACAGTAATTCACTGGGAGAAGTTGAAAGCGCTGCCGGTATCTGTGCCTATATTCAGTTCATTTGAATGCTCGGTTTTGAGGCTGTCTCGAGCCAAACCATCATTGTTGTTGCCACAGTCTAGTCTGTGCAAACAACTCCGTGCCTCCCTCTCTCCTCCAACCCCTTATGTCCTTGTCCATCACCTCCTGTCTTGACTACTGTAACTCCATCCTCGTCGGCATTCCTCAAATGTCCCTTTATAAGTTTCAACTGGTCCAAAACTCTCTCAACCCAAAAAGTTGGATCAAACTTCACTCGTTCCCGGTCAAATTCAGAATTTAATGTAGGCTGCTTCTTTATACCTTCAAAATCATACCAAAACTTTGCCCCTCCATACCTGTATGACCTCCTGCACCTCGTCACTCCTGTCCTTCAAATCATCCTCATCCGACTGTTCCACCTGCCCATCTCAGCACCAGAAGGATTGTGGCCTTTGGCCACTCTGCTCCCCTGGAACTCTTTTTCTCCCGTCTTATTACTTCCAAAGAAAATAAATCTGACATGTTTTTCATTCTTATATTATCTCTGAGACAGAGTTCCAATGAAGGCACTCATCACCGACTTGCTCTCGGTTATTGTGCCGAACAGAACCGTTGCAGTTACAACTGCAGTGCTGCGGATTCATTTTTCGCCCAGTCGAAATGTATGCATGAATCATGCTGTGCTGTCACTTCGATGGACAAGTGAGCAGGATATGTGCCAAAGCCATAAGCCGCTGCCGTATTTTGATCAAAAGCGCCATGGTGAACCATTACAAGGCTTGCCGAGCTGACAGATTGCAGTTTTGACACTTTTTCCCTTGGCTTCATCTCAAACCTAATGACTCAGGCCATTTCTGATTCGCCCTGAGGGTTGAAGACACAATTCTCCTTCCTACGGTTTTCCTAGACAAAGGCTAGAATTGTCAGGGGAGAACATTTAACCTTTGGAGAGATTGATAAGAAAACCTTTCTATCGATTTGCTTTGCTCAGAAAATACAAGTCTGAGTTCACTGCAGGCATCTGGATGACTTGTTTTAGGGCAGATGGTGAAGGCACAGTTGTGATTGGGCTGTTTAACCTTAAAGGCCTATAGAGATGTTCAACTTCTAAACAATTTATACTACATGGGTGATTCCAAAAAAGTCATTGCGCAATATTTCAAAAACAAAAAACAATAGAAAACTCTATCTTGGACACACATGTTGTACAAACATTTTTTGTTTCATGTTTTGCAATTGCTCAATGTGGCCCCCAACGGCAGTGCAGACATCATAAAGCGATATGAGAATTCCTCCCGAGCATGCCTCAGGATGTTGCTGTCCACCGTGTTGATTACAGCTGTCATTCGATCTTTCACGTCATCGATGTTTGCTGGAAGTGGTTGTAAACACACTGATGTGAGGGGATTTGGCAGGCCAAGCGTGGAGAGCGTCTGCGCCTGCTCTGAACCTCTCAAGTATTCTGGATTGGTCGCCAGTCAATTAGACAACCAGTCTCACTTAAATTTCACACCAACAGTCAAAAGCAAGTCATGGGTCCCACGACACTAACACCTGTAGGTGACCTGTCGCTTGAACCATGTCATGTAATTTCTGCCAAGTGTGCTTTATAAAATGATGTGGCCATCCAAGAGCCACATACAATAGCTCTTCAGGTTTAGATTTGAGGTGTGATGATTAATCGATTAATTGACAACTAATCGATAATCAGTCAATGGTTTCGATGCATTTTTAAACTGAAAATTCTCCAAATTCCAGCTTCTGAACAGTGAATAAAACATTTGCAATTTTGAACGTTTTCTGAACAAAACAGTAACTAACATCTCAAATTTCCCCATTGTGGGACTAATAAAGGACATCTTATCTTATAACATAATTATTTTATTTGTGCATTGTCTGCACCGTCAATTTGAGCTAATGTGCTGTTTTTTGATTCAGCGATACTATTTCAAATATTTCTTTCCGATTCATCGATTGATCAATTATTAATATAATCCTTAGTTGTAGACCTAGTTGAGATTATACTTAAGAAAGGAGATTGAAAACAACCTGACATGAGAATAAATGAAAAACTCTCCACCCAATGTAAAACAGCATTTGTTATTCCCTTGGAAGGTTGTTCCTAATTTTTTTTCCTAGAGTTGCCTTTAGAATGGAAGCTGAACATTGACGAGTCCGCATGTGTTTCATTTGGCACCAGTACACTTTATGATCTTTAAACTCTGTCCCTAACTCCAGTTTGAGTCTTGGTTGGCAGAGGAGTCAGAGCTGTCAGAGACATAATGCTATTTAAATGCTAATGTGTTAAGGGGGCAAAGCGACCTTTACACGCTCTGTATTCGCAGGGTGTGCAGCAGCGTCAAGCAAAAACTTTACAAATGAGCCCCATCCTTTGACTTTTATCCTTCTTGCTCCACAACGCATGTCATTAAAGACTTTTGTTCATCACTTTCAAATCAAGACAGCTTTGGCAATGTTACTGACACGATCAAATCACATTTCCTTGTTTAACTGAATGTGACAGGTGACTGTTTTTGCAAAATGCATTTTCCACCACAAAAGGTTTAGATTTAGTTTGGACAAACACTGTTGGTTTTTGACCTTGTTCTTATCAATATCAATTAAAATAAAAAATAATAAATCAACTCTTCTAGTTTTACTTCAGTTTAAATGCCACCCACCCTTCATCCATACAATCAATGGATGCAATTGGCCCTTTTGCAGAGAAGCTAATAATGATAGTATATAGTAATAGTAGATAGCTGATACCCTGTAAAAACAACAAGCCTCTTTTTGTTCACACATTTTCATAGAGAGAGCAGCTTTATATTTTTGTATAAACCAAGTTTTTTAATAGCCTGAAAATGTTTTGCACATTTTTGGGGAATAATGCACCCTCTGTTATTTCCTCCCTTGAGTTAAACCGTCAAAGTGCAAATGTCTGTCGAGGGAACGGCGTAATGAAGAAAGAGAGAGGTGGGACAGATTAGTCTGTCATCTGTGGTATAATCCTTGGAAATGCCAAAACTCTGCTTGGAGATAATATATTCAGTGCAGCTCTCCGGTGTACCTGGAAGAGTTCACAGAGGCAGGAAGACAGTGACGGAAGCTGCAAAAACAATGTTCCATCAATAATCCACCATTTTCCTTCTGCTACAATTTAGAGCAAGCAAACTCGAGTTTAGCGGATTCACCCAATGTCGCCCAGCCACTGTAGAACTTCTCAGATAAGCATTTTCATGGAGCTTCTCCTGAGGGAAAATGTCTTATCTTCCGAGTCCTCCCACCCCCAGCCTCATGCACGCGTAGAGTAGCCGAGATTAATTTTATATCAGACTGCCAAATGGATTTCCTCGTGTAATCCAGGTAAACAACGAGAATTTGTTTTCATCTCGACAGATGGAGAACGACAGCAACGGCGGAGTACGGTTGCACCTCAGGGGTTGAGAACTTAGCCCTCATTAAAAATAAGTTGGAGAGGAATAAATTTAATGCACTTTGAAAAAATAAAAATGAAAGTCCACCCTTTGTCGAAACACAATGAGGAAAATGTTGAATATATAAAACAGAATCATATTTTCAGGCTTTTATTCCCATGGTCTTTATTATAAAGGAAGTTTGTAGACTCAACCCTGACCGTAAATACTTCAGTTAATCGTTCAGTAATTGAAATAAAAAAATCCTTAAAGTTGAGGAAAATTATGCATTTAAGATATGTTCATCAAAAATATTGTATCTCAATGCGACTAGAATTTTGACTAATTCCATTTTTACCATCAGCTGTCAGACAGGTTTGAGAGCAAAATTCAAGACATGCAAAGGCTCAATCCAGCACAATTCACAGCAGGTCACTCACGTAAATTACAATTACTTGGTTGTTTAATTTCACACCTCATGGATGGGTAGTCCTCGAGAGTCCTATTTGGATACGAGCAATTAAAAAGTCATTTTTGCATCATATGTCCCCGTTAAGGCTACATATTGGGCCAGGGATGTGGCTACATCTCTCATATTCTCCACTGGGCTTTGATGGATTACGCCAGAAGCGCACGCTAATGGGCTATTATTTCACTGCAAATTGGATAAATGACAATGCAGGCTCCATCCAACCTGTCACCTGCTGTACTCTTTTTTATTTTTATTTGACTTTTCCCTCCTTTGTCTTTTTAGTCGTGTACATTTACACATCTAAAGCAGGGGGAACATCTGATGATTTTGTGGAAACATTTTTCATGGAATGTCAGTGAGAAAGTGCGCTGAGGACAAGCCTGATTGTGTGTCTTGTCATTTGAAAATGTGTATGTTCGGTTTGCCTTTTTTATGAAGTTATGACATTTACACCTCATCAATTCAAAATGCTTTAAAAGTCTCTTGAAAGTATATTTCAATCTGATTTTATTAGTGGTATAAATAATCCCCATCTCTTCTCGTTTTAACATCTCGTCACTGAGTTAAATAAAAAATACACCTTGCATTGGAATATACATAATATACAATCATCCATTTCTGTTTTTTAAAGACTTTTTAGTTTTTCCCAATTCTTTATATCTTCTAATATTCTTTCTCTCCCACTAATTTTCAGACCATCAGTATTCATGGTCCACCTCGCCGTACTTCGATGAAGAAAGCTACTCCCCTCCACGCAAGAACATGAAGGGTCTCTCTGGTGGCCGTCCCGCCCACCTCCAACTCACCTCTTCCACCTCTGCCCACACATGTGGCTACGGAGATGTGGACCATTCCCTCGAGCATCTTCTCCACCACGGAGATTCTCGGCCCCCATCCTACCTCCTCAGCCCCACCGAGAGCTGCCCACTTGAAGGTCGCCATCGCTTCTCCCCGAGGAGTTCCATCCACTCGGAGTGCATGGTAATGCCGGCGTCCATGGCGCCAACGGACCACTCTGTCGCATGTAGCACTTTTCCACGCATGCACTACGGAAGCGCTTCGCGAGAAAGCGGGGGCAACACCTCCGGCGGCAGGAACGACGGCTGCTCGTCCTCGCATGGCGGCAGCGGCAAAATGAACCGAATTCCAGCAAATCTTCTTGACCAATTTGAGAAGCAGATGCCGCTTCACCAGGATGGCTTCCACACACTGCAGTATCAACGCACATCTACTACAACGACGACTACAGAGCAGCGCAATGAAAGCCCCGGGAGGATCCGTCACTTAGTTCACTCGGTGCAGAAACTATTCACAAAGTCACACTCTCTAGAAGGGTCCTCAAAGATGAACGGTACCAAAAGCGATTCGCATCGGGACGGCTCGCACCATCATCACCACCACCAAGGCCACCACAAACACAGCAAGCGAAGCAAGAGCAAAGATCGCAAAGGTGACGGGAGCGGAAGGCAGCGTTCAGGAGGTTGGTGGAGTTCAGACGACAACTTGGACAGTGACAGCACATACCGACCGCCGAGTGTCATGTCGCGACACCCCGTGGACCAAATCAGTCACTGTTACCCAGAGTCAGTGCACAGCCACTTAGCGGGAGACTTATCGCTAAAGACTTCAAAAAGTAACAATGATGTCAAGTGCTCAGCGTGTGAGAGCATAGGCATGGCACCGGACGGCAAGTTCATGAAGAGGAGCTCCTGGTCTTCGTTAACAGTCAGTCAAGCCAAGGAGGCCTACAGGAAGTCTTCGCTTAATCTGGAGAAACCCATGACGCCAACAGACCTCAAGCCCAACCTCAGGTCGTGTCACTATCTTCAAGTGAGTTGAATAGTTTGAATAGCCATAATCAAATGGCTTTGAAAAAGTCTTCTTACAAGTATTTGCTGTCTGCAATTTCATTTGTTTACAAGCAATATGCAAAGTTGATTTGCTTAAACACAAAAGACTCTGAAAGGACTCAACACGCCGACACGTGATAAAATTAACGACATGCCCCAATCAAAATCCCCTCAACCCGCCAAGGAAAATGTCAAAACACCAGATGGAGAAAAAAAGTCCCCCTCCTTGGATGATCAGGCTACAATGGATGCCGATTGGGCAACATTTAACACACAATGTGGTGGCTTACAAAATTAATTATAACAATGTGAGAGTCCATTTAATAAATGCTGGAGCCTATCCCAGCTGACGATGGGCAAAAGACACACTACACCCTACTTGACATCAGATTTCATCAGGGAAGTCTTAATTTTAAGATTTAAATATTTCTACTGAGGTAGACGCGAATTGAAAATGATCGAGATTATTTTTTCCCCCAATATATCTTTGGTACAAAGAAATAAAATAAAAAATCTTGAAATTACAGCACAAGACAAAAGTCATAAAATACCAAGAATAATAGTAAAATTTATGTCAAATGAATTTTCATTATTTAAACTTTCCTTTAGGACGAGTGTTCAACATCCGCAACGCGGTACGGGTAATTGTAAAAGTAAAACCTTGTAAAATCTCTCTTCCGCCTTGCTAATATTTGCAACATTTCTGACAGATTCAAACATTCCGCATGCTTTTGTTACTATTACAATTTTATTTTATTTTTTTTTATAAAGTGTGTGAGTTACAAGTGGAATAATTTCCTCTTAATTTTAAAAAGGATATGAAACGGGTGAGTTTTGTAACACTGTATCCCATTTGTGTTCTCTGCCTGTTGTTCACATTTTTTTTGGGGCATAACACCCATTACATGGCTGTTTTAGAAAAATCAATATCAGATTAATGCTCTTTAATTTACAGCAAGATGACGTCTGACAGCTTCGTGTACGTTAGGCCTGCAGACCAAATAAAATGAGCACGTCAGCATATTGGGAGCAACATAGAGAGTGTGTTGTAAATAGGAAGCCAATACGCCTTTCAAATTGGCCAGCACAGCCAAAACAACACTCACTTTAAGCTTGTATCAACATAAAATGTTTTCAGGACTATTTTTGGATGCAGGTAGACAGAATTTCCATCAAGTCGAGTGCAGTTGTCCGCAGTGAATTTTACCCTTTCCCCTTATTTGTCCACTCACTTTAGCTCGTGTCTGACTTGCTGCACCATAAACATCTTTAAAAATAGCATCTTCTCCTGCTTCCTGCCGCAGGGTTATATATAGCTCAGCGTTATCAATCCAATCCATGCCGGGGTGACACGTCTTCCCCCTCGCAGGAGAATCGATGTGTTCCCGAAGATGCATTGAAGTGCATCAAGTAAAATATGCGAGCCTCCTAAAGTGTGCTCTTGAGGAGAGGAATTCATTTTGTTCCTCATGCACATCCAAAAACATGGCGGTCATGTCCAGTGCTTCAAAGAATCATTCTTTGTCTTTGTCCACAAGTAAAAGTCAAAGGCATGCTATGTAACTTGTGATCTTAAAACTGTTTTTCGCCAATTAGTGGCATTTCTGAAAACTAAAAAGGTACTCCTCCAAGGTAGAAATATTGTGGCCTGATTAAGGACTTTACAAATAAATTTGACTTGACTCCATCCTACCTGTGCGGGGTGGGTTTTCTCCGGGTACTACGGTTTCCTCCCACATTCCGAAAACATGCATGGTCAGTTAATTGAACACTCCGAATTGTCCCAAAATGTGGTTGCGAGTGTAAATGGTTGTTTGTCTCTGTGTGCCTTGTAATTGGCTGGCAACCAGTTCAGGGTAGATCCCGCTTGCCCCGAAGACAGCTGGGATAGACTCGAGCACACTCGTGACTCTTGTGAGGATGAGCGGCTTGGATAAATGATGGATGGATATTGAGACAGTTTTTGTGTAGCCTCAACATTGGATCAAAGTGAGATTTTAATTTTACTGCGGTACCTCAACTGAAATTAGCCACAACTTTTCATCACTGGGACAACCAAAATTGTATCTAGGGACCCTCTGCCCTTATTGTCTGTCTGTGTGAGAATGAGAGAGTGTGTTGGGGTGCGGTATTCATCACACGCCAGATGGTTTGATGATTGTCCAGTCACCTTGTTTGTGTCCTTGCCTGATGTCAGAGGGAACAATAAAAACTGTGCGATTGTTCTACGAGTATTACAGAAATGTCAGAAATACACGAATGACTTTTGTGTGAATAAAGCAGGTGCTTAATGCGAGAGAGGGTTTGTATAATAGATCGATTAAACGGTCATTGGGTCGGACAATGATCGATTCACAGTGGCTGATCTTTCTCTGATATGACAAATGTAGCAGAATCAGGTCAGACGTTTGCCATCACTCTCTGTCTGTGGCCAAGTCATTTTGCAAATTAGCCCCAGTTAGCCTTCACCAGCACATACTCGCTTGTCATTTATTCACATGTGCCTAATGAAAGCACTGGATAGCCTTAACGCATCAATCTGCTGCTACCAGTTGAGCCATCTGGTGGAATTCCAAATTTCAAGATGTATCATGGCTCCTTATCTGAAGTAAAATACAAGCATACTTTGTACATGCATGATATGTAAAGGATCGCAGAAAATGAAAAGTTGGAACACTTCACATTTTTTTGACTCTGTACAAGACGTGTGAGTGTCTGTAAGTCTTTTCCAGTCGTCAACAAGATGTTTTCCTTTTGTAGTTCAACCGGAATGTGTTTAAAGGGGTGAGTTCAGGGTTCTGTTCATCCAGATGAAACTCACCTGATTTAGATTTAGACGACTTATTGATCCCTAAAAGGGCAATTCCTTTGCTGTTCACTAAAACACGACCACGACACACCCTGTGTGTTATATGACAAATGACAAATAAGGATTTAAAAAATAATAATAACAACAGAGGCCATAAGACCATAAATAATAAATAGTTTATAATAAAAATGAATTGTAGTTTAGTCATTTTAACTCATTCACTGCCATAGACGTCAAAGATCCATTTTTTTTTTTTTTTTTTTTTTTACTGGGCTGGTCGTGAATGACTTAAAATCATCACGCCCACCTTGGTCTGCCCCATTTCATGCTAATTAGCCACATGCTAATGCTGTGCTAGCAGTTAGCCATCATTCTTATTGATGAGGTCATGTTGTTCACACGTGTCATCCAAGTGTCAGCACCTTGATCGAAAAGCCCTCAAAATGACATTTTCCTTACATCGCCCCTTTGTAACCGGGGGGGTTTGACGCCACGAACTCTGCCTTTCCTTCACTATCGACATTACCACATTTCTTTTTTTTTTTTTCCGCCCCAAACATTGCATTAGAATTAGTGGAGAAAAAAAAAAACGGTTCAACAGTAATGGCGAATTAGCAAATATCATGGATAACTTGGCTTAAGACGTCAAAACCCCCCTTTTTTTTTTTCCTCGGCTGGTAGTGAATGAGTTAAAGTCGGTAGTCGAGCAAGCTTTGAGCACTGTGAGAAAGAAAATGTCCAAAACCAAACTACATTCCTCTGAAGTCTTCAGTCTCAGAGATAAGTTTAACTCAACCGCTGCATGATCGGTCATTTGAAAGAGTCCCTAGCGTTGTGTCAATGTTGTGCAGTGCTTACTAATTTGCAGTCAGTGGAAGTCAGCCATTTTGGCAAAAGCAAAGTCACTTTTTCTCTCCATATACAAAACTACTTCAAAAATTGATCACAATTTGACATTTTTCCCAGAAGGATGTTTCAGAGGGATTTGAATGGGCAATTAATTGGAAAGTTGACTTGACAAAGGTTATGCTTGAGAGATAGAAAGAACACTATTAGAACAATGCGCCCCCTTCACACATAAAGATCTGTTCCCAATGGTTTCATTCGAAGACAGCTGCCGTGAACCACTTCTGAGTAAAGATTACGTTCGAAAGGAGACACGAGGGTGAGAATCAGATCAGCAAGTAGGCTTGCACTGCCAACAAAGGACAAATTAGATTGCATTAGGTTAATAAGTCGTAATGAAGAATGGTGGAAAAGAGTGGTAAGCTTCTGTCAAGCACTTAGCGCTGTCCTTTGCTTTTGTTTCAATGAGGCCGTGTTGCCAAGTTCTGACAAAATCGTTGCATTTCAAGCGAACACCAGCTCACCCATTAGGTAGTCAAGGATATTTACATTATACCACTTACGGACACAAACGCTTGTGTTGAAAGCCGCCATATGCCCTCTTCACAGCGATGATCTGAGATCGCACTGGCCAACTTCCCATCATCCATCCCCGGAAGTTTGCCTTCCTTATAAAAATACTTCGATCTTCTGTGTGGACTCCAGCAAGTCTATTTCTGCTTCTGTGACTGCGCGCCTCTCACTTGCTGTTTTTAAAAGCAATGAGAGTAGCCGCCTCTATTCGCCAAGAAGCTCATTGACTGTGTTCCTAGCCACTATGGCGCAAATGTCCGTTTTGAACTGCGATCATCTGCAAAAATATTAAAAAAAGAAAACGCCACCAATGTACCATTCATTATTCACTATTAATGCCAACTTGAATTAAGCATGTCTGTCTTCGGTCAGCAGTAGTTTTTACTACTTTGTTGACATAGAGCTTGAAGTCTTAATTGATGTTTTTTCAGCTGTGCAGCAAAAAGTCCTGAAAAATACTTCAGTCAAGGCTCTATTTATAAAGTATAGGGAAAGGCTTTGGGGTGCGCGTATATGGGAGCGACTGCTTCCTTCAAATGGCAGCTGGACCACTTACAAATGTTGCCATGGGTTTAAATGATCTCACAGCTGATTGGTGGTTGGTGTACTTAGCTTCGGGATTAGTGTCAGGTGTGAGGAGAGAAAAGCAAATGGTTACAATGCTCCTCCTCAGTTTTAACCCGACCTAATACACCATCAGCAATCTACGATAAATTTTCCATACATCACGGACGACCCAGATTACCACTTCTGAACATGTGCGTCACAGACAAGCGGGAGAAGTGGGAGACAAGGAAATTTTTGAGAGGAAAAACAAAACCGCCCAAAAAAAACAAATGATGATCTCCTATTGAATTAGCCATCGACGGATTTGGTCGTCGACATAGTCGGAACTAGTCGACCAATCTTGGCAGCCCTTTTGGCAATTGACGAGAGGCAAGCGCGTTGTCGTTGCTCAGCCAATTTTCCTGACTGGAGTGGGCGTGTTACTATCACAACATGGGCAGGACTTGAAAAATGAGGATCTAGTCTACATCACAACAATGTCAAATTCAAAACTCCTCATATTGCTAGCCTTTGTTATCTAAAAAGCATGTCAAAGTTAAACTATGTCACAGATGCATAAACTGATCTGCAATTTTGACTTTTGACTGATCGCATGGGACCTATTTGCAACATGTCTCTTATTGTGAATCCGCAATTTTTGTGCAGTTTTATACTACATTACGTTCTATAACGATGGCGTTACATGTTCATGTTTTCTTTGGAGTAAGCTTTGCCAGGTGTGTTACTGTCGACTAGTATCTCATCATTCTTGCTTCGATTTGAGAAGACAAAAAGAATTGGAAATAGAAACGGAACACAGCACCTGCTCCAACACACACAATCTATCCTTGCAATTTTGCGGGAGGGAAAAAATGTCTATTGGTGGGATTGCCGGTGACTGACCATTTTAGAGCACTCGAGCGCTCCCTCTCTCTCTTTATCTTTCTCGCCCTTGTGCTCATCTATTTCTACATCTCTCTCTCAATCCCACTATTTTAATTTGATGGGAGTGACTTTTTTTTCTCTACTTTTCTTGTCTGGGTAGAGCCTGCACAGTTAATTAATGGAATGTACTGCTGATGTCAGAGCATTGGCTGAACCCTAACAAGCTTCCCAATACATACACAAGCACGCGCAAATGCTCACTCCAGGATTCAAAGGCAACAATGAAATTGCTTTGAGTAAATGCAAACCCATGCTAATGTTTGTAGATTATACGTTACTGAAACAAATAATATTTTTTTACCGCCATTACTCTCATCACCGGTGAAATATGCCCTCGCCTGCGTACTCCTGTTAGAAGTCGGGCAGCATCCTTCTGAACTAGTTGCCATCACGACAGGGAAGACTGGCTAACGCTGACATAGAGGGCATTGCACTAATGAAGATGCACGCAGGAGACAAAGGCATGTATAACTCTGTTAAAATCACTGAAAGAAAGTGAAAGCTTGACTGCAGATAAAATCCTCATCTAGACTAAACTCCCTCGCTCAACTTCTCATTCCCACCATAAAAGGGGGTTTAAGTGTTTAAAAAAAAAAGTTTGTATATTATTGGTGTCAGGTGCAAACCTCTGAATCCTACCAAAGCAATGTCATTTTTGGCCTCCTTCTGGAGGTACCAGCATGATAGGTGTAGAGCTGCCATCGGTTTGATCCTCAATCACATTGAGTAACCTTGTGTATGAAATGAGCTATGTGAAAAAGTAAAAGCTAACTTGGTGGCTATTTTGTTTATTCAATAAACCAGTGAACTTAACTCTTCTCGTAAAATTTACTTAGAATGTCAGAGTGCAAAAACTTTACTAGATTTTTTTATGTAAATATCACTCCCCGTTTTTTACAGTGCACAGGTGAGTCTATGCTTAATTAAAATCCTGGAAATTGTTCCTATGTTCGCTGAGAGCTAGAGATATGCTGTACAGTTTTTATGTTTTCATGTGTGATTAATCATGCACACGTAAAAAAAAAAAAAATCACTGGAACATACTACTAAACTACTAAAAGTCATTTATCTCTTTGCCCGGGATAGATTTGGGCAAGCTACAAAACTGAGTCAAAGGGTTAATTAAGTCTTGGAGGGGGGTTGGTATTTTTAGATGTCTAATTAATGAAAATGAACGCCAGAGGAGAGGCACAAGCAAGTGTGGAATTTGTTTGATTTTTAGATTGGCCGATAAACTGAATAGATTCTCTGGCCCCTCCCTGGTGAGATTAAAAAAATAACAGACAAGGCAGTGAATACCTTCACCCAAGATGTGATAGACAACACAGTTCTCACAGGAAGCACACACTGATGGTGTCAGCGGCATGTGCGACTCGACTCATTATTATGGACATTTTTGATGAGTCTGTCATGAGCGGGCTGTGAAATATCACAGCTCACGTGAGGATTTGCATTTAAAATGACAATATCACAATAGCCAAATTTATAGCTCATTTTTTCAAGTGCATATAACACATACATAAAACATGAACAAGATTCAATAACAATAAATAAAGTTAAGCCAATAAAACATGAGGTCATGTGCCAGTCAATGCAACCGCTATCTCTCCTTCGCTTGTAAACCCAAACGGCATTCGGATAACACCGGGAAGACTGAGGTATCGAGATACACCCAAAAAAATAAATCAACAAAAGAATTTGAATGATTTAATTGGTTTTGATTGAAAAGATGCAAGTGTGAATAAAACCAAATCAAATTGTTCCACTTTAAAATATATCAAGATACAACTTTGATTGTAGATATATAGAACTAGCTTTGAATGTCACAATCACAGGACTGACAAGTCCATTCATAAGTATGTGAAATGACGATAAGGAACTCATCGCATCACACCCTCTCAACTAAATTGTTTGTTTTGACTTCCCAGGCTCTCATTTTTAGTCATAAAAACTTAGCATTTGAAAAGGGATGTGTCGACTTTTTACCGTATATCCAGCGTACTTGCCCAGGGGCTTTGCTCATTGGACGGCCTTCATTACATTCTATCCCTATCCCCAGGTTCCCCAGGATGAGTGGGGGGGATATCCCGGAGGCGGGAAGGATGATGAAATCCCTTGTCGTCGAATGCGGAGCAGCAGCTACGTCAAAGCCATGGGGGATGAAGAGAGTGGCGAGTCGGATTCAAGCCCCAAGACATCGCCCCAGAAGTTGGTGCGGCCAGACGCCCTGGTGAAGGCCATCATCAGACCCAGAGAGCTGTTGGACTCTCAGAGGTACATTGCATGCGTCTCCTGTAGAGTTCACCTCTACTTCTGTTTGCATGATGCTACTAGTGGAATGTCTTCACGTAGCTCCAGTCATTTGGCCCTCGCATTGACATTTTTGTTTCTTTTAATTTTCATGCCACCGTGTAAAGTGTATGTCACAAAAATGGAAACTTTTCAACACCACCCATACTTCTCTCCATAAATGTTATCATATTTTGAGTCAAGACAATTGTTGGTACTTGTAGTAAAATATGCAGAGCGTTTCATTACAAGACAAGGTGTCAGAGGTATGAAGATATGATGGTCTTGCCATTAAAAAAAACAAAAAAAAAAACATCCAAAATTAGTCAATCTTATTTGCATAGGTTTAACTCCCGTGTTTAAATAATGTTAATTACTTTAAGATTTCAAATGGCAGTTTTCAAGTGTCATCCACAAAAATAACAAACCAAATATATTATTCCTCATCCTTTAAGAAATGGTTCTTACAAAACCTTCTAAAAGGTTATTTGTATGTTTTATTTTTTTTTTTTAAGACACGAGAAAATTCAGTCCGAAAAGAGCTTTTTCCAAACTCCATTTAATTGGACTTGGACTTGAATAGTGAGTATGAAGGAAACACATGAACAAAATGTAAAAAGTAATTTGACTTTCTGGATAATGTCCAGATAAAAACGAAACTTTGAAAAATGTGCATGAAACCTTTGGATAAGAGAAAAGCTCGGTTTTGAGATGTAGTGAGTTCAGTACCTAATAAATTGAGTCTGCCTCGAATTTAAAAACTCTGAATGGAATAGAATAGAATAGAACCATCTTCATTTATCATGTACAGACACATTAAATGAAATTTGACCTCTGCATTTGACCTGTCACAGACACAGACACAGCAAACACAATGTTGGTGTCATCCATTGGAGGAGGCGGTGCCACGGAGAGATGTCTGGGGTATCATTGTCTTGCTCAAGGGCATTGCAGCTGTGAATTCGGTGGGGGTAGTCTTCAACCAGGGTCCCGACGGTGGCGGGCGACAAGGCCGCTTACTGTAACTTGGATTTCCTGCTGCGAATAATTACAATTCGGGAATGATTTGTGCTTCACAGCGCCTGTGATTGTGAAATGCTTTGCTAAACAATCACATTTTACGGTTGGAAATCACACTCTGCGTAGCATATTAATTGGTAAACAAACAGTGGATTAAAAAAAAAATTGAATCAAGATGTGGTTTTTTTTTTTTTTATTTCAATCAAATTAATTGAGTTTCATTGAAGAGTGCATGGACATTCTGGGACAATTAGACACGGACCAAAAGATAAGCACATCTTGGAAATGTGGTGTTTGCAGTTCCCACTGGGCTCGTGTGGGTTGATTCTCGTTTTACAACCCTGGGTCCGGTCTTTGCAGATATGGTTTCTAGACCCAACAAAAAGGACCATCCTGCACCCTGACAAAAAAAGAAGCAAATATATCATATACAGTACATTCGGGGTATGAATGGAATTTGAATATTTGAATGAACAGCCATTTGGTGTAACAACTTCAATGCTTTCGCTTATACCAGAAATGATTCAGATGTGTAGACACATCTGCATCCCCGTCCTGCTGAAGATGTAATATAAGGCCTACGGTGCAGCCTTCGGTGTGCAGTGTTAAGGCGCTCGCTATTGAACTAGCTATAAATGCAATTCTGGACCTTATTTTTCTCATGTATTTTGTTGTGGCACAGCAGTATTTTTGCGTCCGAGTTGGAATTTGTGCTTTTGCTGAATTCTGAATGGATAAAAACTCTTTATCTACGTATATGTGGTCTGTGACGGACCAGTGACCAGTCCAGGGTGCAGTCTGCCTTTAGCTCGACGTTAGCGGTGATAGACTCCATTCCGTGAGTTGCAGTATACCGTAAGAAGTATTGAAAATGTGTGGATACGTCTTAAAAACCAGTGTAGCATCATATGTGGGGGGGGGGGGGGGGGAAGGTTGACATCACATTTTTTCAGGGCTTCCTCACTCATCCCACAACATTTACAGCCTTTTAGTTTCGTAGACTCTGAATTCCCTGTTGGTGTGAGTGTCTCTGTGTTGTCCCTGTGATTGACGGGTGACACCCAATTTCAGTCTGAGTTGTTTTAGTCTGTAAAGATAGTTTGCTGGAGTAGCCAGTAGCAATACAAAATTCTACAGCCCACCGTGATTTACTATTAAGAGGCTTTGTTTGTTCAATCTAGTGGAGGTTGCTCCAGAGTGGATGGCCAATTAACCTTAAGTTGTCTCTGTAAGTCGCTCAAGGTTTTGCAGGACGATTGAGATTGTTTTGGCAGATGCCTTCAGTGTGGATAGTTTGATCATGGAGATTCCACATTCATTTTTTTTTTTACTCAGTCCAGAATTGAGCCTATGCAAATGACCTAAAAGAAAACCAGGACCATTTTTCTTTGTTTTCGTCAATATGTTTGTATTTGTTAATATTAACTCCAACGCAACTCTCACACAAACCTGCAAAATAAATTCCAGCTTTTGCACACTGATCATATACTGTATAATGAACAAAAACGTAAATTCATTTACATTTCCGTTTATCATGAACTAAACTCATAGAGCTAAGACTTTTTCTATGTATTTCTCTTGAACGTTGTTCGCAAACCTGTCTGAATGTGTGTCAGCGAGCTCTTCCCCTTTGCGAGCTGATCCGTCAAGCAAGCTGACATATCAACATGATGATTAGACAGCATGATTGTTGCGCAGCCACTTCGGATGACAACCACAAAAGGCCACTCTAAATTTGACATGATGTGCTGTGCGAAGCAAACAATGATCACACTGGATATGGACTGGGTCAATCACCACCGCAACCACCCCAGCACCCAAACTCCGCCCGAAACTGTAAAACTGTACATTTTGCAGTTGCTTTGTATTGTGGGCAGCCAAGTACAATAATTGTGCAATTAAAGTGGCCCCTGGTTCATCCCCCAAAAAGTTCAGCTCCAGCATGCCCACACTGAGGATAAGTGGTTCGGATTAATGAATGAATGAATGATTGAGAGAAATTCAAATGTCTAGTGTTGATGACATGTGGGCAGGGTTTACAGTATTTGTTTTTAGCATGTGTCAGCTGCAGCGCCATATGCACGGATCCATATACGGTACTAATTATTGCAATTTGGCAGCTTGGCGATGATGTGCTGCCTCAACGAATTTTGACAATTATACTTTTACATCGTTTTTGCAGCGATAGATTAAATATCTGCCATATGGAGACCATAAAAAAAAATTAATGGTTTTCCATTACATTGCACTTGCCACATGCTTTAAACACACTTCCAGTGTTTGCTAACCACTGCCAGGGTACACTAGTGTAGTAATTGCCAACCTTTATTGAGCCAAGGCACATATTTTATGTTCACACCACCAAAGAAGCATGTAACAATAATCGGATACATATGGCAATAATATAGTTCTCTTTGTTCTTTGTTCTCCACTGAAAATGACATCACAGTGCCTAAGGGCTCAGGTGACGATAAATCTTGGCTTTTCTGGGTTTGGTCATGTGACATTCACACGCTAAACCCTGCACTGTGAAACTGGTGTGCTTACCAATCATCCACTGTGCTGCCCTCTTTAAAGTTAATCTGTTCAAATGCCACATTGACGACAGTTTATGATATACATTATATGACACTATCTTGGGTTGTAAAATTCCAAGAATATTCCAAGTTGGAAATTTTTCATAAAAATTGTCAGGAATAAAAAATGGGAATTAAAAATTAGTTTGCAAAATGCAAGGTTGGCCGTCAACAGGAAACTTTAATATAGGCGGGAACAATATATTGGGGAAATTATTAAATAAGTTCAGAAATTTTGTACATGTTCCAAATTTGATGGCCACAAAGCGAAGAGTTTGTGAGTGTCCAGCAAACTTTGAACGGGCCCTGACGAAAAAAAACAACACTCGCTACTTGTGCGCACCGTCGCAAGGCTTGACCGCCCGTTTTATTTAATTGCGGATGAAGCGTGAGTAAAGTTTGAATTTGAGAAGAAGAATCGCTACAAAACCAATAGGGTCCTTGCAACAACCGACCTGATTAAAAACTATTATTAAAAAAATCGAAACCACGAGTATGCAGGGCGCTCACTGTATTTGTTACCTTCTGTCACTGCTAGGTAAAATATTTTACAGCAAATTAATTATTCATTTTAAGATAATAGCACAATCCTTGTCGATCTTCTTTGGTGAAACCCCACACTTTATTTCCGACCTCCTCCTCACTTACACAGTCAACTGGCCTTTCGGGTCCTGTAAACAAAAATGTCTCGATATCCCTGCTACTACCATAAAACCCAAGGTGACAGAGCTTTTGAAGCTGTTGTATGCAAATCGGGGGAGAAAAAAAAAAACTATTGTATTTCTGCGAGTGAGCCCAAGACACTTATAAAAGCTTTATTAAGCCGCTGAAAATGCTTTACTCAAATTAGCTTATGGTTAACTTTTTTGAGGCATTAACAGGGTTTAGCATGGTATCCACGTCTTGTTATGCCATGGTGAGGGTTAGGGTTAGACTTTATTATCAGAGCAGCACAGATTGAGAGAGCATATTGATACCGTACCCCTGAAATGACAGGCGTTCTTCAAGAACTCCTCGGTAATGACACCCTTGGGGGCACTCCTGCTGTTTGAAATGAATTCAATAGCAAAGCTGCACCTCTCGACTCAATAATACCGCAGCTGCAATCAGTGGACTCCGAGTCTTCCATGCTGGTCAATAGCTTCTTTTCAGTACAGCCCAGCAGAGTCTGTGTCTATGCACCGAACGAGTCATTATTCAGGGAGGCCTTGGAGTGCAATAACTGCAGCTGATCGGCCTCCCTGCTGTTGAATCATTGGATATCATTCATCATATCGTTTACAGCAATTCAAAATGGATGGTCTGGGCCAGTTTTGGAAGATGTGGAAACATGCCTGAGCACAACGACCTCGTATATCACAAGCGCTTGAAAGGAACAAATGCTTTTTCAGTAATACGTAGTAGCATTGTAATTATCCTTGATTGAAATCCCTTGACATTTTTGTCATCAAGTACGATCGACTTGCTTTTTGGGCATGTATTCAGAGTCACATCTTTTATTCCACAACACCCAGGTTTCTTGGAATGATGTGAAGGAAATGTTAAGACCTGTGAAGATATAAGTGTGATGCCAGTGGCGGGCCGTGCATTTCACACCTAGGCCTTCGGTAAAGTCCTACTTAGTCCGACTTGAATAAATCCCCCTCATAATATACAGACACACACTTACGCACTACTAGGGGGTTGGATGACCTCGGCTCACGAGATCGAGCATCTCTTGAAAGGTCAGTCTTGAAAGTAGCCTTGCAAATATATGTGCAATCTAATCCACACTTGCCCGTCCTTCGGCCATTGTGGGGTAAAAAAGCAAGAATATAGTTTTGATTTTCTAAGGCTGTCTAGTGTGGATTTGTTCATTCCATTTCTCACATGTGAATATCGTATCACCGGATGCGTTCGTCACCTTCAAAGTGAGGCCTGCAAGAAGGCCTTACTGTCACCAACCCATTGCGACTGTCGATCAACTCGAAGAGCCTGTTCACTCACACAGCACTGACACCCGCATGGTTGATTCTGAAGGCCTCGGACATTTAGTACCTGCCACTGGTACTATGAAATCTGCCTGACAACACAAGCAAGGTCAATTCCGATTGGATAAAGGCCTTGACCGTCCACCACTGTGTGATGCCATATACAAATCACGATTCTTTCCGGTCCTCTTCATTTTCCCAGCCACCTGCTGAGATACGGCAAACATGTTGTCACTTCTTTTTAACTGGTGCTATCTTAACGCCGGCTTTGTGAATTTTGCACCCCAGTATACGATTGTGTGGCAATGAGCACGGTCTGCAGCTTCAGTGATGAGGATGTGACACAAAAAGTTGGGGATGCATCATTGTTAGTCAGTATGTGACTAGCTGGCTTAACATACAGCAGCTGGGTTGTGCGTGCGTGTGCGTGTGGGGGGGTGTGTGTTGGGCTTTCACTCTGAGGGCAGATAAATCATGATGTCTACAAATGATGTGTTTATGAGCTTACTGGAAGTAAGAATGGAACAAGTACAACAGACAGGCTACACTAGACTAAAAAGGATCTCGAGATATAACATGATGATTCGACACACGCTAATGTACTACTAGTGCACCTGGCAAGAGCGCTCATGCCATTTCTCGTGGTTCACTGGACTCTTGGGAAGGAATTGGATTGCAGTCTAGTCAGACGGTATAAGTTGGATTTCGCTTGCACTTGCAACAATTTGATGCCCTACGGGGGCATTCAGAGGCGTCACACTCAAATTTGACAGCTGACGCAAAGCATGTGAGTCGAGAGCGGGCTGTCGGGTTGTGTCACCTTCTTCTATTGTTTTCTCTTTCAAGCTCTTTTTGAGGCCCTGCTGGTTGACAGGGTCGCCTCTTTGTTCATCTCGCCCATAAAGAATACATCACAGACACACGCCTGCTCAGCTGGAACAGCCCGGAGGGAGTGTTAGATGACAATCATTGTTTTAATGGATGATTAAGGATGCCTTCCACCCCCATTAAGAAGTCTACGCACATACCAAGGCTTGAAATAAGAAGTCAAATGAAGGAAATATTTGTTTGCTCTCAGGGTATCTTCATTTTAGTTTGAACACTTCGAGCACTATAAAGAGTATGAGTCTAATTCCTTGTCAATTGGTCTAAGGTCATAATCGCACAGCCATGAACTTATTGTGATAAATTTTGATTTATGATTTTGATACAAGAAATGCTAAGTCTAAACTGAAAATGATACTGTATTTGTGCATGAAATTGCCCCATGGAAAATGTTTTGAGACAATACGAATTTAAGAAATAGAAACTGTTGATTATATTTTTAAAAAAGGAAAACAATCGTTCTTTATTAAATGTTTGATTTTCTGTTGATATTTTTCCATCGATAGCTCCTTAACCAAGAAAAAGTATATTTTATCTGAATCATTTATTCAGTAGAATATTCCAATGGTAAAATACTCAATAGCTGCAACCCTTCAATTATTTTTAGATTTAACAATGAAAACTATGACAAGGGAGTTATCCCCGAGATTAACCTGCAAAAAATTGCCCCTCGGAATTACAAAGTTCCTCCTCAAATGAAGTCATTGATTAGCAAAAATGCTCATCAAACAAATAAAAAAAAGTTACTCTGAACATACCAATAATCGGGCCGAATTTAAACATGTTTCTTCCTTTTGATCAAATTCAACAAAGTTCTGGTTGTCTGAAAGATTATCCTAACAAATCATCCTCTGGTACAGACTGTGAATAATGTCCTTTCACCATGCTGCTTCTCACGGGCCAGATCTAGCACTACAGCTAAAGCGATGAGTACTAAATACGAAGCCTTTTGGTTTGAGGGAGGAGACTCAAAATGCCACTGGAGCTACACCCTCGTTATGTGGGTGGTGGGCTATGTTGGTCACCCATAAATCATATTTTCCTCATCATATTTGGAGATGATTGCATTTTAAAATGGGTTAACAATGTTGAAAAATGGTACGTGTGTTCCCCACTTCCAGTATATTAAAACTTCACCCTTGAGCATGGGAATTCTGTTTTCATCCAGAAGACTGCTATTAAATATTGAGTACAACTGCTGCATTGCTTGTCATTTTTCTTTGGGTCTGAGGGCTGTCGACTCTAATATAAATGTTTTTGGAAGATCACCTATACCACATCTCACTTTGCCATACTTCTCCAAAGAATCCTCAGCTGTAAACATCTTTCTCAGACAATGTCAGCGTTCAAGTCAATCAATCCTTTCGATTGGTTGCCAACTAAATGTTACTGCAACATTTTATTCATTACATAAGAATTCATGCTGGTCATGTTATGTCACCCGAATGTTTGCATCACTTTGGTGAAAACTCCCAAGCAAACATTGAGCTCGCCCCAATTTCTGCAAAGCCACTTCCAGCAGACTAATGCCCAGTGAAGTCATCTCCATCCAGCTCCCACTTGTGGGACCCTGTAACTCTGTTTTCCTCTCTGCCCACAGCTCTTATCGCCTGGATAAAATCAACAGTGACATGCGTAACTACATCACCAATTTTGCTGCAGACTTAAGGTGAATACGCGATCAGTGTGTCCCGTTAGCTTTCGGTTGGTGCCGCGTGGCAGTGGTCAGATGTCAAAGGTGGCTGACTTGCTGCCATTGCTGACAAATTGATTGCCGATGAAAGGTCAATGAGAGATCACTTGGCATCTTTCTCACGCATTGAATAAAAAACAGACACAGAACGGTGGCACCGCTGCGATCGAACAAATATATATGGCAGTTCTAAATTGTAGAACTTATTTAAATGTATATTTGTGATATACAGTGGTTTGCAAATGTATTCACCCCCTTGAATATTTTGACGCCTTGTCATGTTTCAAGCTTCGAACATAAAGATAGAAAATTTTATTTTATTTTTTTTTTGTTGAAGAATCAACACCAAGTGGGACGCACGGGAAGTGTAGGTGAGAGTTCTGGATTCTTGACTGCCGATGGAAGAGAATCTTTATATTTGTGGGGGGCTGTGTTGAGATTCTGTGAGCACTATTAAATGCCAGATTTATTTTAATCGTTACGTGTGCGGGTCTGACAAAGACAAGATTCGCAAAATACTTATACGTGTACCTGGTCTAAGGTTAGAGAGAGAGTATTTGTCTGCAGCAGTTTTAAAGTCCTCCCACAGATTCTCAAATGCTGAGGTGCCCAAGTCTGGTCCTCAAGAGCCCTAACCAGCCTGTTTTAGATGTCTCCCCCCTCAGAAAACCTGATTAAATTCTTCAAAACCAACTACTTTCACAAGCCACTGTATTTGCAGATGCACCTCATAAATCTCCCTTTTTCATCATTTGTAATCATCACGCAACTATAAAAACAAGTCAATCTCTATAAAATGAAGCAACTGCACACTGTTGCAGTCTTACTCCTTTGGCTATTTGCTTAATTCATGTGCTTTCCGGAGTTTCTTCTAATGTTTGACTTCTCTTATTGATGCTGGTGAATGAATGTTGCAAACTGATTCTTCCTGGGGAAAAAAACCCACAAAAAGCCAATTAAAAGGGAACAAGTGTGAATTTCAAATTACACACTCTCACGTGCATTTGACTCTCGAGGTTCCCATGTAACTGTTTCAATTCTCAGTGATATCATTCTAAAGCAGAACACTGGTTGAAAATACAGGCAGCATAATGTCTTTCGATTATTGAAATCAGACATTTTGAAGTCACCATTTGCCTCATTAATATCTGGATGCCTTTACATTGAATGGCTTTGCCAACATGGAAAATTCTCTTTTGTTATCAAAGTCACTTGGTTTTCTGAGGTTATTTACTGACTTTCTTTCTCCTCCATTAATTTGGCATATTCCTCCCCTGGCACATAGTCCAGAACAGTTCTCCTCCTCTGCTTGGTTGGCGTATTTAATTGATGTGGTGGATAACGGGGATTCTCCCTGAAGTGCTTGCTCACTAACTAGCTCCTGGTTTGCATTTCCCTCATTTGCATTCATTGATTTGATGTGTCAGCACAACATAAATCCAATCACTTTCTTAAGGGCACTGCTACACAAAAGACGTCTCTTTTTAAAGGATGAAAGACATTTACCGTTTTCTTGTACGTTCAGGTTCCTTTAGGAAAACCAAGTTTGTTGTACTTGTTAGTCACTTGCATGAGGTTTTTGTTCCTGGGGAATAAAAAGACTTAATGAGTGTCACTTCTGGCCTTATTTCCTCTATGTTCAGTCAGAGCTACCACTTGCAAACAGCCATGCACCCGAGCATTGCCCTGGACCCCGCTGCACACTACAACTCCCCCAAGTTTCGCTCCAGGAACCAGAGCTACATGCGGGCAGTCAGCACCCTCAGCCAGGCCAGCTGTGTCAGCCAAGTTAGTCTGCAAATTGGTGTCTCTCTTACGAGTTTTTATCCTTTCTGATGGCGTTTTGCTCTTCATAGATGAGCGAAACGGAAATAAATGGCCAATTTGAATCAGTCTGCGAGTCTGTGTTCAGCGAGGTGGAATCACAGGCCATGGATGCGTTGGACTTACCTGGCTGTTTTCGAACCCGGAGTCACAGCTACCTGCGGGCTATCCAAGCTGGCTACTCTCAAGATGATGAGTGCATGCCTCCCATGGCCTCCACTGTCACCTCGACCATCAGATCTACCACAGGTAAAAGTTAATATACATTCTAGACGCAACAGCAGACGCTTATATTTGTTATGAACTTTTAGTAATGGCTGGAGCAGCTGGCATAAAATGGTGATACTGTCTGATGTCGAATCCTTGCATGATTTATTCTTTGTTTCCATCGTTTTGAGTGGGTGTAGGACTTTCATACTTACAACCTTTGAGCTGTGCACATTCATCCTTTTGTATTTCGGATGCGTTGAGTCATCTGCTCGTCCATCGGATGCATCAGAGAGTAAAGTTATGAACCCTATTGAAAATCTCAAGAGAGAAAAATCAGGCAACAGTCCTTCTACGCAGCATTTGATGTCTGAATTTCTCTACGATACCACAAGGTGAATGCACTGACTGAACATGTCGTATGAATTCTTGAGTTGTAAAGCCAGTTTACAATGTACTGCAAATCTCTAAATGTCACAGGATCAATCCTGAGATTTCCTTGCCCCTACATTGTTTTCAGTATCACATGACCATTATGCAACCTTGATCGTTAACAGTTGACATTGAATGTGCACATTTTGAAATGTTCACAATGTATATTCACCCATTAAATACTCTGTAAAAAACTTGTTAACATAAATCTAAACCTACTCAGCTGACACCTCAATTTATTTCTGATACTAAGGCGTGATTATAAATTAGAAGCTGCTGGTGATTTCATGACTTCTCTCGATTAATGGATTCTCCAAGGAAACGAAATGTCCAAGTACAAATGAAGACTGGGTGGGGGGAAAGAAAAGAAGAGAACATGCCCACCAAAGAAGTCTGAATGGAATCCATCCCTTGCCGCACTACAACTTGTGGCTTAATATAGGGACGGTTAGAGGTGTGTGCATCTGGAGATGTGCTTATTATCAATACTCCATCCGAATTGGTGCCTGATTACACTGCTTTCTCTGTAAACTTAGATAACTTTTTTTTTTTAGAGAACAAAACTTGGTTTGGAGGCAGTTGGAGTTTAGAATGAATCAATCAAAGTGGACATCACATTTTCAATAGGGTTCATACTATACTTCCTGATTGGTGGGAGAAGGTTTGAAAGCTGTGCTCATCTTGGCCTCTTTTCATTGCACAAACGTCATGTTTCTGGATCTTAGCGAATAGCAGAACAGCATGCTTCTTTTTCCCCATAAAAAACATTCCTTATATGATGAATATCTTCTTTTGTGTTCTGAGACTAGGAGGTTCTCCTTTGTGCATTGAAAAGATGCTAGCAATGCATGCTAAATTTTTAATGTTGAGAAGGCAGTGTAAACCATCAAATGAGTCAAAATGGGAGTACTTTATCAATATTATGGAGACACTGGTAATTTATCATGGTATTACAGCGTGTAAAACATTAATTCAATCTTTAAAATAGACACGAGCCAATTGTTGAATAGTATATGAAATAATAACGTGTATTGTAGATTTATGGTGTATTCTTGTTTTGACTCATAGCAATTAGTGCATGACTTGATGTTACTGCTCTGTGGCAATAAAAAAGCACATTCTCTCCAGTTGCTCACACCTGTGGCCATATTACAAATACATATTTACATTTGTCTTCCAGACAGAAATTATGTGCAGGAAGACTCTTGTTTACCCAAGCAAGCCAGGGCACATGAGGATGTGGCAGCAGATAAAGCCCCTTTGGCACATGATGATCTAGGCTGCCCTATCAGAAGAGACAGGTCCTACCAACAAGATAACATGATGGCTACAGCCAAACCTCTATCTGGGCCACCAGTCTCTCCGATCCTCTTCAGATCCCCGAGACCGACTGGAGCAGAAAGGCCTTCACCAAAAGCCATTCAGGCCAGTATTAAAGAGTCTGCAACATTGGCTGCAGCTATTAGCATGCAATGGAAAGAGGAAGTCTCTGCCATGCGTCTGGAACTAGCGGAACTCAGAAGAGACCTCTGTAAAGAGCTTCGTGCTTTTAACAGTAATTTCAACACATTCACAAAGCATTACAACACATGGTCTCCTCAAAGTTGTAAAATGCCAGCAGGGGTTGGTTTGGGTGTAGGAGTTGGGGGAGAGACAACGACGGGTGGCTGTGAAGGATTAGGAATGCCTGGAGCAAATCAAAGCATCGGAGGAGCGAAGGAGAAAATCAAACATGCATCTAAAGTATCTGTGGGGACTCAGGCCAGAAGCAAAGCGTTGGTGCGACAAAGCACTGCAGATGCAGCCGTCAATTGTCCAGAAGAGAAGGAGGAAAAGAAAGGGACACGGAAAAAACTCCCTAAGCAGCTCTCTATGGATCCAAGCATTCTTGCACGGCCACACTCAATGTATGTGGAAAGTGCCATACCCCTTTCCTTGGATCCAATTATACCATTCTCTGCTAAAGTGACCAAAACTAGCCCTTTGGAATTGCCAAATGTGGGCCCCTCAGTAAATCCAGAAACAGAACTGAAGTTGTCTAACCAGGATGCCGGGAGCTCATGTGATCCTTTGACGAAAGAGCCACTCATCTCTGATGGTCTGGTGCAGTTTGCAGAAATATCCCCCGAGAGGCAACAGAATTTGGTCAAAATTGACCAAGAAACGGTAATTAATCCAAAGCAAAACCCTTCAAATGTTTTTGACTTGGAGACTAGACCATCTCACAAAGTTGAATCAAAATTCACAGAACTGGACCTCACCAAGAGGGAAAATATCCGCCTACCATATCCTGTCCCTGTTCTTACAGTGTCTCCGGCAGAGGACCATGACTATGACATATCAGATTCTGATTTACCATCAAATTTTGCTGGAGATAAACCAGAACCAAAGCCAGTATCACTAACAAATGAAAAAGAGTCAATGCCAACAGAACCAAGGACATCAGAACCAAAAGATATCGACTTATCCATGGCATCAAAGTCCGACTTGATTGGCAAAAGCCAGTTACATCATGATATACCCATAAGCGATGAACATACTGCTCCATCAGCTCACGTGGAGAATTGTCCTTCCATTGTGGTAACAGAGTACGTTGACATTGATTCTCCGGAGAGTCCAACCGACGACGACGGAAATCCTGATCCCATTGTGTCCCTTCCAGACAGTCAAGCTGGTTCTGTCTCGGAGCAAATGCAACTAGATTCAAATTTTTCATCTAGTTCCGCACAAACTCAACCAAACATTGAACCAGAGTCAGAAGATTCAGAGTGGCCACCTCTTCCTGAGCCGCTCGATAGAACCCCAATATATCATGCTGATCTGGTTCACTTTGACTTAGTCATGCTGACGTCTCTAGATCAAGAAGATCTTGATTCAGTGTTCATGGACCCTGAACCAGAACCATTTGATACAAGTATTGACTCTCCATCCATTTTAGACTTGGACAATCCTTTCAACCAATCAGATAGTTCCCAAATACTCGCTGAAGACTCTGCCATACTATGCCCCTTAGATCAATTATTGTCAGCAGATGCTATCTGTTTTATACCAGCCCCAGACCTTTGCTCAAATTCTGGGCAGGTTGGTACCACAACAGCTTTCCGGGAAATCCCACTACCACAAGTCACTGTAACAATATCACCTCCTAGTTCTCTATCCCCTGATACCTCGTTGGAAATGGACTTGGAACCAACGAGTCCATCACCAAATCCTGTGTTCCATGATGCTAATCAATCTTCACATGATCCTGTGGCATCAACGTTAGTCCAGACAAGAATGAAGCCATATGAGTTAATAGAAGAGTCTCTCGAGTCCATGAAGTATTCCCAGGAGCATGGGGAACTTGTAAAGGAAACTACCACAGATAGTCCAGATCGGTCTTCATACGAGGAAGAATTCCTATGGTACCGGTGGCAGAAAAGGACTCAGAAGAAAGAATCAATCCAGAGGAGTGCAAGTGTGGAACTTTGGAGTGGGAGATATGAATACAACAGTGCAGAAATCACATATGTATCCCTCACTCTGTGAGCTGATACTTCAGTCTCAGCAGACAAAATGTAGCCCAAAGTGCATCCATAACTCACACTTAATCGCTGCCTGAGGAGTGATGTAGATCAATATGCCGATCTAAATGGAATAAGATCATTGGCATTCAAAGCAAGGACTTCCTCGGCGAACTCCACAAAGAACTGTATTTACTGAGCGAGAGCTATCTTATTCTAAGAATTGTCTTCAGCTGTGACAAGTTGACTTAACAATATTGATACGAATGTAGAATGTTCCCTGGAAATGTTGCATCGGAACATCAAGAAACTGACTGCTGGACAGGGACCCTGTAACGTCTACTATTTTGGACTATGAAAATGCTGCAGATGACTTTAAATTTGAACAATTTTAAAGACACAAACCAGTGGAATACTTCATTTCCTTCACTTGTATGTGTGTGTATTTTCACTCAAGGATGGGGTGAGATCATTTGGACGGTTATTATATAACTATGAATTGTAAAGGTGTTTACTATGTGAGCAAATGGCTGAAAAAGTTGTATGAAATGTGAACTGATGGTTATCTAAAATTCTGGAATCTGGAATATTGTTAATGAAAGTTCATTCATGTTCAAATATATTCCCAAATCAAAACCGTCATGGCATATACTGTAGATGTACTGTAGCTCTATATACACGCACATATATACACACTCAATAAATACTCACATTCACATGACATATGATAACCTGGGAACATATAGATGTAAACCTATTCAAAAATACTCTGTAAATTAGATACCAAAGTAACATTAAAATGAAAGGTAATGATGAGCAGGGCCGGGTCTAGCTAATGGCAAGAGGGGGCCAGCCCCTCTCAAATAAATCTCGCATCCCCTCAAACTAAACCCCCCCCCCCAAATTATATCACAAATTTTTACCATCTAATGTCTCTCTCCTCGGCTCGTTTCACATGTCATGTTTCTCGAATCCGCTCCATCTCGACTTTTCGCTCTGCTCAGAGTATCTGCCTGCTGCAGGCTCGCTGTGAGGGCTTGCTGTCATCAGCAAGCAGAGACCCGACTTCCAATCATCCTTCAGTATGCAAATGTGCCAGTTTCAGCTTTCTAATAGCGGTTTGCAGCAGTAAACAGCAAATGTGAAGAAAATGAGCTTTGATAACTCAATCTTGATGCTTCATATCGTGACATATTTCATTGTTAACAACATAATAGAAAGCAAGAGTTCATATTTTTCTTGAACATCTTTATTTAAACAATATTTGTCTTGTAGCTTAGCTGTAGCCTATTCTGCCACTGGTCTGTCATGTGTCACAGCACAGTTAGAGAGCACTGCCTTCTCCCTGCCACTGACTGAGCACAAATTATCTGTGCAAACCTCAAAAGAAAGCCCCATTCCTACCCAACTTCTGCAATCTGGCTGATAGCTTCCAATCACATCTTTGCTTTTGCACTCCTGCAAAACTTTCAGCAGACTTGTCCCATCCTCTTGTATCTCATTCTCCTCAGAGACTCAGCCTTGTAAGCAAGTGACATACAACGGAACACAAGTGTAGAGATTGCTTGCATTCAATCCTGCGAGTCATTCTGAGGTTATGTCAACAATGCAGCACAATGTCCCCTCAAGATTTGTGGCTGCCCCCCTCTTGCATGTCTGTCGTGACCCGGCCTTGATCATGAGTGATGACATTGTGTATTTTTACTGTAAAACATTATCGTTGGGCTCAGGAATATAAAGACTGTGAATGTACTCCCACAGAATGAGGAGAATAGCATAATGCTCCAGTGTATTTCTGGGCATTATTGTGTTGATATATTTTTTTTTTTATATGTTTGACATTGGTGATAACGATTGATGCTGCATGGCATCTTCAGTAATTCAATTCTGTGCCATGCTCCACAGAATGCATTTGAGTCTATTTGTAATTAATGCCTTATAATGACTGCAATTAAAAGCGCTTACATAGCCACTGACGGCACAATTCTATTAAGAGTAGGGAACAGCTTGAAAAGCCGGATCAATCACAAGATAGTGTATATCTTTGCGATGTGTCCAATTAATAGGCTTCATATGCCCACTGAAGTCTATGCTCTAATAAAGCACACTGGAACAAAAGGAACCTTTGAGCTGAGCATCAGTGAGCTGCCAGAAATTTTTTATTTTTTTTTCTGTGCACTTCATGAAAGTTTGCTAAATTGGCTGAGGCAGAAAGATTTGAAAGCGATGGGAAGTTAATTGGTTGTATTGTTGTATTCGTGTTGTCATTTCAGCAGCAAAGCCCATTTTTCATTTTTTCCTCCTCATCCACTTGCAACTTTTCATTTACAAAACATCTACGGCAACAGGATGTAATATAACATTTGCTCCCTTATTGTACTACTTTTTTAATCAAATGAAATGGAATCAAACTGTGTCAAATTACTGAGCTTGAAATGAAAGTCATTGCCATTTTTGTTGAGGCCAGAATTTAGATGACAGTGTAAAATATCTGCTTTAACTAAATGCTCACAACTGTGAAAAATGTGGCTGCTCTTTTTTTTTTTCAAAACAGATTGTTTTGGTCTTTGTTTCTGCAAATGCCGTATTTGAAAGAGTCATGTCATTTAACTAAAAAAAAAAAAAAATAGTTAAACTGTAAAGTGTAAACGGATGTAATTTGGATTATACAGTGGGCATGTACTATTTTCTCAACTGTGTTAATCCATTGACTCTGTCAACAAACCCGCATTAAGAATTACAGCACACTCCATTTTTTACACCTGAAATTTTTTAAGACATAGCCATGTCTCATGAAAATCAGATACAGTTGAGTCCGCCCTCCCAATGCGGAACCAAGTGCTGAGTATGGCCGCCTCGATCATGACGACTGGGACAGAGCAAGGATTTGAAAAAGGCGAGCTGCTCCCACTTGAAGAGGAACTCAAAGTGCGTGTGTGGGGGTGTGTGTGTGTGTGTGTGTGTGCGCGTTTCGGGGAGCAAACGCCCTGAAAGAAGCAGCACTTCGTTCTTACATTTCATACTTTTATCTCGTGGCGGGCATGTCAGTCCATCTACAGTCATCATTCCGTCATTATTTCAGGCTGCACCAGTCCGTCGGCAGCGACGACAGTCAATCAGCATCAAGAACGTACTTACTATGTCACACCCACATGCACGCAATAAAAAAAAAATGACACACACAAACAGTGTGGTAATTTTGGAAACAAAAACAATATGGCACAATGTCATTGTTGTCTGTGAGTCCAAAAGGGACAGAACGACTTTTTTTTTTTTTTTTTTTTTTTTTAAACGTGTGTCTGCTTGTGCTGCGCCCGCATGCAACGTAGTAAGTACGCTCTTGCCGACGTCAATGGACGCACTGGGCTGGGCTGAAATAATGACGGGTTGATGACTGATGGACTGTTGTGCCCACCACTGCTTTTACTTGTCAATTAGTGTGTTGATCGATCCATGTGGCACATGCAGCGGACACATCACCAAACACAAATTCCTACCCCCTAACTCCACCAGGACGCCAACTTTACAGAAGAATCAACTTTGTGCCGCTTATCAGACGTTAGCACAATGCAATTTGATGGTGAACTCCAGAAGCCCAAAAGTCAAGTTTTAAATGACAATCTTTAATTTCATCAAAGTAAAAAATGCAGGGTTATAAGAGTTTGTGAGTTTTCATTCTAGTTAGTTTTTATTCCTTTTTCGTTTTGAGTTTTAATTAGTTTTCAGAGTGGGTTTGTGGTATTAGTTTTTTCCCCAAATCCTTCATTTTAGTTTTGTTTTTGTATTATTTGTGTTTTTGTTTCAGAAATGTTGCGTATTTTTTTTTTTGCATGTTTAAAATACATATCGCAGTAACTAGTGTTTAGAAATCACTCATTATTCGAGCCACTCCGAATGCTGTTGCAGGAAAATGAAGGACATGTCTACTATAATTATAGTTTTCATTACTTTTGTCAACGTAAAATGTAGATTCAGGTCATTATTGTTTCTTTTTTTTGTTTTGTTTTTTGTTTTTAGAAAATGTTGTCTTTTCTTTCATTTCCATTCACAATTTTTTTTTTAATTTTAGTTTTTGTTAATTATTTTATTTTCATTAACCTTCATCCATTGGCATGGCATACCAAAACCAGCCGGCCTTATGTTACATTACTCTTAAATATTAATGATACAAGACAGCGCTGCTCGTCTGAGTTGATCTTTAATTGAGCCCACATTTTGGCTCCGTTTTGAGTGATGGGAACAGTCCTGACATTACATAATTTTGAAAATTCTTCAATTCTCTTAATGTAAAACTTATTAAAATGATGCCCAATATTAAACTTTTTTTTTTACTCTAATGAAGTTATAGGTAGAGAGACTACTTTGTAATTTTTCCAAAGAGCCAGATCTCGCTCTTGTGAATGGATGCCTTGTAAAGTGAATGGATCAACACCATGAATGTTTGGGCTAATATGCCCGCGCTTCTGAATACCCGCCCCACTCCCTTGTTTTCAGGGATCCAGTTCTGCCTCCCCTCCAACTGCAGCAGTGTATTCGGGGATACCTGCAAGTCTGCTTTTTTTATATGTCAGTATATAGTCAAATTTGTTGCGCATTTGCTATCATCTGCAAATAATCCTGGACATGCGCTGAAGAGTTAAAACAATCTGACTTATTGATGGCAGTACCTTTGTACCTCGAAAACTTTGTTGCATTCATCTGGACAAAACTTTGAGGGAAGATCATATGAAAAGAAAAACAGTTGTACGTCACAGATATTACAGTAAGTTAACTCAAAATCATAAAGTGCAGATTTGTCGTTTTCCTTGTATAGATGTGAGTATTTAAATGAAATATAAACAATAATATGAACTATGAAATGTATTCTGTTGCACAAGGGTGATTTGTGGCGTAATAAAGTTTGGACATATCCACATGCCTGTTCAAATGACAGGTCAGAATTAACCAATTTAAAGTGCCTATAATTAACCCCAAATGAAGTTCAGTTCTAGAAGGCGTTTCCTGGCATTTTAATACTTTCAAGCAGGAGCTTGAAGTTTTTGTGCTGACTCAGACTGGCATTTGGAACTCTTCGTAATTCACTCTATATTGAGTAAGGCTTCAGTTCTAGCTGAAGAAATTCACATCCTGCCACTAGATTTCACTGTCTATGTGGTTTTATAGTGATGAGCAGTTCTGCGTAAATGTCAAACATACCTTTTGGAATTATGGCCAAAAGTTCAACCTTGGTTCCATCAAATTATAACACATTTTGCCACATGGGTTTGGGAGATTTCAAGTGTGTTTGGGGAAAATATAGCTGGGTTTGTATGTTTTTTTTTTCTTTTGTAAGATGAGGCTTCAGTCTTGTCACTTTACCCCTGAGCCGGTACATGTAAAGAAGATTGAAAATCTTTGTCAAATGTGCCAACCAGCCAGTACTTGCCAGAAATTCCTGCAGCTTCTACAATGTTGCTTTTGGCCTCTTGGCAGTTTCCAGAACGAGATTTCTTCTCAATTTTTCATCAATTTTGGAGGGAAGTCCAGTGTTTGGTAATATGACTCAGGGAAAGCATCACAGCTGCAGAACAGCTGCACTTTATTCACTGTTAATCCAAGGCACTCCTTTTTTTTTTCAATCATAAAAACCTGGCACTTGAACAGGGGTGTGTAGACTTTTGTATCCACTATCCTTCACGAGCAAATCATTTGAGATTTTGTGTTTGCAAATTGCGTGATGTGCAATACCACAAAGAAATGTAACGCACAGACTCTAGTTCATGTTGGCTCACACTTAAAGGTTTTTATTGATTTCTTATTTCTTGTTTTCGACCAGCAATACAAGATGAAAATGGCGGTAATATCTTGTTTATAGTCCTCCATACTTTCCCTGTCATTTACATACCATTAATAGCCTGCAACAAAACAAAGTGCTTCATTCCCTTTAACGGCAATAAAATCCAGCTCGGGAAGAAAGACTCTTAATGGCGTGTCACTCAACTACCGCCACCGCACCAGCATGCTAGGCAGACGTGATGCTAACAGAGATGGAGCAGTTGAGTCATTGCCTTGTGTTTGTCAGCCTCGCTAATAGCATGCTCGTTTGCACTTGCGAGAGAAAGTGAGAAGAAGATCAAATTCCTTGTTTCCTAATATTGACATAGTTTTTACGAACTGTTAACGATATTTCTTCAAGGTCACATGGCCAGTCTAATAAATGTGGCTTGCTTGCTAGGGTTATGCAAGCAGCCTATGCACATTTCTTAATATACCTCTTGAAGGCACAGAACATGGGCTTCAGGGTACAAATAAAATCTTTTGGGGGTCAGCGATTGCTTGGTCTGTAAGGATTTGTCTTGGGGACTTGAAGGCACGGCTATATAGTTCAAATTATTGACATTTGACTGCTGTCTTAAGTTTTGTCTCCGACCTTGAGCATAAAGAATAAAGATAGCAATTCCATTCACTCTGACATTTCTCCATTTGGGATCCCTTTCCAAGCTTTTATCATGGTTGTAATCTAGAGTAAGAGAGAATCTTTCTGAATGTTCTGTACTTCCTTTTCCATGTTCCGGTGTTTTATTGAGGAGATGAAAACTTGATTTCCGATTCTCTCCAACCAAAGCCTGATCATATGTTCCTTATTTGTTTGTGATTTTCCTTCAAAAGTCTGGTTTAACTTTTAGCACCAGACTTGTACCCTGAAGCACAGGTGTCAAATTGCGGCCATGTTTTCGATGTTTCCCACCTTTACCACAACTGATGGGATTGTGGCCCTCGAGGACCGGAGATTGACAAAGATACCCCAAAGTCATCTGAAAAGAGGAGTTATCAAATGTTAACACAGGCCCTGTAGTCTGATATGGTCAAAGACTTTCTAGAGAGCAGAAGTGAAGATATTAAATCACTACCAGAGGGAACATTCAGTGACGTTTTGCCCATTTAGGTTCAGGTGCGTTGATGCAGTTGCTTGTTGTCGTCTTGATAAGACAGCCTTTCACCACCGCCTTTCAGGTTGTTCAGATTTATGATGTTTGGGGTGAAAATCCGCACAAATTTTCTTGCTGCCCTTCATTTTTTCATATTTCAACACTAGTGGGATGAAATGTTTTTTGGTGACTGTGGTGCACAAGGTAGGGAGAACTGGATGCCTTTTCATGACAATAATCTAAAATAGTTTTTTGTTTTTTTTTCTTTTTTCTCACTCTTAAATAGATCACATTGTCAAAATATTCGCTGTTCATATGATCCTGTCAAACAACAGATAACAATAAGAGCAGTGTGACTGTCAGGCAACAACGCACGTGAACAGATTGCCTGTCCACGTTTGCGGAATATGAATGAACTCAGAGCTCAGGTAACGACCAATCACTGCACTTTTTTGGGGGGGAAAAAGCAGGTGTATTTTTCTGTTTAATTCACATTCCATCCACGCAATATTAATCAGAGTACCGCCTTTTGACAAGTGGGGCTTTATAGAACACATTTTTTATAAAGAACATTTTTGAATTGACTTCACCTTGAAATCTGATTATTTATAAAAACAGTTTGGCTGTTAAGAATGTTTAAACGGGAAGTCAACCCCCAAAAATGATTTGGGCCTTCACTAGTCTAAACATGGCATTCTGATTGATATTGCGTTTGTGGAATATGAGTTAAGAAGTGACATCCATCCGTTTTTATACATCTCAGATGGCGGCCATTTTGTCATTTCTGTCGACTAACAAATGACATCAGATTTGCTTAAAGTTCAGCTCACGACCAATCATGGCTAAGCTTCAGAAAACAGGTGACAAAATGGCCGCTCTCAGAGATAGCTCGACAGACTACACTTTGGACTGGTCGCCAGTCGGTCACAGGAAACACATAGAGACACACAATTCACTCTCACATTCACAAAGTGGGAACTGAAGAAATGCTGCCAGCAAAGAAGTCGGGCAAATGTACCACTACATCATCAGTAACTATGGCAACACATAGAGAATGGAATATGATTGGACAAATAAAATCTACTATGCACATACGAGGTTTATCTTTTACTGCAGCCATGGGCAGTCTAATGATGATATTAAATGATATGCAATTACATGGAACGGCATACTGGAAAAAGTACGTTATAATAAATGTAGGTCAATGCTTCGGATAGTGTTTGGATCAGCAGATAAGGGCTTGCTGGCCTGAATATGTTGCCACTTAAAGACTGTTGTTGTGGAACGGGCTACAGTATTTTTTTTTTTTAACTGTGTCATGCAAACATTACCTGAGTGAGTCTGGCTGACTTCACTTCGGATGAAATAAATGCTGAGTAATGCTGCCTGCGTCGAGATAGGAGCAGGAATTATGAACCAAGGTCCTAAATATCACCACGACCACCCCTTAGCATTCAGCTCTGCGCAACTTACTGAGTCTAATTTTAGTTTTCCTGCTGAGTCATGCCCCCTGAATAGTCTTTTTTTTGTCTTTGTTTTTTTTTTACACGGACACGGATGCACCTCTGCTCTCTCTCACATTCACGCACACTTTTTTTTTCTCTTTCTGGTACTCTATCCATGCTTCTTGTCACAAATGCATCTCTTCATCATTGGCGAGGTTCATTTTGTGAATGGACAGCTGCATGAGTCATCGAATCACTGAAGCAGAACCATCTTCACAGATGCGACTTTCCTGACTATTAATAAACACAACCAAATTAAGGGTGAGAAAGAGTTCAGAATGTACTAAGAGGTTTGAGGAGCTTGCTTTTATTGGCAACTATCTCTCTCTTTTCATTTTTGATAGAAGGGTCTCTGGTAATTGTCTTTCTCAGGCTACAATTTAATTAAACAAAATGCTGTTAATTTGGCATCAGCCTTCGGCAGGGCTTGTGTGGACTGCTTCCTCTTTATAACCCAAAAGAGATTCCACAAGGCCTCAATTAATTGCCTTCCTTGTGTGATGTAAGCATTTGTTAAAAAATAGTACCACAAAGATCTTTTCAGTTTTCCCAAAGGTAACCCATTACATCACCTATAGTGTGGCCAAGGGTGCTTCCTCTTGTGCTCCTCGCTCAGTGGTTTTGTGTGTGTGTGTGTGTGTGTGTGTATATGTATATATATATATTTTTTTTTTTAATATATATATATATTATATATATATTATATATATATATATTATATATTTTTTTATATATATATATAAATGTTAATATATATATATAATAAATATATATGTTTTTTTTTCTTTTTTTTTTTTAAATTTTTTGGGGTGACTTCTTGATTAATTTTTTTTTGTTTTTTGTGTAAAGCCCCCTGGTAAACACAGGTGTTGCTGATTCCATAACTGAAGTTTCTCCAGCGTGCTAGTACAGAGCCCTAATTAATGACATCAGTAACAGCTGTGTTTACGCATACTTGTGACAACATGGCTGCCGTAAAAAAAGGTCAGTCTGCTGCATCAGAGAAAAGTGATAGGGTGATAACTGCACCTTAAAAACAACATAAACAGAATATTTTGCTATCTGAAGAAAGGACCATTAATCGTAATTTTCAACAAGGGCCCAGATGCTGATGAGTTCTGTTTCGAATACAGTCGTTTTCGAAAACACTCCCATCCACTTTTTAGTAAGTTGGCCATTTTGCAGTGCTGTTCTCTATATAATGTCTACCGCATATCCCGCAATGCATCTTGAAACGTGAGCAACAATGTTCACTGATAAATTGCACTGATTCAAAAAATATTTTCCATGTTCATGTTGGGGGTTATTGTTTGATTTTAGAATTGAGACAAAGTCATGAGTTACTGGGCAAAAATATCTTCAATGGAAGAAGAGCAACACATTAAAACTTTATACTAATGGGGAAAACTACACAAACCTTAAAAAAAGAATAATTTTATATTTCATATATGATATTTTTTGTTTAACATTTGAAACAAAAATTCCACCTGCGAATCTTGGTCCTTTACATAGTAACTTTGTGACAGCAATAATGCAAGTGTGTGTGTGTGTGGGGGGGGCATTTAACACAGGGGGGCATGTTTTTCTTTGTCGTACTAGAATAATGTGTAATTGCTAATTGCAAAGCCTAAACAGTAGGTGGCAAAGGCGCTCTCATTGTGAGAGTGTATGCAAGGAGGATTAGCTCTAAGGTGTAGGGTTTTTTTTGTTTGTTTTGTTTTTTTTAAATTAACCATCTATGCACATATACACTGGCAAACAGTGAGCAAAACTCTTAAGAGACACAATGGAAACAATTTATCAGTGTTGAAAGGTGGAGAGACAATGTTAAGATTCTTTTTTTGTTTGTTTTCTTTGTTTAAAAGGATGCAATATTATGCAGACGTTTACTTACAACAATTTCATAGACAAATGATGCTGTTTATAATCACGGGGGAAAGTTGCGCTGGTACAATCTGTTTTCTTCTTCCTAGGGGAGCGGCACAGAAAATAATTGAGAAGCAATACTTTAAAATAAAGTTTGAAGGGAAAATAATGGAAGTTAAAAAGACAAAGACATTCTAACAATGCCCTCGGTTTCCAAATCCTTACAAAGCCAATTTTGTTTGTCTTCCTTTGCAGCCATCACCTACACACCAAGCTACAAGAAGCCCCCTCCGCCCGTCCCACCCCGCACCACCTCCAAACCTCTCATCTCCATCACAGCCCAAAGCAGCACAGAGTCCACCCAGGACGCCTACCACGAGGGGAGGCACCATCATGGCGGGATGTGGGGCCCCGATGGCTTGACCCTGGGCCTGAGCCCCGGCAGGGCCCTCTATAACTCAGTCGACAGCCTGGATAGCGCCAAGGCCGTCACTATAGCCATGGAGGCGGCTGGGGTCATGGCTGGGAAGAGACACCCGTCCACAGACAGCCACAGCTCGGTACTCACCTGTGACAAAGCCATCCTGGTGTCTAAGGCTGAGGAGTACCTGAAGACACCTCGATCCTCTATAGGAATACAGGTCAGTCATGATTGTCTGTGATGGACTTGCCTCACAATGGATGCCACAGCTCTGGTCTAATGATACAGACACAAGAGAGATACATAGTTCTCAATTCAGCTGCTAAAAATAGGCTCGGTGAGTCATCATCCTACAATCCATCAATTAGGATTCAACTCATGCAATAGCTTGTTCTCGTGAATGGTTCCCTCCAGGCGACATACACTCCATCTCCATTTGTGTTTGCATTTGAGCAGTTAATTTGGAAAGACACACCTTGCAATTAATGAACAATCACTAAAAATGCATTTTCTTTAATGATTGCCCTTCTGTCTTTTTTTTTTTTTTTTTTTTGCAGCGTACATTGGGCGATTTATTTTGTACGCCTCATTAACCCTCATTGGACCTTGACTTAAAGTGATTGAAAATGCCTTTGCAGCACGACTTGCTACTTAACATTTCCCTTGGTTAGGGATTTGTATTCTCCTTCCTTGATGTAAATATACACACACACCCCCACACACACACGCACACGCACACCCCCACACACGTCCTTCTCATCTGACGGTCCAGACGGGAAAGTTCAACAATGAATTCAAGAGCCTTTCATGCAGCTTAATAAAACACCATGAATGTGTTACTTGTCAGGTATTTGAGCAATCGCTTAATTATTTATGTCAAATGTAAGGCCCGGGGGCAAGATCTGAACCACCACATAATTTTATGTGGCCCACGAAAGCAAATCAGGCGTCAGCTTCCATGACCCTTACTTAAATTGTCACGTGTAGTAAATAATAATGTTAAGATTTTGCAATATTTTTTGTTACTCTTATTACAGTATTTTGAACAATAATTCAACAAACTGATATCCTTGACTTCTGAATTCAATAATACAATGACGATTAAACATTTATTTGGCTTCGCCGTCATAACAGCCCAATGAGGGAAGCCGTAACTACGAAGTGGGCAGCGACAAAAATTAGTTTGACACCCCTTGATTAATTTTATTGAAGATCATATTTAATGAGACAATTCTTTGTGCAACTTCAAACATTTACCAAATATGTTCATGACATGTCTGTGATAAACCAAGAAACATTTGAAACATTTTAGAGTTGTTTTTATATCATAAAACAAAAGTTACCAAGTAAGTTATTAATCGAGAATTACAGAACATCACACTTTAAACACCCATTGTTTTTTTTTGTTAGTTTTTTGTTGTTGTTGTTGTTGTTTTAGAGGTGGTGGGGAGGGTTATAGCCCATTTGAGAGGGTGGCCTCACCTCATATAAGTGAACCAGCCCTCCTCCCACCCAACATGCTGGACTAATGGCGATTATGGATTTTGTTACCATGCTAATTAATTGTCATTTGTCCCTGTCACACATATGATACATTCAGTGACCTCTGCCATTTGGTACTCCACTTCCACAATCACATAAGAATGAATATGCGAGCTGTATCAAAAATGTGTCATCCACAAATTTCACAGATGAGTTAACAGAATATCATACTGGACTACAGTATAATGCACATGTTGAAATAGTGCATCAGTCAACACGGATTATTGTAAAGGCAGAATGCAACTAACTGTAATCTGCCCTGTGTATGTATTGCATGACAATCAAACACAAAGCACACAACAATACAAGATGGTATTTGAAGGTCAGCTGATCAATATTCAGGCCAAGCTTGAAGCAGGAACAGATTTGGTTTTCCAAAAGTCACCGACTATGCACGGCCAAGTACATGACCATACATACATACATACAGCATATCCCATTCACTCCCACACGTTTTCTTTTCCTCCTCGAAATACACAGATCAGCTCAGTATATATCCAGTATCTTAACTGTCTTGCTCGCATGTTCCACACAACTTTTGATCTTTGCTCTCCAAATCAGCCAGCCGAGCATGATTGAGAGCGATCATGACCGGCTGCCTTGACAAGGAATAACTTGCAATCAGGGCATCATCCTCCCACGCCAACCACAGAGCAGTTCTGAATGACTTCATTTTATATTAACAGAGTCCAATATAGAAGAAGTTGAGCCCCCGGGAAATAAGGAAGTGAATGGGCATGCAGTGTTTAAAGGAATTCAAGGAAGAAAGTAAACATTTAAGGAAGATCTAACTTAGAGCTGAACGATTTATTGTTTTGGGACCAAAATCGCAATCTCAGACAACGCGATTTTGAGATTGTCAGAGCTGCGTTTTTTTTAAGGGCTCTTGTGCCCCATGCTCACGAAGCAGGTCATATTAACCAAGGCTGCACTGATTAAAAAAAATAAATAAACGTTGCGCTGTCGCCCATAGTCCCGGAAGTAATTTACTTTGCCACTACTTGAATGCTTGCGCCGCAGCAGTCTGGACTTTATTTGTACTATATGCAAGTCTGCGCGCAGCAGCAGCCACCTGCGTGATGCGGATCATCTGCTCCGTGGGAACAAAAAACTCCCCCACTAACAAGTAGTATTTTAACTGAGAAGGCGATTGAGGTGTTGCTTTGCATGCTAATCGTTAAAATTAAATACAGAGTCTGGAAGGACCCCAAAAAAGTGCTTAGGTGTTCAGTTGACTTTTTACAGAAGTCTGCTAGAATCACGTTAGGTTGGATAGCTAGCAGCTATGAACAGAAATGTTGTATTTCAATCATTACATATAAGAGACATAAAATAAGACGACAGCTACATTAGCAATTTAGCAGATGCTCTCAAACCGGAACTCGTAGAGGTAGACGGTTGACGTCATCATGAAAAAGAGGTGCGGTGTCAAGCGTATGTTAAATCTTTATAATCTCATCAATAAGATTTGCACTACTTTGCACCACAGAGTACTGAGTTTTGTGATCTACACAATAATAGCTCTCGAAATTCAATATTTTACTCAATTTAGCTTTGCTAAAGGCCAATGATTTTATTACCATTCATATATAAACAATATGTACATTAGTACGAAATGTAAAACATTTTAGGTTTTAAACACATAGGGTTAGGGGTAAGGTTAGGGTTAGGGGAAGTGTGAGTGTTAGGGTTAGGGTTACGGGTAGGGCTCAGTTTAGGGTTAGTGTTAGGGTTAGGGCTAGGATTAGGGTTAGGGTTAGGGCGATGGTTAGGGTTAGGAATAGAGTTAGGGGTAGGGTTAGGGGTAGGTCTAGGGTTAGGGGTAGGGTTATGGTTAGGGTTAGGGGGTAGGGTTAGGGCTAGGGTTGGGGTTTGGGGTTAGGAGTTAGGGGTAGGGTTAGGGCTAGTGTTAGGGCTATGTTTAGGGTAAGGGTTAGGAATAGGGGTAGTGGAAGGGTTAGGGGTAGGGTTCGGGGTTTGGTTCGAAGGTATATAAAAACATCAATAGTGTAAGATTCAAACCAGGGTCACCTGCACTGCAAGCAGAGTCATTTACCATTCGACCATCACAGCTGGGTACCACACATGGGTTTAGAGATGAGGTTTATATTTAAGGTCAGTGTTAGGTTAGGTTTTCTGGTTGGGTTTAGGGTCAGGGGTTTGGTTTGGAGGTCTATAAAAAAAACAATAAGGTAAGATTCAAACCAAGGTCACCTGCACAGCAAGCAGAGTCATTTACCATTCGACCATCACAGCTGGGTAACTCACATGGGTTTAGAGTTAGGGTTTATATTTAAGGTCAGTGTTAGGTTAGAATTTGGGGTCAGGTTTTGGGGTCGGGTCTAGGGTGAGTGGTTAGGGTTAGGTTTGGGGTTTGGGGTTAGGGGATAGGGATTGGGTGAGGGTTAAGGTTCGGGCGAGGGCTAGGAATAGGGGTAGGGTTAGGGGTAGGGGTAGGGTTAGGAGTATGGCTAGGGTTAGGTTACGGTTAGGGTTAGGGTTAGGGTTGGGTTAGGGTTGGGGGTTAGGGTTAGTGTTAGGGTTAGGGTTAGGGTTAGGGTTTAGGGTTAGTGGTTAGGGGTTAGGGTTAGGGTTGGGTTACGCTTAGGGTTAGGGGTTAGGGTTAGGGTTGGGGTTAGGGTTAGGGTTGGGTTAGGGTAATGGGGGGGGGTAGGGCTATGGTTAGGGTTAGGGTTGGGTTAGGGTTAAGGTTAGGGTTGGGGTTATGGTTAGGGTTAGGGGTTAGCGTTAGGGTTAGGGGTTATGGTTAGGGGTTGGGGCGATGGTTAGGGTTCGTGTTCGTGTTAGTGTTAGGTTATGGGGAAGGGTTAGGGTTAGGAGTTTGGTTAGGAGGTCTATAAAAACACCAGTAGTGCAAGTTTCGAACCAGGGTTGCCTGTACACCAAGCAGGGTCATTAACCATTCGACCATCACAGCTGGGTTACAAACAAGGGTTTAAGAATAGGGTTTATATTTAAGGTGAGTGTTAGGTTACATTTTAAGGGTTAGGGTGAGGGTCAGAGGTTTGGTTAGGAGGACTATAAAAACATTAATAATGTAAGATTCGGGTTAAGAGTAGGGCTCGGGCTAGGGTTAGGGGTAGGGTTAGGTTTAGGTTTCGGGGTAGGGCTAGGGTTAGGGTTAGGGGCTAATGTTAGGGTTAGGCGAGAAGGACTGAGCCCCTCCCCTCACAGGATAGGGGAATTGCGCCCCCCTCCTGGAGAGAAAGGTGAGTGCACGGTCCTTCCCACCGCAACCCCACCCAGCACCCGTTCCCTGCTCCTGACGTACAGGTTGGCGTCGCCGTCCATGGCGGACCACTGTCCACCCGCCACCCATATTTTATTTTTATCGGTGTATTTCTAATTTATTATTTGTTTCTATGTAATCTGTTATATTTTATAATCAGAGTATAATAAATATCTTAATAAACGGGAGTTGCCTTTGTTATATATGTAATAAACAGTCTAGTACCAGTTATATGCTTATTTTTAATGATATAATTGTATTTTCTTTTTTTGTAAATCTCACTGTGAATTGTGAAGAAAATCACAAATTACAATAAATCGAAATTGTAAATCTGTCAGAAAAATTGTAATCCAATTTTTTTCCTAAAATCGTTCAGCCCTAATGTAACTGTTGGCTTATCTGCTTTTATGCATACTAGTTGCTCAATTTCAAATCGGCTCCTGTGGCGTGCTGAGCGTCCTGAGGAACTTGACATATTTCCTTGCATTTGAATCATGTCGCGTTCCAAACGAGCATTTTACCCTCATAGTAATAAAAGTGAACTGAGTCGAAGATTTATGAATTTCTTCCATAGGTCTTGTATGCGCTGCTCTGTTATTGCTCTGTGTGAGAGGCAGAGGAATGACACAGAAATGTGGATTCAAGTGAACAAAGGGACAAAATGGTGCATTGCCTTCAAACAGTGACCATATGTCTCAATATCCACACACTGTGTGCCACCAAACCTTTAATTTGTGAGGCCTTTCTTCTACAGACACAGGCACAAAATGTTCAGTGGGCACTCGGGAGTGCGAGTTATTGTGACATCGAGCCAACAGGAAATTATGATCACTCGACGAAGAAAGCAAAGAAATTAGATAAGAAGGAAATGAGTAAACACGGAAGAGGAATGGACTGGGGGGAGATGGGAACATCGTCAATCATGCCACTCTAGAGTACGCTACAGACAGGAATATCTATTCCGATTTATGCTCTATCATTGACTGACTTGCAGTTGTTGCCTCACTCATTCTGCAATATTTGCCTTACAGAGGAATTGTTTTTGTCCCTCTAACTAACGTAAATACAATATTGACACTTATTAGACCTTATTCACTTATTTGAATTAAATGCCTGTGATTCTCGTTGTAATATTCTGCTACCTGCCTTGACTGCTTGAGATTTATTCCCTTTTTTTTTAATAAATAAAACCAGTAAATTAGATTTGGGGGTATTAAAACTGATAAACTTGGCATTTGCATATATTTTTTGTGGTGATAGACCGATTATCGGCCGGGCTGATTATCGGGGCCGATATTTGGCATTTTGGCGATTACCGGCATTGGCCTTTTTTTTTTTTAACTTTCAGGGCCGATAAATTAAACGATGGCTTATTTTGGCTCTTTGCAGCATCTCTCTGTCTCTCAGTCTCTATGTCTCTCTCTCTCTCTCTCTCTCTCTCTCTCTCTCTGCTGTGCTCTACCTCTGCCTGCAGAAGCAGATTGGCCCGCCCACAGCACCATCTGATTGGTTCCTTGTGCAGTGGATAGCAGCCAATCAGCTGCAAGCTGCCTTTTTGCTTTTTCACCTTGAGTCACACGCACTACGGGAGGCAACAGACTTTGCCCGAATTTGAATAAATTCAGTCTACTACAACTCACAATAAATAGAAAACTATTTGCTGTAGTAAACTTTAAAGAGATGTTTGTTTTCATTGAACTTGAAGACAGTATAGCTCCCAGATTTTTAAGTTGTCTGTTATCTAAGATCTGAAAAAGCTTTAATATGATGTAAATCACTAAAGTTGCTTAATAAAGGCATTTAAAATATGTCAAGTTTTGGAGTTTTTAGTTTTCCAAATTTTTTCACCATTTTACCCTTTTTTTCAACAAATGAATATCGCTTTTAAATATTGGTTATCGGCCTACATGACGACTAATAATCGGCATCAGTATCGTCCCTGAAAAAAGCATATCTGTCTACCACCAATTTTTTTGTTTTGATTTTGTTATTTTGAATCTACAGAAATAATCAACAACAACAAAACATTTTAGCAAGCAAAAAGTACCCAAAGACGGAAACCTCATTGTCTTTGAAACCTCCATAAATCATAAGATTTTTACTGACAAGTTTTGGACGGTTAAGACGAGTCCCAGTTCAATAAAGACACAAGCAATGGGTGGGAGCTCACATGATGACAAGATTATGTTGGCTCTGTGCATTAGGTGGAGGCTGCAACAGACTCTGAATCCGAAAGCAAAGGCAGGGAATACCATTCTGTTGGGACCCAGGTGGAGGATGACAAGAAAGGGTAAGATAATGGTTTAGAGTCTTTGCTTCCACTGTCAACTATTGTTACTTTCATTATTTGTCTTTGTCTCTTTTTTTTAATGAAATATTCATGTTTCTCAATGCAATTTTCCCACCTTGGCCTTCAGACAAGGCCGATTCAAGCGCTCCAACAGCGTGACGACAGCAGTGCAGGCTGACATGGAGTTGGAGGGCTTCCCCACCATGGAGGACAAAGGCCTGCAGTTCGGCGGGGGCTTCCAGCGTCACTCAGAGCCCAGCACACCCACCCAGTATGGAGCCGTGCGAACCGTACGCACCCAGGGGCTCTTCAGCTACCGCGAGGACTACCGGACCCCAGCTGAGCCCCCCAGTCCCAGAGAGACCTCGAGTGAGCCTACGTGGCAGCTGGAACCCCCTTCCCCACAAGAGAATGCAATCACATCCGGTGAGTCGGGACGGAGCTCCCCTTCTCTGAGGAGAGATGGGAGCTGGTTCATGCAGCTGCTCCACACCGAGACCAAGAGGATAGAGGGGTGGTGTAAGGAGATGGAGGCAGAAGCTGAAGAAAATGATTTGTCCGAGGAGAGTGAGTGACACCAACGTCATTGTACATCGTAAAATACGCCAATTTGAATTACAATCTCAAGTACGTATACTTTGTGTTCCAGTCTTGGGGAAAATCCGAAGCGCTGTGGGGAGTGCTCAGCTGCTAATGTCGCAGAAATTCCAGCAGTTCTATTGGCTCTGTCAGCAAAATCTTGTAAGTGCCTATACTTTCTGGTGAGATGTTTTGTCACAACTCCATACATTGGAATACCTGATGCTTGGTTTTGTGCATCTGGCACAAGATAGCTGAGGAAGTCAATATCCTCCTTCAAGACAATCCCAAAGCTGTTTCATATCTTTTCCAACTCATCTTACCATATAACCATAAAATAAGTTCAACATATTTCCTTTAGACCAATTACATTTTGGACTGGCTGCTGAGGCTATCTTGTGGCATTTTAAAGTGACATAGAATGAGCACGAAAAATAATTGGAGTAGGTACGTTTTTCAGCGATTAACAGAGGATAGGTTACCAAAAAAAAAAGAAAAAAAAAGTGAAGCAGTGAAATCACGAATAGATGGCAGAACTTCTGTCATTGGATTTGGCACGCTGTCAGACACAATATGCTCATCCAGTCAAACCTTTAGAGCACTGTGCTATCTGTCTGTCTGGTTGCGTTTTCAATCAATCTTCAGGTTTTATGAGAATTCTTCCTGTGTAATAATAAGAGTCTTATTGCTTTCAAATAATGACTGATGCATGAAGCAATAATAACAGCTGCATATTAAAATTGGAATCAATTGTTTAAAAACACAGCAGACTCAAGTTCAAGACAAATCTTACTCATCATGGTGGCACCAATTATTCCGTAACTTTAGCCATTTTAATTTGTGACATGCACATGTTCTTTGCATCCGTAAGTTACACAACTGCACATTGACACACTAACAGACTCAATCAACCTCAGTGAAAGTCATTGATTGTGGGGAGCAACACAAATGAGAATCAATATCTTTCTGGGACATCTAAACGCTTTGGAGGGGAAGTACATAAAAGACAGTAGAGTACAGTAGTTTAGATGATGGTGCTGTGCTCTGAACACAAAAAAGAAGCTCGTACAAAGCCTTGGGTCAATACGCCTAAATAGCGCTTCCATTTGGTGTCACTTGCACATAGACAAGTTGGGCAATAGTTATGAGACATATTGATCCTAAGTATATGTGGGCAGCAGAACTTTTTGACTACAAAAGAGTGAGTTATTCTGTAGTTCTTAAATTTATAGTCATTGTAGTATATGGATGGCAATATTGGGAAGAAAGAAAGGAAATTAATGATCAAAATAATTAATTATAGTCATAATACATTTTTTAAAAAATCTGTGAAAATGAAGCAGACATTTGAAATTGTGTTCCAACAGAAATGTTGAAAAAAAAATAGAGACATGAAATAAGCTTGGACAAAAATTATGAGAATGATGATTACATCTGAAACAATCAGAGGTCAGATAAATGCTGTCGCTGCTCTTTGTGAAAGCGCAGATTGGTGAATCTAAAAACGTAGGGGAACAGCTATTTAAACGGTGTGTGGTCCATGTTAGCACTTTGGATTAGGAAGGCATTGGGCAAATATTTGCATGGAAGGACATCGAAACTGAAATCTAAATGGACAAAAAAATAAATATATAAATGAACTCACAAACAACTGGAAGCGGTGCAGCCAAGACCTACGCTACGAAATGATGACAAAAGTCTTTTGTAGATAAATTATCACCATTTCATGTAAATGTTGTACATGTCAGTCCATGCATCTGATAGGATTTAGCCAAGCAGAGAAGGTCTTGAAGGTCCTGACTGCACACTACTGCGGTGACATACTGGAGTAGACGAACCCATTGGACACCCACGGCATCCCATAGTATATTATATTGTAAAAGGATGTGGAGGTGTCAGAAATATGCTTGATTTACAAATATGTTTGACTGCTATTAAACAAGTGAGCAGAGTTTGGTTTCAGGGCCATCGGCGGTAACACCCCCTCAGCGTCTGAGAGCAGAGACGATAGCTTGACTTTTCACAATTTTGTAGCCTCATTTGGTGATTTTTCGTACTAATTCAACTACACTCTGTGTAGTGTCAAATTTAAGACATTTTTATTTTCACGCTACAGTAATGAATTTGTTAAGAATGGTCTGTCATGGGTAAAGCCACGTCGCACTGACAGTCACTCATTTGGGATTCAGTTCTTGTATTTGATTCATTCATGAATAAGGTTGAAGAAGGTTTTGTTTTTTTATAACTACATATACACACGATCGAATGCAGTCATTTAAAAGCTAACAATGATTTTCATTTTAATATGTTTACATGTGACAGAATTGGACGACACAGTTGGCGAGTGGTTAGCACGTAACAGTTCTGAGGCTGCGAGGTTTAATCTGAGGTCGAGACCTCCGTGGGTGGAGTTTGCATGTTCTCCTTGCATTTGCATATTTTCTGCAGGTACTCCTGCTTCCTCTGCCGTGGAAAAAACATGAACATTTGAGAGCCCTGAGAGGACATCTCGCGTCACATGAAATTCATTCCCAGCACCAACGTAAAGACAGGAACAAATTTGCCCTCACATATTCACCTTGTCTGTAGGACCCCAGCGCCATGCCGCGGCCTACCTCACAGGACCTGGCTGGGTTCTGGGACCTGCTGCAGCTCTCCGTTGGTGACGTCACCTTGAAGTTTGACCAGCTGCAGCAGATCAAGAGCAACAACTGGAGGACAATAGATAGTCCAGACAAGAAGGTAAATTGGTCTTTCGATCCTCGTTCCAGACATTGACAGCCCGAGGCTTTCTTTCTCAAGTCACACATTTCAAACATTTGCTTGTTTACATTGTTGTCTTTCACACAACTGCATGAGATTGACTCGAAACGGGTCAGTTGCCCGAGGTGTATAAACTTGGGAGGTCATGAAATTTGCTGAAGAAAAAAAAAATGATTGCGGTAAAAGTTGTTTTAGAATCGTATCAGACGCCTTGAGAAAGCTGCACTCTTGGCGACGAAACCGAACGCCACTGAACAATTCAGTGGTGTCACCATTCTGTAACTAGTTTTCGTTAGTTGCCAAGCATCTGCAACTGGTTTGGCTGCCATCCCAAATGTCAATTTGCTGGTGATTGCTGTCATGCAGTTAAGCACTCAATTAAATGTAACAACTATTCACAGCCAATTAAAATGCGCCGTTATGATCTTTGACAACATTATATTTACGGACCAAGCCAAGTCATTCTTTTAAACTGCATTTCTAATTCCGTCACTAACAAAGCAAGATTCTTTCTGTTGCTAAAATGAATGCATGGATATTTATGTTCATGCAGTCAATCAATTGGGCTGTCATTGCCAGCGGCTTCATAAAGTCAGTCGATCTAGCCATTATCCCAACTACTTATGGTGCAAAAAAATGTTTATTGAATGTTTTTTTTTTTCCTTGAAAAGGAGCATGTAGACTTTTCCCATCGTATCTCTGGATAATATTTTTAAACAATATATTTGAAAGTACATATAGAAATGTGGCTCTACATAAAGAAATTAGGAAAATTTTGCCCCAGTGCAATAACATTCAAGAACCACTGCCTTTAAGGGACAAAACACATTGCAAATGCAATGTGCTCCATATTAATATCTGTGCGAGTTAGTGAGTTGTCTTGAATAAGACGTTGCCACTTTGGCAAGGTGGAATTAGTAGTAAAGAACAATGAGTGATGGTGAATACGTACGTAGTTTTATCCCGTGGAGATTTTTCACTGTGTTGTGATTCATTTGTTTCTCTTTACAAACAACTCAGCTTACATTACACTCGTGGCACGTTGAAAGCAAACGAAGGACAACATTCCTTTGTTTTTCCCAACTCTGAATTTGAGCGGCTCGTTTGATCCAGACAAAGCGCTGAACATGCTCCGAAAGCACCGCCTAATTAGTGTGTTGTTCTCTCCCGAAGCCTCCAGCTCCAGTACCAAAGAAGACAACTCAACAGAAGAGTCTGGTGACAAGGGAGAGATCCTTAGACCTCCCCGACAGGCACCGACAGGAAGCTCGCCGACGGCTCATGGCAGCCAAGCGGGCGGCCTCCTTCCGGCAGAACTCAGCCTCAGAGCGAGCGGACAGCATCGAGATCTATATTCCCGAGGCTCAGACTCGACTTTGAGAAGTTAGGATAAAGGGAAATTTGTCTCCCTGCTCAGCTAGCCTTTTTTCTAGACTTCTATTCTCTCCTCCTTTATTTATTTATGCGATCTCTAAAGCCATCCTCAGAGCCCCTCGCCAACGCCATCGGCCTGTAGGATGTGCCTCTCGTCCCGAAATTAGTAGAATTCTATATCGGACACGGGTTGACTAGTTTTCTCCCAAGTAATCTGGTTACCACACGCTCATCCAGCATCAAGCACTTTTTTTTTCTGTGTTTCTCCAACATTTGCAAAGTGCCATTTTTCAAGTGTAGCTAACGGTAGCCTATTAGCAAACTTTGAACTCCAAAAAAAAAAAAAAAACGAGTATTTTAAATAGATTAAGGAAGTCTCCAACTGTTTGAATTTTTTCAGTAATTGACTTTTATTTCCCAAACTTAATGTGAATTGTGAAAAGTGCCAATGCTTCAAATACCTCAGTCGATGAGCCCCAGACGTGTTGGAAATGCAGCTCTTTTTTTCTTTTTAACTAAATCCTAATATGAATTATTTGTTGGGAAATGGCCTTCTCTTCTTGCCATGCACATTTTAAACACCTCACACCGTACATCTGCTGTACTTGTTGCAAACTATCAAATATTGACATTGACTTGAAACTGAAAACATCGTGCCAACATTTTGCATACCATCATAGCAGGCGGGAAAATTGTTTGTTTGTGTGCTTCGAACAAGATGTTGACTGCACTAATGCACTTATTACAAATTCCCTTTTTCAGAAGGGAAATGTACATAATGGAAGCTAAAAATAGTTATCGTTTTATTTCCCAATGATTTTAAACATATATTGCATGTTTATTCCACCATGTCCATGGCTCACAGCCCCTTACGTACGCAAAATCTGTTTGACTACAATTCACAGCGTTCTTACTGAGCAAAATTGTATCATTCAACATGTCATGTTAGAGAACATGACTTGTGCTGTTTTCAACTGTGAAAAAAAGTTTCATTGTAAAAGTTGATTTTTTTCACAAGTGCAATGAGCCCTCACAAAAGCGCATAGCTTCCTGCAAATGATTAACTGTAAACTTGCGGACATCATGACATTCATCATCATTTCTGACTTTTTTTTTTACATTAGCATGTTCAAAAATCATTAAATTGAGAGGTATTCGTCACAAATTTGACAAGCGTTTACATTTGAATGTGATGTGGCTCGCTACGCTCACTGGAGCGTAAGGTACACCTGCACAATCTAGTACAGTTGAATAAAATGCAAGATTGAAATTAATATTCTGCCTTTACAGAGATACCAATCCTCAGTAAGTACTCGTTCAAAGATTTGGTTTAACAATGTGTTTATTATTTTTGTTTTGCCCTGTCATGATGTAGATAAATAAGACAATACAAACTCCCGTTCATATAATGTATTAAACTGTGAGAACTTAATAATGAGTATGTTGTTAAATGAATACTCCTGTGACAGTTTCAGTCAAATTGAACATTATTATCTTTATTTCGACCGAATTTTGAACGAGTTTTTTGTACTGATCCTAATTGCATTGAGCTGTTCTACTTTTGCTCATTTAATGTATAACCCAGGCGTGGACAAACTACGGCCTGGGGGCCACATGCGGCCCGTTAAACGTTTTAATCCGGCCCGCCGAATTTAGAAAAAAATGGAATGAATACACCTTGTTAATGTTTATTTTCAAAATACTGTGGTTTTTCAAAGACATATAATGTTGTAATGCTTTTGTTCACTTTCATTTAAAATTAAATGTATTTTTTTTTTCCGATGAGGTGAGGTTACCAAAACACTCCATCCACTTGCTCTTGGTACGTCCCCTTTTGTCAAATTTTAGAATCCTTTGTGGCCTGCCAATCAAAAGGTTTGCCCTCCCCTGGTATAATCTATCCTATTTCTTCCCATCCACAAAACAAAATTCAGATGACAAATTCTAATTCGTGATAGGATATAAGAAAAGAGCAGGTGTGCGCATTTCTGAGTTTTGGTGTAGTGCTGCTCTGCTGACAGAGACAAAGAGAAGGTGAATATGAGGCCAGAGTCTGTGTTGACTTTATTTTACCACCGCTACCCTCCGGTGGCATATCGCGTGTCTCACGCTCTCACACAATGCACATGCTCTGCATCAGCACTTCTTTGAAAGCGAGATAAGGACTTTTATAAAATATAACCTAGATGCAGTCACCAGCCACAACACAACTTTTGGAGAATATGCGCAATATAATAAAATTCATGCCTCTCAAATAAGTATGAAGCCGTTTAGATTTACACCCCTGCAAATTTGAATTGAAACGACCTACTTTAGAATATACACTTCCGAGTTCACCGCTCATATTTTTGGAAATATTGTGTAATTTCTTTTCATAGGACAAAATTGACAACATTTTGCTACAATGTAAAAGTACACCTTGTAGAAAAGTGTAAAATTATTATCTGCTCTAAACAACTCAACACACAGCCAAACCACTTGCAACAAAAGTGAATAGACCCCAAAGTGAAAATCTCCTAATTGGGCCTAATTATAATAAATATTTTCAAAGTATCTTGTGACTAATAGAATATTTACAAAAATGTGAGGAGAGTACTCTGATTCGATTTCTAGTCTGTGATTGGCTGGTAACCAATCCAGGTTGTACCCTGACTCTCACCCAAAAGTCAGCTGTGGTATATGCTCCAGCACACCCCCACTATCCTAACGAGAACAAGAGATGGGGGGGGGGGGATTAAGCAATCGTGTCGTTGCATATATTGCATTTCAGTTTTTGCAGGTTCAGTCAATCTGTTTAACCATACTTATATGACAGATTACTCACTAGATCCTCCAACACACCTGATTCAAATCAGCAGATGATCAGCAAGCTCTGCAGGAGCTGATAACGATCCTAATCATTTGAATCAGGTGTGTTAGAGGAGGAAAACATCTAAAACATGAGGATAGTGGCTCTCGAGGTCCGAAGTTTGACACCTGTGCTCTGCACACATGGTGGATAAACGCTAGAGCCAGTTAACAGCTGACCAACTGTACAGCTGCATTCTCTCAATTTCCCGTCACTCCAAGTGGACAAAAATAATACCTGTTCCTCACGTGCATATATTGTGTTTTGATATTATAGCATATGCATGGTGCTTTAAAATACAATAAACTGAAAGACTTGAGAGACTTAACAGTTTGACAGCAGGAGTGTGTGAACGCGATGCCGGCCATTTGGCAGAAACTGAGACAATCCCCTGCTGTTCGCCCAGAGGCAGGCAGACGAGAGAGACAGACCCAGTTTGACATATGCTGGCTTAGAGGCGATGCGAGCGCCGCGTTGGGCCCCCAAACTGCTGCCGTTATGAGCTGTTGTGTAGCTGCGGGGCTGTGTTATGTGAGGATCGCTGTTCGCCGTGCCTGGTATTTTCAGTCTGCCTTTCACTAGGCAAAGCAGCTTATGTAAGATTTCGGGTCCTTGGTGAGATCAAGCAAACAGCCTCACAGGGCCCTCCAAAAGCCACGGTTGATAAATGTATTGCTGAATCTTGGCCTTCGCTGTTGGACTCTATTGGGGAAATTTCTTTGTGGATTTTTTTTCCCTTTTCCCCTCATGCACACTACAAAGTAGAATTTAAGCAGATTGTTGTAAATGGCCAATGAGAAATATCCTATATCAGGGATGGGCAACTAAAAGGCTGGAGGGGTCCACAATTTTACAATTTTTCCATCAGTGCTACTGGGGTTCACATAGGTCCATGCACCTCCTAATCAGATGTATGACAAATATGCTACTTTAAATATGGACAAAATACATGTTGTTCATATATTTCATTTTTGGTGATACATTTTCAATGCATGTATAAAATATACACTTTTCCTAAACCAACAACAAATTTGGAAGCAAACAACAAAATAATAAAAAAAAAAAAAAGGGCTCTCTTGCATAAAAAAAAAACATTCAAGGATGGCACAAAAATGCTGAACAAGAAACCCAACATTAAGTGCAAGAACTCACTAATTTTTTTTCACAATAATTAACAAAATTAATTCATTTTTTTTTAAATATTATCGAGGTACTGTTTGTCCTGCATATCACTCAAAATTCGTAAAAACTAAGATATTTCTGCATATTCGCAGTTTGGGTCCTGAACAATACAATTACATTTTTTGTTTCCCCCTCAACCCCTATCACCCCATTTTTCTTGGAAAAAGGATCATGAAATTTAGCATCTTTTTGGAGGGAATACAGTGTAGGGCTTGAAAAAAACTTTTTCAGTGTGGTCATGGGCTGTATGACGCGGGTCACCAGTTGCCCATCCGTGTCCTATATCCTTAAATAGCCGCCGTTGCTCGAACAGACACTGTGCGTCGACTGTTTGCCAGGTGCTGTCCCGCTCGAATAGACACCTACTTTTTTTCCTCCTAAGCTAACCATGTCAGATGGTGCTACTATAGTTTTGTTAGGTTTAGTACAACTGCATTCAGGGGTGCCAGAAATAGGCTGCTAATGATTCTAAAGGTCAATGACTGACAAGGGTGCAAGAAAATAGTGGTTGGTCCCCACTGCATCATATAGATCAATTTTTTTAAATATCTTTTACGATTTTTTTTTTTTTACGGTAACGCCCTTGCATGTGCGAAAGGAGAGACAGTCGCCAATGCACTTTTTAGCCATTAATTGAATACCGTGTGAGCTTTAAAAAGTCGTAACCCAATGAGCACCCTGACACAGCAACTGCTGTGGACCACAGCTCACAACCAGACACACACGCAGACTCGCCCACGTCGTGGCCTTGTTTCTGACAGCCAAATATGTAACACAGACACTACCATGCATACACGTATTTTATTTTATGCGGGTCCAAATATGTTTAGTGTGTAGGAATACATTTGTGCAAATGGTTTTAAATTGTGTGGGAATGGGCTTTATTCTTCCGACAAACCAAGTAACGAGAGTTGCATCTGCTACAACGAGGCAATCACAAAATTAGTTATCGTTACAATACGGAAATAACGATTGGCAGCTTGACACAAGCATTTGTACAAATGTATCCTTTCAAATAAATCCGGTTATTTGTGAGCTATGTGAGGAAATACGGTGAAGCAAGTTCAAACATTGAACTTCCCAGTTTTCAGCCCATTTCACCCACATCCTGCGTGGCTGTTGAGCTCCCCCTTGGCAGGAAGTTACTGGCGTGACAATGAATTAATAGCAAGTCAGCTACCGAAACCTTGTGAAAACACCAAGGGCAGAAATGGTAGTTTCATATTAAAATACCGTGAGGGCCGCCATTCACGAGAAGCGTCATCTCTTTTCACCGAACTGACACGCTGTAAAAACATTACTCAGCCACGTCTTTTAGCCGTTTCCAAAATCAAATCATCTCGCCTGCATTAACACATTCACCATCATATTTTCAACATTCCTCAACTGAAGAACCAGATGTGAGATGCTTAAAGGGGACATTTTCTAAATCAAAACGTTAGAGCAGAGACTTCAAGATTTCCTTGAACTTGTGTAACCATTCTATGATTACATGGCAAAATGGGGGGGGGGAAAGGGTAGTTCTTTAGCGAAAACTATTTTCATCTTATGTATATCATATCTATAGTGTGAATGAATATAATGCCAAATATTCATTATTTGTAAAGAAATATATATATATACATAGAGATATATAGTATATAATTCTATAATATGCCTCACCAAAACTATTTTCTGCTGTTGCTCATGTTCTGTTGTCACTTGCTTTTGGAATATTTTATAAACTGATATGATGGCATGCATACAGATTCTGAATGTAGAATATTTTATATTATTTATTCATTTATTTATTTGTTTGTTCAAAAGTCATTTTACGGATGTAGCTCGCATTTGTTACATTTATTTTTGATCAGATACATGTTTCTCTTTGTGTATTTATTTATTTAATTGCTTTTATTTTATTTCTGGAAAGACCTGCGAAAGGCACTTGTCTTTTTTTGTGTAATTTAGTCATCATCCAATGTAAATGATTCTCGCGATTAAATTTTGGGACAAAAAATACATTGACACACTTGGTCTGTGTGATTTCTGATGCCTCAGCAATTGCACCAATTTTAAACGCATTACTGATAAAACAGCAACAGCATACAATGTAGCTGAATTGTGTAAACTCGCTGCTAAACGTGCAGTATGAGAGAGAAAAAGAATTAGGAGCGCACATTTTAATGTCAGTGTTCTTGCTGCTCAAGTGAGACAAAGTGACTACTTGGCATTTTATAATTACGGACATAGAAAGAATAAAATGTACCCTGTGGCTTGTTTTTTTTGGATTTTGTCATATTGATCACAGAAATAGGCATGAACTGCTCATAGCACACACTGAATGCAGCATTTTAAATACACTTTGTCCACTTTAACTTTTGAATGATGTTTTGTTTGATGCAGCATTCTGGTAAACGGTCGTCAGTCAAAAATGGCACTCGTATTTGCTTCCAGACAGCTGAAAGTAAAATACTTTTGACAATCATGAGGGAGGATCCTCTGTAAAAAAAAAAAGACATCTGGTGAGTGTTGAGCTCCTGTTGCCAACACGTGACATCATCTTGCCCTCTGCTGGCTATACAGAAACAATTCTTTTTTTCGGTTCTGTCTAAAATACCTCAAAAGTAGGCAAGGCGGTCTTATTTATAGATCACATTTCATAAACAAGGCAACTCAATGTGCTTCACACATCAGTTAACAACATTCAAAAGCAAAGCAGAGAAAACTGTCATCTGCATTATTGTGATAGCCAACATTGGTGTTTTGAAGCCTTTGTCCCAAAGGTAACATATACAGACTGAACAGAAGGGGTGCTAGGACTGAACCTTGAGGGACCCCACATCATGGCCATTTGATCTGATTAAAAAATGCTCACAACTAGTAGTATGTAAATATGACCCCTGATAAATGTCTTATTTTGGATAGTCTAAGTAACAATAAAATGTAGTTATTTTTTATTATTTGATTATTAAGAAGGGGGAAAAAAAAAATCAAAGCTACTTGACCCTGCGCGGAAAAAGTACTTCCCCTCTTATTAAATCATTAATTAAATGTAGCTAATCACATTGTTCAGTTAATTTTTACTGACCTCACCCAAGCCTTATTAGATTCAGACCATCTTAATATAAAATAAAAAATACACCAATACGTAAAGAAAACCTGTCTGACTCGGGAGAATATTCTAAGGATTGATTAGCCAAACGTTGAACGTTTTGGAAGGTGTGTCTTGTGTGAACCAAAGTGCTTTTCGGTTCTGTAGTAAGACAGTGATAGAAAACACATCAAGTAAATTTCTGAATGGCTTACGGAAAGAAAACAAATTGAGTTGCTTTCTTGAAGTCGAGACTTAATTCTGATCAAAATCCACACAAGGTTTTTAAAAGGCCTGTTATACTCCAAAACCCTTTGTTGTTGCCGAATTAAAGCAATTCTGCAAGGAAGTGTGGGCCAAAATATCTCAAACTCGTCACAGAAAATTGAAGCTGACGGTTGCCCAACCAGTTATCAGGTCTCAGGAGCAAATACTTTTTTGGGGGGCGCAACTTGCTGTTCTCTAACGATGAGGCAAAATTCACAACAGACACAAACGTCACATCCATGAAGAAAAATATTTTTCTCTTTGATAAGAAATATTTTATTAGAGCAGACTTGTCTGATTCATCAATTTAGGCACTGCTACACAATGTTAGAAATACTTAAGGCAATTAAAAACAGGCATTTTTGTTAGTTGTTTTTTTTTTTCATGAAATGATATGGAATGTTTTTCATAAGTGACAGTACCCAAATGGAGTTGAAGTTATCGAAAAGAAGACAGGATTTATCACTTGTATGTCAGCCTGAGGGAGCTTGCGACAAAATTCTTGATTACCAAGTTCCAGAAGGTTCAGTAGCCAGTCAAAGCAACCGTAATTTCTTGAAAATAACGCACTCTCAGATGTTATACATCCCCCAAATTTGCCCCTCAAAAAAAAAAAAAGGAAGAGTAATTTGTCGTATTGAGAATTTTTGACAGTTTTTGTAAAAATGGCTACAAGGCCACTTTTATAGAAAATATGCCGCAAGTTTCTTTTTATGGCCATTCGCTTTCTCTTCGCCGCTATCCGTTTTGCGACAAATCCATTCACGATGCCATGCCATGTTTCTATCATATTGGAAGGAAAGTAAATCTTAATCATAACCCCTAGGTACCGGAAAATGTCGATATTTTCCCGTAAACTCCCCGCGGCACTTGATTTTGGATGATTTTCTTCAAAAATGTGTTCATCTCAAGAAATTACGGTAACTGTTATTTAAAGACAAGGAGTCGAAGGTCCTTCCAGTTAGAAGTTGATTATGACGCAGCAGTGTACCACCCTGGTACACAAAGAAAGAAAAAGAAGATCAAAACAGTTATCACTTTGCTGACAAATCCGAAATAGAGTAGGGTGGATAAGTCTGAGTTCAGCCAACAGAAATGAAAATAATTGTACATAATAACATACAGATATGAATACATATACATTTTACTTATATATATATATATTTTTTTTTTTAATATATTTTTTTTTTGTCCAGCTGTTGTCAGGCTGAATCAACGAGGATTCAAATAGACAGTTGTTGATTGTGAGTGGCATTTTTTTTTTTTTATCAAAAAGACTGCGACAAAAAAAAAAAAAAAGGTACAAAGATAACGACAACAAATCTGGTGGTCTATGACTTTTGCACATTGCTACATTAATAATACAGTATATGCAGGACATTTGCTTACCAGCATCGAGTGCAAAAGATCAGAAGAGCCCGTTGACCTGTTCAGTCTCAGGATCCAAGTCAATGTCATAGAAACAAGGCCTGGTGGGCAGGCCAGGGATTGTGGGCATCTAGCAGCAAGAGACATACAAAAAGCAGCATAGTTATTTAGCAAAACAATTAATTGAGGTAATTGGTAGACTAAAACAGTACATTATGGACAAAAGCCTACCGTGCCAACTAGCGGGAAGAGGAAGCCTGCGCCAACACTTGCTCGGATGTCTCGAATTGGCACAATGAAGCCTGTGGGCACACCCTTTTTGTCTGCTTCGTGGGATAGCGAGAGGTGAGTCTTTGCCATGCAGATTGGGAGGTTGCCAAAACCCTGTGTGAAAAGGAGTGAGCAAAAACATGTTTTTACGTCGGCAAAGATGGTTTATGATTTATCAGCATTGACATTGGAACCTGATTATCACTAAATGTGGAGGGCAAAAGTCAAAACTCAGATCTGTTCGATTTAAAAACCTACATCTGTTTCTGACTCTATGATTTTTCCAGGTACAGCATTACAACCTATGAGAAGGTGGAGATTTGCATTCTACTAGTGAGAGTCCTTGATATTAATGGACAAATTCAGTTGAACCTCTCATCCCTCTTTGCAAGGAAAAGAGCAGACAAAGAGAGCCGCAGACCTGTTTGGTGTAGAGCTCCACTTTGTGCTGGGCCTCAGGGAGAAGCTCAATGTCATCGGCTCCATAGATCTTCTGGGCGATTATTCGGATCTTCTCAGTAATGGGAAGCTAATAATGAAGGTGGAATACACACACAATTATTTGGCTGAACACCAATGTACAGAAGTGGAATTTTCAGTTGACCCCTTGAACACATACCTCCAAGTCATACAGGAACTTAAAACTGCTCGGAGCCTTCGAGGCTTCCTGAACAGCTTGTCCCAGAGCAAGCGCACCCGCTCCACCCTCGGCCCAGTGGTTGCAACGCACAGCGTCAAACGCCCCGGCAGTTCTAGCCATGCTGCAGACCAGGTCCAGCTCCGCATCAGTGTCGGTCCTGTGAAACAACAACGGCATCAACAATAAACCATCAGTTAATTATATTCAACTTGCTTAGAGGTGTTTTGCTCATTGAAAATTCGGATGCGAGTACTTTTTAGAATTTTCCGAATTGAGTGGAGTGAACTCAACTTCCTTCAAAACAAGCAGCAGCTGGGAAGATTGTGAACAATTCTTCAAACAAAAAAAAAAAGCTCCAAGCTATTTACTGTCACTCCACTCCGAGTTTACCACAAGCTCAACTCAATTTTATTTCAGTAGCGCGTTCACAACAGCGGCTGTAACAAAGCGCTGTATGCAAAAAAATATATAAAATGGTACTACTATCATAAAAAAACAAACGATCAAACTAAACACTAAACGACAGAGCTTTCCCTTTGATATCGTGTGTGTGGGGGGGGATCCTCATTTGAAACAGTTATTGCCTCTTTAATAAAAATCATCTATGTGGTGGTGTCATAATACTTTCAGCAACAGAAATTTGAACGCAAAAAGTGCATTGTCGCATGCAGACCAAATAATACTCCGAGGAAATATTTATCCTCTGTAAGAACATTACTGCAGCTTACTGAGTCACTCACAGTTCTGGTGAAATTCTTTGTCTGCATCTACACGACTCATATACACACAACAAATTAAACTCATAATCTCATGGCACCACTGTACACTTATGTTGAAGTAACCAAAATGAAAGTTCAATAATGCACCTTGTACCTAAGTACATAACTTCAGGACACCAAAACAATTCGTAATAATATTTATAAGAATAACAACAATTATATCTTAGACTTATGTAACAGCAACTCATGTGGGTAAATAAAATGTAGCAGCTAGCATTGGCCACCATCTGATAGCCAGCCAGCTTGACAGCGACAGGCAGTGTTTGAAGAAAGGAGGATGGACTTACTTGAAAGCATTGACAGCCACCACCACTGGCACACCAAAGTGTTTGGCATTCTCGATCTGCTTTCTCATGTTGCTGCAGCCTTTCTGCAGCAGTTCGAGGTTCTACCAACAAACACACGCACACACACAGACAAAGTTTCAGTCTATGTGTATTATTTTCATGTTAGCAATACATAGTGCCTTTTTGTGAGTTCAACACATAAAAAAGAGAGACCAGAAACATGAAAAAGTTTTAAAAGACAAACTAAGGATAGAGTCGCCTATGTAAGTGGAATACATTGTTAAGCAGCAGAGCCCATTACCTCCTCAATATATTCCTTGGGTAGCGGCATCCCGGCAGTAACCTGAAAAAAATATTTTTTAAAGCGTCAGAAATATCCATTGACAGAATGAATGCATTCAAAGTCACAATAATAAGCATCGACACGTCATGTCTAAGTAAAATTAATTACTGTTCTGTGATTTTCTACTGTATAGGTGTGAGTATTAACGTGAGTGGTTGTTTGGCTCAAGCTTCCAAGACAAACACTAATGAGGACATTAGAAAGCACAAGAGAAAAATGGATGGACTTTACTATTTCACAAAAGTATTTCGAGCCATGCTGTCTAAAATGTTGGTAAGAAGTACAAAGATACAATTGTTGCGTGGATAAGAGCTTGAGGGAGAACACACCGTTGGGCCTCCGCCGTGCATTTTCAGGGCTCGGACAGTTGCCACCAAAACCACCACGTGGGGTCTCAGGCCGGAGTATCGGCACTTGATATTGAAGAACTTCTCCATCCCGATATCTGCGCCAAAGCCAGCCTCTGTCACTATTTGGCAAAAAGGCACAATGCATGTGAGCACAAAGTCAATCAGATTGAAATCTGGAGGATAGACTGAGTCATCTTGACAAGAATAAATTAGAACACACACTAAACAAACATTAACCATTCTTCTCCACTTACCAACAAAGCCCTCTGGTCCGACCAGTTTCAAAGCAATTTTATCAGCCAAGATGGAGGAGTTGCCGTGGGCGATGTTGGCAAAAGGGCCAGCGTGGACAAACACAGGGGTTCCCTGCAGAATTGGATGACTCAAATGAGACTCGATACTTTTAAGTCTGGTCGCCTGCACACTCGTCTCCTTTTTCCCCGCATAAGAGTTCTTATTCAACTCGTAAACTCGACTACCCACCTCCAACGTCTGCATAAGATTTGGCTTGATGGCGTCTTTCATGAGCACAGTTAGCGCACCACACACACCCTGCGAGACATAAAAACACAACTATCGTGTTATGCCCAACAACGCTGTCTGTCATCTTGTCACTGCCTGTTGTATATTACTTGTCCAATTGTGATGCAGAGCATGCTGATTCACAGTTGTACCTTGACTCAGCTCAATAACTCTATTTAATCAAATATTTAAACAACCCTATTTAAATTAAGCTAAATGCCATTAATTCTTTCCAGCTACTATAACTTACAAACAATGCATATGAAAAAAACGGGTCTTATGCAGAGTAATTAAGCTGTAAGTCACATAAAAAAAATGACATAAGGAGCTTTGACTCCAAGATGTCTGCTACATGGAGTCCATGCTCCTTGTCAGGGCTTTCATTTATTTGTGTTTAGCTCCTTTCCCCATTCCATAAATCTCCAAAAGTGCAACAGGGAAAGTAAGGCCTCAGGTCATGACGAATCACGGTTCACCTGTTTTACGAAGCTGACCTATGATGGTTAGGTCGTTAGCTGAGACCTAAGCAAATGTGATGTCATTTTCAGTCGACAGATGTGAAAAAATGGCCACTAGCTGAGAGTGCTAAATACAGGTGGATCTTACTTCACTCATACATCGCAAAACCAGTGGAACTGCATGGAACATATTCTTGTTGGGAAAATTTGGGGGTTGACTTCCCCTTTAAAATCAGATTTGGTTTTCTTATAAAATCAATGTAACAGCAACATTATAATTCCAAAAAGTCAAAAATTATTTGCTATTTGTATTAACTCAGCGCTTCTGACCAGGTCTTCGGTGGTGATGGGTTGTCCACCACGGCTGGTGGCCACCACCATTTTGGCTAGCCGTTCACGCATGTCCTCGAGGCTGCTGGTGAGGGCGAGGACCGCCATGATTTCACTGGCTACTGTGATGTCAAACTGGGCCTGGAGGGTAACAGAGCCAGAGACATAAAATAAAAACATGATCTTTATTGTACTTTTGTGAAACACTTTGAGTTTCCTTGTGTATGAAATGTGCTATATAAATAAAAATTCCTTGTCTTTGTCCAACAAACGCCACCTGATTTATTATACAATCTCCAGTCGCAACAATACTAATATAAAGATACTCAGTTTTGATGACACAGACAAAGAGGTATTTAATATATTTTATGTATTTGACTTTATTATGGTTTCAATTCTCAACAGTGAAGACATATTTTGTTCTTAAATTGTGTTTCTCACTAGATTCTGCTATAGCACCTAATGAAGTGTGCATTTAGTATGCATTGCAAGCCATCATTTTCCATTTAGCTCCCCTTTAAGAATCTGCTTGGGTTCGTCTTCTAAATCAAACAGATATTATATTGCTTTCTCATTTTGCTGTTACCAATTGTTGTTTTCTCTTTACCTCTCTTGTATAGCCCTTTTCAGTCGGCGACTGTCCAATTGTGATCTTCCGAAGGAATCGATCATTGGTGTCCAGTACTAGAGATATGGGGAAATCGACATCATTGAATGAACACACATGAATGACTTGGGAAGATTTACAATATTTCTGGTATGTTTTGACCTCTCTGCCATGTGACTGAGCTTGGGTCAATGTCTAAACGGGCAAAGCGGGAGATCTCATCCTCAGTCAGGGTGGTGGGATCCGTTTTGTCAATGCCTAGTTTCTAAAAAGAAGAGCAAAGAGCATGAATGTGAAGGCACGACAGTGAAACAAGACACACCAAAGGAGAACCAATGATTAATTAGAGCGAGTACTTTTAGTCTGTTGATCTGGACCGGGGAGAACTTCCTCTGTCCTCCACTGACAGGAACCAAGCGATTGTACAGAGCCTTAAGTTGCACACAGAAAGCAGTAATTAACATGACTTAAAAATAAAAAAGTGAATAATAGACACAAGAGTGGCGCCACCTTGTCGCTTTGTGTGGCCTCATGGAACATACGGGCGTCGATGGCAGCAGCCACCAAGTTATTGGATGCTGTGATCGCATGGATGTCCCCAGTGAGATGGAGGTTGAACTGAAAAGTAGTTTATTATTCATTTAAAATTAAACAAAATTTTAAAATTAAAAATTTCTATTCAGTATATAAGAGGTGTGTAGGACACATTCGAGGAGTGATGTCACAAAAGATGGATTTTGTTGGGTAGATAGAGGGCCATTCCAAGTGTGGGGAGCCAGGTGCCCAGGCTTAGGCCTGTGCTCTGGCGCCATCTCGTGGCAATTTTGTGCCATGAAATCAATATGAAGTGTTTTTTTTATTTTTTTAAATATTAGATGGGCAGTAAGAGTTTTGAAGTACAGTACCTCTTCCATTGGAATAACTTGAGAATATCCCCCTCCTGCGGCACCACCTGCCGACAAAGCAAACTCTTGAGTATAAAATGTAGGACACAAAAGGATTCAATTCCAGCAGCATCTCAATTCAGACCTTTAATGCCAAATGTGGGGCCCTGCGAAGGCTGACGGACGTTAGCGAAAACATTCAGCTTCATGTGGGCTCCCAGTGCTTGGACCAGGCCGATGGTGGTGGTGCTCTTCCCCTCCCCCAGTGGAGTCGGAGTAATACTACACATGGAAAATCATATCAGCGAAATCTGTAGACCAGTGAGTCCCAAAAAGTGTAATGAGGGGTCATCAGGTGCATCACGGGAAATTATCTGATTTCACTTAATTGGTGGGAAATTATTCACAACGAATTATATATCTTTGTTCATCTATCAATGACTGTAACACACACAGTAATGAGAGACAGGACAATGAAACATTCATCCACCAGATGACAGAAGGCACATAATTAACCTGTGCATCCACTTTGAGACATTTTTGTTTGGAAATGTGCTGGGAGATTTCTCTCTCATGTAAAATACATGCCTTGGCTTGGGGAAAACGGCGCTTAAACCCAATCACAACATCAGGTTTATCGAATTCGAGAGTTGTATTAAAAACATAAACAGTTTTGAGTCACACCGTCAGAGAGCTACTAATTTTACAGGATGTAAAATATCGCGGTTGTAGGAAAACAATAACTATTTTCACTATGTTCATGCTAATGATGATCAGATAACTATGTGGTACATTTTGCCAAAAACAAGCAGAAATTTTCTATATGAATCATCAATCTGTAATTAAATGTATAAAGTCAAGTCAAACAGTAATGTTGAGAGGGTAAAATTACAGCATACCCAGTGACCACCACATATTTGCCATCTGGTTGTGCCTGCAGACGCTTGATGATGCTCAGTTGGACCTTGGCCTTGGTTTTACCGTATAGGTCTACCTCGTCTGAGAGCAGACCCACTTCTGTTGCGAGACGGTCGATGGGCTTTGGCACACAGGAGCGAGAAATCACAATGTCGCTGCGTGTACACAAAGATGACCAAACAAAAAACACCATTAAAACCAATTCAGATGGCTCATGGAAAATTTAATGATTTTTTTTTTTATGTATATTACGTGACAAACCTTGGCACAGGCTTCTGGAGTTTGAGTTTGGTGTAAGAAATAGTCCACCTCCCTGGTTGATGGCTCTCCAAGAAACGCTTTGCACTCAGCACTGTGTTCTAAAAACACACATACACACACACCCACACACACACGCCCACCCGCACACGCACACACTCAAAATTCAACCGCTGGTTACATTTGTTAAAATAAAATAATTCCATTTAGTAGTTCACCAATTTGCCATGAAGAAATAACCTTACCGCCATCAGCATGGCCACAGTCATGGGTCCCACGCCTCCCGGCACCGGCGTGATGAAGCTTGCTAGCTCCTTGGCTGAGTTGTAGTGTACGTCGCCCACAACACGCTTGCCACTAGGTCTGCTCTCGTCTGCAGCACATAAAAGGATTTAAGGTAACTACAACACATTGACTTTGAGGAAAAATAAATAAATAAAACGACTAAATTGAAAATTTAAAAGTAAAGTACCTGAAATGAGATTGATGCCACAGTCTATAACTACTGCTCCTTTCTTGATCCATTCCCCTTTCACCATCTCCGCTTTCCCAATGCCAACAACGAGGATGTCTGCCTTGCCAACCTACATGCAAGCAAAACAAATGCGTTGTTACCAGCAGCAAAGATAATACAGGGGGTGCTCGGTTGTGTTCCGGTTTTACAGAGAGAACATAAACTCAGATTGTATCCAAGTCCTATCACTAACCACAGTTGTAAAGTCATAATGACAGGAAATAATTGTAGAAAATCACTTGTTAGGGGGCATCTTGGGCTGGGCGATGAAGAAATTAATTCTCGAGATTTACTTTATCTGCAAGGACAATTTTTTTCTCACAGCTTCCTATTGATGTGCTTTACGCTAAAGAGGAGCCATTTAAAAAAATGCACCCAGGGTAACCAATGGGGTCGCCATAGTTAAACTTTTATGTCTCATTTTGTCATTTTAATTCATGCACAACTATAGTGAAAAAACAGCTGAATTCATGCAACTATTGGCAACAAGAAAACAGCACTACAGATCTTCTATACTCGATTAAAGGCTATACTTTCTCCACCTCTGATTTAGAGAATACTTTAGAGCTGACGTGCAGTACTTGTTACCTCTTCAGCCAATTCCACAGTTTTGGAATGACATGTGGTAACGGTGGCGTGGTTCCACAGGAGAAGATCATGCATTGGTGCACCTACAATCTTGCTGCGACCGATCACGACCGCTCGTTTCCCAGCTACTGACACACCTGCAAGGAAGCGACAAGAGGAAAGAGGGGATTTTTATTGTTGTTGCTCTTGGGATATTGTCAAAGCCAGTTTAAAACACCCTGTAAAGTCACGCCGCGCCACACCAGCTAGTTGCTATTACCCGCCAGCGGCCCGGCAGACCAGCGTTAGGGCCGTCCAACACACACGGGCCCACTTCACAGGGACACCAACTGAGAACTGTTCATTGCGCAGCCATTTTATTAATCATTCAAACTTGGCAGCCTTGTTTACACTACTGCTCTCTGTAGTGTGTTAAATTTACAAGACACTCTTTTGTCACTTTACAGGGTCTTTCGGGATGTTTTCTCGCTCTGCTTACCAGTCTGTCTGATCAGTTCCATACAGCCATTTGGAGTGCATGGGATGAAGCAGTCGCTAAGGTCTCCACGAGACAGCTTCCCAGCATTTATGCTTGTAAGCCTTAAAACAGATACAAACACATCAGGGCACTTATTAGAACCTTAGTTTTTACTTTCATAAAGGAATTATATCCTTCAAAAATGCAGGATATTTAAGACCTTGAATTTATATTATCAGACATCACTATACAAAGAATTTAAATGTTTGGGGGGGGCAGCATAATCTTGGCTCAAACAACCAATAAATTCAGGTTGATTTCGAACTTGTAACGCGCATCCCTTCATCCCACAAACACAGTTAACAATTTACAGCAGGGCTATTGAGGCAAAATCATCAGGGGGGAAATCATAGAAAAAGCTTATTCTCGTATTCTTCTATTTGTTATTTTTGCATTCATCCTTATCAAATAAACATTGCTCCATCCATCCATTTTGTACTGTCGCGATAACAGGGATCCCTAAAAGTCGACTCAGGAGTATTAGTCCCGCTCGCCTCTCGGGGAACTAGGTCTACGTTTGGATTGGCTCTAGAGGGGAAATGAAAATTTGGTAGAATCAGTCTTTTTATATGAAGGGGGTGACAATTGAACAAATTCCTATCCTAGCTAAGCGTGGGCAGACGACAATCTGGACTGATTGGTCAGGAAACCACAGGGGGAAAAAAACATTCAAATATGGAACATGTCCAGCTAAAAATCCCGAGCTAAGGTTTTTGTAATTTTTTTCACCCTTTTATACTTCATCTGCATGTGAAGGGATTTGATGAAAGAGCGGGCAGTTTTTCTGTTTTTTGTTTTGTTTTAATTTTTAGAGAACTGAATGAGCGAGACCGAGATAATTGCATATTTACAGTAAGTGAATCGAAGTAGACTGAGCTCTCCTCGGCTTACCCGTCAACGTCTTTCTCAGGTGCCACAGTATTAGTCACCTTCTCTGTGTCGATCTTGTGGACCGAGTCTAAGGGCAACTGGACAATGAGGCCGTGGACAGAAGAGTCCTCATTCACCTCTGTGATACTGTGAAGAATCTGAGGGTGGGGGGGGAAAAAAGTCTTCCATACTGTCCCACATTCTTTGAACGCCTCAGAAGTCTATATCTAAAAGTTGATTTCAATCGCTCCTACCTCATCCTCAGTTGCGGTGTTGGGAATTTTCAAGTGTATGGCATTTATTCCAATCTAACCGACAATATAAACAGTCATGTTAGACATGAGTGCAGACGTGACTGCAGAAAATTGAGGGTGGAAATGATAAACAAAAAAAACCCACTTGCCTCAGATGCAGCCCTCAGCTTCATGCCGATATACAGATTGGAATCATCACGATCTCCAACCTATAGAGACATTGCATTGCTTTATGAATTACAGAAAACTGACTTCTGCCTCTTTTTATTGTGGAAAAGTTTGGAAATCAGCCGAAAAAATGGAGAGGATGCTATGGCAAATCAAGCAAGTTAGCAAGCAGTATATGATCAAAAACAAAATGCACAAATCAACCGACGACTGACCTGTAAAATCACTAGACCAGGTTGGAAGTTCGGATCCTGAAGCTTCATCTCTTCTACATCCTTCCACAAACCCTGCCTCATCTGCCTGAGGAAAAAAAAACACACAAAACCCAAGCAGAAAGTCCTTGTTTAATATTTGTTATGAAGCAGGGTTCTACTATATGTAAATAATTCATTGAAATACTTTGAATGGGGGAGTGGGTCTGGCTATAATGTTCATTTTTAAACTCCTTAGCTTTGTATTGATTTCTCCAAAACAAATAGCTAAAATTCAAAATGCAAGCTAATATAATTTTCCTGATTCCCAAAAAAAATTGCTTGTTGAAAAATGGACCATCCCAGCTAAATGATCCCTTTAATCGTACATTTATGTATGTATCATATATAATTGTGTTCTAGTAATTTTTATTTATTTTTAATTGTGCAATATATTATCTGGGATATATTATCTAATGACTACTCATATACCATCGCAGGGATTACATCCCAAACCAATCTAGTGAAATCTGAGATATAGAAATAACCTATTTAAATACACCATAGGCATGTTTCTTATAACATTTAGAGCATGTAACATTTTATGAGGTTTTTAAACACTTTAAAACAATACTAACACATAATATACTAAGAGAGAGAGAGAGAAAGAAATACCAATATTTAAAAAATAAAGAAATAAATCAAAAAGTAGGATAACCGCTGTAATAACGCTTAAAAAAAACATGAGATAGCGTCCCCCCCAAAAATTAAACGTTATTTAGCGGTTTACCATATGTTTTAGAACATTTCTACCTATATTATACTGGTATTTATTCTGGGTTGCACATGCAAAATCAGGACACCTCCCTTCATCAAACAATAGTCTTGTTGTTTCTCATTAACTTTAATAATTTAATGGTGAGGGGAAGGGGAAACAAAGCCAATTATCAAGTTGAGTGAACAGATAAGCATGAACCAATCAAAGGTCAAACGCACAATACAATGGTGACGCTGGACTTCACTGGACTTTATTTTACAGCAGTCAAACCATTGTTATCATTTTCTCGGTGTGAACCAAGATTAACACTGATGGCAACTGTTCATTTTCCTAGGCACAAAATAAGGTCACAATGTGCAATCTTAGCCACATCAGATAAAAATGATCGACAAAGCGTGACTTTTCGAAAGAGGTAAACTCATTTAACTAAGCTGAACTGAACGTGATGCAGCACGAGTTACACACAGCAAGTAATTTAATGGCTCTTAATTACAAATGCATGACAGCATTTCCTCATAGCAAGTTAAGAGGGAATTTCGCCATCTTCTGCTGGCTATGAATGTCAATAAAACCACAAGTTAGTCAACGAAATGTAATTTAATTAAAATAACGCAGAACTACGGTTTACTGTGAATACCTCGTCAATTTTTTCTTTTTTGCAAACTTGTCGCAGATATCCTGGATGTTTATCAATTGTTTAGTAAAGAAGCATGGCCGAAATAATCTATTCATTCAATAATTGAATGTTTCATTGCAAAAGTGTAGTGTTATGCCAGATTTGGTCATACGTCACAGTTCCTTCCTACAGTTGCTGTCACGTGAGGAATGGGGTTTGGACCCAAAAGCAGACAGGAGACGGAGGTGGCGACGTAAAAGTCTTTATATACAAAATTCCAAGTAATAACAAGCAGGCCTGGATTCAGAACACATGGACAATGGCTGACATCCTCACACGAAGAGAGCTTGACGTACTGACGATGTGTCTCTGAATAACTTGCTCTTAAATTCTCAAGGAATCAAGCCTATATGACATCGTAAAAGACCAGCGCATTAAAAGGACCATAGCAACTGTGTAGCAACGGACACATTAAGACATATCACAACAGTTGCCTCATGTTGTAATACATTATTAGCTAATGAGTGCATGGCTGTCAAGTCTTGCAATTACGTGTAAATGTGATTGTTCAATTATTGCATAAATATATATTAATAGCAAACGTTATTTTGTTGCAACATGCATAGATAAATGTTCCTGGTAAATGAAGCATCTGAGGTTACCTGACCAAGAGTACAAAGATCACATCACAACTTCACAAACTTGTTACACAATAGAGCAACGTGTATAATCACTCCATTCCACATGATGCTTGTGGAAGTCAGCATTGCATAACCATTTTTTTGCTTGTTTTTATTTAAATAAAAACAAGTTTTTTTTTAAATAAAAAAAATGTACAATGTACCTCGCAGGGTGGGAGAATCCTCACCACATTATGAACACTTATTTTTTTAAACACATCATATCTGACGCTATTCATTCACGTGGTTTGCACCTCGCACAAACAGACGCCTCAATTCATATTCAGGATCATTCTCCAAGGGTGCTGTGAATAAATTCACGATATATTCAGGTATGAAGCGCAAAAATAATTCTAACTGTGCAGACGTAGGCTAGTGGAGCTGCCAAGTTAGTTAGCCAGCACACATGACCATGCCGCACTGAGTTGGAAATATCAGCACGGCCATAAAGCACATGACATGAAAACACCAACAAACGATGAAAAAAATACTAATAAAATAAACAGACTTACGACGCAACTTCCCTCCCACTGATGACTTGTGCTGGCATCTTGGGGGGTTGACAGACCTTTCGAATGTCGTTACTCTCACACGCGCACTTCTGTCCAAAAACTCTAAACTTCCTGGACGTAAAGCGAGAAAAGTGACGTAAACCACTCTTTTGGCAATCCGTACTATACTCGATTTGACTAATAGACTTGATGATAGGAGAAAGGGGCGGGGATATGGGGGCGGGGGGATACTGTCAATACTTGAAAACCAATTGAGTGTCGACTGCATATTCTATCCACCAATAAAAATCCCCTCATTTGGTTGTAACAACCATTAGTGAGAGACGGGGCGTTTCTTCACTGTCATGGTATTGTCAGCAGATGGCGCTAATAATGTTAATACCTAGATCCTATCTATTCTTATATTAAAAAAATATTTACCTAATGTAATTTTGATCGTGTTAGTATGCTAATGTACTTTATTTGCATTTCAGATAGTTGTTGTCGTTCTTTTTTAAAAGGTAAAACTTGAGCGAGGTTTCCTGTTTATTGCAGTGGAAGACTTTTTTCTCAAATAATATTAAAGTCATTCCCAAATCTAATGCATTTGTCTTCACACAGCAGGGACGTGCAAAATACCTCTGGAGGGCTAGGTGACCAAAGTTAAAAGGTTGCACATGAGAGAAGAGAAACATACTTTATTTTTTACTGTAATTTCTGGACTGTGTAGTTTTTATCAAGTATTTCTCCAAAACCTTCATTGAGTCAAGGCCCTCAATTTACATAACAAAATTCTAACAGAAAGTATCCTCAGTACTGCAATGAATGTCAGATAGATTGAATGTAACCTTAGCAAAGTGTGTGGATGCACCTCCAAAAATATCTTATCATTATTATCATGCATTTCCTAATTCTTTACCACCTATATGTCAACAATGACATTCAACACCAACCCTTGTGAGATTCCTCATAGTGACCCTATTCACTCCACTGTGGACAAATTCTTCTAACCCAAGCTGACACTCAGCATAGAACTTCGGTGAGACGTACTTTGTTCATTTCATATATTGTAATGTCACAAATAAATCCTCTTGGAACAGCTGGGATGGCCTCAGGAAGTTTTCACAGAGGGTCTTCTGCTATGGAGACCCATCTTTAGTTATTCTCATTGGAAAGGAGAGGAGCGCTACATATGTCATGTCTCTTATCAATTGGCTTTATGTCAGCACATGTACCATACTTCTACCCTACTATTCCATTTTATTTGCGACATACAGAAAGGTTGCACATTGTCTGTATGTTTCAATGTTTGCGTGTCTCAGATACAACTGTACAACTACAACGTTTTTGTTTCAGTTCATCTTTGTGTCAATGCATTGTTATATTGTAACGGTGGGTGAGACTCACTGTTTGTAGGCCTAGTATTTATATGTATATACACTATTATTGTACTTTAATTTTACACAGGCTTACTGTCTACAAGTGCTAAATGCAAATTATTTTTGGGGGTGGTTAGTTTTCTTTTCCCTTTTTATTATAAGTACAAGTGCTAAATGCACTGGTATTTTGTTTTACAATATCCATTTAGCCTACACAGTGAAGAATTGACATTTATTTCTCCAGCGTCATGTCCTAAGCATTATGTTTCTACTTTTTAGTTTAAAAAATGAATATCTAATATCCGGCAGGTACACACTAGAGGGCGGCATTCTCTTCACAAAGGAGAATCGACGGCTTTATTTGGATGCACGTTCGATCCTGTTCGCTACGGTCTGCACCGTCCATGACGTCGACCAGTGAATGCATCATTCGAGCAGGTGAGCAACAGTCGCACTTAATTGCTTTTTCGAATTATTTCATTATTCACATACAGTAATAATTATTGCTCCCTCCTGTTGCCTTGAATAATGCCACTTGAATTCGGTGAAAAATCCCTTATTTGGTATGAATGGTGGATCATATAATTACAATATACCGTGGCAAATATGAACAAATGAAAAAACGTTGAATTCAAACTGTTTTGATGTTATTTGATCATGCAGTTGTTACAAAAACAAAACGTTTTTAAGCAAACTGTTCTTTCTTGTACAAGTACTTCTGTCGGAATCTTTGTAACTCCAAAATCATCACTTTTCAAGAGGAAAAAGTCAAACAAAACAAAAAAACAGCCGTTTGTTTAGCCATTATGGCATTGTCAAAGAGAGACAACCATTTTCAACACTTGACATTGGTCAATAATTTGATAAATATTGCACACGCGCGTGTGGGTTGACCAAATTATAGATTTGTGGCCAAGAAAATATGAAATTGACAATGTTTCGACCCAAAAACAGCAATATGTAGTCTTATAAGTAACTGCCTTCTCTGGCCCATTTCAATGAGTTGCGCTTCAGTTGGTATAAAAAAAAGGTATACAGTATTTGATGATGCTGTGCATTCTTAAGAAAAACAGACTGTACCTTTTAAGGCAGGCATTTATTTTAAAACTGGGTACAACTGCACCTCACAGACGGACTACAATGTATGTAAAATGGATTTCAATCAAAAGTGGAAGGCTACTGTTGCTAAGGTTAGCTTGTATTCCCAGTTTCAATCCACAGGATAGCTAAATTCAACATCATCACCACCAGGGGGGGAAAAAGAAGCAGAGTGGTCATTTGGATAACATTGACATCAGTTTCAAAGGTTTTTCCTTTCAAACACAAACATACAAGTGGTCGTCCATCAGATTTCTTTGAACAAGCACTTTGGTGAGAGTGGTGGCAATGACATTAGTTAGGCCACAAGTGTACAAACTCAGGTGTAACGTCCATTTTCTTTTTGCAGATTCACGTTTGCAGATTTACTCAGCCTCACTCTAACAGCAGTTTACGTACACTTAAAAATAATAATAATTCAAAACTAACAAAAAAAAACATCGTGTTTAATAGACATGATGGTGGCAGCACATAATTACGCCTGCATAATTTGTACTGCCCATTCTGGAAGGATGTTCACAAAAATAAGCTGATAAGTCAAGGTTACAGGACATGAAACACAAAAAATATAAATCACAAATACTATATCATTCATCTTTTTTCTTAAGTATAACATGTTTGGAAAAAAAAACATTTAAACTATATCAACCCTTGTGAAATTTGCAAAATAGGCCTAATTTAATCTCTCGTTTTAATAGTTAAGAAAAATGGTTCATTTTATCATAGCAAGGGCAATGCGGAAGAGCGCATTGCCTGGCTTCTTAAATGGAGCAACTCAGTCGCAATACTCGTATACCTGAAACAGTCTGTTTAAATATACCTGTACCTAAAAAGAAAACGTGAATGGAATGAACAATCATGCACATGAAAATGAGGCTTACATCATTAAGTGGCGTTTGTTTAGACATTAACGGCCACGTGTCAAGTCAACACATGCTACGTTACAGCAATAACAAGATTGCCTTGGCTTTTTAAATACGCACAACTTAACATTTTTCTTATTGCATGATGTAAATGCCATTATCCGAAATGCAGATACGCACATCTTAAATATTTGTTCTTTTTTTCCTGGGAAGTGCAACTCGGAGCTTGCAAACAAAGTGTTCAAAGTAAGTCGACAAGACATAAATATAAATAACACCACCATTATTCAGCTGACACGGTCTGTGGGTGAAGAATCCTTCACACAGCTGTTTGACAGCATGACAGGATGCAATGCCACAGTGAAGAAAAAAAAACATTTTTGAATTTGGGGCATATCAGGAATGAAGGCTGCAATTTTGGGCAGGAAAGATGCTTTGGCACTTTGTAGGATTTGTGACCAAAGACTTGCTAGAACGGGGAATGCATTTTAACCTGCAGGTGAGACAACAAGTCTTCTTTGGAGTGCCCGTTCTTCAGAATAATTTAAATTTAAAAAAAAAAAGGGGGGGGGGCACTGTTTTCTCTTTCAGTGCTCTTTGTATGTATGGGTGGATAAATGTGCTTCAACAGATGAACACCTACGACCGTTATAAGGAGCAGACAGAGGTTGACCCAGTTGTGCGAAGCAACACAGACCCGCATTGAATCCTAAATATAGCACCAGTTGGCATTGCAGACAGACCAAAGGGTGCACTGATGGCCAGGTTCAATAAAAGGAAGGGAACTTAGAGCACAACGTGCCTTTAAAGATGCAAGAGGGGGGAGACGAGAGAATGGAGACACGCCACACCTCTTCACACGCACTCGCAACCCAGTGTGATAAAACATTTACAGGCGGTGCACTAAGGATATATTCATATCTATATATTTAATTCAGACTATTTACAAGTGAGAGAAACGCAGCCCTTGTTGAGAAAATATAAACAGTAAAATTCCTATTTGTGCGAAGCACATATTGTGATGCAGAACCTCGTGTCGGTAAGCACGAGCATCTGTTCTGCATGCAGACGCTAATCCATAAACAATCCTATCCGACATGCAGATACCCCTTAAGCATACACACGGACACACATCTACGTGGCCAACAAACATTCATACGACTACATAAACTACTGTTCTGCAGCAGTTGAACACGTGGTCCTTGATGCAGCAGGGAACATTAGAAAAATGATTGAACTGATTAATGGCTGAAGAGGTGGGGGAAAGGTATGCTCAAGTACAATAATTTTGGAACAAAATGTGACAATTTTTCCCAGAATCCTTTGGGAAATGGCTCCTAGTCTTCATTGCGGTCCGCCAGACAGAGCAAACGTGTCCTTGTGGCTGTGGCTGTGGCAGCAGCCATTGCGTTGTCAGCACAAGAGCTCTTCATCTTCTCTGCAGACACAGCCCCAACACCCCACTGACCTATCACATCCATCTGTCCATCCATCCATCTGTCCATCCATCCATCCAACCTGCCATCCATCCAGCAGGCATCTTGTCCACTGTTGCTCATGCTGGTGTTTGGCAATCCTTTGCACCTGAAGGATGAAAAGGATGTGGGGACGGAAAGGGATTCAACGAGGGGTGGAGAAAAAAAAAAAAAGAAACCTCTTTGTATTCAAGTTGACTCATTAGGTGCTCGCTGGCTGGGCCATGGGTCAAAGGGAAGTCAAACCAAAGTTACAGCGGCAATAGATCATGCCACTGGAGTCCAACCAGCTGTCTGAGATGGGATCATAGCGTTGGACAGTGTTCAGGTAAGATGATCCTGAGTGACCTCCCACGACATAGAGGTAATTGTCAACTATGGCAGAACCCACACCTGCAAGACAACGACACCAATGGGTACAATTCAATGAATGTTTGCATCATATGTCAAGAAAACAATTAGGGTAAGTCATTTCATTGGCTACGGCCTTGAAGCTGACGACTAACTTATCTTGCAGCTTTGGAGCTGCTGGAAATGATGCTACATGCCACAGTTTGATCCATAGAATTAAGGAGGACAGAGAGAAAATGTCATTTTATGTGCCTGCCTGTATACCAGTGCTTCTCAAATAGTGGGGCAGGCCCCAGAGCGAGTCAAAGACATGTCGGGCGGCAAGACTGAACTGGTCTGTATCTCGATTAAGAGAGTATCTCTGTTACATCGGCGTGACAATGCAAACGGATTAAAATAGCCAAAGTATCGTTAACGTTTTAATGTAAAAATGGACAGAGTGATGTTTTGTTGACACGGAAGTCGCTATGGATTCTTCTTCTACTACTATTTCCGGTAGATTTGGTCCATCTGCACATGCCAAAATAATTTGTTCTGAAACTGTAACGCGTGAACAATCAAATCCAACAACAATTGGATTAAAGTAATTTTGTCCATGTAAATGTAGCCAGTGGCATACATAAATGATCAAAGGCATAATAATAACAATGTAATGAATATATTATTTCCAGACAAATTAAGTGGAACTGGATATTCTCAGGAGGTAACTTTGATCATCTCTTACTGCACACTATTGTGCCAAAGCACCCTTGTGGGGGAATCGCTAGTTTAAGATAATGGCTATAAAACATGCACAACGTTCAACAAAACAGTCATGTTATAATACTAAATTTCATGGTTTCATCATATAGTCAAACGATAACCTATGTGGCCCATAACCGAATAAAGTTTAATCAGTCTCTTAATTATTATTAAAGTTGTCTAAAAAAAACAAACAAACGTCATTTTCAACTCCCGAATGATGTTCACTCACCTGTGCGTGGATCATTCATTGGTCGGCAAGCCGTCCACTGGTTCTGGTGTGGGTCATATCTCTCGATGCTGGACAGGTGAGAAACTCCATTGTGTCCCCCCACCACAAATATGAAGCCAAGCATGACGCCAACGCCGAAATTGATCCTCTTGTCTGCCATGGGGGCTACCATTTCCCAGGCATCTTTGCTAGGGTCGTACCGCTCCACACTGTGTAAAGGAGAGCAATAGTTAACATCTACTAGTCATCAACTAGACAATAGCTGTTAAAGATAGGAAGGAGTAAACTATCATGACCTGGCATTTCTATTGGCCCTTGGCAGTGGGAAAGTACTTGAGTGATTTTGTTTAACCCGTACCAACATAGTTTGCACCCAAACATAATAAGCTTAACATAAGTGTGTCCCATACAACATCAATTTGGCCCTGTACAAATCGATGAAATGAATGCCCAAAATACACACCGGAACACTGGCATTCTGAGATTGTTTTGCACGAGGCAAGTGAACAAAAGCCACGGGGAAAAAGAGCGAGAAAAAAAAGCATCAGTCCTCAGAGAGTCTCTGTCCAAACACAAACTCCTGAAGGCTTTCGGGAGTCAAGGAAACGAGCAACACAGACGGTGCTTACCAGAGAGCCACAGCAACGGCACTCAATGAAACTTCAGCTTCCACTTCACTTTTGACTTCACTCATAAACAAGGCCCTGGCCATTTTCTCAGCAACACATGACACCCCGCGCTTTAATTGCTAGATTACAAAAACGATCAAAGTCTTTGGAAAATGGCTGTTTTTAATGTGACTTCAAAAAAGCAACTTGAATTTCTTATGATGGATATGCATTCATCCACTGATATGACATTTTGGTGATCATCAACAGATTAAAGTTATTAAAATGTCCTATGAGAGGAAAACTGATTACATTTATAAAACCCTGAGATAACTGCCCAATGAAGTGGAGACTATTTGAGCCGAGATATTTCTTTAATTTATTTGAGTGGCGCACTCAGCAATTAATTGGGGCATGGCGTCCTAGTCATCCTAAAGTGGAGACCCCTATTTACGGGACTCAGAATCATCCAGTCAAATCTCATCTGATCTGATTACACTTTCCCTTGTTTAAATAATAAGAGCCCAGATTGTGGAGGACAAATATGTAAAACGAGGTAGGGATTTATGCTCTCAGATCACTCTTGTATTTGTAAATGTTTTAAACCAGGAGTCAACAACCTTTTTGAAGCAGAGACCTAATTCTTGATTAATGCGAAGGCCTAGCAGTTTGATTCTCACTTCAGAAATAACACATTTGCTCAAATGTACTTTAAAAATATTATATGCCATTTTAATATTTAAATTAATTTACGTGGATACACTGATGATGTTAATTAATTCTCACATATACGAGAGATAAATATCAAAATGCAACACTTTATTTCTATAAATCTCTGTCACTTTGACAAAATTCCGAGGAAATCGCAATGTCCATTCACTCGTGAGCTAGTTTTTGAACAGAGACCTGAAATAAACAACTATTCACACATTCACATCACAATGTACATAATATGCATGTGTTTGGAATATAACCAGGAAGTTATTGTACTCAGATAAAAATGTGGAGAACATGCAGTGAGTCCCCAACCTGAGAACAGTGAGGCGGCTATGCTACACATTCGTTCACTGTGCCACTCCATATTTGTATATTTCACAAGAAAATGAATAGTACCTGTTCATATGAGCTGGTCCATATCCTCCAATTGCATAAACCATGCCATCCAGAACAGCGGTAGCAAAGCAGCTGCGAGACTTGGTCATTGGTGCCACAGGCTGCCACTCCTTCAATTTAGGGACGTACTTTTCCCCTGACTGGAGGTAATATTGGCCATCGTAGCCGCCCAGTGCATAAAGCTCCCCAGCCAGGACCACCACCCCAAGTGTGCTGCGACACTCGGCCATATGCTCTACTGAAGACCAGGTGTTACTTTCGGGGTCCCAGCTCTCGACTGTGCTTTCGTGCCTCCTATAGCTAATGCCCTGTCTCATGTGTGTGGCGATACCTCCCACCACATACACTTTGTGGTCAAGCACTGCCACTCCAAACTCATATCTGGGAACACTGAGAGGCGCGAGTCCTATCCATGAATCGGTCTGCGGGAAATACATTTCCATGCTGCAAGGGAAAAGCGAATTACAGGTTAGCTATACTGCTAACACAAACAGGTAAGAAAATGTAGCTGTTACAATTCTGTTATTACCTTTCTAATGTGGCGAATAGTCCAGCCTTGCCTCCTACTGCTAGCAGCACCTTTGGAGCACACCTTGGTCTTGCAGACAACACAGTCTGATAGGAGAGTCTATGCTCAGGCATAAAATGATATTTGAGGGCCTCGTTGAGCAAGTGCTTGCATGCGTGGTCATCGCGTATGAGATGGTTGGCTTCATATAAACGAGTGAGAAATTTGACGCTGAGGAGTGGAAGGCGTACGCAGTGCAGCAGCTGAGCCAAATGCTGCTGTCGTTCCGTTACATCATATTTAATCCACGACTCCAGGGCGTAAAATACAGTCTCCTCTGTTACCACCTTAAGGCAGTCATTGGACACAATTTCATCCAACTCTGCCCTCGTCAGTTCAAAAAACTCCTCAGTCTGACAGACTTCCTCAAAATTCTCACAGATGAACTTTGTTGCAGCCAGGCACAGATCATGACAGCCATACGTCTCTGCAAAGCGAGATATGCCGATACAGTTCCCAGCATCCAGCTGGCTCTCCAGGAAGGAGCAGCACTCCTTTAGTACTAGCTTGACCTGGAGTAGGTTGGCTGCCGGTAGTAAAGATTCCACAGTTTCCTGGGAGATGAACACTGTGCCAGTGTAAGCATATTCAACAATGGCCTACAAGGAGGGGGAAAAAGTCACAGGTGGAACCAAAATGCTTCATTGATTTATTTTTGTTATTTCATTAACCAGCTTCGATCTTACCTGCAAGGCAGTCTCATCAATACACTGGAATTCAACCTCAGCAGTCTCCTTTTCTGACAGGTTACCCGTGAACATGGCCTTGAAGTAGGGACTGATGCTGGCTAGAACTACTTTGTGGGCATGGATCTTGGCGTCACCCACCCGGAGCACAATGTCGCATAGTTCGTGATCCTGCCGCAAGAGCTGAAGGCCTTGCAGCAGTTGTTCAGAATGGGGACGTGTGAGACTGGCAAACATATAGGACTGGTCCTGCTGGTCCATCTGAAAGCAGAAGCACAATAGTTACTCACATGGAGGTTAGACACCTGATAAGACAAGGTAACATGCTGCAAAACATTCGATACGAGGGGTGGGAGATGTATATCGTCCATGATATTATCGTCAGATGCTGTCACGATTCGCAATTTCAGTTTTATTGAGTATTAAAACTGTCTTTAAAAAAAGGACAGCGAAAATTCTCATTTGGCAAATCAACATGCATAGACTGCAAAAGAAGAGGAATTGATAAGTCTTTAATCTTCAAATCAGCGGGCAGGATTCAGTCACGTGACTCCATGGCAGCACTGAAGGGAACATAACATAAGTTCAAATACAGAAAACTCCACATCTCTCATCTGGAAATAATTTGGGATTTGACAAGACTACGTCAAAAAAAAAAAAAAAAGAAGAATTCACCCACACTTGTGTTCCACCATGATCCACATGAAGGACATAGGTGACACTGCGACTCCACAAGCACGACTACCGCTAAAAAAAGCTGAGCAAAAACCTCTTGAAGTCTTCGCCAAGTTGAGCAAACATGCACCATACCATTGAACCACTGCACCATTAAAAGCAATTAAACATTGGCAAGACATCACAAACGCTGCTATCACTTACATTTTTGCAAGCAGGTAAAAGTTGGCCGGATGTTCAAAATTTGCTTCAGATTCAGTTCATAATCCACATCATAGCTACATTGGCGTCTTTATCTCTGCATTTGTTGTCACTTCAAATATATATGCAATACTTACTCTTACTCTGCAATACTCTTACCATCTGTGTTAAGGACCATCCACAAAAGGGTGTCATATGTGGCACAAATTACCATATATCAAATAAAAGTGTTTTTGTTTGTTTTTTATTCTGACTGCTGTAGTAGCTGGAAATGTGCATGTTACACATCAAATTTATTGATATCTCTGATTAAGGAGAAACTGGATTAAATAAATTGTCAGAAATATTGTGAAAAATCAATGAAAACACCCCATATAGCCTGGGTGTAATTTCAAATTATTTATTAAACATTGCAATTGAATATCGTCATCCAATATTTTGTATAAAGCGGCTTTAAATATAAACAAGAGCTGTTGGCAAGAAACGATATCTAATAACTATGATCGTTCCGAGACGCGAGTGCAGATTTAAAGTATTTTCTTTTAGAATAATGACAAATTGTCGTTATCGAGTTTTGGGGAAGAAATATATATTAGTACACGGCGTGCATCAAAGAAAAGTGGCTGGTTATCAGAGATAGTTATATTGAAAAAATGCTGCCATCACTCAGGGAAGTTGTTAGGTTTTAGTTCAGCATGAGTAGTGCTGAAGATGCAGAATGTTTAATCAACAAAAATGACAGCGAACGTTGTTTTTAGCAAAACGTCTGAAGCTGCATCGCGTGTGTGGCTTTCTGTCACAAACGAAAGAGTAGTGAGTTTATTGGCAAGTGCTTCCACAAGGTGAGCGATATATTTGCATAGTAATGACATGATCAAAACCGTGCTAGCTACCTCTTAGCGTCACTTCAGCTTGAGGGCTAGCTAGCACAGTCAACCCAAACACCGCGAAATTAAGCACGAACACATTTCCAACGGAGCATGTTAGCGTTAACATCAAAATACCGAATTGTTTAAAAAATAACATTGCAAGAGAAAAAAGACCACGTCTGTTTTATTACGGTGTTTGGTAGCAGTGCAGAAAATAGCAGCTAAAAATAAACACGGTTACTAGCTGCATCATTGATTGATATACAGTAACATGGCTGACAGAGACACAAAACGTAACGTTTTGGTAAACTGTCCGCTGATAAGTTGACACAAGTAAAACGAACCTGGAACTTATTGTGCGTCCGGTGAGCCGCAGCGGTGATCGATTTTGCAGTGACAGAGTTCAGCAGTGACGAGTGGGAACCCCGGGCGGCGATCAGGGAAAACAACCTACTGCCAAGCTAGCCATAAAGCTACAGATGAGTTCTTATTATAAATGAGCGAGTAAACAGCATACCACTTCCGCTACTTTCAAATTAACAGCAGACTCACTCCTAACCCTTTCAAAATAAAAGCAAGCATACTCTCATCCTATCAACTCTGCGAGAGAATTATGAGCAAACTTCATTCGAAAAAGTTTTTATTTAAACCCCAGGATTTGACTAAAGCAATTGTGCATATTGTAAAAACAATAGAACAAATAAAACTGCATACTGAAAATATTTACAATTACTAATGTATTGTAATGTAGTACTAATACAGTAATATACAGTAAATTAAAAAAATAATTTAATCTCAAATCTGCAAGTGATTAGTTACACGTTGACATCTTGATTGAATAATAATAATAATAATAATAACAACAATATTTCTTTGTTGATGTAAAACCACAAAATTTAAATAAAGACTGACATTTTATTCTTAAAACATCAATTCTATAGCTCTTCATAACTGTGTAATTACTGTATAGTTTTGCGACCAGTGAGTTTAGTATATGCAGTCATAAATTGGGGTTGTGACCAGTGAATTTACAATGTAGGCAATTTAATTAAATTGCGGTAATATTACCTATGCAAAAGTGAGGAAATGTTTTCTGTCTCGAGCAGGTCTGGACAAGATATGGCGCATGTGCCACATACTTCCCGCTCCTTTTAAAAAAATAATAATAATTAAAATCAGGCCCACTGAGCGTTTATCAAAAATCCTGAAATACTTTTGTATTAATGCAAGGCAAGGAAAGCTAGCTTTTTTATACAGCACATTTCATACACAAGATAACGGAATGTGCTTCACATACAGTAGTTAAAATACAAGGCATCATTAAAGGCAAATAGATGACTGAGATGTCGTTATTAAATAAAATTGTATTGTTTAACAATTGCTATTTTATTATTTATTTTATCAAAACCACAAAAGGTTTCAATCGTTTTCATGGCGGCACTGAACTAGAAAAGCCAGCTGGCTATGGCCATTTGCAATAGCACTCTTGTCAAGACTTAATGCCAATTTAAAGTCATACCTATACATTAACTATAAACAACGTACAAAATGAGGAACCTTAATTTATTATTATACAATAAAATATCCAACATATTTAATAATTTAATTTTGATTTAATAATATTATTAGTAGTAGTATTTTATTAGTATTAGTATTAGTATTAGTATTAGTATTAGTATTAGTATTATTATTAGTATTATTCCTTACCTTATCGAAGAATTACGTGGCCCGTCCGTGCGTTTTAAAAATCAAACGTGGCCCTTTGAGCACTAAAGTTTGCCCACCCCTGGCGTAGTTTCTTAAAAGCGCATGCGTGACATATTTGTAATTACCTGGATGCTACATTGGGACGTTTCGTTCACTTCACTTCCCAACGACGTGCACGTGTGGCCGTGTGGCGGCGGTAGCGCGTGCACGAGCCCACAGCTCGCGTCACCATGGAAGCGCTCAGTTTGCGACCTGGATACGCCATTTTTCCTCCCGGTGCTTCTGTGTGTGCGGCTATGTGCGTGTACGCGTGTGTGAATGCTTGTGCGAAGTGTGTGTGCGTGGGCTGCTTGTCGGTGAAAATAACTCTGTCGATTGCGAACGTTCAACACTCCACACACCAACTAAACTGAACCAAAATGTTCACGCTTGAAGAATAAGCAGCCCACTCCGCATCCGAACATGGGAACGCGGACGACGTAACGTTTAATCGTCTCGTCGAACGCTCTCCAAGTCTAAGAAGCGTAAGGGACTACAAGGTTTGTTTTCCAATTGCTTTGCCTTAACTTTGCTAGCTCAAGTCAGTCAGTATTATATAACCGAGTAGCGAGCTAGCTTAGCACAGTGCACGCAATGTTATTCACACCAGCAACGACTCGATACATCGAGTTTTTGTCTTAGGGTGGCGTAGGGGGTCGGTCGGTAGAACTCCACCGAAGCCACGGTTCACGTTTCTGTGCGTGGGCTGCTGCAGTCGATATTTCTGTTACTTAATACATTGTCATGTTACGTTAGATGGGAATTGTGTACATCGGGGGATGTTCTGAATCATGTTGAGTGGCAAAAAGCCACAAGTGGTTGGATTAAGTGCATTATGTTCTGTCGTGCTTTCGTGAATCAGTGCTGCGAGATGATTTAAATCGTTGAGTCTGTCTTCATGATGATCTTTTTATGCCATAATTTTCAGAATGTATTTGTTTTTAATTGTGTATGTCTGCCTCGCAGTTCTGAGGTTTTGGGTTTGATTCTGGGCTCTGGTCTGACTGTGTGGAAATTATACAATAAATACAGAATTGTTACCCCTGAATCTCACTGAGCGGCGGAAGCTTGCGAACACAGAGAATTTTGGGTTTTGTCTGGGTTTGTAAAAGGTTGCAAACAGTTTTAATCAGTGTAAACAGTCTTTTGTGTCTTGGTGGATTAATTGTTTTGTTGGGAGTGGCAAGTGTTTGCAAAATAAGCATTCATAAACGCGTCTTAAGATGTGTTTCCAAAGTTCTTTTTTATTCACCAGTGCTAGAGACCATGTGACCATGGTTCCAATACGTCTCCCATTTATTCACAAGCATTTTTATGCATTTGGCGCTCAGTGAGAATTTAGTACCATTCTCCACATTGACCAGCAAGAGGAAACAAGCTACAAAGAGTAAGGCAATTAACCCTAAGGGGGGGCTTTTGGGGAGGTCGTGAATGTTCATGCCAAGGTCCTAGGCTGAGGTACGACCCCTAGAAAGATGTTGTAGACCCTTTCAGTTACTGCTGATCCTGCAGAAATTAATTTCCATATTATCGAAATCCACAACCTTTGCAAGCATTCGCTGCTCTGTGAGATATCAAGGTGTGCATGTGGTCAATTACATATATGTTCCCTGTGATTAAGTGATGACCAGTTATAAGCCGTCTCTCGCTCCCTCAAACCGAATGAGGATAACTGGAACAGAACTTAAATGGATGGATTGATATGTATTTCTTGGCCATCGGCATATACTTATTCAATTTGGTGACGCAAATCCAAATTCTGTGACATTGCTGATTTCTTTGTTCTCTGCAGTTAAGTGGCTCCCCATCATCAACCACTCAGGATAAACACCAACGGGAACGAAGAGAAATATAACCATCCTCGCAAGATTGCGCTAGATTCTTCTCATGTTTGACCACATCCGTCAGATCAACAATTATGATTCGTGGAATAATCTCCCGGGAGTTACACCAGCAACTTCTGGACGCCAAGAATTACCAGAATCGGACAAATGGGGTGGAAGAGCTCAAGCGAATCCTCTCGGAGGTGGACTTGAAATTGGTCCCTCCTGACAGTATTGAAGAGTTCATAAATTTTTTTCCGAGACTTCTGGATGACAGTAATTTTAAAGTATTGTATGGCACCTTGCAAGTTTTAAACTTGTTTATTCAGAGGTTAGATGCAAGCATTCACAAATATATCAGACAGATAGTTTTGGTGGGCGTCAAAGCTCTAGGTGACACTCGCACCATTGCCCGGAATGAATACATGAACATGTTTCATCTGATGATGAAAACTGTGGCCCCGCAACCAGTTTTAGATCTTGTTATTTGTAACTTGAAACACAAGAATTCCAGAGTCCGAGAGGATGTTCTTAACATCATTATTGCAGCGATGCTCACTCACCCGAGGAAAGAGTTCAACATCCCCAAGCTTTGTTTTGAAGTTGCACCATATCTGGCAGACAGCAAAAGGAAGGTCCGGCACGCTGCCCTTGAGCTATTTGCAGTTTTTGACTCCTGCCTTGACACAGGGAAAAAACAGCCGCTCACAAAAGCTGTGGACAACGTTGAGCTGAAAGAGGACGCGGAGGGTCTTATGGCAGCGGTACAGGCCAGACGTGCAAGGCACGTTCTCCCCAATCTTTCACCAGAAGGAGTGGTGGAGTACGGTTTGATCGTGCCTAAATCAGGGCTGCAGTGCTCCGCGCAGGCGAGTTGTTCAGGAGCTGATCTGGACTGGGTGATGAATGGTGGAAGGATTAGCAGTGCAAGGAGTCACAGAACTGAACCGGACTTTGAGCGACTGTATGGATATGGCAGCTTAGGATCCCTCAATGACGAGCTTCCCTCTCAAAGGAGGATTGTCAGTGCAGGTAAAGGGAAGAACAAACTACCTTGGGAGATGTTGAGTTATTCATTGACGGAAAATAACCATCAGTGCCGCTCCCCCAATGGAAAGTGCTCCGAGCAGGTGAGGTCAAGCTACTTGCTACACTGTTGCTCTTAGTCTCTCAGACCTTTTTTTGACATATTTATCATCCATGCGGTCAGAACCAAACAAATAAGATTGAAGGAGCATTGGAGTATTGAGTGTTCTTGTTTTCTCTCAGTACACTCATGATGACGATGCAGAAATTTGGAATTTGATATGATACCTGCATAAAACACCTTGGTACCAGTCCTGAAACAGTACCATGGCAAATACTTAAAATATCTGTAACAAACTGGAATAATAGCTCACATCTAAACAATTTCAGATTTATTGTTTTTTATTTATTTAAACTATGCTTTACGTGATCATGATTTTTGGGGACCGAGTTTGGGGGGAAAAAATCTGAAAATGGAGCAATATTTTATCATTTCTAATATTCAAACAACTTGTTTATTTACCCTACCGCAGTCCCCAATCATAGCAAAAATGCATTGGGAAAAATGGAAATGGGATATTACCATTTTCTACCTGCTCGGGACGTACCAGTCCTATACATGATGTAGTAAGCACATACTCAACGCCGTTTGGCTCCAGTGCATTTGTAACTCTTATGGCTAACACCATTTAGCCATGACACTTCATTATTCACAATGCTTCTGTTGGATGACCCGGATTACCACTTTTCCGCATGTGCGTCACAGAGAGGCATACAGCCAGCGGGATATGAGGCAGTTCCAACAGATGAACAACGCACAATCATAAATAAACAACTCATCCACTATTAAATTAATTGTCATTGATTTTGGTCGTGACTAATCTTGGCAGCCCTAATACACAGTATACAATGCAATAATCGTCCAATGTTCTTGGCAGAATTTTGACAATATGGACATTTAGGTCAATTGTTCTGGAAGTGAATTTCTATAGGTTGGCAAGCCTCCCTTTCTTATTTTAGTTCCAAGAACCCTTTGTATTGCATATTTACTCTATATACCATCCTGACAGCACTGACAGCAGCGCCATCAGACCCATTCCACTAATGATGTTCATGGATCAGGATGGGGGTGTTGTGTTCTGTTCTTAGGACTGTTGCCCAGTATTGTAGTGTTCATGTTTATTTCAAAACCTTCTGTTTACCGCAGCGTCTGTTTCCCAGCAACCCCATGATTGCAGAGTACCTCTTATGGGTGTGTGTGTGCGTGTGGGACTGTGCGTGTTCAGCAAATACAATTGGTAATATCACAAGGTTAGACTTGCAAAACATGGCTTATTTACAGCTCTCGTGTAGACTGCAAGTGATGGAGTGCTATCACGCAACACTTAACGCAAACTCAGCCAACTTTTCATTAAGAGTGAGATGAAAGATGCAAAAAGCTCTCATTGCTTTCTGTGCTTTAATTGTCTAAATTAAGTTAACATACTTACACAGATTCACATAGGAATTGAACTGGAATGGAAACAAAAAGTCTACACTCCCCTTTTCAAGTGGCAGGTTTTTGTGGTATTAAAAAAAAAAAAACATCATTTCATACATTTTTCCACCATTGATGTGACCTAAAGTCTTTACAACGCTATTGAAAAAAAATCTAAAGAGAGGAAGTAAAAATTGGGCTACATTTGTGTAGTGTGACCTCGGCATTGTTGTCAGATCGCACCTTCTGTCGTTGTTTCAGCCAAAGGCTACTTTTTCAATGACAAAAAACAGGCACTGCAACAGGGACTTTTTTACATCCACCATAGCAGAATATTTTTATTTTGTTTAGTTTGATAGATGGAAGTCCAAAAAATAACCACCTGCCTCTTGTAATAACGAATGCAAAACCATCTCTATCTTTTCACAGGTGACCATTGAGGAAGTTATTCCATTGTCCAGGAAGTTGAGTCCAGAGACCTACATATCCACTTTTAGTAAGTGCCAATCCATCCATGTCTCATGCTCACATTAATCTGAGGTGATAAATACAGTTGAATGCTTGTCACGGGCAACTTTAGCTGGCACAAATTAGAGCTGCTCGGAATTGGATTAACATGTTGAGTCAAAGGAGTCACTAGGCTATGTGGAATTGAGTGGATGAAAGGGAACCACCTAAAAGATAACCGTCATACATGACAGTTTGCCAAAAATAATGAATGATAATGATTCATGAAATAGAACACACATTTTGATTTTTACAACTACAGCACAATATTTTGAATTAAAAAAAATGTCTACAGGTTCTGCAGAACCACAGACACCACAAACATCCAGGAGAAGAACATCGCCAGGCCGCCTAAGAAGAAGCGGAAGCCTCAACTTAGACCCTGACATCTTTAAAACCACAAACTTCACTGAGTCGCAGCGCGGTAAGAAACTTTCGTCAAAATGTTTGTTTTTTTTTAATTTGAAGTCGAACTTTTTGCTGCGATTGGCTTGTGACCAGTTCACGGTGTAACCCGCCAACTGCCTGAAGATAGCTAGGATAGGCTCCAGCACGCCTGTGAGCAACCCTCGTGAGGAGAAGCGGCTCAGATAATGGATGGATAGAACTTCTTTCTAAAAGTTCACCTCATATTTAAAATCACTGCCGGGTACAGGGGGGAAAAAATGAGTTGTTACTACTAAGTAGGTTCCATGGATCTTCAAACAGTCCTAAAAGGGATTGACTCGAAAAAAAAACAATGCCTTAAACGGCACTAAAATATCTTAAATATATCTTTCAAAAGTCTTAAAGAAAGGTTAACACATATGTAGGATTTTATGGTTGTGAATGGGCTCAAATCTCAAAATTAGCATTTTTGAAAAATATAATGCAGAATGACTCAAGGTAAAATCTTGCAATCATGACTGCGGAAGCAACGAAACAGTTTTTTAACATCCGTATTATGTATTCTTATCAATGCGGCCTGGCCTCCATGTTCTCCTCTCAAAGTATGTTTGTATTGGATTGAAATTGAAAGTCATTAAAATTCCAAAACTATAATAACCCTGGGGCATACACATTTTTGAATTGTATGCCTGTGCACACTGATAAATTTCAAATCCAGTGATGAGACCACATTTGTGACAAAATATGTAATTATAATATAATATGAAAATGTTGTTTCTAAAACAAAATTCAAGGTTTTGATTATGTACAGTCTATGTTGAGCAATGTGTATTTATTTAACACATTCTGTATTATATTTTATATAAATTGCCATTATTTGTGGGTGGATTATAAGCACTACGTTATTAATAAGACATTACCATAATGTTTTTAATTATACTTTTTTGTTGCAATGTCCTAATGTACCAAAAAAAATGACTTCCAGGATTATCGAAAGGACACCTGCTCTCAAGGAACAGCAGTGTTGAGCGCACACTTTCTCTCCCCTCGAACCACACCACACCAGGCTCCTTTCTGCTGCCCTCCTACCCTCTGGCCACACTCCCAGGAGGTGTGCTGACTCCAACACTATCCCGTCGCCATGCCGACTCGTCCCTCTCAATGTCCAACACCTGGCCCAACAAGCGAGAGAACAGCCCCCACCAGGGAGACACCAGCTCTTGGGGTGATGCAGCAGTCAAAGGCAAGGGTTAGCTTGTCCGCTATCTGAATGTAAGATTAGCTGATCTCGGTTTTGTAATGAATGGTTTTCTGCCCTCACCCACACCAGGCGACCTCTCTAGCAAATGCTCTCCTCGGCCAATCCGTGCCTCCCTCAAGAGTTCTTCGTCAACATCGTCATTCCGCAGAGTCCTGAACAGCAGTAGGACGTCCATCTCCACCTCTCCAGTCATTCCTTCAGGAGAGCAATTTTATAACAATGACCAAAGGCCTAATACACGCAGCAGCCCTCAGAATCTAGAGAGGGAACTTCTACTAGAGCCTGTGAGCTCGAACACAACACAGGATACTCAAGAGGAGGAGCCTCTGGATGTGCAGGAGGTGAACAGCACTTTTTATTTACTTGTCTGGATTCTTTTGATCAATTCTGACACCCAAAGTCTTGAGTTCACAGAGTCTGTGGACATGTCATGTATTTTAAATGAATGTCAGGCATTCCCTTTCCTGTCAATATTTCCCCCTCTGATTTGCTCACAGATGTGGAACTCGCTACGTTCCTTGCGCAACAGTGCTGCAAAGAGGAGGGCCAAAGTAAGCCTGAGCAGTTCAGACCAAGACCAGGACAGCCTAGATTCTGCTATTAGGTCACCCCTTGGTCAAGACCTAATGGTGCACACATCTCCCATGCTCACCAGCTCAACCAGCGAGAGTGGCCTTTCCAGTTTGAGTCCCAACACCTCCAGTGTCAAAAGGTAAACAGGCATCCATCATCTGTTTTTGGGTGGTCTTGTTTCTTACTGGAGGAGGGGTCCAGTTACATATTCTGGCACAAAGGGACTTCGGAGGCATGCTCTTCACTACTCGCACAAGTGGTTCCCAACCTTATATATTAGTGCTGTCAATCGATTAAATTTTTTTAATAACCAATAATTAATCACAAAAAATTCAATAATTAATTGCGATTAATCAAAATCTTCAAGTACCGTATTTTGTGACGCTTGTAACGGCTATTTTTGGATTCATTCATTCATTACATTCATTCTTGGAATGAATGTAAAATCACCAAATATGAAATATATTTTAATTCAAAGACTGTACTAATATCTTTGTTTGAGCCTTGAATATGATCCTAACGAAGTAGTTTTTAAAGGCATTTTTCTTAGAAACAAAACTTACATTACATGTACTAGTCCTGCCCACAAGCACCACACTCCAGCAGTGGTGCTTTGTAAGTTCCAGTGGTTGATTTAGCACAGTGTTTTGTTCTGAAATTACATCAATTTATTGCCACTCCTGGTTGACATGTAAAAAAATAATAATAATATAAATGCATTTGTTTTTGCAGAAGCCCATTCTCATACTGAAAATTGTAGAAATGGTTCACCAGACAAAATCAAGCTCCTCCCATGGCCATCTCAGTCCTCAGACCTCAACCCCATGAAAACCTATGGCGTGAGCTAAAGAGGAGAGTGCGGAGGAGAGGACATAGGTCATTGGATGATTCATGGAGATTGTGCAAGGAGGAATGGTCCATATCCGTCTTTCGCTCTTCATCCTTTTTGTGAAACATAGATTTGGTGCTATTTTGTCAGTAAAAGGGTTTCAGAACCAGAATCAGAATGCCTTTTATTCTCATTGTACTCAGTGTGCAACGAGATTAGTTTATACAAAGTATTAAAATCTAGGTGTTGGAGAGCCTCGGGGTGGACTGTATAGGTGACTTGGTTCAAATGGGGTATGCTCTTTTCACCCCCGGGTGTTGGTCAGAACACAAGGGCGAGTCCAAGATGTGGGTTGGCAGTTTTAATGGTGTATCTTCACCCAACATGTAACAGGACAAGCAACAGGCGGACAAACATGGGCACAGATGAAAATGAGGTGGTGATGGACTCATGCATGCAGGAATGCATGTGAGCGAGCGAGAGTGTGAGGGAGAGTGGGAAGTAGTGAGGGTGCGAAGCAATGAGCGGGTGGGAAGCAGTGAGCGTGTGGTTCTGTAACAAAAAGAAACAGCACATAAGTATATAGCTCAACTCAACAAAACGGCAGCTATAAAGTGTACTTGCATGCGCAAATTACATAAGTGCAAATAAGACACATCGACTGCGTCAAACTGTTGCCAACTACGGCCGTGGACGGCGAACAATGGCGGCGGCAGTATGGAGTGCGCACTACCTAGGTCACAGCAGACCTGACGCACATAGGTGTATAAACTATACAAAACTATACAAAGGAGTGCGCTTTAGTGGAGCACAACCTCCTTTATATAACTAGCACACCGAGGGGAACATTTAGACATTCACACACCGAGCTAAAGACACACATTCAGTGACGCGGCGAACTTCAAAGGGGGCTCGGCGACGGAGCACGGCAAGAAGCATGGCGGCGACGCACAACGACAAACCGGACTTGACAGGAGTAGACATGACGATGCACAGCGGCGCGATGAATAAAAGCTGTAAACAAATAAATACACTAGTGTACTCACTTGCGGTCAGGAACGCACACGGACATTGAGGCATCGAACACGTCACATGCTAGTGGTGGTCGGCTAACAAGCAGTTGTTGGTAACCCGTATGTGGGTGCTTCTCGCGAGAGCTCGGCACCGACGCGACTCCAATTACACAACAAGCACACAAACGATGACGACATTCAACCTAGGAACCTTTCGAACAGCCGCCTCCGAATGTTCGAAGTACATTCGGTCCTAAGGAAGGTGATAGAGTCTCGAATGTCTCACGGCAGGCTGGTCTTGATTGTAGCGACGTCCTCATCACCAGCTGAGAGAGCTGGCAGAACGACCAACCTGGCCACTGGTATAGTGTAATTGCGCTCGCCAATCTGCACATCAACGGAGAGGACGTGTCCATCAGCGCTGGGATGGACTTGGGTGACATGACCCACGGGCCACATCGCTCTTGGCAGCTGGGGGTCCACCAGCATCACGACAGCGCCCTTGACGATATCGGCTCTGGTGGATTGCCACTTCTGGCGTGTCTGCAAGTTCGGTAGGTAGTTATGCAGGAAGCTGGACCAGAAGTGGTTCGCCAGAACTTGGGAGTGTCTCCAGTGGCGACGGCTCAGCAGGTCAGTCTCTGGATACACAATCTGGGGTAATGATCCATCCGGCCGCCCCATCAACAGGACGTTGGGTGTCACAGGATCGAGGTCATTGAGGCTGGATGAGACGTATCTTAGTGGCTTCGAATTGAGGATCCCTTCCACTTCAAGCAGTACGGTCCTTAGTACTTCCTCTGGGACTGGCTGGGCTCCCACCGTGGTGTACAAGGCTGCCTTCACTGAACGTATCTCCCTTTCCCACGTCCCTCCGAAGTGAGGTGCAGCTGGTGGGTTGAAGTGGAAGCTGATTTTCTGCTTGGCTAGCTGTTGCTGTAGATCTGGGGACAGGGTAGCGAACGCCTCTCGCAGCTCTCTTTCTGCTCCTCTGAAGTTGGTTCCCTGGTCCGAATACACCTCAGCGGGTGTCCCTCGGCGTGCAATGAACCGCCTGAGGGCCATCAGGAACGAGTCGGCGTCAATTGTGTTCAGAAGGTCTAAGTGAACGCCTCTGGTGGTGAGGCACTTGAATATGATGCCCCACCTCTTCTCCGTGCGTCTTCCCACCTTGACCTGGAATGGCCCGAAACAGTCCATTCCAGTGGAGAAGAAGGCTGGCTTGAAGAGGCGTAGCCGAGCAGGTGGTAGGTCCGCCATCTTGGGGACAGCAGGTCTAGCCTTCCAGCGTCGACATTCTGTGCAGGTATGTTGGTAGCGGCGTACTGCTTCACGGCCACGCGCCGTATCTCCGCGAACACTCTCTCTGGTCCGGGGTGATGCAGACGGCTGTCGAAGTCTCGGATGAGGAGTCTAGTGGAGGGGTGGCTGGGATCCAGCACGATAGGATGAACGGCTATCTGGTCTAAATCCTCAGCGTGACGAAGCCTACCTCCAACACGAATGACCTCCTCTTCATCCATCTCAGGAGACAAGGTGAGTAGGCGGCTGCTGGATGAGACAGGCTTGCCGGCCTTCAGGAGCCTCAGCTTTTCTGGGAAGCTGTCACGTTGGGATCGCTTGAGGATGAGGATCTCGGCCCAGCGGTAGTCTTCAACAGTATGACCGCTGCTCTGATCTGCCGCCCCCTGCAGCTCCTGCACTGTAGCGTGTAACAAGTTCTTCCAGGTGTCATATCGCGTCGCATCTGCGGTGCTGACTGGGACTGTCGTGACTCCACAGAAGGCAGACTTCCTTAGCTCTGAGGTATCGTCATCCTTATCAAGCTTAGGCCGGACTGGCCAATCTTCTGGGGGTTGGAGAAGGAATGAAGGTCCTTGACTCCATCGGTTGGGCTTCACAAGGTCTAGCAGTTTCTTGCCCCTTGTGATATCATCCGCAGGATTCCTCTCTGAGTCTACATATCGCCAGGCATCAGGGCTGGTGAGTTCCTGGATCTCTGCCACTCTAGTGCCAACAAAGACCTTGAAACGGCAGGACTCCGACTGCAGCCACGTCAGAACCCTGGTGGAATCAGTCCACAGGATTGTCTGTGTAATCTTCAGCGTGAGCTCCCTCCTGACGAGCTTGGCTAGTTGGGCTCCTGTGACAGCTCCGCACAGCTCCAGTCCTTGCTTGTCGCTTGTTCTCAGGTACGCCACTGATCCATATGCTTGTTCGGAAGCATCCGAGAACACGTGAACTTCATGGGTGACACTTGACGCATCTACCTTGGCAGGTAGGTAGGCTCTTGGTAGGGTGACTTGAGGAAGGAACCTTAACTCTTCTTCCCAGCTGTTCCATGCTTGTAGGAGGTCTTGGGGTAGAAGAGGATCATCCCAGCCTCTGTGCTTCTCCCAGAGGCGTCGGACAAGCATCTTGGCTCTAGTGGTGTATGGGATCAGGAACCCTAAGGGGTCGTACTGACTGGCTAAGACGCGGTAGATGTTCCGCAGCGTTGGCGCGCCATACACGATATGTCGGTGTTTGTAACTCATAGTGTCCGTATGACAGTGCCAGCTGAGTTCTAGCGTGGATTAAGGGGAGTCTGCCTGGTCGTGGGGAAGGTGGAGCTCAAAGCTGTCTGATCTTGCCTGCTTGGGTAGGTGTTCGACAACGCTCGGCATGTTACTTGCCCACTGCCGTAGGTCGAATCCGCCAGCAGCTAGGAGCGTCCGGAGTCTTGTCCACCAGACGACTGGCTTCTTGAGGAGTAGGAAGATTCTGCAGGAGGTTGTCCACATAAAAACATCTCTCAATGGAGAACCTCACGTCATCTTCTGGTTGGCTATGTTCGGCTACATGGCGTTGCAGGGCGAACGTAGCGCAGCAGGGGCTACAAGTGGTGCCAAAGGGAAGAACTTGCCACTCGTACACTTCTGGAGGGTCACCTTTGGTCATGTCACGCCAGACGAACCGAAGGAGGGAACGGTCAGCAGGGAGTAGGCGGACTTGATGGAACATCCCCTTAATGTCTGCAGTAAGGGCGACAGCGTGTTCCCTGAAGCGCAGCAGCACTCCCAAAATCGATGCTCCGAGAGTGGGTCCAGGCAGCAGTGAACCGTTCAGGCTCTGGCCTCTATACTGATAAGAGCAGTTGAAGACGATTCTGTTCTTGCCGAGATGGCTCACCATGTGGTGCGGAATATACCACTCTTCTCCCTCTTGGTTAAGTTGGCTTAACTTGAAGACGGAGCCTGCATCCACCAGCTTCTGGATCTCGATGCCATAGACCTTGGCACGCTCTGGATCTTTGGCCAGTCGTCGTTCTGTGCTCCGCAGACTTGGGATGACTGCTTCTTTTGGGGCGCGGAGAATAGGCATGTCTCGTTTACGCAGAAGGGGGGTGGCATAGCGAAGGATCCCGTGCACCTCTAAGCGGATGGTCTTTTCTTCGAGCAGGGCCACGGCTGCTTGATCCTGCTTTGACCTCGTCACGATCTTCTCGCTTCTGTAGGGAAGAGTGTCGAGTTGCCAGAGTCTTTCGACGTGTCTAAACAGTTCTGTATCGACTGGGGATACTGATGTCAACAAACACGGCAAGAAGCATGGCGGCGACGCACAACGACAAACCGGACTAGACAGGAGTAGACATGGCGATGCACAGCGGCGCGATGAATAAACGCTGTAAACAAATAAATACACTAGTGTACTCACTTGCGGTCAGGAACGCACACGGACACTGAGGCATCGAACACGTCACATGCTAGTGGTGGTCGGCTAACAACTGCTGCGCCACAAGCAGTTGTTGGTAACCCGTATGAGGGCGCTTCTCGCGAGAGCTCGGCACCGACGCGCCTCCAATCACACAACAAGCACACAAACGATTACGCCATTCAACCTAGGAACCTTTCTAACACTAGGGTGCTAATAATTGTGGCATACGTCATTTGATGTAAATAATTATGTATTTAATCTGGTATTTTTTTTCGCTGCAATATTCATTATTCCCGAGGGGATCTATTTTCAGTAGTTCACCGTGTCATTTTATATTGTTCTTTGCTGTAGTGTTGAGTGAAACAAGGTTTAAATTATTTCCCCTGTTTATCCATCCATCCATAATCCGATCGGCTTCTCCTCATGAGGGTCGCGGGCATGAGGGCATGGAGTCTATCCCAGTTGTCTTTAGGCAGTAGGTGGGCTACACCCTGAATTCGTTGTCAGTCATCCGCAGGGCTCACAATCACACTCGGGGGCAAATTAGACTGTTCAATCAACCTACCATGCATGGTTTTGGAATGTGGGAGGAAACCAGAGTACCCGGAAAAAACCCACACAGTCACGGGGAGAACATGCAAACTCCACACAGGAAGTCCGGAGCCCCGGATTGAACACCGCACCTCTGGACTATGAGGCAGACATGCTAACCAGTCATTCACCATGCCACTGCTTGTTAATTTTGCTTTAAAAAAGAGTAAAAGTACTCTCAAGTTACCTTAGTTTTTTCACTACAGATGTTTTAAAATTGTTATTTAAAAATAATGTCAAATTAAGACAATGATAATGATAATGATTTTTTTGGGGGTGGCTGGGGTAGATTGGCGGCAGTATTCACAATTATAAACTAGCACATTTAATAAATATAGGAAAAACAACCAAAGTAAAAAATCTAAATGCATAAGCAGCATTGGGAGGAATTAAAGGAGAAATTCTATCTCAGCAGAAACAAAAAGTTATAGAAAATTATGGAAAGTAATATATAATAAATATTGTTAACTTATGCTAGAGCAGTATATTAAAAAATAGTGTAATGTTAACAGCGATTTATACTGTATAATGGACTGTTATGACTATGATACACCAGTATGTGGGAATAAAAAGTTGATTTGCATTATGAAAGTCACATTTAAACAATAAAATATGTTTTTAGGCATCAATATGAATGATAGCAAGCCAGACAGTGTCAATATATTCATATTCAGTCATACTATTGAATATAACATTTATTGGAATGTTCACTGGAGTTATATTCATTTAGAATAGTGAACGGTAAATATCAGAAGTCAAACATCATTTTGTAGCGCTTGTCAGACTATCAAAGCACAATTAATGAACAAACAATACGTCGTAGTTTGCGCGTTCATGCTTGTTGTATTATTAGCGTGCACGTACGGCTTACTACGGCATTTACGCCACCTTTCGTGCTGTACATGCCAAAAGCAATTCAGCAAGGGGGTGCGTGTCGTCATCGTACATCGACTTCCCATATTTTCTGCAGACAACCAAAACGACAAATAATACAAGAAGCCCACAGAAATATGACTCACACTGATGACGTCACATTGACGTCGTTGTCCCGGCGTTTGTCAACACTGCATGTCATCAACGCCACGGCGCTTGTCGTCTTTGGTGGGGGGCGCTTTTCAAACATTCCCCCTTGAAGCCCGTCTCAAATAGCAAGGTGACGCTCGGAAATCAGCGCTAGATGTGGCATCGACCTTTGTTTGTTCACTTAACTTGTGCTCGGGGAATTAGCGCCGTTTATAAAGAAAACTAATTAATGGTTTGCCACGCGGAAACCAGGTGGATTTCAGCTGATGGTAAAAAAACAACAGGTACTGTATGGCCAATCCAGAATTTAAAGATAATTTCGGCAGCAACATTTTTGAAAAACGGACCATTCATTTTACATGTTAATGTTTTTAAGAAAAAGAGACAATAAATCTAAATACATTTTCATTTGTCCAGATCAACAATCAACATTTTTGATGAGATAGTTTCTCTCATGGCTTATACTGTGTTTGGCTCAGCTCTCAGATACAATGGACCAAAAAAAAACATTTTCAAACTATGGATGAATAATCCTTACTATTTAAGTACATTTTATTTGAATACTATTTTTATTTTAGTTATACTGTCAATGTTATTGTTAGGGTTCTTCAGTCAGGAGCCAAGTTTGAAATATAAAATAGAATGCAACAAAAACTTGTAATGTATTTTTCTGATGCAACAAAAATGTGTAATGTATTTTTCTGATAGGAGTAACAGGTTGGGTTAGTTTGACTGACAGACATCATTACATTTGAAATACATCGAGATGAAACAATGCAGGCAGCGTAGGTGTTGATTGACCTATCCTCATGAAGTCCATTTTTTCTTTTGATTATATCCAACCTTGTCCTCCCCTGTAACGCAATCTTGGGTGCATAAACATAAACATAGCTGAACCAATCAGAGGATGGAAAAATGCAGATGTAACTTGGCCAGCAAGCAGGCCTTTTTTGGGGGGAGTGAATCTGAAATCTGATTTGTTTCAAAGGCCTTGGAAAAGTTATATTTACATGGCAACATAGAGAAGGCCCTGACTGCACGCCACAGACCGATATTAATTGCAAAGTGCATGTTTCTGTATTTTATTCATGGTTTTATTTAAATTTCATGGGAGCAGAAAATGTCCTCCATTTCTGGAATGAATCAGGGAGAAATATGTTTTAATTCGAGTGAGTTTTTTTTGGGGGGGGACTAAAGCTCAGAGAAAACCTACCATTGATTTATTTTTGTTATATATCAGCCAGGTGTCAAGGGAAAGCGGTGCCAATTGTAAATTCATGAGGGTGCAAGTTATACTAACGTTACACACCTGTCAACAGTTCTGCAAGCATGGCTTCCCCAGGAGTGAAACCTCGAATTGCAAGAGTGCCTTCTGCAAACCTGAGGTCTTCTGTGTCCATGGATTTTAGCAGCCTTCCTGGTAGGAATCAGTCGTAATGGTTCAATTGCATGTTTTATGCTCTGCATTTCATTTTCTATTTATTTTTTTAAAGGACTATCTCAGAGGAATGACTTGTCATCGGAGGTGGGCGTTGTTGGGCAGAGAGTCACTTACTCCAATGGAACCATCAGAGCCAGTGACGAGGCGACAGTACCCTCTCCTCCATTGGTCAAACCTTCATTAGGTGAATCATTCAGAGCTGTAAAAGCTTCAAAAGGTAAGCTATTAGAATAATAACATTACATTTTTTTAGGGCTATACTGAGATTTTTTTTATTTTTATTTTTAGGTTCTCGAAGCAATGAAAACAGGAATTCGCCAGCCAAAGACATGCCTGAGGGAGTCATTGGCAGAGGTGGGGGTGCCCAATCATCAGTTTTGCTCTTTTTTTACTCGACAGAATAGTGTTTTATTTTTTGTTTGTATTCAAAGCTGTATTTCAATTCGCGTTAAATTTGCTCATAACAAATTAATACAAATGTTACGCTGGTCACATAATTTTTCTGCAAATGTCCCCCTAATCTGTTTTAGGCATGTTTGGAACTCCAGTGTCCCCCCCTTGTTCGGATTTGATCTTGTCACTCGAGCAGGGTGATTCAGTGGCCAAACCCACCGCTGATCCCTTGGGAAGCCGCCCCGTTATATCTGGTGATCACAGGGGCCGTGACGACTTCTATCTAGATGAGGTAATGTTTGGCTCCATTTTTCAGATGACGACAAGGCGTCTGCATTTGTCACATCAGTGCCTGATGTGCATTTCCATTGTACGAGTAGGTGATAAATACGAGATCGATCCGGGATAAGATCCAGCTGCAGCATCTGGATCAACTTGAGGAGCAGTCCAGTCAAAGGGACAAGATTCGGCACCGTGTCAGACAGATGCTCTCTCATGTATCCAATGAAGAAAATCTAAATAGTAAAGGTGTGGCATCTCTGGACAGTGCGACAATTGAAAATTATATATATATTTTTTTATTTTGTTTTTTATGATGGATGATGTTCTTTGTTTTAGATCTGCATATGAACGGTAGTACAATCACTTCTTGTATAGAAGACCTCCCCTCGGACGGGTCACCTATAAGCCTCACCAGCTCGGTCAGTCCACCAGGACCCCAGAGCCCTGTCAAGTGCCTCACTCCACCCCATCAACCAAGCCCCCCCACAGTGCCTCCTCATCCCCAAAACCCGTCCCGTATGAGGAGGGCGCCCAGCCTCAGCAGAGCACGCCCCTCGCTGTCCCACAGCTCAGGTCAGTGGGGTGTCAACACCCAAAAAATATTTGGTACAACTGCAAAATCTTTGACTTTAGAATGCTATTCATTCTTACATGGCACACTATTTAGAGTCTCGTATTCTCATGTTCACAAGCAAGGTGAATCTACTGTAATAGTAATAATGTTGACTGGCATTGAATTAACAACTGTTTCTCCGGCAACACAGAAGTAAAGGCCAACTCCGTTGCAGCAGAATCTTCATGTGATTCAGCAATTGTATTGAATCTCATTAGATGTGCAGGTTCACCTATTGTTGTGGCCACTGAGTTTGTCTTTGTTGCACCTTATATATTGGTTTTTAATTATGCATTTCAAAGCAGTGCTTTAACGGGACTGGGCACATGTGCTCAACCATCAAAGCTACTGGAGCATGAGGAAGTTGTATTTTTGTTCTATTGTGCAACAGTGGTTTATTTTGATAACTCATAAAATCTTGCACCACGCGCACACACACCTTGTGTTGAGCCTCATAGGTGTAAGTCTTAAATGGTCTCTGTGGGCCTTTTCAGATGAGCTGTCCCCCGTTACTGTGGGCCACAAGAAAAATGTCTCTCAGCCTCCAGAACTGTGTCCCTTTTCCAAACCGGACCTGGCGCTGATGCACAGCTTTGACCTGCTGAGTTCAACACACTGGTGAGAAAGAAAAATCTATCCCATCCCATTACATTGGTAACTCAAGTTCAGTGGAGTAAATAATCTGATTTATTTGTCATAAATCCCACCTGTAAATGTCTTTGCATTTGTAAATAAACTGTGGGCAACACATTGAATATCAATGGTTCTTTTAAAAGAAAAAGTTCACTACTTGTATGTTAAAAATGCCTGCCACCTCTGTTCTGCTTGTCAGGGAAAAGAAAATTGAAGGTCTTACATTCCTACGCTCTCTGGCCCAGTACCACTCGGACACACTCCAGGGCAGGCTTCGTGATGTCTGCCTGTCTCTCATTCAAGAGGTAACAGCATTTACTGACATTGTAATCAGAGAGTAGAACTACCAATACAGCAGTTACAATGTGGCAGCAATGCATCAGCTGATTAAAATTAATAAGTTTTCAATTAATTGATTGAGCTTTATAAAATGTTCTGGCCACCAAATGGTGTCGATAAAGAGCTTTATGTTAAGTTACAAATCCATTCAGAAGTCATCTGCCAGGATGGCCGAGTGGTCTAAGGCGCCGCGTTCAGGACCCAGTCTCCCCAGGAGGCCTGGGTTCGAATCTCGAATTTCCCCATTGTGGGACTAATAAAGGCAATATTATTATCTGACGTCGGCATGATTCGCGAATCGAAATTTCAGGAGTGCATCAAGTATCCCTTCCAGGGTCATAATGTTGCCATCAGAATAACCAACTATATGGCCTAGTTTAACAAAAATGTTAACATACTTTCAAATTCCAAAATGTACGACCTTTGGGGTCATTCAGTTTTGAAGCTGTTCCATAAGTATAAAAATCTCCTTATTCAGGTGAAGAATCTCAGGTCAGTCGTGTCCAGGACTGCCGTGTGTACACTGGGTGACTTTTACATGCACCTGCAGAAGGCAATGGACCAGGAGCTGGAGGGGACCGTTAAAGCCTTGCTACCCAAGGTGGCAGAGACTAACGCCTTTATTAGGCAGGATGTTGATGCTGCTTTAGACAGCATGGTGCAGCACTGCACTCCAAACCGAGGTATTCATGCGCTACTCTCTGGAGGACTGAGGTCAGTATGCCTTTTGCACACACAGCAATATGATATTTCTCCGAATCTAGAATTTGTATAGTAAAGTCATTTGCTTTTGCTGTTAGTCATCTCAATGGACTGGTAAGGAAGTGCACTGCCCGACATTTGGCAAATTTGGTGGAAAAGGTCGGAGCTGCTCGCCTCCTTTCTGGGGGTAAAGATCAAACTGAAAGAATCTTACCTGCAGTCACCAAGCTGTCACAAGACTCCTCACAGGAAGCGAGGTATGATTTATGGCTTTAAAGTCTGTTTATGCGCACAAAGACTTATAACCCGTGATCTTACGTCTATTCATGTAACAACCAACGTATGTACCACACTAAACATGGGACAGAGAAAGTGAAGGGTGGATTTGTCTCAAGAGATTTAAAGGAAATCACAGACGGCTGGTTCTTGACTGAAATCCATGTGAAGATCTGAAGATCTGGATTTGACAAGGACGCTGTTTAACCTTTAGATACCATGGTCGCCGAATGCTGCTGACCCTCTCCTGCCACCCAGACTTTGAGAAGATCCTAGAAAGAACGATCCCGTGCAAAGACCTGCAGACTACGAGAGACACCATCTTAACTCTTAAGACCAAGGTACGACAGTCACACCTTCAAAAACAGCATTGGTGTTTTTAAGTCTACGTTTGAGTCTTAACCCGACTTTTGGTAGGGGCTTGGTGAGATGCCCCAGGACACCCAGTCAGCTAGGGGTAGACGCTCCCTCCCAGGAAGCGGTACAGTCAGAGCCTTGTCTCTCACCCGAGAGCCACTCTACCACCCTGTCAGGTATGTATGTGCTGCTGCTACTAACAAGTACAAAAAAGATCAATTGTACATAAATAACTTCTAAGGACAAAAGTACTTCTGACACACACCTAAATGTATTAATGATGACCGACAACATGGAACTGTCCAAAACGATTTACATCATTGAAGATAAGAGATTTATTAATTTTGTGACAATTAAAAGGTAAGGCTGACACTAATATATCAATTGATGCATTGTGTCCCCCTCACAGAATGTCCAACAGTAATTACAGCAACAGATCTCAGACACAGAGCATAGCAGACAAGAATGAATACATCAAGCACATAACAGGCCTGCTTGGCTCCAAGGACTTCCGAGAGAGAATCAAGGGAATGGACCAGCTCGTGGCTGACTGCCAGCACAACCCCAACATTGTCATCCGTAATATATTCCCGGTATGGAGAAAGCTCAGTCCAACCTCCTAAATGAGAATGAAGAGAGAAGATTTTGACCTCAGCGCTCTGTTTGCTTTTAGGTTTTTGACGCGCTCAAGGCCAGGCTGCAGGAGGCCAACAGTAAGGTCAACCAGTACGCCCTTGAGTCGCTGCTGAAAATCATCCCATTGATGAGGGACAACTTGTCTCAAGTGGTGAACATTCTAGTCCCAGCCGTTGTGGACAATCACCTTAACTCTAAAAACAACGCCATCTACTCTGCTGCTATTGGAACCATTGTTGCACTTATGTTGAACATCGGTATGAACCCGTAGCCCATTAATATTTTGATTTGATTCACCATTTCCAGTTAACACTAATGGCTTCTTATTGGCAGATAACAGTCTCCTCCTTCAGCCTTTCTGCACAAAGGCTCAGTTTGCAAGCGGCAAAGCTAAGGTGGATCTGGTTGAGAAAGTTGCAGGTAAATTTTTAAACAAGTGTGCATGCATTCTAAAATAGTAAAGAAAATGGAAGGATATACCTTAAATGAAACCTTATAGAGCAGGGGTGGGTGTTAATTTTCCCAAGGGGGTCACATGAGAAACGGTCGTTCCGGGTCCCAACTTTGCAGACACCGAAGCTACATCAGAGGAAATCCCATTTTGAGAGGCCCTGCGCTTTGACCATCTGGTCTTTGTATTTCCAGATCTTGTGAGCGAGCTGTACCCTCGCAAGCCCCAAATGGTGGAGCTGAAAGCGCTGCCCTTGCTGTGGCACCTGCTGGGCACATCGAGCCACAGCGGCACCGTTCACGGACGCGGCAGGAGCATGCGCGCCGCTACTGCCAATCTGTGCCAAGCTCTTCACGCCCAAATGGGGCCCAGCCTGAGCGAGTGTGCCGCATCCCAGTCGCCCAGCGTCCACAAAGGGTTAAACGAGATTCTGAAGAACGTCTCCAAAAGATAAACCAAGCCGTTGAGGAGAACATACAGACACAACACTGACCTTACTTGAAGACATAGAGATGTTCGACATTTCTTAGTGCCCGCACTTTTATCCCAATGAAGAGAAAAGTCCTCAAAAAATGCGGAACTTGTACTCTTTTCTCAGTGAGATTTCTTCCTTTGGTACAGAAACGGACTTTTTGACATCAGGTCATGCTCCCCACACAACACTGCTCTCTTTGCACATTGACAAGGTAGCTCATGATGATGAACTTGAGATTCGCATATGAATCAGTCATTGCTTTACTTCATCTGCTGAACACGAACCACAGATGACAAATCAGAGAGCCATTTGCAGAATGTAAAGTTAGAATGCACAAAAAAGGACAGACAGGGATCTGAAAGTTGTATCATGTTTTTGCGTGTGGGAAAATGTCTTGTTTTATGATTTTTTTTGTGGCTGAGTCATGAAAGGAGATTTACAATAGTACAAGATACTTCTGTACGGCTGTTATGTATTTGCACAGTATTAGCTTCTTCTGTAATCATCAGTCAACTATTTTATCTGTTGTGTAACTCTTTTGAATCTTGTTGATGTGCTGCAGACTGTTTTGTTTGTTTGCATGACCATTTCGCTGGAACAAGGCACACCGTTGGTAATAGTTAGCCAAGTGTGCATTGATGCCTGCATCAAGGCTATTGAAAAGAAGTTTGGGCTTGACTCCCGTTGTTGCCTGAGAAACAAAAGGCACAGATGGAGGATTCACAGTACAGGGCCAGTCTTCAAGTAGCCTTTTAACATCTTCTATTAAATTAAATTCATCTTGTTTGGAAATGATGACAAAGACAGATTGATATATAAATACAAATATATAAAGTGTTTTATTTCTGTAAATCAAATTTACTTCCCGTGCCTTTTTCACCATGTTTGCATACTATTGCTCACTGCCCACATTTTGGAACGGTGCTATTTATTGCTTTAATCAACAATACTAGATTTACAGTATAGCTTTTTAAAAGTACACATATTTGAAAATGGTAATGATTCATAATGAGGATTATAATTAGGTACTCTGGGTTTGTAAGTTTATGTTGTTAAAAAGTGGAGGTAAAAAATTAAAAATCCCTTTCGCTCGTGTGTTACTTTCCACAATGAAAGTTGAGTGCAATTCAAGAGGCAATCCCAAATGTGTTTATTAATAGCGTCACAGGAGACAAAAAAAATAATTGGTTGAGCCAAGCAATAACTTCAAATTGCCTGTCAGGGAAAACGTTTGTTATCAAGCGAAAACGCACCCATTAAATTTCCTAAACTGGAAGTAGCTGCCATTTTGAATCCTTATATAAAGACACAAATATACATATCTTAATTAAAGACAGTGCAGAGAAATTGAAATGACATTGGGCTATTATGTCATAACTGTAAATGTGGATTCCAATATTGAACAAGTTGTACATTCGGTCTTGATTGTCTTACATTAAGCTATTACAGACTGTTCAAAGTGTGACCACAAAGTGGTTTTCAAGGGTAACGTGTCCCCAAAAAGTTAAAACACTGATGAAATATCCTTTTGAATTGCAAAGTACACTCAATAGATTCTATCATAAGACACTTTCAGACCTTTTCTTGTGCTGTGAATGAGTTTGGTATAATCATTTGTTCCTGCACCTTGAGTGACTTAACAAGTAGTACCTTCCCCCGTTTTATGCGTCCATCCTGTTACAATGGCAGCCACAGTCGAGCGTGTTCACGGTAACCGGGTCTGCTGCGATGTTGCGGCCTCTCAACACCTCACTTAGTCAGGGAGCAGATGTCTTAGTCAGATCTTGATTCTCAGCCAAGTGGAGCTTTTGTCTGAACACGTATATTAAAGATTACCACAAACATTGGTTATTTTAGAACTGAGTCGACAAAAAGGATACATTGAGGTGCTGAGCTCCTCCAGCTGCAAGATGAAGAAGAGAGACAAAAGAAAGTCAGACGTGCCTAAGTGGAAACTGAACCTGACACTGCGGTATTGCCCAACTTGTTTACTTGTCAATATTTCCATCTAATGCCCCTCATCAAGACAAGCTAAGCCACAATGGTATAGAATGAGCTCACCTACCGGCACAGGGAGGGTGGGGGTGGCTATTACAATGTCGTTCGGGCGTGCTTACATATTTCATGAGTTTTCCATGATGGCTGTTTAACCGCATCAGACATTTTGCTGCAGCCCGATTTAGGCACTGTACCTTTCAGCACATCCTGTGCAATAAACCGTTAAAATCGGCATTCCGTTGAATCATTAGATCAATTTAAAATCATTCTAAATCTCTTAAAAGTTGTATGTTTGCAATCCATTTTTTGTGGGTGGGGGGGTCAAAAATGTTTTGACACAAAAACAATACGTTTCCACCCCGCGATACAGTTCAGTTCAACAGACTACAGTGTGTCAAGCTCCTCCTTTTGGTGCCACATCAACTCCAGTTTAAATGAACTGAACCCAACTGTCCTGCTTGCTAGAGAGATGGAGCTAGTCGTCTCACAGGTATAATGTGACTATGATATGTCTCGTGATACATTTTATCAGATGTCAATTAAGGCCAATCAGAAGCCTGAAGAAAATCATTTGTGGAAAAGGTGCAGTGCTGTAATCGTCACAATAAAAACTGTTAGGAAAAGCCTACTGGAACATCTAAACTTTATTTGGTGTAAATCAGAGGCACTTCGGAGACAGTTATGTGTTGAATTCCATTGAACGTGCATTTGAACGTGTTTGGGTATTCTGCACAAATATTATAAGAGGGCGTGCACATTTGTGCAACCAGATTATAATTTTATTTTGCCTCGTTAGAGGAGTTTATTTTCCAATTTGGTTGTATAGGCTTTCGGGCACATTGGTGATTGAAATCAAGTTTTGTAGTGAATCATCTTGGTCTCTTTTTTTTTATTACAAAAACCTGACATTTGTACAATGGTATCTAGGCTTTTTATATTCATTGTTTTTTTTTTGTTAGTTTTTTTTTTTTTACTTATTTTGAACACCAGAAGCTGGTGGTTCTTGGGCAGGCACAAGACAACGACAACATCAACAAGAATTCTCTTGAATAAGGCCATGACTCAAGAAATCTTTGCTGCCTCATTGCCATTAATGCTGCTTGGCCGACAATCCTTGGGTGTTTTTTTTTTTTTTTTTTTGCCTTCTTTACCCCTTTCTATTATGTCTTCGCGAACATGTTATCATTTGTGGGGGTTGACAAAAAGTACTGCTTTTTTGAAAAGTAAGCAAAATGTGAATTGTTTACACATGTAGTTATTTAAAGTGAAACATTAACATGCATATCAACTCTCAAGTAAAGAACAGATGCCTTAAATATGGACTTAAGTTCAGTTCTGTGCTTACGTTGCCGAGCAGATGCTCCAGGTTGTGGTCGGAGGCGCACTTCCTCTGGTCCTCGGAAAGCTCCTCCACGTGGCTGTCCATGCTGAAGTGAAGCCGCGCCAGCTTCTCCTGCATCTCGCGCACGTGCTCCAGTTGCTCAAAGGAGCACACCTTACCTGCGCCACACACACAACCGTGGTCACGTGCACATATTCTGTGAAACAAGACAGAAACACTTCCTGTGCGGGAAAAAATAGCACTGGAGATTGTTAAATTAGAGCTCTTTGGCACACAAGTAGAAAGGTGACTTGGGCTTGACTGTTTTGTGGCTGGCTCCGCATATTCTTATCTATCTGCACCCATGAAAACCAGATGAATCAACTTAAGACCATCATGTTACACATTTTCACATGGGCTAGGCAGAGCCGCCCTTCTGTTTGGGGGGCGGCCAAGACCGCATAAGAGAAGAAACCATTTTGGAACGATAAGACCTTTTACCGCATATGGCAGAATAAGGCTCCACGGCCGTGTTTCAATCCTTCCGGCATTCATTAAGTAATAATAATAATAATATTGCCAGCATTAACAATAAAAGGATCGGTGAAAATTCACTTTTTAACTCTTCAATTAATGCCATGACTCGGACATTAGATCTTTTGTTGTGTGATGAGCTGTAGGCATTACAGGTTGCTGAAATTCGTCTTACCAAAAGCCTGCAGTTTGCCCGAGTGGAAGTCATTGAGAAGGTTCAGGAGGCCTCCCTCCATCTCTCTCACGTCTGACACATCGGTAAGAAAGGAGTGCTGCAGGGGGGACGACTGCACTACTTTACTAGGCCCTGCAGGCTGGGGGGCCCTGGGCTTCTCCTTGTGGGCCCTGAAAGAGTCACAAAAACTAGAACGTTCAGACGAACTAAAATTGTTTACTATGTAGCATCAAAGGTCAGCAACATTGATTGGATTTACCCTCTTCCAAGTGATTGAAGCTACTTCAACATTATAACTCGTGTGAAGATCTCATTCAGTGATTTCTTCAATTACCACCAGAGGGAGCCCATGTACCACTACCGTACTTTGCCCGATCTCAGCCCAGATACAAAAAAGGAAAAGCCATACCGTTATATGAGTACATTTACCTGGTAGTCTTGGGTGGAGCCACCACGCAAGCGAACACCTCTTTGGGCTGTCCAACTGCACCGATGGACCTTTTGTACTTGCCTCGGTTTTTCGGGGAGGGGGGCTGTGGCAGGCCGAGCGAGAAGGTGGCGCTTTTGCTGGCAGGCAGGACGGAAACCTTGCGTGGGTTGATGGGGGGAGGAGGTGGCTGCGGGAGGGACACTTTGGGGCTCCGCTTCTTGCGCTTGTCATCCATTGTGCACCAAGTAGAGTCTTCTTCCTGAGAAGCGCCGCAGAAAGTTGGTTAGACTGTTTAGTGTGCCCAAATGCATAACGGCAGCCACTAGGAAATCGAAAGCTAGGGGTCTGCAATCTGTGGCTCCCGAGCTGAATGTGGCACTTTCACCCTTCTGCCGTGGATTCTGTGACTTCAGAAATAAATGATGCATATTTCATTTCAATTTGTTTAACTTTTTTTAAGGTACTGTAATTCAAAATTTTAAGGTATTGGTGCCATTGTAACATGTATAACATTGTAAAATAAAATAAAAAGTTTAAGTTTATTTGATGTCGCTTAAAAGATGCATCACAAGCGCCGATGTGCGAGACGTACCACTAAGATTTATTAAACTGTTCGTATTCAACCACCCGGTCGGCAAACTATGAACAAACCCAAGATTTTTAAAAAATAAAAATAAACACAACACTATGTTGTTACGGTATTTCGTTCCTTTGCTCATTATCATGCTTGCATATGCATTCAAAGCGGAAAGTCAACCAAAACAATTCTTTGCAATATGTTCTATGCACCTACACTAGAAATGGCACTCATTAATATGAGTACACCAATTTTTAGCCATTTCAGGGGGTGGACATTTGTCACGTCAGTCGACTGAAAATTACATCACAGTTGCTCAGGCCTCAGGTAATGACCAATCACAGCTCACCTGTTTTCTAAAGCTGGCCATGTTGAGACGTAATCTAAGAAACTGAGTGGACCGAAGTGACAAAATGGCCGCCCACTTGACATGGATAAAAACAGGTGCATTTTACTGCTTAACTCATATTCCACAAATGCAATATTAATCACAAAGCCATTTTTTGACTAGTGGGCCTGCATAGACCATATTCTGGCCCAAAAAAAATTTGATCTTTAGTTCCCCTTTAAATGCTGTCAATTTATATTATTTTAATAATCTTAATTTTTGCGAACGTATTCATCTGTTTTGGTATAAATGCTTTTATGTGCTGTGCTGTTGGCTGCGTGAAGCACATTCAGTTGCCTTGTGTATTAAATGTGCTATATAAATTCTATTAAAAGATCACAATTTTCGAGAAAAGAGTTGAGATTTATATTTTTTTAAGAAAAAAAAACATTGAAATGCTTACCAGAATAGTATTTTTTACGAAAAAGTGGTAAAGATGTCAAATATATATTTTTGCATTAATGTAAAAATGTATTGCACATTATTTTGTGGACCGCATTTTGAGAACCACTGAAATTCAACACCATACATTACTGGAAAACCTTTCATAGGGATCTCATTTCATGACTTCCAGCGATGGGATGAGAAAATATAAAATCAATCCTGATGAGTTACATAATGAAGCGCTCGCTCCGTGTAGTGCTGTTTGGCAACAAAAACACCAATTGTGTTAAGTCACTAATAGAAATATTAGAATATTCTCCCTGGAAAAAGTCTGCAGCCAGATTTATTGTTGGGTTAACCCATCAGGGGTGCAATTTTATTGTTATACACATTAATGCGATTACAAAGATGCCGTTAGAATAAGTCAGTACTAATGGCAGCTATTTGATGAAATAAACATCCTAGGATTAAACATGTAGAAACTCTGCTTTTGATCCAGATTTATACC